>NC_139448.1:144820-1344820 GCF_963924565.1 Ascidiella aspersa | reverse complement strand
AAAGTTTGGCACGTTGTTGACCATATAAATGTTTTCGCTGGTGTATCTCTTGACATAGTCACGGAACGGCATATCTTCTCCTATTTCAGTTCTAACTTCTTTCTTCCTCGGCTCTGTGTAAACTGATTCAGTAGATCCCGGGTGCTCAAGGAAATATTCATCAGACCTAAAATTACAAAGTACATACACAATTTATAGAAAAAATATTTTATGATTATGACTAACAGTGACACATTAATAAGTTTTCACTATAATTTGTCTTTATACAGCGCCTGATTTTTATTTAAAATTAGACAAATACGGTCATTCACAAAGATTCCATTAATAAGTAGCATTCATTGGGGCAGTTAGCCATTCTGGAATACTTGGGTTAAACAGAATTAATCTTCAGAAAAATTGAAAACAATTGCAGCTTTAGCATTGCTATGCTTCATTTAAAATCAGCAAATTTCAAACATTAATGGATTGCTTTACTAGACCTTACAAACAAGTAAGGAAATTGTTTGTAGAAAATTGTTTGTTCTGTCACAAATTATTACTAATAATTAGACTCCAACAAAATCAATTTTAAGTTGGTTCCTAACTTTATATTTTTACTTACCACTTTTCATAAGCTGGTGAAAGTTTTGCTCCACCTTTCATTACAAGAGGAATGGAGGGGACAACAAACTGGTTGAAGAAGTCGTGTGGCTTTGGGAACCCCTCGGTTATAGGGATCTCAAAATATGGGCCGGCCGAACCAAAAGGCTTCAGGTGTCCTGGTAAGGATTTTAGGGACTCAATTTCAGACTCGCTGAGTTCACATGAAATCTGAAAAAAAAGTTTTACAAACTAAAAAGAACGGAGTTATTCACAATCTTAAACAAACATGGGTCAGATTCGAAAGTTAAGCTTTTAGTGGATGCTGCTAATATTTAGGCAAAACCTGTAAGGCTTTATTAAATCTGTATCATAAGTAGATTCAAACACATACTTACCTTTGAAAATGTTACAAGCAAAAGGCAAAACAAAACACATCCATAAAACATGTTTTAATTTTGGAAACCTATAAATAAGACACAGGATTTGCAGTAACCTATAACATAAAAAAATAAAGTTTCGTAGCATTTCAAAACAGCTTTGGCATAGAATTTACTTCAAAAACTATTTATTGGGTGTAAATTACTACAAATAATAGTGGTATACACTTCTACACTTCAGACATAAATTAAATGCAATACCACTGCAAGAAGCAAGTTCTCAGCCAAACTAGGCCCAACATGGGCGCTGGTCTAGAATCCTACCACAGTTCTAAAATCAACGCACAAAATTTGAGTTAGGTTGCGGGTTAGCGTTTGGGTGTGGGTGGGTCAAGTATTATTATATTCTTTATTCAATAATAATACTTGACCCACCTTAACCCAAACGCTAACCCGCACCCTAACCCAAATGGTGTTTCGTTGTGGTAGGATTCTAGACCAGCGCCCCAACATGCTTTAGTGACAAGCCTATTCCCCGTAAAAGTTAGGACAAACTAACAAAGCAGGAATTTCCTGAAATGCGTCGATGTTTTAAAAGCTTCACTTCGCTTGGAAACAGCTGCTCTGTGTTCAATAAGGCGTGACGGTGCTGGGATTTTTTTTTGCGCGGTGAAAAGTTTAAGAATTTAAGGATTTAAATTTTAAGGGGTTGTTGTAATCAAGTCATTTCAAAAGACTTAATAAAACGTGGCCGTTCAAAAACATTTAAAGTCCAAGTCAATTCTCGGATAAAATGACTTTATATCAGCCAATTCACTGTCATGGTTATTTAAATCATTGCTTTTAAAAGGAAAGGCACTGGTCTAGAATCCTATAACATTTGCGTCCGAGGGTTTATATTGCTAACAATATCCGGGTTAGGGTGGGAGATTGAGTGGGTCAAGTTTTATTATTATATTTCTTCTTACACATTTATGTCTTCCTTTCAATTTCAACTTCGACAACTCGTTTCGTTACTATTAAAATAAATGTGGTTGGATTTTTAGACCAGCGAAAAAGAAGTCCAATATAAGTCATTTTTCTTAATTTAGACGTTAAGTTCAGTCATTTAAAAACACAATAAAGTGAAGTGATTGGACTTAGGCGAATACAACAATGCTAATTTATTAAAATGTTTAAGCCAATTACATTTAGTAAGTTATCCTTTTATAGAGAAAGCACTTCAATTTGTGATTATACTTGATAAATTTAACAATACCAGTGTTAAAATGTTATTATTTCTGGGAAGTGGCTATTCACGTTATCGCTCTTGTACCTTTGTTGATTTTGGTTTGAGTGGTGGTAGTATTAGATTTAATTCGGAAATTGATTTAAATTACTTTGCCGGGTAAATAGACTCCGGAGGTACCGCTATTTGACCGGATCGCTCTTTTACGGTTGCATACGTTAGTGATAATATGTTGATAAAACTACTTTGGTGTCTGGGTGAGTAGCCTCTTCCTAAAACACATAACTGAGAAACAGGTGTTGGAATCAAAAGACAATACATAGCAACAAGAAAAAATTTAATCTGAATTGTGATTTTAGAATTGAATGAAGTTAGGGCGTCTTCTGCATGAACAATTTAAAGATGTCTCAACCACAATACCAGAGTGTGGGTTCTCGTCAGCAAATTAACAACCAAGCTGGACAACAACAGGTTAACACTAGGTGTTGCTGGACTTTATTGTTATTATCGAATAACATTTTATTATTTTGCTGGGAGCACAATTATTTGAAAAAGAAAAATCACAGAGCTGTAGTTTTGCAATATTACTTGTCAATTTAAATCTGATTCTGTATTTTGGCAAATTTCTGAATGTTCACAAACAGTTTTATATTTTCAATGATGCCTAAACAAGTGATGAACCATTTTTCCAACTTTAGAAAATATTTAAGAAATTCTCTTTTTGATTCGACAAGTATTTTCATTACAAAACGTGATTTTATTACAATAAATGTGGCATTTAACAAAAAAAATTTTTTATACAACTATTTGTTACAAATTATCAAATTTCTTCAAATAAACAAAGCAAATTAGAAAAATGTTGTTTTGTAAAGCTAAATAAAACGCAATGCTTTCCAGAGTTCTAAATTGACTGTTCTTAAAAATTGTGTTTCTTCATATAATTGAAATTAGTTTCCTGGTCTGTTGTTTACATAATGTTTTAAATATTTTACAGCTGTTTTGAAGGCAAGAAAAATCTATCATATTTTAATATTTGATTCACATCAATTTTGTTGACTTTTAGTTTCCAAATGTTGAATTCATTGGTTTGAGTTTGGAAAGTATAGAAAAGCACCTCCATTTGTGATTCTAGCATCAGTGTTAAAATGGCATTAATTCTTCCTGTGCATAAAGGTTTGAAAGTGTCTATTTGACCGGATCACTTTTTGACGCTTGCACCAAAACGTGATTGTTTACTGTAAGATGAAAAAATGTTTGCTAGTAAAAATATGAATTTATTTTTATTTTTTATACCTTTTTATAAGAGCCCATGCTAAATGTTTTACATAAGTTCTAATAAAAAAAAAATGTAATTTTTAATTTACCAAATCCAATGTTGGTTTGGGTAAGGACCACTCTGGCAAAAAGTTCAGGCTTATGAAAGCTAGACCTGGCAAGATTCATTACAGGTTTAAAATTTCAATAATGATAATACAAAAAGCAGTTTTCTACTTGAGTTTTCATTTAATTTATCTTGTTTATATTGCCCTCAGTTTAGTGATGTATGATAGGTTAGCATTTTGTAACAAACTTGAAAAAACAAATACATAATGTCATGCAGTTAGTAAGTTACCATAACAAAAACCACTCATTCTAAATTGTTTACCCGCTTAAAAGTCCCATATTTTCCGAACAAAGGCACGTTGGTTCCCCCGATTGCGATGGCCTGACCGGGTCCGTGGTTGTCCCACACAGTGATGGTTGCTAGGCCCTCCTCGGCAACTCGCTGTAGCGAATTGGGAGTCGTAGGCACTCGTTCCAGGAATGTAAGCTGCGGCCGGGAGTTGTGATGTAATGCCTGTAAGTTGTTTGTACCGGGAGACAAATCGCCTTGCTATCGTCAAACACCTGCACATATCACGCATAGTGGGTTATCCTGGAGATACAACCTAAAAGTAACTAAATAGAAAAATATATAGTAAATGAACTGCCATAGACCAGTGGTTCTCAACCTGTGGCACACTAACGTTACGCGAGTAAAGTTACAGTCAAAAATAAGTGATATGGGACGAGAACATACAGAACCACTGCCATAGACAGCAAGAATAATAAACTAAATAAACATATTAGACAAAGAACAAGTGTTGTAACATTTATATATAAAACTTGGACTTTTTAAAGTGCTGAAGGACACACTAAAGTAGTGATTCCCAAACTGTGTGCCACTGCATACTAGTGTGCCTCGAGAGACTGTCAAGTGTGCCGCAAAACTTTTTGTAATGTTAAAAAACAATATATTAGTATCCCCAATAGGCATATATGCAAGCACTTAGGACTTAAACACGCACTATCCATTACCAGGTATTAATATAGAGACATTTACATATACTTTGTCGGTGTTAAGGGCGACTCTAAAATTACTTTATTGGTGTTCTGCTATGAGTGTGCAGCGAAAATCTAAGATTTTTTTAGTGTGCCGAGTGCCACGATCCAGAAAATTTTGGGAACACTGCAGTAAAGTAATGTTTGTAAGTAGGAGACAACTTAGCAAAGAATGAAACACGGTAATTTTATAAAATTTTTATACACATGTTTTCCAATAATATTGATGAACAAGCCAAGTTTTACCTGAACTGTTGCGTACAAATGACTGTCTTGTTCAAGCTGTGTGGCGCCATCTGGTGTAAATTGCAGGTGTGGGTCGTTGAGAAGATCTTTGTAGCTACGGTCGGGGCGCTTTCCCTCCAAACTACACAGCTGTGATAAAACAAAAAAAACTGTTGAAGCAGTGGTATAAAGAGTGTATATACAACACACATATAAATAATGGCTCATTTAGTAAAGCTTAAAATAAATACACATTTGTTTCGGCACTTTTTACTAAATTGATAAGATTTTGTTATCGTAACCGCTCACTTTCAACAATATCTCAATATGGGTATAAACATCATCAAATATTAGAATTAAAATCAGTTTCTTTTAATTTGCATTATTTGATTGGTTTACCACAGCTCTAGTTTGGTTTAAATCCCTTTTTTTAAATTGTTTTTAAAACTTTTAGCAACTCGCATGAAATAAAAAAACAAATATTGGCAACAATGCAATAAGGTTTTGGTTCTAGTTGATTTAGTTTTAAATGGTTACAGATTTTAATATTTCTAGTGAATGCATAATTACAAACTTGAAAACAAGTTTTAATCTAATAAGAATATCAAAGCCCATACAGAAGTAGGTATCATTTTGGACGTTTCGAATAACTCTTTATTCATTGAATAAAGAGTTATTCGATGAATAAAGAGTTATTCGAAACGTCCAAAATGATACCTACTTCTGTATGGGCTTTGATATTCTTATTACGTCTTACTACAACCTCCAACCATTATGCTCCAAAGTTTTAATCTGATTTTGTTAATGCACAAACATAAATACTCATGAAAACTAAAGCCTTCTAAAATCAAACCAAAAATCATAAAAATCACCTTTATTGTCAAGTTAACATCTAAATCACAACTATAGACATAATGGAAGCGATCTGGAATTGGTTGTCTTTGTTGTCCATTGTTCCCCTGATTGTCAGTCATTGTTTATCTAACAATCAGTTGGGGGTGTAAAAAGCTGGAGGTCTTGCTTGCGGATTTCCAAGTTCCCACTCAGCTCATTGGATTTGTAGAATACTTTGTAAAAATACAACTAATTCAGAACTTAAAAAGGTTCAAATTTAAACAATGTAGAAAAGCCACTATAATTTTTGTAAATGCTGGGCATTTCTGTGGGGGCAGATGTGCACCTGAGAGTTAAAAAAAGCAATTTGTGTACACATTTGAGTCAGTAAATGGCGGACATAAATTTAAAAAAGGTTGAGATGGAGTAGGATTTCCAACCTAAGGTGTGCAAAAAACATAATTGCACTTTGAATTTGGCGCTGCACACCCGAGATCTTGGCGCGAAGTGCCATGAAATGCAGGCTGGTTCTTGAGTACATATACTGATTAGTTATTATACATTGATTTGGGATTAGTGCATTAATTTAAACTAGTTCTCGTCAGGTAATTACAGCTTTTTACTAAATTTTTCTGCGATATATCTTGTTACTACGAGTTTTATTTTAACAATGAAAAATGGAATAGAAATAATTTAGTTTAGGTATGTTAAACCATGCTTCGGCGCTGGTCTAGAATCCTACCTCAACACCCATTATTTGATTTAGGGTGCGGGTTGGCGTTTGAGTTAGTAAAAGCAATATTATTAAATAACAATACTTGACACTCCCTCACCCAAATAATGTGCATTGCTTTAATAAATGTTTAAACAATATGGTAGGATTTTAGACAAACACCGATGCTTAATACAACATGAGTTAGTAGAGATCTGGGCGCTGGTCTAGAATCCTACCACAGTTCTAAAATCAACGCACAAAATTTGAGTTAGGGTGCGGGTTAGCGTTCGGGTGTGGGTGGGTCAAGTATTATTATATTCTTTGTTTAATAATAATACTTGACCCACCTTAACCCAAACGCTAACCCGCACCCTAACCCAAATGGTGTTTCGTTGTGGTAGGATTCTAGACCAGCGCCAATGCTTAATACAATATGAGTTAGTAGAGATCTGGGTATAAATTTTTAACATGGTCAAGATTATTACTAATTGTGCAAAATACAGCATTGTGAATAAAGCAACAAACCTTCAAGAACCTTGCTATTCTTCGCATGCAACTTTCTTCTATATTCTTGGTCACCTTCAATCTTTCTGTAATACTGAAGAACCGCAACAACACCAAGAATTTCGGCAAATAAAACTCCGGGCAGGAATTTCTTCCAAGCAATGCTCATATCAACAATGTCTTACAAATGAGAATATGACAGCAAATATAAATATGAATACTATTATAACTAGAGCTATCGTCATTTTGAAAGTGTAAGCAATATTAACATGTTAACTATTAAATGTTGCTTGCAAAACGAGAATGTTATTTCAGCTACTATTTCTAAATTTATCTCTCTGCATGATTATAATCTATTAATCATAAAACAACACGATTTATGAATAGTGTTAAGGAAACAATTTTGTGGTAAAATCACTCTAGTCGACATTTTGGTACATTCTATGACATGTGATATTTTGTTTTTTATATAAAATGTCTGTTTCACATTTTCTTTACATTAAATCAGAAGTAATCTATATAAATTCCCCTGGAAAAAAAAAGAAATACAAAAACAATGTGTAATGTTGTGTGACGGTGCTCATTCAAGCGTTACTATTTTTTAATTTAGGGGTCTCAGTTATACGTTTCTGTCTTCTGTCAATGTTACTTGCATCACTAAGATATATTAAGATTTGTTAGATACGTCGATAGTAGTTGTTGATAGCATATCCATACATTTTACAGCTATTCAAAACAAATTTCATTTTTATAAAAGAGTCTATACAAATCTGTTAATAAAAAGAGAGTATAGTCTCTTTAACAAAATATTTAACTAAAACTAATCGCTAACTTTGCACTATTGTTACAAACATTCGCATTATACGATTTCTCACACAAATATCACCCAGAGGCGTATCCTGGTTATTTTGTGCCGGGGGCAAACTATATAATTGGCGCCCCTCCTCCATGCTTAAGCACATTTTCTATTACATTAACATATTAAATCTTTGGCACCCCTGTACCTTGGCGCCCGGGGACATATGTAGCCCACCGTGGTCTGTTAACCACAAGAGAAATATTTATTTAACAGCGAAACCCATGAAAACTTTATGCATAATATTCTCACAAAAATATTGTAACACACAATGCACATGTACATAGTAATAGAAATAAAGAAGGCAAGACGGGTTGATGTTAAACACAACGAAAATATTGCATCTGTGCGAAAGTAAGGTGCAAGGCAAGAACAAATAACAGTAAAGTGGCAGTATTTAAAACAAACAAAAACTACTGCGAAAGTGGATTCTAAGCTAGCGAATATAACAAGTAAAAAGGGAACGTTGTTGTAATAAAATTTAAAGGATTTTGGTATTTAAGCATTATAAAAATCAGTAATTAAAATACCACAATTACAACGGATTAACTTTTAAAAACGACAAACTTCCTTTTGCAAACACGCGAGATTACGAAGACCCGGACAGAAGCGAACCCGGACGCTCTGGATTTAGAGTTCTTGTTTGAACATAGCGGCGGGGAATCCCCCTTGAAGGAACTTGTCGCCGTAAATGTTGCTGCCTCTTTCTTTATCGATCTCACCACGTGACAACGACCTCTTGATCAACTCCTGACATCACAAGTATGACGTCATTACAAAGTTATTACATTAATGACGTCACAAATGTAGAGTTATTACAATAATGACGTCACAAATGCAAATTTGTTAAAATAATGACGTCATCAAAGCAAAGTTATTAAAATAGTGACGTTACAAATGCAAATTTGTTAAAATAATGACGTCATCGATGCAAAGTTAATACATTTCACAAATGAAT
The DNA here is from genome assembly GCF_963924565.1 of Ascidiella aspersa. Classification (NCBI taxonomy): domain Eukaryota; kingdom Metazoa; phylum Chordata; class Ascidiacea; order Phlebobranchia; family Ascidiidae; genus Ascidiella; species Ascidiella aspersa. The sequence continues at coordinate 1,336,180 of NC_139448.1, read as the reverse complement.
AGTTATTACAATAATGATGTCACAAATGTAAAGTTATTACAATAATGACGTCACATATTTAAAGTGATCATATTGTTAATTTCATAACTACGATGCTTGACCGCCCGTAAAATAATACTGTCATTTATGTGTTGTTAAAAAAAAAAATACAAAAAAAATTCATCGCAAAAAATATATTTAGAAAAGTTTGTATTAGTGATAATTAATTTTCTATTTCTTTTAAAAATATAACATTTTAATGTTTTCCTTCAAAAAAATATATATTATAAAAAGAAAATACCCTAAAGAAATGCAAACAATAAAGTAAAGGCTTTGGCCACACGACCACATTACGCCGCATTACAAACAGCGTTCGTTGCCTATTTTCTACTTAACAAATCCACCAAAAATAAAAACTCACAAACTTATACTGCTTCCTGGCAGTTTCCAAGGCTGAATGTAGTTCCTCGTCAATGTCATCAGTTTTTTCGATAAGTTCCAAGATATTCTGAGTAGCAAAAATCAAGTTTTACAAATTGCGTGTTTGCTTAATTTACAGCGCTCCGTATATTTCGTGATCATTTTTCAATTTACGTAATTTTAACTACAAGCGTTAATATTATTTATCCACAGTTTTAAAGCAACTATAAGACCTGTAAAATAACATCAAGTATTTCTTCGGTCAAATTGAAATCGTTCATTTTTATGACGTCATTTGGAGTGACGTCACAGTGTTACCTTCTTCCCCGATCCCATGATGACGTCGACATCTAGTTTATTGACGTCACCGTCCTCGTTCTGGTCGATCGCGTTGTAGAAATCTCTCGCTATTTTCTCGCATTGTTCGTTCCACAAGAGAGATGACTCAGGAATGCTCTGCAACGAAAATGTATAAATAACAATAGTTTACCGCAAAACAACTTCCTATATTCCGCCAATTCAACAAGTATAAGAGGTTACGCTGATTGACACCTCAACAAATATTGGATCCATATTTGATAAATAAATTATTTTGAGCTTGAATCCATACAATTCACAGGATTGACAGACTGACGGTGCTTAGTAAAGTAAGGTGGCAGTTGTTTACTTACATTTTGCAAACCCGCCTTTATATCATCAAAGTCCATAAACTTCTTCTTACGAAGCTGACGGAACATCACAAGACTAAAAAGCAATATAGTTTGTAGAACTTTGGTATTTTTGCAAGTTTTATCACACCTGAAAAGCTTTACAGTAAAGTATTTAAATTTGTCATACATTATTTTCATGTTATGAGATACACACAAAAAAGTATATCACACTTTTTCTGTTCTCTAAGGGGCAAAATTATCTTTGCTTTCAAAATAAACGACCGTCGCCTTATTTTCTTGTTAAAAAAAGTTTCGTAAAATGTCATATTTAAAATGTTTGTAAAATGCACGCGAACTACTTTGGGTTATATGGGCGTAGAGCGCATTACAAAATACTATTTCTATTTTTAAAGAGTTTTTTTTTGCCCATGTAATTTCATTATGGCGAAACCAAATTTGATTCGCAAAATCAAAATATGTGATACAACTAGTACAAAATATTGCTGCTATAAAGCTGCAACTTACAAAATATTTTGATTTTTTTTCTTTTGGTCGCTTTTTGTTTTTTCCGTTTCTTCAGAAGGTTTGTGATCTGAAAAATAGTGACGTCACAAGTTAAAGTTGAGCAAACCTACGTCACGTTTTTGTTATGCTCGGTAATACGACAGTTTTTTGTGATTTTTTTAAACTTACATTGTTCTGTCTTCCGCCAACAATTACCCATCGCAAGATTCTTTTATAAATGCTGTTCCTTTAGCGAGGAATGCAACTAGTGTGGAGTCAATAAGTGCGATAAATCTGCAACCAGGTATTTAGTTTTTCACGGAATTAGGAACCAATGAGGTGTGCAAGAACTGTGCAGATCGTAGAATACCAAGGCGCGAGTGCAACTATAGCATTCTGTAAAACAGTGTCTCTCAACCTTTTTTTGCGACGACAATACTGAGCGCAAGCATAACAACGAGGCTTTGGCGACTCAATTCACTTTACTGAACTCTTGTAAGCAGACACAACATAATTATTAGCATAAGTTAAATTTTATATAATATGAATCATATGTTATATTGCATCCGTTTTTTTTTTACTTTCTTAGAACTCTTCCTCAGAATTAACATTTGTAAACCTAACCATTGTAATAAACGATCCAACCCGGGGCCCATGTTCGGGTTGTACCCATGGGTTAAGAGAGACTGGTGTCAGACTATATATATTCAAAAGTCGGCGTCTATGAAGCACATGAAGCACGTTGTGCGGAAGCTTGCTAACTTGAAGTACAATTATTCACCAGTGCCACTTGTTTTCAGCCAATAAAGATTGAAGACCACTTGTATTAAAATACCCCTAAAAATACCCCCTCTTAAAGGCCTTGTACCTTTGTCGAAGACCGCTTTACCGACCGCGTTCTCGAAATGTTTTTCGTTGAATTCAACATCTGCCAGTGATATCGGTTCGGGGTGTTCCCCGCATCTTGCTTGCGTCATGTTGCTGAGGTGCGCCGGCTTGTGGTTGAACCACACATTCACCGCTAGGTTGCGCCCGAACGAGTTCACTTGGTGCGCCCTAGAGCAAAATAAATAATTAAACAGGGGAGGGCAACCTACGACGCGTCAGTCAACATTTGAGCTTTGTAGGATCACAAGTGACCCAATATACACCAGAGATAACGGGAAAATCAGTGATATCAATGATGTACTCGCTGTAAAAAGTGTAACGAGAAAAGTTTCTTTAATCGTAAGAATGTAACCTGATTGTGAATAAAGTTTAAAATATGTAGGGAAGGTTTATCTAGTTTTTATGTGAAATCCTTTCCAACAACCAATGCTTCTACTGCTCGAACTATCATAAATATATATAGCATATAAAATGAGGTAAAATGTATGTGGCGATTGTAAGTAAAAAATAGTTGGAAACAAAAAGTTGCCCTGCCCTGTTGTGATTAGAATAAAAACTAAAACAAAATGCAAGCGTAAAGACTTATTCATGTTACGTTTTATCGCGATGTTGACTTCTGTATGAGAGCGATACTCGGCTTTAAAAAGAGGAAATATGCCAAAACACAAAAGTAAATGGTCGTTCGCTAGTTCATGATTTAATTATTTTATTCTTGCTTTTTTATAAGGTATATCGGTATTCTCTTGAATAGCCTTTTTATTACAAAAGCCTTATAGTTGAATTATGTTCAAAGTACTGTAGGATAACAAACTAAGCCGAAAGAGAAAGTAAAACCAATATGAAAGACTAAATGTTTTATATTTTAAATACTTTTCCATCTGGCCACGGCACACCAGGCAACATTTAATGGCGCACCATTAAGAAGACCACCTTATTTCTTGCATTTCACTATGAACAATGGGAGAGTTTAATTGACGATATTGTTATATGGCTTAATTTGCTGTCAGCTGGTTTAGAAAGTGCATATGGCGCGTGATAATATCCTTAAACCAATATCCAGCCACAATTAGTTCCTTCCTTAAGGAATAAGTTGCATATGTTCTCTATCTTCATATTATTCCTTATAACGTTAGAGGTTCAATATGAAAGTTTATTAAAACGGATAAGGGAAAATATATTTGTTATTTCGATTTTAGAATTTTTTTTGGAAACCAGCATATGGCAAAACATATCATATTCTGTGCAATATAACCCACACAATAAATATGCTGTTGCTACCAGGCATAGTTGACTAAAAACGATCCACAATTTATTATTCATTCTAATCATTTCGGCTGCCTATGCAGAATGCCTTAATCAGGGAATGCAACAACACCACGCTTAACATTACGCAAAGTAAATACTAGCTAGTAGCCGAAACGTTGAAGGAAAGAAATCAGTCCTAGAAGAGTTAATTAGTGTAACAACCAATGAAGTACATATGATGTTGCTATTAGACAAAGCATACTAAAAGAAACTATATACACAAGTTCTTAGGGACATTAAGCAATGCATTTAGCTCACCACTTGTAGGGTATAAAGAGGCAATCTCCTTGTTTCATGTTCACAACAGCGTACTTGTGCTTGGCAAGATCGGGATACTTCACAAAATCAACTGAATCAACGTCGGCGCTGGAGTAAGAACCACTGGGGATGTCGAGTACATTGGCGACCCAGTCCTACACATAATGGCGACTAAATATGAAGGATCAGAACCAGTAACATGATTGTATATGTTGCCGTAAAATACGATTTAATGTTGGCAAACAGAAGTATATTATTTTGTATATAATAACAAATCCACCCCAAGGGTATTCTTTTCGTTATTAGTTACTAAAATCAATAATAATAGTTACTTACCAAATGTTTAACATGTCTTTAGACTATATTAATTTACACATTTTTGTTAAACTTGCCAGGCAACTTAATAATCAACTATAAATATTAATCTTAGAGTAAAATGAGATGCATTGCCATTGGACATATAAAAGTAGTAACAGTAGAAGTTTTATCAGCAAAACCAACTGTAATCACTATTTAAATGTCAAAGATAAATTGGCAGGAACAGACAAAACAGCAAGTTTTTAATATGATCTGCTTTTTACCTCTTCGGTGTGGAATGGGCTGACAAATATGAGGGTCTTGTTTCCTCGGAACAAACAGTTGATGTTTTCCACGCCGTCGTGGTGTAGAACTGATCTGGTACCTCCACTGCTGTACCACATCACCTGATCATAACAAGGTTAAACATAAACTATTAGTGGACCACATCACCTGGTCATAACAAGGTTAAACATAAACCATTAATGGACTACGTCACTTGGTCATAACAAGGTTAAACATAAACTATTAGTGGACTACATCACCTGGTCATAACAAGGTTAAACATAAACTATTAGTGGACTACATCACCTGGTAATAACAAGGTTAAACATAAACTATTAGTGGACCACATCACCTGGTCATAACAAGTTTTTTTTAAGTGTTTTACTTGTGGAACCACAATATGTATTTATGCAAGTTTTCAACCCTTAAAATAAAATGCAATTTTGAGTTTATCTTTTAATGTAAAGGTAAAAAATTAACTGTGTGTTTGTTGATGTAGTGCTCCTTTAAACTGACAGATTACCCGCTGCAAACGCTGTCATGACATAAGTATCAGCCCCGAGGAAGATTACCCATCTGAGTTATCCAAACGTTGGTAAATTTGTTAATGAAAAATACTTACTAGAAAAACAATTTTTAAATTAATACAATGCCTGGCAGCAACAGTATATTTAATGTGATTGAGTGGTGCCACCTGATTTCCGCTAAATCAATGAAAAAAACAATAAATATGTGTATTTTTCTTGTACCGTGAGAGCAAGTTCTTTAAGTACTGGATCGCACTTTAGTGGAGGGGGAAGGAAAACATCACTTCTGCAAAAAACATGTTCCAGATTTAAAACCCTGATTGAATGCTGACATGCATTACCTTTAGAAACCAACTACAGATATAAATTTAGTAAATCTTCTATTTAGCAGAAGGGGAATACAACAAAAGTTATCCCCACCTTATATTTTAAAGTTAAGTAAGTAATTTTACCGGAGAAAGTTTGGCACGTTGTTGACCATATAAATGTTTTCGCTGGTGTATCTCTTGACATAGTCACGGAACGGCATATCTTCTCCTATTTCAGTTCTAACTTCTTTCTTCCTCGGCTCTGTGTAAACTGATTCAGTAGATCCCGGGTGCTCAAGGAAATATTCGTCAGACCTAGAATTACAAAGTACATACACAATTTATAGAAAAAATATTTTATGATTATGACTAACAGTGACACATTAATAAGTTTTCACTATAATTTGTCTTTATACAGTGCCTGATTTTTATTTAAAATTAGACAAATACGGTCATTCACAAAGATTCCATTAATAAGTAGCATTCATTGGGGCAGTTAGCCATTCTGGAATACTTGGGTTAAACAGAATTAATCTTCAGAAAAATTGAAAACAATTGCAGCTTTAGCATTGCTATGCTTTATTTAAAATCAGCAAATTTCAAACATTAATGGATTGCTTTACTAGACCTTACAAACAAGTAAGGAAATTGTTTGTAGAAAATTGTTTGTTCTGTCACAAATTATTACTAATCATTACACTCCAACAAAATCAATTTTAAGTTGGTTCCTAACTTTATATTTTTACTTACCACTTTTCATAAGCTGGTGAAAGTTTTGCTCCACCTTTCATTACAAGAGGAATGGAGGGGACAACAAACTGGTTGAAGAAGTCGTGTGGCTTTGGGAACCCCTCGGTTACAGGGATCTCAAAATATGGGCCGGCCGAACCAAAAGGCTTCAGGTGTCCTGGTAAGGATTTTAGGGACTCAATTTCGGACTCACTGAGTTCACATGACACCTGAAAAAAAAAAAACTAAAAAAAACGGAGTTATTCACAATCTTAAACAAACATGGGTCAGATTCGAAAGTTAAGCTTTTAGTGGATGCTGCTAATATTTAGGCAAAACCTGTAAAGCTTTATTAAATCTGTATCATAAGTAGATTCAAACACATACTTACCTTTGAAAATGTTACAAGCAAAAGGCAAAACAAAACACATCCATAAAACATGTTTTAATTTTGGAAACCTATAAATAAGACACAGGATTTGCAGTAACCTATAACATAAAAAAATAAAGTTTCGTAGCATTTCAAAACAGCTTTGGCATAGAATTTACTTCAAAAACTATTTATTGGGTGTAAATTACTACAAATAATAGTGGTATACACTTCTACACTTCAGACATAAATTAAATGCAATACCACTGCAAGAAGCAAGTTCTCAGCCAAACTAGGCCCAACATGGGCGCTGGTCTAGAATCCTACCACAGTTCTAAAATCAACGCACAAAATTTGAGTTAGGTTGCGGGTTAGCGTTTGGGTGTGGGTGGGTCAAGTATTATTATATTCTTTATTCAATAATAATACTTGACCCACCTTAACATAAACGCTAACCCGCACCCTAACCCAAATGGTGTTTCGTTGTGGTAGGATTCTAGACCAGCGCCCCAACATGCTTTAGTGACAAGCCTATTCCCCGTAAAAGTTAGGACAAACTAACAAAGCAGGAATTTCCTGAAATGCGTCGATGTTTTAAAAGCTTCACTTCGCTTGGAAACAGCTGCTTTGTGATCAATAAGGCGTGACGGTGCTGGGATTTTTTTTTGCGCGGTGAAAAGTTTAAGAATTTAAGGATTTAAATTTTAAGGGGTTGTTGTAATCAAGTCATTTCAAAAGACTTAATAAAACGTGGCCGTTCAAAAACATTTAAAGTCCAAGTCAATTCTCGGATAAAATGACTTTATATCAGCTAATTCACTGTCATGGTTATTTAAATCATTGCTTTTAAAAGGAAAGGCACTGGTCTAGAATCCTATAACATTTGCGTCCGAGGGTTTATATTGCTAACAATATCCGGGTTAGGGTGGGAGATTGAGTGGGTCAAGTTTTATTATTATATTTCTTCTTACACATTTATGTCTTCCTTTCAATTTCAACTTCGACAACTCGTTTCGTTACTATTAAAATAAATGTGGTTGGATTTTTAGACCAGCGAAAAAGAAGTCCAATATAAGTCATTTTTCTTAATTTAGACGTTAAGTTCAGTCATTTAAAAACACAATAAAGTGAAGTGATTGGACTTAGGCGAATACAACAATGCTAATTTATTAAAATGTTTAAGCCAATTACATTTAGTAAGTTATCCTTTTATAGAGAAAGCACTTCAATTTGTGATTATACTTGATAAATTTAACAATACCAGTGTTAAAATGTTATTATTTCTGGGAAGTGGCTATTCACGTTATCGCTCTTGTACCTTTGTTGATTTTGGTTTGAGTGGTGGTAGTATTAGATTTAATTCGGAAATTGATTTAAATTACTTTGCCGGGTAAATAGACTCCGGAGGTACCGCTATTTGACCGGATCGCTCTTTTACGGTTGCATACGTTAGTGATAATATGTTGATAAAAACTACTTTGGTGTCTGGGTGAGTAGCCTCTTCCTAAAACACATAACTGAGTGACAGGTGTTGGAATCAAACGACAATACACAGCAACAAGAAAAAATTTAATCTGAATTGTGATTTTAGAATTGAATGAAGTTAGGGCGTCTTCTGCATGAACAATTTAAAGATGTCTCAATCACAATACCAGAGTGTGGGTTCTCGTCAGCAAATTAACAACCAAGCTGGACAACAACAGGTTAACACTAGGTGTTGCTGGACTTTATTGTTATTATCGAATAACATTTTATTATTTTGCTGGGAGCACAATTATTTGAAAAAGAACAATCACAGAGCTGTCTGTATTTTCGCAAATTTCTGAATGTTCACAAACAGTTTTATATTTTCAATGATGCCTAAACAAGTGATGAACCATTTTTCTAACTTTAGAAAATATTTAAGAAATTCTCTTTTTGATTCGACAAGTATTTTCATTACAAAACGTGGTTTTATTACAATAAATGTGGCATTTAACAAAAAAAATTTTTTATGCAACTATTTGTTACAAATTATCAAATTTCTTCAAATAAACAAAGCAAATTAGAAAAATGTTGTTTTGTAAAGCTAAATAAAACGCAATGCTTTCCAGAGTTCTAAATTGACTGTTCTTAAAAATTGTGTTTCTTCATATAATTGAAATTAGTTTCGTGGTCTGTTGTTTACATAATGTTTTAAATATTTTACAGCTGTTTGAACCAAAGGCAAGAAAAATCTATCATATTTTAATATTTGATTCACAAAATGTTGAATTCATTGGTTTGAGTTTGGAAAGTATAGAAAAGTACCTCAATTTGTGATTCTAGCATCAGTGTTAAAATGGCATTAATTCTTCCTGTGCATAAAGGTTTGAAAGTGTCTATTTGACCGGATCACTTTTTTACGCTTGCACCAAAATGTGATTGTTTACTGTAAGATGAAAAATGTTTGCTTGTAAAAATATGAATTTATTTTTATTTTTTAGACCTTTTTATAAGAGCCCATGCTAAATGTTTTACTCAAGTTTTAATAAAAATTCTTTTCCAGATGGTTCAAGGGAGCCAAAACGCAGGAAGCACGATTGACGAGCTGGAATCCTCGTTCCGAGCTTGCATCACTCCGTTTGTGAGTGAGGAGGCTTCACTCGGAGTCACGTTCCAAGACGAGCAGCGACCGAGCGTGGAGCTTGCCATCAACGAGTTCATCGAGCTGGCGAGGAAGACGGAAGCTTACTTCCAGAAGCAGCGAGTGATCATCGCCACGAGAAAGCCCGAGCTGATCCTCAAGGATGAGATTCAGGATCTAGAAGCGGAGCTGAAGAGAAAAGATGAAATCTTAAGAGGTCAAATGTCAAAGTTGAAGACCTGGCAGAATCAGTTGAAGGAAATGTTGAACTCTGGGAGTGAGGTGACGAGGAGTCAGCCAAGCGCGACCCATTCAATGAGGTGACAAGATAACTTGTAGCTTCCGAGGGATGTTTTGTGGTTTGAAGCGAGGAGTGGCGATTTAAGAACTTACCATTGTGGTGAATATGAGAAACTTGTGGCACGTTGTAAAGCAAAAAGCACACTTTGAAGGACAAAAGAAGCGATTGGAAAGTACTTAAAACATGAATTGATTACTAAGCATAAATTGTGTTTATTTTTAACTGAATATAGGTCTTTTTAAAACAGAGTTCTTAATTTTTGGTTTGTGTCATACAAGTGGACTTAAGAAATCGACAAAGCCTTTTTTTTATTCTGTTTTATTTCAATTAAAACTTCACTGATCGCCTGAACCTAGTTTACGCGCCCCAGTAAAAAAACACATGTTCTAAATGTCATTTTAAATATCCAACACAGAATATAAAATATTATGTTTTCAATGTGCAGTACTTTTTCCTGGCACCAATTCGAAAAAACATTCCTGAAATATTGTAAATATATATCTTTAACAACTGCAAAAAGCCATTATTAAACAACACGCAAGCAATATATGGAATGAATTTTATTGTCACGGCAGTGGTTGCATTTTATTTGTTTGTTCACAAAACTTCGACAAGAGCTTCTTGGATTCGCTTCAGCAGTTTGCGACCACTTGAGGGAGTAAAGAGCTGAAAAAGAAAATAATTTATAAAAATACGAGAAGTGCAGATTGGGTTCAGGAATGGCAGATGCTCTGTTACTATAGCAAGATATTTCGTGGAGGATATGCGACAACCCAATATGTTACCAGTAATATCATCACTGTTAAATTAAAACAACAAGGTAAGCACTAAGCATCTACTCCTGGCTTGTCGCTTCCGATATGGATGTGGTAGCAAGGCGATAGAAAATTCTGCAAAGTTTGTCATTTCAGACAAACATAAATATGCTGTTGCTACCAGGCATTGTATATTTAAAATAAGTTCGTCTGTCATATATTTCTTCAACCAACGTTTCGGCTTACTATACTGCAAGCCTTCGTCAGGGACTGACACACACAGCATATCGACTAGAAGTTTCTAACATAATTGCGCGACATTGCAGCTTCAGCACCAACAAAAACCTTGTTTTTTGCTGTGAAGCAGTGGTTCTAAAATGTGTGGGCCGCAACTTTTTGTAATGTTGGAAAATGAACTCTTATTACAAATCAAGCATGCGAGACTTGGTACACACTAATATTGGGGCATTTGCTAATTTTATTATGCTTTTTTGCTTAACCGTTTAATAAGGGCAACAAGTGTACCGCAATTAAAAAAGTTGAAGGACCACTGCCTTAAATATTCAATCAACCATTGTCACTTTATTTTGTCCAAACATGCACCGAACCAAGTTGCCTGGATATAGTTACCTGGTAAAGTTTTTGTTCCTCGGCAGCTATGACGTCGGCAAGTTTAGCGCACTCGTGGCCGTGACCTTGAGTGCTGGTCAAGGTCGTGATGAGAAGGTCACAGAGAAGCGGGACGCACTGGCCCCTCAGCAGCGACATCTGGTGGGCGCGACGTTCACCTTCTTCGCAAGTTTCTTGCTGAACAAAAAAAATCGTAACTAAATTTAAATTTCCAGCTTTGTTAAAAAGCCAATGCTGATCAGAAAATGCCTGGAACTTTTAGACACGTTTTTAATACATTTTAAACTAAAAAAGGCAAATAGAGGCACGGTAATTAAGGGACGAATATATTTTAAACCAACCGCTAAGATGCTACTGGCTTCGATTCGTGCCAAAACAATAATAAGCAAATGTCTGGTTAAATAAAATTGTCTTTCTTTAATGAATTGGTTTAAGTCACAAGTGTTGCAACCAACCAACCTTTATGCTATTTACGTAGGGCAGTATTTTGTTGGAAATAGTCTCGAAATACAGATGTTATTTAACAACTATCAATATCTCTACATGCCTATATAAAAACGTTTGTTAGTTATTGCTTCAACCATCATTCCCACCCACCTGTGAGTTATCGAGCATCCACTGGTTGGGGAAGAGCAGCACGTTGTAGATCTTCTTGGATGTTGATTGACACAAAAGATCGAGTCGATCGCTCCACTGCTGCAGGTTGTCGTCGAAACGCTTCTGTCTACAACAACACGAGTACTAGGGGTGTACGATAAATTATCGTCGATAATATCGTATCGGTTACCATCCGATACATGGGGTATCGGTGTCGATCCGATAATTAACATAAGAATTGCGATGTCTTTTTTTCTAACAATAATCACATTAAAAATCGAAGGTAATAATTGTGCTTTCTAACGCAAAAACAAAATCCGCTATTGCCCTAAAATCAGTCGGACGCGCTCACCAATTTGATTATTTGAGCATTCATTTGGCACCGGGTCGGAACGCGACACTTTTTCCCACAATAGGTACCGGAATAAAAACCCTGTTTCGGACACCTGGGCCATTACCATGAGTCACCTTATCTCGTTCGATAACTCTTGGCTTAATATCCAGGAACCTTGGGACGAATGTTGCTACCCCTGTGTAAGACATTAAACGGACTATTTTATTTATTCCAACCAGTGTAATTTTGCCTGGGCGTTTGTATTTCACAATAAAACCTTCTATTTGAAGCCCAGGCTGAGAACAACCAGATCATTATTCAACCACAATTCTTGTTTTCCAGCCATAAAACAAGCGCCATAGCGTCACCATTGTTACGTCACTTACCGATGTTCCTCGGCGACCATCTCTGATATGCTGGCAGACATGAGCGCTGATTGGCTGCTTTGCGGGGTCAAAGGTCGGCTGTGGAAGTGTTTGAACCAATCAGAGAAGGCCTTTTGCGCCGACATGTATTCCTGGGGGGAAACACCTTGGTTAGGGGGGTATGACGTAACTAAGGGGGTACAAAATATATTATTCATACAAAAGTTTGATTTAAAAATTAAGTGGTAAGAGAAGTTGGTGAAGATTTATAGTTTTTATTTTATTTACCTTGAGACAAAGATGCTCCTTAATAATGTTGTCTTCTTCGGGAAGCAACGGAACCGAGCTATCGGCCTGTCGAGAAACAAAATTAAAGTGTTGGTGGGCTACACAACGGTGGGTAACATCAGGGGCGTATCCAGAAATTTAAAAAGGGGGGGTCCCCAATTTTCAACTTGGGGAATTCCCCGTTTTTCCGTCTGACGGTAATCACGTCATAAAATAGTGACGAGTATGACGTCATAAAATAGCGATTGTGACGATTTTTTTGGGTATAACGGCATTTATTTTAAATTTATATTAAAGATAAAAAAATAAAAATATATGTCCAATATTTTTGAATACGTTTTCCGTTTGTCCGCGACGCACTTGGCAGCCCTCCATGGCGCAACGGTAAAGAAGCGCTGTTCTAGTTGAAAAGACAGCATTAAATATAAACAAAACGGTTGTAGAAAAATCATTCGCGCGAAGCGCGAAAATTTTTCGCACTTACGTAGTTAAAATAGTCGAAAAGTATATGAAATTCGTGAATAGTTAAGAGGCAGCGGGCCCGATGAATTACACCGGGCAGCGGGCCGTAGGTTGCCGACCCCTGTCTTACACCAACATCTGATATTAACGCGCACAGCAAACCGCGAGAAACATCAGCACCGACTAACTCAACGTTATAAGCGAGAAAAAGGCGGAGACCGCTTGATTTATTGTTGTTAATTGTCGAACACACACTTGCTAATCAGCCAGCCTGAAAGAATAACGAAAGGCGAAAGAGAAAAAATCCTGCGTTTACGGTCGACCAAACAAGAAACAAAAAACAGCGTTTTGCGTTCGATCTTGGTTTTGCATTAGCTTAAGACGCGTGACCCAATTACATTAAAAAACACGCAGCTTCGGACGGTGAGTTAAACGCTGAAAAAAACGATATTGTCACTTACGAAAAGGGGGGGGGGGTCCGAACCCCCAAACCCCCCCTCGAAACGCCACTGGGTAATATGTTGCAACTAAGCGTTTAGAAAACATTAAACGAGTCGTAAGATCTGCATCATTACTCTTCACGTAATTATCAAATCGCAAAAAGTTATATAGACTAGAAAATACAAAACATATAGACTAGAAATACACAACTTATAGTAAACAAGTGTCACTGTTGACTAATTGTATTTAACTTTCGGACGAGCTTTCGCACAACTGTGCTTCATCAGGTCAGAGTAAGAATAAATAACAGTAAAAACAAAAAGCGCATTTTGAAAATTACGACTGCCTCATTACACCTGTGTTTATTTGCTGGGACTAAGACTTTAGAGCTGCTCGCGTACAACAAGTGGTTGGTATATATATGAAGCCACAAACCCCAACACTGCTTTCAACCCACCTTCGCTCCCCACCCGCTGTAGATGACGTCGATAGAATCTTCAGGGATCTTTAACATCACTTCTTGAGCTGCCGCGAACTTTTGACCAGCTGACATGGAAAGATGTTGTTTACAAAACGCAACAAACACACGATGTACGCTTTGTATTTACAAATGTCAACAACGCCTTATATTTATTAAAAGTTAGTTGATGGGTAACATACACTCGAACTTGTCATCAGTTTAAACCCATTATGAAATACAACAGGTATAAACTAAAAGCTACGTTTTTTGAAATATTTTACACGAATGCAGCTGCAAGTGGGACGTAATTGACTGAAACAAAATGTGTTACTGGAACGTGATGTCCGATATTATGGGATCGATACTCGATACTCGATACTATGTCACTAGCATCAATGAGTTCGTATCGGAATCGGTAATTACGGACGATATTACGCAATGTTCCACCTGAATGATGTTTCTACCACCAAGTAACACGTTTCTTGCTTCATCACTCCATTCTTGGACTTAGCCGGGCTTTCTTATTTAAACCAAAGTATGGCTTCTAATTAAATGAACATTTTTAACATTTCTCAAAAACTCACCCAAAAAAATCCTCACAACAGCATTGCTCTGTTTCAAAGCCTCGCAGCGCTGTGATTGGTCGAAAACCAGCCAATCAATGGCCTCGATCATCCGACGGTCGCTTGACGTCACGCTCGACTCAAGTGCTATGACGTTATCGTTGCTGGGGGCAGCGGCGGGAAGTTCGTCAAGGTCGGCGTGGCCTTCAGATCGGATTCGTTCAACAACTTTTTTGGTAATGGCGGGAATATCGAGACCTGCATAGAAACCTTAATTAGAATAGAAATCTTAATTAGAATAGAAATCTTCAGCTTGTAAATTGTAAATCAGCAAACAAAAATTGACTTGTAAGTTAATTTTAAAATTAGAACTTAGTGAAATGGTTAAACGGGAAAAAAGAGAACGGTTTTTTAACTAAGAAACATTTAGTTCAATTAGCTTTTATAAAAACTACAGCTTGTACTTTAAAACTAATCACCTGATTTGAATGTTACACTGATTGTTCGTGTTTAGAGAAATAATGGGATCCTTCGTTTTTAGCAAATCAAAAGCGCTGACTCATGCTACGTACCCGCTTCCTCGGCCAGCGTGAGGTATTTCCCCCTGGCCTGGGGTTCGCGAACCGACTCCAGGAAGGCAGAGTATGACGTCACTTGTTGTTCGCGGGGGAGAAAAGCGGTGTACATGGCCACTAGGTGACTTGTTGAGTCGTTCCGGATGAGTAGTTCCACGAAATTGGCGAGGATTGAGTCGGCGTCGTCCGCCTGTGCGCGGATGAATACAAGCATTCCTCAACATTGTTGTAAGAGACAAAAAAAATAAAAAAACCTTAAAACCTAGGGTTCACAAAAAAAACTCACATTCACGTTCATAAAAACATCTGAAAAACAACTCACGATCACGAGAACAACTCACCATCACGAGAACAACTCACGATCACAAGATCAACTCACGATCACAAGAACAACTCACGATCACAAGAACAACTCATAATTACAAGACACAACTCAAGATCACGAGAACAACTCATAATCACAAGACACAACTCATAATCACAGGACACAACTCAAGATCACGAAAACAACTCACGATGACGCGAACTTACATTCATGGGAACTCCGATCGATCTGAGGAAGAGAATGAGATGCGCGATGAAGCGTAGAAAGTGCGGGTTGACGTCATCAATGCACTCGGCGAAGTTGCGCAACAATGCGTCTACGTCATTAAGGATGAGGCAGCGCTGGACGAGGTGGTAGGGTTGCTTGCCTTCGTCGCAAACACTCTGAGGATAGATGAAGTACAAACTAACGGTGTTGAATCTTATCTGTTTTCCATTGACTTATTTTTCTGGCATGCATGAAATATAAAAAGACACAAACAACCAGATGTAGTACACGGTTCTATGAAACAATGATTTATTACAAAGAAATGATTGATTCGAACTTTTAACAGTAGGCCTACTATACCTGCAACTAATGACCTCAGAGTTAAAGAAACAAACCTATAGCTAGCATCGAAAGAAATGAACCTAGCTCGAACTGAAACGGATGAGTTTCTGCTCAGGTCCTCAAGTTGCGAATAAATATTGCACAATTTTCTCAATTCTAATCCCAAGTTTATCAGTGACAGCACTTTAAAAACGCTAGTCGACAGCACTTTAAAAAACGCTAGTCTAACAGAATTTAGAGGTATATGTGTGTACTACGAGCTAGCAAAATAATCTTCTAAAATATAGACAAAATAATAGAGTAACTGTGCGGCTACCGAATAATAGAGTAACTGTGCGGCTACCGATTGCAATTGTCTTAGCAGCTACTGTAGTTGGCTGCCATTAAAACGTGCAGAAAACCACTTATGATGCAATAATCCAGGTTGCCACATGAAAAGCTTATGATGCAATAATTCAGTCCTGATTGAAATGAAAATACTTGAAAAATGAAAGGAAAAAAGTTCGTTTGCGCAGTATTAAACCACCACAGAGACATAGAGCGACACATTTTTTACCCTGCGCGACCCATAATTTGAGAACGAGGGCTCTTGTTAAAAAAGTTGTTAAATTCGTGACAACGTTTTGAAAAATCCCAAAACAGAATGTAACCTGATTATAGGAACTATCCATTTTGTCGAATATCTGCTGAGGCTGGTCGGTCCTCTGCGCCCAGTAGAGGTCAGGCAATGTCATGACGTCACTAGGAATGTGTTGCCAGGGCAACATGAGGTGTGGTTGCTGGGTGACGTGTTGTTCCGAGCAGATGTCGACCATGGTTTTGAAGTGAGCCCACAAGCAATCTTCCCACGAACTACAAACTTCAAGCATCTGTCAACACAAGGGACTTGGTTGTCATCCATCCACAAGGTTGTGGCGCCGGTGTGAAGAATGTTTTCCGGCGTGCAAAGCGCGAAAAAAATTGGTTAAATTGGCGCTAAACTGTAAAATCAGGAGGCTTTTCGCAAAACATTTGGTCCCCCTGTTGCTAGCCTGTTATCCAATTATATAAAATATGGATAAAAAATAGTTCCAACGGTTGATGACTTTTATCGTTTATCTATAAGCTAGAAAAAATTATAATTAAATAGGGCCGTTATACCTTCGATGATATGAAAACATGCAATGGCACTCAAAGAGACTTTGTGCTCAACAAAGTAAACAAAATTAGATTTAACAGAAGATTTGCAAACTTTTCTTGGCAGTTTTAATGTTAAAGTTGGCAAAAGCAAAGTTTGTACAGCTGTAGGAGTGGTGTACAACCAAAACGAAAACGATACCATTAGAATCATAGCAAAAAATTTAAATATTAACTTAGAGCTTGCCTTCCCCCCTACGAATTGTTCGGAGTCCCCCTAGAAACCCTTTTTAAACCAACAATTCACCATGTTTCCTGGCTACAGTAATTTTTTGGAAGTAAATACAAAGTCTCGCCTAAAAGACTTGTTAAAAGTATAAGCAACTAACTCGAAATGCGAAAAAAGAGAACATTTGGACATTTTTGAGCGTCCTCGGAGGACCATTCAGTTTTCTTGAGAAAAGGTGACAGGCCTAACTTATACACTCAATGCAAACCAACTTAGCTATTACAATAAGCAAAAAAAAATCATAAAAAAAATTCAGTAGTCGATTTACTTCAGAAAGTTGTTTACCAGTGACTATAGGATGCTCCTGAACTTTCGTTCACCCTTATTCACCCTGGGGTGAACCATTCACCACTTTAAGAAACACTGTCCGAAATAACCACAAAATTCTTCCTTGGCTACCTTGTTTTCTTATTAAGTTCCTTAAATTAAAGTATATTTAATAAAGGAGTAAAGGCAGTTAGTTCTAGTTGGGCGTGGTTAGCCGTTATCTGGCGATTTATTGGTATTTGGTATATATTAAGTAATCTCTAAGTTTCGTTCGTTACCTAAAATCATTAAATTTAATCAAAAACCGAGAATAATTTTCCAAATATAAACTTTACACTTTTTTAAAACACTTAAACATACAAATGCGGTAAATTACAAAATTTCTGTCAAGTTTGGAAAACATTATTTTAAAATCTGTTGTGTCTAATAAATCAACTTTGCACTTAGTGGTTTACGTATTCAAACAACTTCAAATAACTGCGACATTTTCTTAAAACACAGCTGGTAAGCGAGTTTCACTAAAAAGTTCTAATATGCAGTGTCAATCAGCCTCAAAACATTAAATGTACATTTTGAACCGCCAAGCAAATTATAAAGCTACCACACGGTGTCACTGGAGATCAAGCCTGGGTAAATTAAACAAAAAAGTTGATTTTTTCACAGCTATAATACTTCCTAGTTCATTTCGCACGAAATTTTATTTTATATACAAAGTTGTTCACAGGCAACTTACAGCTTTAAGGTTGCCACACAAAGCTCCATAGATCGCCCTTTCCGACGCTGAGTAAGCAACCTGCGAAAAAACACACAATTTAACGAATTTCTGACAATTTTGTCACCAATGCCTTATTTATGCGAACACATACTTTGATATTTTTTAACGGATATTTAAAGGTCATCCATATATTTATAATTGCGCTTTGTTGTAAGTTAGTTGTTATCATGACGCACTTACATCGTGCGACATCGTCCAAGCAGCGATCTTCCAAAACTTCCGATGTGGGTTTCCAAGAGATTGTAATTCACCCGAGTCTATAATAAAATTAAACGATTTCGTGGTGAAGTTGAAAAATTAAAAGGGTGATTTTTACATCCACTAAAAGCAAATGCCTGAAAATGTTTGATGTATTTTTCTTAGTATGCAAACAATTAATAACAAAGCAAAAAAATAGAACATAGACCAATTTAAATCAGTTATGATAAATAAATGTTTGCAATTCTACATTTAATGTTTCTTCTACCTTGTAATAGTTGGATGTATTTTGAAACTCAGATACGCATCAAGAGACTAATAAACGTGGTCAGACATTTTAATCTAAAAAAAATGCACCCTTACATGTTTTATCGTCCTAATCATTTTGTTTCAGCCAGTGCCAACAATTACGCAGCATATTCTTGTAAAATGAGGAACTAAAACATTAGAAATTTGTGGGAGGCAACAACAGGCAGGTAAGAGGTTCTGTGAATGAACAACTTAGCATCAATAAACCATCTAAAGCAATCAGAGTGCTTGGTACGGTGATGGTAAGCACACAATATATATAGCAGGGCAATTATGCGCACTAAAGTTGCCTGCCAGGCAAACATAAGCTCTAAAGCACACAGCCTAGCTCAAACCAGTTCTAACTTAAACATTAAACATTTATAGCAGCACCTGTATGAGGGCTGGAAACATGGGCTCCGTGTAAAAGCTGAATGTTCTATTGTTCCTTCAAATATCAACCAATAATTTAAAACCTTGACTTTGGTAAGCCGACACAAAAAGTGATTTCAACAATGAATGTGTTATTAAACTTCGTTGGTTTGAGCGGAAAATACACTATATGTCTAAGATTTTTATGTGTTACAGAAATGCTATTTTCTTATTTTACAACTTTAGATATCCGAGATAAGACATAAGTTGTATAGGGCTTCTAAGAAACATAATATGTTTATGTGTTACCTAACTGTTTCTTTCAATATATTACAATGTTTTTTTTTAAACTTTATAGATCTTTTTTTAAACTTTATATATCCGAGAAAAGAAAAAGAAATGTAAAATTTCCTTTATAAGGCATCTTAGAAAATTAGTGGAATACTTAAAATAGAGAATTTACTTTAAAACTCGGAGAAATGAATGGTTTTAAGCATTTGTGCAAATAAAGGCGAAAAAATTAGAGAATAAATCTTTCTCCGAAAGAAAGTAATAAAGTCAACAAGGGAAGAGCGGCTTGGTTAGCTTAAACATTAATAGAAGCGGCAACAGTATTGCGTCCAGCCAGCAACTGTATTGTGCTTGTGAATCAGAGCGTATAAACAGAGCATCGGTTTAAACGAAGCGCCACGATATTCTATAGAGCGCTCACTGTAACGTCTACTTATAACAAGACAACAATAAGAGAACAAAGGCCGTGTTCGAAACGCTATTGAACACATTATAGACGTAACAATAGGAGACAATAGAACACTGCTGACTTTTCGAAGTTTCGCCAGGAAAGTTCATTGCGAAAAACACTTTTAATATTGTTGAGCTAAACCAACTAATGTTATAATTAACAGTGAATAAAATCAACATCGAAGTTGTTTAACAAACAAGATTAAACTGGTTTTACCTAGAAGCACACTAACCCTGTTAAATAGCAAGTAATTTAACCAAACTATAGCCAACTTTCTACACATATTCAACTACAAACGGTAAGATGTACAATTAGATATTCAGTTTTTGAGTATAATTGCTGAAGCTTGTAGTAAAACATTAAAAGAATATCAACAGACGTTGAAAATGAATGAAGAAATATTTGAAAGTTCAAAATGTTACCTTCTTCTCTATGAGCTTTAATATTTTTACTAAAAAATTGACTATTTGTGTGTTTAAATGCATATTTTTTTAATTAGTGTATACGCGATGAGCGATTGCGTAAGAAAAAATCCCAGTCGAGGCTTTCAAGCCAAAAGCAAGAAAAATCTCTAAAAACGTTTTAATGCAAAATGTCTGTGACGGAACAGCGAGTGAAAAATCCTGAAATGTAACTTCCGGAAATCATTATTTAAGTGAGAACGCTAAACGCGAGCTTTCTGAGACAGTCACGATTAAATAGTCAAAACAAAATTATTGCCACGCTGTAAAAAAGGAATTGTGTTTGGGAGAAGCAAATGCAAAGCAAGTAATAGTACGCCGCAAGGCTTAAATGTACTATGCCATTTACTTAAGCTCTGTTGTAATGTTATTATTACCAGCGACGACAAGATTCGATTTAATTTCTCTCTGTTCAAGTATTTGCGCCAAAAGTTGGTAAAAGAGACGGAGTTTTATTTCATACCTCCAAGCGCAACAACATTGTTTTCTCATCTTACTTGCGCCGATTCAACACCGACGACATTTCTAAGAAACTTTAAACATTATTGACTCGCGTTATTAATGTTAAATACTCAAAAACCTCCATAAACGCTCTATCACTTTATACTGTTGAAATTAAGCTGGTTTGTCAGCATTGGTAATATTTAAACATAAATGCATTAAGTGAATCAACTATAAATAAAAATTGCGATTTAAATTAAAAACTAAGTTTGTGTGTTTTTATAAAATTTAATTAAAAAAAGTTAATTGTACGATGGTTATCTACGTTTGTATGAAAAGTAAATTAAGTTGCTGAGTTCAAAATAACCTGAAAGTTTCAGCGAAAACACTTGTTGCCAAATTATCCGTAAAAAACAAGCACTGTAAAAATCGAAGCTTGGTTGAAGCGTGTGATTTGCGCGAGTTATTTCTTATCACTTTTGTGGCTTGTGGTATCTAGCAGCGCTCTAGAGTTGAAATTGTTTAGACACACTAACGCGCTTGTGAATGAGTGATTCGGCAGAAAGTGGAGCAAGAGAGAAAAAAGAGCAGCTCCATGGAGCCAGCAACTTTTTCTCCCGTCTACGATCGTTCTACGGTTGGACGAAAGAAAAAGGCCCAAGCGAAAGAAATCAATGCTCGAGGTCTACGGGCGTCTAGATAACATGAGTTTGGGCGGAAAGGCAGATCTTTTGTGTGAGTGTTGTGAGCTGTTGATGCTTGTTGTATATATGTGTGTACGTAGACGTCGCATGTGTCACTTAATTAGGCAAGCATAAGCAAGACGATACTGTGGCCGCTTTAACAACGCAACCCGTATGTTTATTGTTTTGATAAACATATGTCAGTTACAGCTCTAACTGGCAGCTAAATAACAGCCAGACAATAGAAATCAATTATTGACTGTGAGGCAGCTACTGTTAGAAAGATAGACGCCAGACAAAAAGCAATATTTTCGGTTAATTTAAGTTTTTGAAACGACCCGCTTTTTAGACTTAGACACTGAATTATAAAAACATTTTTTAAAAAGCCTGGCGTAGCGTTTGTCGTATTGGAAACTAGAGTTGGGAAAATAAATCGATATATCAACGAAATATTTCGCCCAACAATTGTTACGGATTAAAATGGAGTTCGTCGACCTTTACAATAAGATCCCTAGAAGTTTGACGCGCAGATTTAATTTACGACAGAGAATATAAAACGACCGTCTTTTGTTGAAAAGGGAACATGGGTCGCGGTAGCTTATGATTCGTTTCAGCTTGGAACCAACACTTCAATGTTGGCCGAATTAAACGTGTCAATAAGTTTCATTCTTTGGAAAGAAAAAGAAAATATAAATGAATACCAACGGTAAAATTAATAATGTAAACACTTAATAAGCGGAGTTGGTAACCTTTTGTTTTTAACAAATAGATGATGTTTACAGTTAAGCGAATATGCATCTGTATTGGTCGAATAATAACGCACTGTTGTTTGGTTCTTGGTAAACAATTCAGAAGCGGGCAAATATTTGGCCGCGCTGATTCACGAGTTGTCGCAAACAGATCAACTGAACGAACACATGATTTCACGCAACACTAAAATAAACCGTTCTAAACTATTTCAACGACAATTTTTATAAAAGTCTTACGTGAGAAAAAGCAAGGCAATCTCACAAAGTTTAAGGTTTCAGGTGAAATTTAGTGGTACTTAACTTAAAGCCTTGTTGCTCAAAGCCCATGCAGAAGTAGGTTGAATTTTGTCAACGTTTCCAATAATTCTTTATTTATTTTCAATATCCCCAGAAATTATGCTTCAAACCTTGTTTCTCGTTTGAAACATAAAAACCTACAGGTTTCAAGCGCTTCTGACGTAACTTGGTTCAACCCAAGCTGTTTTATTAGTTCCGTGAGTTAATAGAGCGTTGGGGGGTTCAAGGGGTTGTCCCACGGCTTCACCAACTGACAATGTGGGACGGTTTGGGGTTCATAGGGAGGAGCGGCGGTGGCCTGGGGTTTGTGGGGCTACAGGGGGTTCGTGGGTGTCATTAGGGCTAAAAAAACATCTCTTCTCCATTAACTGAATCTGCCCCCACCCCACTTAAGGGTGTAAGGTCACTGTGCCCCTGTAGTTGCCCCCCAACACACAAATGCATTGTTACTACTTGAAAGTTCTTGGGATGCAAGCGTTATATTAAAAAACGACCAGCCATTTCTAGTTTGTAAGCAGGTAAGTTGGAATCGCCAAACTTTAAAACTTACGAGCATTAAAATCACTATATTAAAATAAATAGGCAAACGTTTTGAACTCCGCAGGTAAATCTGTTGTTTGTTCGATTATTTCTTTATGCGCGACGTTACAACTGGTGCGAACTTCATACTTTAGATGGCAAATCAGATAACTTGCCGAGATAACACGGTATGAAGTGGTTGCTACTTAACACACAAGTGAAACCAACAAGTCGGGGTTGGCGCAAGTTTATATCAACGTTATAAAGACAAGAACTTCGCGAAACTTTAGGTTAAAGTGTACAAATATTTTATCAGATGCGAAGAATAACTTTGAGCTAAAAAACAAATTCGTTTGCTCGATTTAGTTTCCCAGTCGTGATAGTATCTTGATATTTTCATGCAATCCATTAGCTTTGTAATTAGAAATTAAGACAATTATAAGAAAATTCAAAGCAGAATTATATTTTTAGGTCACCCATTACAAGATGTTTGAGTTGTCATATCTCACATACTTGCGGCACATTCACAGTTTACAAAACCAGTAATTTCACCATAAACTCAGGATGGCGACAGCAGAAATTCCTCATTGTTTTTATAAAATCACTCGAGACAATAGTTATTACGCCAAGTGTGGAGCTACTCGTAATTACAAGTTCCATAGAAGCCTCTATACGAGCTCGCGCCTTTCCGCCATTATCTGTAGACGCGAAAAACAACCGATTGTTTCGCAACAATAAGAAACAAAGGGAGAAGCGACGTCCCGAGGCAGAACGCGAAGTTTGGTCGATGTCGATTGAAATAACGAAATCATGGTTGGTATGAAACCAAGGTGAATATGGTGAATGAGAAAATAAATCTTCGGCTTCTGTAGTTTAAACCGGGGCAACAACAAAATTCTCGAGGTCATGGGTTCGAACCCGCACCGTTCCAATCAAAATACGGAACATTGTTTAAAAAATAAAGCCTAAGTGCTTCATATTTTCATATTTGCAAAGTATCCAGCACAATCGGAAGTTTATAATAATCTGACGCGCTAAAAACTGGGTTAAACGACTTCAACTAAAACAAAAACATAATTAATTAATCGGGGAATAAAGTTAATATTTCCCGAGAAACCTTTCTTTTTCTGCGCTTGTATAATACCCGTCGATTATCGGGAGTCGATTTTAGGTTTCCTGTGCTTGTGACGTCACAACATCACGTTATAATAAGTTTAATTGCGCAGAAGAGAAGCGCGCACGTTTCATGACTTAAGACGCTGCTTCGTGCTAAAGAATCACAACTTTTGTCTTTTTGTGCTTTGGGCGTTGCCTTTAGTTGGTGAGGAGATGTTGGATAAAGCTGGGGAAGTTTTTCGCTCTAATGTAAAACATATTACAGGAAATGTGCATGAATTTGAAGTTTGACGCAGTTTTTAACGAGGTGGTTATGGAAGTCTGATTTTTATTTAATTTGTGAACAACTTTTTTGTATACATGATAAGGTCGTACAAAATGGAGGTTTATAAAAGAAAAGTCTAGGAGAGGAAAGAACTTTTATAAAGTTTGAATTTTTTCAGTTGTTTCACGGACTTCAAAATTCATTTTTTATGTCCACAGGCGATATTTCGTTATTTTTTAAATATTTTGTTGCAATAAACTTCAAAATGTCGGTTGACGTTCGGTCCGCCACGTGTGACCTTGCCACTGACCTTCGTACGCTACCGACCAATCAGGAAGCAGATGAGATGCAGCATGGAATCGAGCAGCAGATGCAAGACATCCACGGACAGATGCAGGGACTTCAGCAGATACAAGCAGCTATAGGTACAATAACCTGTTGTGACGTCACAATAAAGAACGCTTGAAGCTACTCAAGATGTTCTGCTTAATATTGAACGAATCCAAACTTTTAAAACACAGCGGAAATATTTCAACCTAATTTAGAAGCAACAAGTTTTAAATTTTACCTTGATTCTGTTGCATTTTGTTATAACGAATATTTACCCAACTTTTTTAAGTTTTAACCCACAGTCAAAGGTTTTATTGGTCAACAGTTAAAGTCCCAACCGTCGCGTTCTAAATACGCCTTTAACCCAATAAAGCACGAGGCTCCGAGAATAACAAGATCAAAATATCTGGTTTGTTTTTGGTTAATTTCTCTAAATGTCGCTTGCATAATTCACGACGGGAAGAGTCTAACGTGATTCATTAAACTTTCAACTTTAACCTCCAGGTCGAATCGAGTCGCGACCTTTGAACCTGACGCAGTTCAAGCGAAACGGAAGGAAGCGACGAACTCCTCAGAAGAGCACTCCCACCCACGCAAGCGACAGTTACCATAGCGACTCCTCCCATGAACGCTCCCCTCCTCCCTCCCACTCTCCTCTTGCTCCTCCCTCTCACTCCCCTCTTGCTCCTTCCTCCCACTCTCCTCTTGCTCCTCCTGTTGATGACGAGGAGAAGGCTTCGAGCATCTTGGAGCACTACCGCTCCTTCATGCAGAGGAAGAGCCTCGATACAAACGGATTCGACGCAATTCTTCAGCGACCGAAGAAACAGAAGCTATCCAAGTCGATGTCAGCCAATGACGGAGGCTCGCTGCTCTCCTGGCACAACTTCTCCACCAATCAGAGCGCGGCAGAATCCGAAAGTATGCGAAGTTCGCCGAGCTTTTCCGACGGAGCGCTCAGCGGTTTGATTCCCGAGAGAACGATGCGGCAGAACAACTGGGCGATCAAGGTGAGTCCATCACGAATCACGAATCACGTCATCGCATCACGAATCACGCTTTGCCGCGAGTAACATGAGATATGCTAAACTATATTCGCAATACGTATAGCACAGGCGTTCAACAATAATCATTTGAAACATTCGTGATATATACAAAGACATGTGAACCCAAATCAAGGTCATGACTCATATGAACAGTATCACGCTCATATGAACCGCATCACGCTCATATGAACCGCATCACACTCATATGAACCGTATCATGCTCATAAGAAGCATCTCGCTCATTTGAATATATCCCGCTCATATGCACAGGTGTGGCGTGATTGGGCGCTCACGAGGAACCGGAACCCGGACACGAAGTTGGAGAAATACCAGGAGGTTCCGGTCGACATAAGAGTGGCGGATATTGACGTCATGAGCTACTGGCTGCCAAAGTTCATCAAGGAGGTAACAAATATAACTAACAACTATAAGTAACAAATAAAGGAAACAAATATAGGGGTCCATTAATTTTGGATGCTACTGAATTCAAACGTTTTTTTTTTGATTAATGACAAAGTTGTTGCAATTGTGGCTACGGGTGTAAAATTTGACAAAAGTTCGCCAGTCGCGGCGTAAAGCCAAAATATTTTAAAGCCGCTGTTTTGAGATCTAAAATATCATCATTTTACTAGCGGTCTGTTATTAGGCATAAACCGGTAGCATTAGATAAAGTGTTGTTGTAAAGCAGTGCTTTTACCAAGTATCAAAAAAATCCTTTATGTCATTATAAAACCCTCTAACGTCAGTTTAACGACATTTTGTCCAGAAGGCTTGATAACATAAGTTTAACCTTAAAATAACAATAAAGCTCACATTATTTGCCCAAATATAACGCGAGCACAATTCCGCGTTTCTAATTATTGAAATGTTTCCGATAAGGCCATTTACGTACGTCCTACGTCACATGAGCATAATATACGCGAATATGGTTAAATAAACACAGTTTGTGCACACTACACGATATGTCTGTCAGTTACCTCCTATAGTGTTTTAGGTTTTTAGGTCGAAAACAGTTATACATAAAAGTTGAAAAAAAATTGTTCAACCAGAAAAAGTCGAGTATAAATGGGTGTAAAATGAACTTTTCTGCGGCCTAATTCTGGAAATGTTACTTTAAATGCACGTTTTGACTTAAAGTTAATTCTCCCCAAACCTTTACCGTCATAGTTTCCGATCTGTGCTTTGTGCGGCCTTTTCACGACGCTTAATTGTATCTTGAAACATTAGTGCTGGAAACGTTATCGTTAATCGTGATCATTGAGGGATGTTCGAACATTGCGCGACTAAGTTTAATCCAACACTTGGCCGCTGAAACTATTGTAGCAGGAAAACATTTTTTAGTCAAATACTCTCCACGTTCAATATTACGGTGTACCAATTTACATTTACAGTGGCTCCTGCCACAAACTTGCTACATTTCAGTGCATAGTCTTTAAAAGCTATGTCAGTTACACAATTGAGTGGAGAAAAACACTTACTGTTTCGCGAAATTACCAAGTGTTTGCTGGGAATATTTACCCCAAAACGCGGGTTTGGTGGGTATGTACCCAGCCTCAATTAGGGGCATCCCCAACTGGTGCTTATTTAAACACACTTGAACTTTTTGACGGCGGAAAAAAAAAACGAAACAAGCTTATGAAAAAACAACTAAAGACAGAATCAACCACAAACTATTTAAAAGCCAATTCATTTTTTAATTCCTTTTATGCAAAACTAAAGGATTTGTTTTCTGATAATCCTAGTTATTTATAATAATAAGTAATACGCCGCAGCTTGGACTCACTGGTAAGAGTTTTTAGAAGAAACATCAAATGTCTCATTTCCACCGACAAAATGCTATGTTTTCTTAAACCCCTCGTTTGCATCTAACACGTTATAACAACGACATCAAAATGTATTCCAGGTTCGACGCAAGGACAAGAAGGCGTACCCAGCCGACACCCTCATGCAGATCGCTTCAGGCCTGCAGAGATACCTCAGGCAAGTCTCGTGCAGGTCGGAGGTCAACTTCTTCGACAAGTATTCAAACACCTTCGCTGAATTCCGCGAGGCGCTCAAGTCAAGGTCGGGCGAGCTGAGCATGGAGAGCCACACACACCGAGGTACATTAATCGAAGCAAGCTACACACAGAGGTGCATATAGCACACTTGCTCACAGCTCAGAATAAAATCAACACGGCTATATAATGTGGTCAGCCATGCTTAATCGTACTGACCAACGATCACAGAATACATAAATCATTCCAGAATACCCATAATATAACACAGACGTGTTACACAAGGTTGTTGGCACATATAGGACGTACAAACTACACTTCACTCTTAAGCAGCCTTCTCAAACTTTACTGGTCGCCAACCACAAAAACTTTTCAAAAGTTGGCCTGCTTCAATTTTCGAAATGTTTTGTTATTTCGCTTAGATAATATGGGTCTCGCGGTCCCAAGTCGCTGCTGTTTTAGGCAAAAAGCGGCTTCTTTTGGAAATTTTATTCGCACACAAGAGATATAAATGGGTTTTAAACTCACCGAGCATTTCTTTAGGCTTGCCACACACTTTAAAAATAAATTTAAATACTTTTTAGGATTCACATACTGTGTGGAAGCCTAGGTCAATATAAACAACACATTAATAAGAAGTTCCATGTGGCACTAAGCTGGTTTGTGAGGCTCCGCATCTAAACCGAGCCGTGTTTTCAGGCAAGAAAGTTTCGGTTGAGAATTTAAACGACGATGAGCTCTGGCAATCCGGCTTCTTCAACCTCGCCACAGCAAAGGGACTCTTTCACTCCGTGTTTTACTACAACTGCGTCGAATTTGAGGTAAGGTCCGCATTTTACCGACATATCGTGCATAAAACGGTTGCTAAAGGCAGTGTTTCTTATTTAGGTGAATGGTTCACCCCAGGGCGAATAAAAATTTTGCAGGGGTGAACCAACCAAAAGGGGTGAATAAGGGTGAACCGTCATAAATGGATGATGGCTTGCGAACAACCAAGTCATTTTGTGCCGTTATATATAGACAAGATAGTTTTATCTTATTATGAAAATCAGGGTGAATGAAATCTTGAGATAGATGCTTGGGGTGAACAAAACTAAAAAAGTTTAAGAAGCACTGGGTTAAGGTATTAACACAAAAATGAATTTAAATGTGAAAAAGATAAAAAACTTTAAACAGCAAGAAGCAATACTTCGCAATAGAAAGCTGCTGACTGCAGGCTATCCGCAGCAACATGCTTGCGGTCTTACACACAATAGAACAAACACTTCGTTCTACAATTGAGGAAACAATGGCAGCCTATTGTGGCGTAATAAAGAAACAATTGTTTAATTCTCTTAAATAAGCTGTGTTGAGATCCTGGGTTTAACAAACTGTGCAAAAGCATATTCATATAAAGCTGTAAATCAATCACAATTTAATGAATATTTAACATTTGTTAATATGAAGTTGAAACCATTTGCTTTTACATTTGTGAAAGTTTAGAAATGTGCCACAAATCTATGCTTTTGCTTCAAAGTTATTTGCAAGGTTTAAAGTTGAACTGACAGCGGGAAAATATTTGTGTCAGTGTGCAATAAAGCGTTGAATGTGGCCTGAGTAAAACAAACACAACTTGCTTTATAATGTTTGCATTTTGCCGAGTAGACAAAGGTCTATGACCTCGATTTTAAGCGATTTCTAAACAGTTTTTAAAACAGTCACTGTGTTTATACGACGCGTGTTCTACAACCTTTATCTTACTCACAATTTCAATTGTTAGTAAACAATGGCTTGGATTAGTGCCGAACAATAAAACTGGAACAACTGTTTAAAGCCTTTGTAGAAAATAAATGGAAACTTAGTTGAAAAGCAAAGATAATTGATTTTCGTAATGGCAAGTAATTAAATAAAATAAAGGGCACTTAGATGCGTTTAGATGTAAATTTGGGAATAGTTAAGAGCGCTACGAACCAAGTCAAGTGCTTCAAACTTCGCCTGTTATTAATTTCCAATTTCTGACTAGGGTTTCCGTTAATTTGAAGTCTTACGAGTGAATCGTGTCTTCATCTTTTCCACTGAAAAGTGTGAGGAAACGTCTTGTTACAGTCTCACCAAACACGATTTCAACAATAATTAGTTGAACCGGCGATGTTAAGCTTGTGCTGTAGGCCGGCGGTGTAATTGCATGTGTGCTGTAATTGCCGGGATCAATCTTATAGGTTTCCTCCGCTTAACATGGCGCTACATCAAAAGAAATTACAAGCAAAAAGTTAAACCCGACTATTAACGCCGCCATTGGACAAAATTAAAGCAGGTTAAAGTGAACGTTTGGCGCAAATTACGGTGAAAACAACTTTTTACTTCGGCTGCCACTTCGATGAGATGCGGTTTCTTGATAAGTTGGACAAGCAACGGGAAATGATCGTGCGATTTAAAGCCTTGTTTGTGAGACCACATTTACAACAGAAAAAAACATCATTTATTTAGCATAACTGTGTGTTCACCAATAATGTAAAAGTCTTACTTTCAACGCGCTGTTATCATTAAACACCCTATTAATAGTTTTAACAAATTAATGGTTTTCTCTTTATAAACCTGATTTCTAAAATATTAAATGTTTGATAAGGCAAAGTATTTCTTATCACTGGTAAATAAGTAAATCATTTACATTCGAATCACGGGAAAAGTCCAACAATACCAGATAAACAAAGCCACACAAAATATCATGACACTTTCATCTCTGCGGTTTCAAATAAATTCTAAAGACATTTTCTTAAAAACTCCAAGAAACCCAAATAAATAAAACTACCTTATATTTCTGCTGTTTCTTCTAAACTAAAGATATTTCCTAAAAGATTAACTTTTTTCGTCACGACAGCAAATCCTAACACGGTGCATGCGCACGATATCTGCTTGGAAAATATCTTTTTGATGTTCAGGTGACAAGTATGGAAGAGCACCACGAGCTAAAGGTGGAGCAGTTCACACTGGGTTTCCACAAGGAGAAGCAAGCTGAATACCTGGAGTTCTGCCGCGGGGAACAAAGGTAAGGACAGGCACTATATATTTAACACGTTGGCAGTAAAGGTGTTCAAGAAAGTTGTGCGTGGTAAAATAACTTTTAAAACTGCGAACCTATTGATAAAAACAGGCTATAAATGTGTTAAATGTGTAACTTTTTTTTATTTTTCTTAAAACTTTTGACGCTATTATTGATACTAAACTAAACCAATATTTTGGTGCAAAGGGGATTATTTTACAGACATTGGCATTTTGTTAGGTAAGAACTATCAACAAGGCTATAGGAACCAAGTAAAATATTCAATGGGGGCAACAGAGGCATAAACCCACAATAACTTAACATTTGCCTTTTTTATAACTTTCCTCTAGTCACGAGCGATTGCGCAATCCATAAAACAATAAGCTGTGGTTTGTATGCAAAGTTTTTAGACACGCCTGGTGGAAATCCTTCCCCGCTTTGTCCGGTTGACATTTCTCGTTTAAAGTTGCTTCATTTTTATTCTCGTTTCGTTAAAAGCTTAATTAAAACACAATTTCTTGTAATCGCGGTCACGTGACCAGCTGGTAAGCCGTTAAATCGGTGTATTACGTTACAACTCTTTATGAGGAAACAAACGGGATGACGTCAAAATGACTGTGAGCGAGTTTTAACTAGAATTATTTCCAATTCCATTAACAAGCACATTAACGGAAATACCAATAGAGCAAAAATACACTTTATTTAAAAAAACTAAGATATCTGAAACTCAGGATTAAATCCTTTTTAAACGAATTCTGGTTTTTACGGCTTAGCGCTTGTCAAGAATCACATTTTAAGAGTTGCGTCACTATTACGTCACAGTGGTCATTGTGGCAGGTATGACGTCACAGTGTATATTGTCACAGGTATTACAACATGTCTACGAAGCGAGTGATGCGAATTTACGCGAACCACGAGGACAACAAGTGTTTGGTGAAGTTGTACAAAACCTACCTCGACCTGATCCCTTCGATTGGACCTTTCTACAGGAGACCCCTGCAGACATGTGAGTGTGCAGCACAATAGAGCATAAGCACAATAGAACATAAGCATATAAGCACTGAGGGTGATTACATCATGTTGTAAACCTACGGTGGTAATCAACATCAGTCTGCCACATATGGGCGTTAAATTTAATCAGGTGAACACAAGCGACAATTAATCAAAATCATCTCCGTACAACTCTTCCACTCTTTAAACCTTGCAACGTCATGATCGATTAATATTTACGAACCATATTTTGCTCCCCTGCCTTTAATCTCAACCACTTTTGGTTAAAGTTTGCCCAAAACGCCCTAATCTTCAAGTAATGTTAGTTTTGCTGCCCTCTAGCGGACCACTCGCTGCCCCGGTTCAGCTTCAATCCAGTCGGAATCAACAAACTCCGTGAGACTTTCAAGCAGCTCTTCTCATCGGATCGCCCCGCCTCCATGCGGAAGTCAGGCAAGGCAACCATCATCCAGCAGATGTCGCCACAGAGCAACAGCGGTGAGTTAAACAACTTTCAGAATTGAAGCTAAATCAATAAACTACGTCGTTTCGCAAGTTTGTTGAAGTGTGTAAAGAAAGAAAGTAGAATTAAACTTGAACAATCTTCACAGATTTTGACTCGCGCGTTCCACCATCGCTTGGAATGAGCCAATCAGCGACCAGCAACGTTTCACAAGCCCTCTATGACGCAATAACGCAAAAGCTGATCAACGGGGGTCACCTGAAGGTCAACAGCAGCCCAGGTCACAAAATGCACGAAACAAATACGTCATCAGACTACGATTGCGTCACTTCCGCACCTGCACCAGTTCTTAACGCCAGTGACGTCATGGAACGTCTACGAAAGTCGTGGCATGACGTCACGAGCCGCAGTGACGTCACTCATGACGTGATGAGCAACGGGGGCGACGTGGACTCGGGCGAGGAGAAGGTTGATGACGTAGATGATGACGCAGTGATTACGTTGAACGTTCCAAGATCGGTGAAGTCCCTAGTTGTTGAGCGGGGAGGAAGGAAGTACAAGTTCGACCTCGAATAACAATCTAACAATGGGAAGAACAATCCAACAATGGGAAGAACAATCCAACAATGGGAAGAACAATCCAACAATGGGAACGCAATCGGTCCCTGGTGGAGCTCCGAGGGTAATACCCTAATGTTGTTCAACTCTCTTGTTTCATATTATTGCGTCACACTAATGACGTCACATTAATGGCGTCATCGGCAAAAACAGGCCACGGAAGCAGCAATAAAGTGCAGTATCCAAGATAACTTTAAACCTTACCTTTATTCTTTGGTCGCAATGGTTGACGCTATATTAGCTTCTTCATATATTTATTTTATCGCGTTTGCTGTAAGCGATTAGAAGCTGTCATGTACCTATTGTTGACGTCACAATCCCACGCTTTGTTAATCCCTGCTGATAATAGCGATCGAGTTTTTTTGTCGATTACGATGCAGTCAAAATAATAAATCGTTTTTTTCACGTCATTCAAACGAGTGGTTCATTGCGTACGAAGTAAAGTCAGTGAACTGATTTCATCAAAGATAAGTTGCCCTTTTAAAAGATCAAAAAAATATACTTTTATCATAAATGCGTGACATTCACAATAAGTGATAAAAAAACAAGCAAAAAAACAAAATTAAACACCGAAGAACAAGTCGGTTAACCATAAAAGCATAATTAAAGCTATGAATTTACGACAAATATATTTCCCGGCATATTCTTCCCTATATTCACCATCTATTGACCAGCCTGTCAGAAACCACGGTTTATCTCTAGGCTATAAGATAATTAGGCGATTCGCCAACTTTTTGTCGCACTGTGTTTCCAAAAATGTCAGGCCTTCCCTGAACTAACAAGTCATGAGAATATGTATTTGGTCTGCCATTACAAAACATAATTTAATGTCCCACCAAAATGTTGCCACAACCACTTAGGTGCGCTACTTTCACTGTATTAATGTGTGACCTTCAAGTGAAGATATCCGGGCATAATTACGCAAGGATTCACAGGAGATAACAGCGATTAGACGTCAGTGATTAAAGGTGGTTTGCGATTTGAGTGAAACGACCGCAAATCACCCGTGTGTAGCGAAGCGTGACCTGGTTACACGACCAGTAGAATAAAGTTTGACGAAATATTTCGATGATGTAAACCGGGTTTAATTCCTGCATTGTACATCACAAAGCAACATTATTAACAAAACAATAACCGAGCGGTAACCGACACGTTACAAGGGTAATCCCAAGGTCAAATATAAAGCATACCTCGCGTGTTTTAAATCGAGAAAGTTTGAGACTTAAGCAAGCTTAACAGGGCTTAGCACATAAGGATTTTGAAAAAAACAAATCTATCAATCAAATGCAAATGTATGGAGTGAATAAAATGCTTTACGTATTATTTCAAAGTTAAGTCATTTTATGCGCCTTAACTTTCATACTAAATGTCAACTATTTATATTTCAAACAGTATTTTTTCTGGTAAGTAGGATTTATATATTTTGCCTGTAAATGCATCATAGGTTTCTCAACCGAACGAAATATAAAATACCAAAACCTACAGAATGGATGTTTAATCTCACTTGCAAAATGCAACTTGGAAATGTTTTTCCTAAATACCAAGCTGGACTTCCAGTGTACAAATAGGGAATAGAAAAGGACAAAGTAGTAAGCTAGCACCAAGAAGAAATCTGTTGATTTAAACCACTTAGTGTAGTATTGTACTGACCGTGGTTTGTTTCGTGATGCAACCTCCATCCTTCAAGTGAAGCTGCCCTCCAAGCCTGACCGTGAGCAAGACATAACTCTTGCGCCTGGAAGTAGAAGACACATCAGCCCTGGTTGCTAGGGCTTACTGCGATATTTGGACACCGAAAAGACATCGTAGATTAACCGAATTGTTCCTTTCTGAGCCTGCATAGCTCAGTTGGTAGAGCGACGGTCCCGGCTTGACCGGAGGTCGTGAGATCGAACCTCACTACAGGCAAGTTTTTTTTCTAGCCTGCCTTGCAAGCCTCCCACCCAACCCCAAATACAACTTGGCCTAACACTAACCAAATTTTTGTGAATTTTCGGCTTTCGAAAATTACACGATTGGAACTTTAAACGTTTCAATAAATCTTAAAACAATAACTGGACGTTGCAGTTAGACGTACAATGAATATCAAAGTCCATACAAAAGTAGAAAGCTTTTTGTGGAGGTTTCGAATAAACCTTTATTGATTTTTAGCACCAGGAGGATTTATAAAATACCTTGTTTACAACATTGCAAGTGACTATTGATATGCATGCTGTAATTGTTGGTCAGTTCAACTTCAGAAGGGTTAGAGATGACAGCTAATTACATGAATGGTTCAGTTTTATCCCAGAGTCCAACCTGCTCAATTCTCCCGGCTCTGATGCAACTGAAAACGCATCTAAGAAGTCGATCCTCATCCTCAACATCAAGATCAACCAGCGGCTTCCGGGTACGGGTGGGGGCGTCTGGGTCCTGGGGTAAAAATAATAACCGGGGTCTGGGCAACATACATGGAAATAATGTCTGACTTGACTTGCTGTGACTCTCTTGCACCAGAAGTGGCAGAAATATAGCAATCAAACCACCGCCAGTATCGCTAAAGAGCACTCACCATCTCAGCGACGCAGTTTCCATTAATTCCTCGCCCCGCTTGTTTCTTCAAGGTGTGAAGCGTGTTCTCCCTGAAATGAAAGATGTTAAAGTATAACAGAAATACGTTGAAACACTAAATTGAAACATGTCACTCAGTTGGCTATAAACAACTGTGTTGGCTAAAAAAAAACATTTTTTAAAACTATAAAAAAGCAAAACACACGGCACACTTTATAAAGCAGACAGCTTCCAATCTTATCAAAGAATCGATACGTGATTAATATGGGGTCAACATTAAGCAAGGCTGTTACCAACAAACTCTCCCGGTGAAATGCTGCGAGTGTTTCAGAAGATGATCGAGGTCTTCGCATGCGTTTTGCTCCAGCCAGTCAATCACAATCTGATACATTAAAAAGTGGTTTAAAACGTTTTATATTGATTCAACCAACGAGTCCCAAATGCTTTATTCATAATATTATGCTTTACAGTGCGTACAACTGCTTGTATACGAACTCACTGCCTCGGTCATACTTCGACAATTTTGTTGAAAACAAATGAATAACTTGCAACATATACAACAAACTAATATACAGGTGATGGCGGGGTTTAGATTATTACATCGTTAGCTAAATCTTACAATATATGCAGTTTAAGTTACTTGATTAAAATTATTTTTTGTAATAAATAAGTGTTTGTATTAATAAATAGCTTAATGGTTACCTGGGCTTGCCTAACAACGCCGTTGTTCTTATACAATTGTTCAATGCATTCTTTTTCACTGATCACAGATTCCTGGAAAAAAGCAAATATTATCAACACAGGTGTAAAATTATTACAAAATGAACTACAAAGTTTACAACAAATACAATTAATTATACAGTTGAGAAATATTTGGGTAAATTTATTGAGTTTTGCCCAACCTGGGAATCAACTTTCATTGAGTCGTCTTCATTTTCAGCCGTTTTGTCTCTGAACGAAAAAAAAATACATTTTAAATGAAACAGAAAATTTGATTTGGATTCTGCAAATTTCTTGCAGAATCTGCCATTAAGTACTTGGTTTAATTTAATTTGCATGTAATTTGTAAATAAGTAGTTATCATTAACAAATATATATATTTATATGTTGGGCATGTGTTCTTTATTTGAACCCGTTTTAGTCATTTTTATGAGATCAAATGTTCTTTAAAAACCAAATGCGTCCTTACTTAGATTTAAATAAAAAAAAATTAAAAAAACAAAAAAAAAATGAGCAATTTAAACATTTGCTTTCATACCATTTTTAAAATACTTGTACTTTAACAAGCCGTATTACTAATCAATCGAAACAAGTATGGAAGTGATGTTAGGACAAACCTGTACAAAGCAGCCACTAATGACCAAGTGTGCTTCTCACTGGAAAGTAAGCTCCTCAGTTCAACAATAGACTCCTGCCTGGAAATGTAAGTGGCTTGTTTAAGGTGAAACACACATACATGGAAGAATTCCGTTATAACAGACAGTTTAAATTAGTTCGCCTTATGGTTTTTAGAAATGTTTTCTTTTTTGTTTTATATATTTTTTTACCCAGAAATTAAATTTTTCTAGATTAGAAACATTTACTTTTGGCAGGTGGCAAAATTAAAAAAATTAGCTTAAATGTAGATATGGACAGTCTTAAACATATAATGCTCCAGCAATATCTACAAATGTAAATCAGTTGAGCAATAAAACTATTAGTATGTACTATGACATACTCTGCCGAGTTGTGTGTTGATGCGTTTGCCAGAAGTTCAATGTGCTCGGTACAAGTTTCCTCCAAAGAATCGACGATGTTGAAGACGTCCAGCGAAGATTGACAGCTCGATAGCGCCTTTTTGCACTCGTTAAACAAACTGTTCGTAACTGAAATAAACAATGAAGTTGGTTATAGAAATACTTGTTAGATTTTATAATGACAAAGAAAAAAATACTAAACATAAAACAGCGATAAAAATAATTGGGCCGCAGAGACAAATAGATTAAATTAAATCTGCTCCACTTACAATGTGTTTAATGAATCAAAAAAGAGAAAAACTTTATTTATTACAAAGCTTATTTATTAAATTATTATCAACACACATAGTCAATTAATGTTAAACGCAATATTTACTGGACCAAGTGAATTTCAACATAAAAATATGCTAAAAAACTTAACAAAGGAGGTTTCTTAAGTAATATTAAAAATAAAATTCAAGTTTAACTGGCCATTAATTAAAATGTTACAAGCTTGTTCCCCATAATTCTACTCTGATAAAAATATTTGACCATTTTATTTATCTTCAAAGTATAATTAGTGACAAGGTTCAACAACACTGGTTTGTAGTTTGGCACAATAATTGTTTAGGCATCTGTTCGTCAAAATGGCCGCTTATAAAGCCTGACAAAGTTGTTTGGAACAATTATAATATTTTGGCCCAATGTGTACGGAGGGTTGGGGTTGAGGAAACCTGCTCTACTTGGTCATTAATACATAGATTGTAAAACTACTTGTATAGCAAATTGATTTACCAGTTTCACAGGAATTGCTTTCCGCCTCGAACCTCGTGCTTTTGTTGCTGAATCTCGCTGGGGTTTTCGGTTCCAACAAACCACGGCCGTCAAATATCGAGGAAAACTAAAAGTACATTTAAATGTAAAACAACAATACATGGTTGGATTGAGTGATATGCTGTCATCCTCTGGATTCAAATATAGAAGACAACTAAAAAAATACTTTTAAAAGTAAATCAACAACAAATGGTTGACTAAATAGATCAAACCTCTGCCATTAAAAAATACATTTAAAAAACAGTAAGATGCTTGTTTAACTCGACCAACAAACAAAAAGAAAACTACAAAAAATAACATTTCAAAGTAAATCACAAAATAGAAAATAAAATACAGTAGACATGAACTTAAAACTACGATATAGACATAAAAAAAGCTAAAACTTTGTATATATGAATAACATGCTTTATGAATAATTAAATAATTTCACACTATACAGTGTGTTGGTGTTCCAAGTTAATCAATCAAAATAACATTAAACTAAAAAATAATATTTAGTGCCTAACACAAGCTCACCCACCTGTGATAAGTTCGCTTCTTCGTTGGAATTTGTTTGGAAACTTTTCGACAAGTTTAAAGTAGATCTTCCTAGAAACAAAAATCAAACAAGGATTATTTGATACAATGTTAAACAAAACTCTAAACCAAAACAAATATCAGGGTTGGCCTTAAATTAAAACTGGTGAGTACCTACCAATCAGCACTTGCCCAGAGTTAAAAACAACAGATTAATAAACTGGGATATTCAGTAGGTCTGAAAACAACCAGCGATTTTTGCCTTAACGTTACTCACCAGCTGAATTGTACTCGCATTGGCCATCGGGCACAAAATCCAAACTCAAATGTTGTCAGTTTTTTGAGGCATTATGTAGAAAATTTTTTGATAACCAGTTATTAAAATTCTGTCAAAATTTAAAAGTCAGGGCAAAATAATTGCGGTGGTGAAGGTTACTTGGCCGGGTACGTGTTGACTTTGTTGTTTACTAATTAGTAGTTCATCCCCATTATTTTTAATAATATTAAAAAGTTCAAAAATTGGTGGGTTAACTGATGATAATAGCTGCCAGGATCCAAAAAATTTTGTGTCAAACTTAATATTATGATTTTCCAGCAAATGTAAATTATTATTTATTTTCTTCATATGTCTAAATTATATAAAAAAAATACTTTAAAATTTTTAATTTTTAGTCCATAGTTATCAGAGAGGTGTAAGATATGGAACATGTATACAAAAGTTTGATGTATGGATACAGAAACTCACCAAAGATAGGTTCTTGTTGGGTCAACGAGGATGGCATGGGAGTTTGGTTTCCAACAGCATCATCAAACATCTGCATTGCTGGAAGAAAAACACGTAAGAACCCACTACTGGTGACAAAAATGTTACCCTTGCTTTACCTTCCAGGTGATATAAGAGGATCGCTTACTAGTTCAAAGGAGTTAGTGATAAACACCAGTAATTTCGGGGGAAAACAATCCTGGGATTTACTTTTAAACAATTTATAGGAGCCCTCAAATATAACTATCAAAATACAGGGTATTATTACAAAATATTTTAAGGCAAAGAAAATTTAATTCAAAAAAACTAAATGATTATCTAAAAGGCAACAAAAAGTTGAGCTCACATCTTAGAATAGCTCCGGTTCTGTTCGGCCGTCGAGCGCTGTCTTTGACCAGCGATGGTGAGTGGACAAAGCTACTGTTAACCAGAACTTTCCTGTGAAAAATAAACACTTTTTAAGATGGATTTTATTATGTGAAAGTTCAAACAAGACTCTTAATTTTGTGGCAGGTGCACAAAAAAGTTTTTTTTTCAAAGCAATTTGTGTGAACACCTGGATAAGTGAATTGCAGAAAATTTCAATTGTGGCTTCCAAATCACAGAAGTGTAAAAAACCCTGATTACACACCTAAAAGTTTGACACTGCTAACCCAAAATCTCAGTGTAAAGCGCCATGAAATGCAAACAGGGTCGTTAAGAGTTTGAACATAAACCGTGCAAAAACCCGATTGCATTTCAGTGCCATTCCGCCAAAGATCTTTCTACCTTATCACAAAAAGTGACGTTCTTTACTTCTTTAGCATAATACATCACCGGCCCAGTGATTTTCAATGAACAACAACCGTTTTTGAGGTAAATATTCTTCTAAAATCACATAAAATTATATCCGAAAAAACTATGGCGTAAAGCTTAGGCGAACACAAATTATGGAATGCAGTTGGGCCTTATCAGTAGTACAGCGCATACCCAATTTTGGCAAAAAAATGAGGCACGTAAGAGTGTGTTTAAAAATATTTGTTGAAAGATGCAACATTAGATCGTCAATTAGTTCAAGTCAGTTACCCATGAAAGGTACACAACAACGTTCTTACAAAACACAACTAATACAAACCACAAATTTGGGCGCTGGTCTAGAATCCTACCACAACGTTGAAATGATTATTAAGCAATGCATAATATGTGGGTTAGGGTGTCGGTTAGTTTTTGGGTGTGGGTAGGTCAAGTAATATTGTTTAACACTATTACTGGACTCACCCAAACCCAAACGCTAACCGGCACCCTAACCAAAATAATGTTTGTTGTGGTAGGATTCTAGACGAGCGCCCAAATTTGGCACTGGTCTACAATCCTACCACATTTTCGACCGGTGGTTTACTAACAACATTTGGGTTAAGGTGAGAGTTAGTATTTGTGGTTTGGGTGGGTCAAATAATATTATGTTTGTTCTTACATATTTATGTCTTCTCTTTAATTTCAACTTTGATACCTTGTTTGGTTACTGTTCAAATAAATGTGAGTAGGATTCTGGGCCAGTGCCCAAAGTTCTACACAAAAAAAGCATTTGGAGATATATATTACAATGTTGTTTGGGGCTACGTTATGAACTTCATAAGTAAGCAATATTTAAAAACAAGTGATAAGTTATAATGTTATCAAACAGGTAATCATTATCGCACAATATTTGGGTTAAGAATGATCCTGTAAAAATGTTTTGCGGTCGAGTAAAATATTTAACGAACCTTCTCGAATCCATGAACGACCCTTCATGTGTATCCATATTTAACAGATCGTAACAACTTGTGTAAAGCTGCAATAAATACTATTTTTCACTAAAACACATTTTCTTCACTTTCCTGTTTTGGAAAAACTTCGCGCGACTGCTAGCGACACATTTACAGCGCTTCGCGACACTTTAACCGCTACTTTTTGACCAAAAGTTAATTTTGTGGGTTTTAGTGAGACCAAACCAAGCTAAATATGACTAAATCCGTTATTTTATTTATACACAGTTTTTTTATCAAACACATCGGCCTATGTATTACGAATTAAACCAACAGTAAATATTTCCAAGGATTGTGAAAGTTGTTGGCGACTGGAGTTCTTGGTAGTTCCTAAACCTCTGGGCTTTTATGGAATAAGTTGTTGTAGGCCGTTCATAGGACGATGGCACAAACAAGAAACACACATTTTATGTAAAACAATGGCTTGCATAGTTCAAATAAAAATTTGAAGAATTCTTTTGGTTGTTATGGCGTTTTGTCGCTGTTACGGCGTTGATTTTTATTGTTTCTATGTCAAAAAATAATAAAACTTGTGAATATTATGACGTAATTATGTTACTGTTAACAACAATACCATTACTAGTTAAAAATATTGTTAGAAAGATTTCATTTATTAGAGTTAGGGTTTCTGAACTGTAAGTTAGCGATTACTGTGAAGTTTATTGGGTAAACATTAGGTTTGTTATATTTCTGGCATTGCTACGATTGTTGTAGATAGTTGTTAATAACGTAGATTAAAATTAAATTTGGCTGTGTTGGAATATTTAAGTTAAGCTATGCTGAGAATATTTAAGTTAAGTTATACTGAGATTATTTTTGTTTAGCTGTGCTGGGAATATTTAAGTTAAGTTGTGCTGAGAATATTTAAGTTAAGCTGTGCTCGAAATATTTAAGTTAAGTTGTGCTGAGAATATTTTAAGTTAAGTTGTACTGAGATTATTTTTGTTTAGCTGTGCTGAGAATATTCAAGTTAAGTTGTGCTGAGATTATTTAGGTTAAGTTGTGCTGAGAACATTTAAGTTAAGCTGTGCTCGAAATATTTAAGTTAAGCTGTGCTCGAAATATTTAAGTTAAGTTGTGCTGAGAATATTTTAAGTTAAGTTGTACTGAGATTATTTTTGTTTAGCTGTGCTGAGAATATTCAAGTTAAGTTGTGCTGAGATTATTTAAGTTAAGTTGTGCTGAGAATATTAAGTTAAGCTGTGCTGAAAATATTTAAGTTAAGTTGTGCTGAGAATATTTAAGTTAAGCTGTGTTTAGAATATTTAAGTTAAGCTGTGCTGAGAACATTTTAAGTTACGTTGTGCTTGTGTATATTTCAACAGGGGGGACATGACCACCGTGCTATTTAAACTCCACTAAATCGAAACTAAAACAAACTGTCATGGTATTTCAAAGTGCATACTGTCAGGTCGCTTATAGATTTATTGTACATTCACATAATTTAGCATAGCTCGCTTTCAATAAAAGAGCTTACAGCGCAGTAAAAACGGGTCTCGCAAGTAAGGCATGCATCAGTTGACTGTAGTGTTTAATCCAACAGCAGCGTGACACTATATAGCACAAGAGCGACTGCGATGGAGATTAGCTGAGTCGAATGTCGGCTAGATTTGCCAGAACGGCCACGAAAGGAAATGAGTATCTAGGTGAAATATTTAACACTTTACCAGGCGAACACGCTATAATTACAAGCACAAACAGACATGCGTCGTTTCTCTACACTTGGAATATTTAAGTTAAGCTGTGCTCGAAATATTTAAGTTAAGCTGTGCTGAGAATATTTAAGTTAAGTTTGGCTGAGAATATTTAAGTTAAGCTGTGCTGAGAATAAGTTAAGTTGGGCTGAGAATATTTAAGTTAAGCTGTGCTGAGAATATTTTAAGTTACGTTGTGCTGAGAATATTTAAGTTAAGCTGTGCTGAGAATATTTAAGTTAAGCTGTGCTGAGAATATTTAAGTTAAGTTGTGCTGAGAATATTTAAGTTAAGCTGTGCTGAGAATATTTAAGTTAAGTTGTGCTGAGAATATTTAAGTTAAGCTGTGCTGAGAATATTTTAAGTTACGTTGTGCTGAGAATATTTAAGTTAAGCTGTGCTGAGAATATTTAAGTTAAGTTGTGCTGAGAATATTTAAGTTAAGTTGTGCTGAGAATAT
This sequence comes from Ascidiella aspersa, assembly GCF_963924565.1. Classification (NCBI taxonomy): domain Eukaryota; kingdom Metazoa; phylum Chordata; class Ascidiacea; order Phlebobranchia; family Ascidiidae; genus Ascidiella; species Ascidiella aspersa. Next base: position 1,293,053 of record NC_139448.1, on the reverse strand, counting down.
TTAAGTTAAGCTGTGCTGAGAATATTTAAGTTAAGTTGTGCTGAGAATATTTAAGTTAAGCTGTGCTGAGAATATTTTAAGTTACGTTGTGCTGAGAATATTTAAGTTAAGCTGTGCTGAGAATATTTAAGTTAAGCTGTGCTGAGAATATTTAAGTTAAGTTGTGCTGAGAATATTTAAGTTAAGCTGTGCTGAGAATATTTAAGTTAAGTTGTGCTGAGAATATTTAAGTTAAGCTGTGCTGAGAATATTTAAGTTAAGTTGTGCTGAGAATATTTAAGTTAAGCTGTGCTGAGAATATATAAGTTAAGTTGTGCTGAGAATATTTAAGTTAAGCTGCGCTGAGAATATTTAGGTTAAGTTGTGCTGAGAATATTTAAGTTAAGCTGTTCTGAGAATATATAAGTTAAGCTGTGCTGAGAATATTTAAGTTAAGTTGTGCTGAGAATATTTAAGTTAAGCTGCGCTGAGAATATATAAGTTAAGCTGTGCTGAGAATATTTAAGTTAAGTTGTGCTGAGAATATTTAAGTTAAGTTGTGCTGAGAATATTTAAGTTAAGCTGTGCTGAGAATATTTAGGTTAAGCTGTGCTGAGAATATTTAAGTTAAGTTGTGCTGAGAATATTTAAGTTAAGCTGTGCTGAGAATATTTAAGTTAAGCTGTGCTGAGAATATTTAAGTTAAGCTGCGCTGAGAATATTTAGGTTAAGTTGTGCTGAGAATATTTAAGTTAAGTTGTGCTGAGAATATTTAAGTTAAGCTGCGCTGAGAATATATAAGTTAAGTTGTGCTGAGAATATTTAAGTTAAGTTGTGCTGAGAATATATAAGTTAAGTTGTGCTGAGAATATTTAAGTTAAGTTGTGCTGAGAATATATAAGTTAAGTTGTGCTGAGAATATTTAAGTTAAGCTGCGCTGAGAATATTTAGGTTAAGTTGTGCTGAGAATATTTAAGTTAAGCTGTGCTGAGAATATATAAGTTAAGTTGTGCTGAGAATATTTAAGTTAAGTTGTGCTGAGAATATTTAAGTTAAGTTGTGCTGACAATATTTAAGTTAAGCTGTGCTGAGAATATATAAGTTAAGTTGTGCTGAGAATATTTAAGTTAAGCTGTGCTGAGAATATATAAGTTAAGTTGTGCTGAGAATATTTAAGTTAAGCTGCGCTGAGAATATTTAGGTTAAGTTGTGCTGAGAATATTTAAGTTAAGCTGCGCTGAGAATATTTAGGTTAAGTTGTGCTGAGAATATTTAAGTTAAGTTGTGCTGAGAATATTTAAGTTAAGCTGCGCTGAGAATATTTAGGTTAAGTTGTGCTGAGAATATTTAAGTTAAGTTGTGCTGAGAATATTTAAGTTAAGCTGTGCTGAGAATATTTAAGTTAAGCTGTGCTGAGAATATTTAAGTTAAGTTGTGTTGTGAATATTTAAGTTAAGCTGTGCTTAGAATATTTAAGTTAAGCTGTGCTGAGAATATTTAAGTTAAGCTGTGCTGAGAATATTTAAGTTAAGCTGTGCTGAGAATATTTAAGTTAAGTTGTGCTGAGAATATTTAAGTTAAGCTGTGCTGGGAATATTTAAGTTAAGCTGTGCTGAGAATATTTCAAGTTAAGTTGTGCTGAGAATATTTAAGTTAAGCTGTGGTGAGAATATTTAAGTTAAGTTGTGCGCCATAGAACGCAAAGTCCATTCGGGTTGCAAAAAATCTCATAAGCGGGTTAAAACATAAAATAAAGCCAAACAAGAATTTTTTGGACCAACATAGATAAAAATTGGAACAAAAATATGGTTTTGAGGGCTATTGTAGCGCACGGCTATAACTTACCGACTAAAAGATTGTGTTTACAGTAACTTTTGTGATGTATTTGCTTGTGCCACAGATTTATCGCCTACTCGCTCCAAAGTGCTAAGTAGTTGTTGGCTTGCATTATCTCTGTGCGTCAGGACAGGGATTTGTGCACTTAAAACCGCCTTCCGCTTGTAAAAAAACTTCTTCTCAGTTATCGTCTTGCTGTTCGCAACTTTGATATTGCAAGTAGCATCTCCTATATGCTAACTTGTCCGCCTTCTATAGTTTAACTGGTTGTTCGCTTATCATATAATACAATCCTATTAACCTATACGTCTTGTGGTTGGCTAACGAGTTATATGCACGCAACCTTCAAGCAACCTTAAAACGAGAGTCAGAAGCTTCACCTAAACTAATCTCGTGCTCCCACACTATACTTTATCCATGAATTGTAATTAGCATGTTCGATTTTGATTGCTTTAAATTTTAATGATAAATGCTTTATAGACTCATGTATATAACTTAAAATAACGTTTGTTAGAAAGTTGCAACATTTTGAATTTACTAAAATATGGCAAGCCTATAAAATCCAAGTTACTCATGTATAACCAAATATCCATTGTTACCACTTTAAAGAAAACCAAAGTTTTAATCTAAAACATTTATTAAGCGATGCCGGAAACAGTAAACAACTTTTGTATATTTCTTTACAGCGGAATTTTTTTATAGTAAGGATTGACAAATACGAATCTATACCTTTATTTAATAGTAAGAATAAAAACAAAAAAATTACATTCATGTAAATCAGGGGTTCAAACCTGTGGTAAGCGAAGGCTTTTCAGGCGGTACGCGAGTAGCTTCTTTTTTTGACAAAACCTTGGATTCACAAATTTATATTTTGTTTATCTGGTTTTGTTTGCATAAAAAAATTTCCGCCGAAGCCCATTCCATTGTTACGTAACTATTCTTGTTGTTTCGAAACAATGCGATCTTCAAAATACAGGATATGTCGATTGTCGACAAGGGTCACAATGGAGATGGTTTCCACCACTAGAGGCGTTGTGTGAGTCAGATGAACAGTTGCGAGCGTATCTTTTACAATGGTTATCCGTGGTTTTCAATTACGTGTTTTCGCGCTTTGTTTTTTTGAGCCTCTCACAACTAGTTGTGAACGATTTGAGTAGTATAAATTAAATTATTCTGCTTTGCGTAGAGTGATGTGTGTTGTCCCAGTTCCGTTTATTATGACATTATAGTAAATAACTTAACAAAAAAATTTACAAGGGGTGCGACAATACACTTATTATTTCTAGGGTGTGCTGTAAGTCACAGAAGGTTGGGAACCACTGTTATAAAAGTTTCTGTTCAAACAGAACAACGCGAGAAAGAAATAATTCTTTTATTAAGCCGTTTTGTTTGATCAGTGACTTACGGACTGTGAGTAATTAAGCGAACAAAATTGCATATAAGTCGATAAAAATAAGAGAAAAGTACAAAACCGCATTGAAAAATGATAATTTACAGGATTGACAAAAACTGGCCAACTTAAAAGGTTAAGCCTCGAGTTGCTAAGCGCATTTAGCGAGTTATACGATTCTGTTTTGAGTCAAATGGCGATTGAGTTATTCCATAAAATTAAACTATACTGTACATACCGCTAGGAACATTCAGGGGCTTAAGGTTAAAACACGCAAAAAATTTAAATCCTTCTTAAATATACAGTAAATGTATTATTTTTGTAACAGTGGAAGGTTTAACAAAAACAAGCTACAGCTTGATATAGATAGGATCAATGCTGTTGCCAGGATTCTTTGTTTAAATCTTTTTTTTAACCTCTATTTTTTCAACGACTCAGTTATGGTTTAGAAAAGTTTTATTTCCAGTGCAAAAAAAAAAAACATTTGTTTGGAGCACGTTTAATTTTCAAGTGCATTTAGAAATTAACACAATACCGAAGAAATTGTTCATCTTTCTAAGGCTAAAAATACAAACCAATTCGTCTATTTTTTTTAGGGTGACTCGTTTTCGTTAGTAATTAGAAAGTCCAAAAAAGTTTTCAGTAAAAAAACAAACAAACTTGACGGAATTAGAAATGCGCAAACAAAAATGACTAGAACCGCCACAAGTAACGCAACAACACGCATGAAATAATAACAAATAATAAACAAACACCCTACATGTAAAAGTTTTGTTGGTGTCAAGAAAGTTAATTCCCCTTAGGGAGCATGAAAAACAGAAAAAAGGAATGATCTAGAGCTTAAATAAATGAACTCGGGGCTGGATGGCGCTGTGTATACACTATACAGCTTATTATTAGAGGCTTATGAGTACTGCGATACGGCGCTCGCGTATTTGTAGGAGAATGTCGACTAATTCGCCGATGGTCACTTGACTTCCATGACGCTTTTCCCACCACTTCACCGCCTGGTAGGCCTGAAATTATAAGAAGCAAATTCGTTATAGGTAAACAATAGGGATTTCATTATTTAGATTTGATACAAGGAGTGGTGAAAAGTACATATTATAATGACCGGTGGTTTTTAAACTTTGGTTTGTTTGGAAGTTTTAAATCACTGTTTTCCAACCTTTTTTGCGTCGATCCAAAATACCCAGCGTTAGTACGACAGCGACGCTTTCCCAATTCTCTTACCAAATTTTTTGTAAGTTCAAAATAAAAAATAAAATAATGACATTAAAACAATATTGCTCCCGCAAGATTCTCAAATTTTGATGATTTAAAAAAAAGAGTCTGCTAATATATGCTTCAATTAGTTAAATCTTCGTTTAGAAAGGATCTAAATTGAGATAGACTGATGATGTCGGTTTATGGCGGAATACGTTTTGCCGTTAAAATTGAAAAAAACGGCCGAGTGTGATTAGGTCCAAGTCAAAAGTAAGGTAATTAAATGTTTTGGACTAACAGAATATTTCTCGCAGTCTGCTTTTGCACATATTTGTTAAAGTGATGCGCATTTCAATATTTTTTTGTCATTTACATGTCGAAAGGTAATAATAAACATATAACAGTTTTTTGTCTGTCCCGGATTAGGGATGCTGGATAATTTTATTTCGATGGGCGATAATTTAAGTAAAGAATGGCGATCCAATATTCAATGACCTCACTACTACGCCCAAACAAGCAAAGTAGATAAAATTAAAACAGACATTTTTTTGAACTAGGTTATTAAGCCATATCTGTTTCATGTTTAGCTACGAAAGTTCACTAATTTACATTTCAAGGTGGAATCGCTGCTAGTAATCGAAAATTCAAGGCTGATATTGCTAAACCAACTTGGTATGGGATCTGATCCGATTCGATAGCACACTTATAGTTCAGAATAGCTAACCCCAGTTTAGGAAGCTCTGCGCGTGGTTGGAAGTGTTACCTTTTCGTATATTCCCTCGCGATCGTAATCGTGATTGATGGCATCGATCTCTCCGTCTGATAATCCCATGAAGCGGGCCATTATTCTCCACTGCGCCCCTATGTTTCGCGCCACCGCGTCCACATCGTAAAGGACCATAACCCTGGTTGAACCTGCCAGGGAGGTGGTAATGTTACGTTGGGAAACATATACGGAAACGTTGTCGATCATGGGAAACACAGAATAGGGATACGTTAACTGAAACACTAATGAGAACAAAATTTGGTTTGGATAAATACATATATGTATAACTGTTAGTTAAAAAAGTGTATTGAAAACATTGCCTGCACACATTAAGCTTTCGGTTGAAAAAAACAGAAAGTTAATGCATTTTAAAACAAAATTACTACATGAAATTCGCGAAATACTAGGACTGTAATATTTTTTCCCGACCTGAGGTACGCCCCTTACCCCCAAATCTTCACAGTAAATATCCTAAACTAGGAGTCACAAAACTATGGCTCGCGTACCAGAAAATTTTAGTAAATATTTGGTTTATTTTCCTTCATGTTATAATATTGGCCGGCGATCATTTTTTAGAGTTATCCGTCCGATCGTCAGGCCGAAAGGAAAATGCGGCTCGTGATAAAAAAGTTTGGTGACCACAGCCCTAAACTACTGCATCTTAACATTACTAAAATAGCTGGTTTCGCTGCTAATCAAGGGATACAATTTGACTGTTGTAAAATCATTTTTAAAACGGACCGCCTTAATCCTAGACCAACTTTTGAACTTTTGGTTTGAAACAAAACTAAGGGTTTTACGCCGTGTTGAATTGTCCATAATTGTTGAATTGTCCATAATTGTTGTTACAAGCGGTATACGCTGTACGTACGGTAACCGGGAATTAGTTGCGGTCTTATTGGGCTTCTTGTCTGCCTAAACGTTCCGCCGCTACGATCGAAATCCACGTTCACGTTGACAGTAACTGAAAACAAAGTAAAAATAACAACAACACACAGTCAATAAATAAAAATGTGCGGTTTTATAATATACTGTATTATACTAATAAAATGGTTTGGTAAAATTTGAGATTTGTCGTTAAAAACAAAACAGCAGTTTGGTGTAAAGTCTTAAGTTCATCAGGGTTGAATATGATGTTTGAAATGAATGAATATTTATTCGAAACGTTCAAAAAGGCTTATATTCTTATTACATCTAACCAAAACCTCCGGCCATTATTTTAGAACTAATTCGAAACGTTCATGAAACACCACCTACTTCTGTATGGGCTTTGATATTCCTGCGACGCGACATCAGTTTTAAGAAGAGACGAATGTTTAAGACATGCGAATAAATGAAGTTATGCATTCGTGATTGTAACTGCCCTTGAAACATACCACGCAAAAAATTGGAATTTCGACGTTTTTCTTTCCTAATCTTTCCTACGTTTAACATACCCTGATCTGCGATTTCCAAACAAGATAAGAAATTTAAAAACTAACCATTTCCGTGTGACGGTGGCGATCTACTAGTGCTTGCTTCGTCGCATATATTACCTCCGTGCTGTTTAGCCACTGTGCTGTTATCTAAAAATGGATCAGCGCAGTAGGTCCGCTCATCGAATGTGCTGGCAGGTGTCTTCAAGAAATGACGTATTAAAATATGAAGTTCGTCGTCAGAACTTATAAAATCAATAAATTAAATTCGATTTAAGTGTCTGTTCTCACAATTAAAAAGTACGAGTGCTTACGGGTTACCGGCTAAGGCAATTTTAAAAAACTAAATCTTTAACAACGCAGCGATGTCCTTAAAATATTTCGTTTGTAATACACTAAGGTGGTTGTTCTAATAATTTCTGTTTGCGAGCGACAATAGAAAAACAAATTGGATTATTTATCCAATATACTTGATTTCGCATTGGGTTCAATCACTTTAGAGAAAAACAAAAGTTTTACATTTTTCTTTAGACTTTACTTAAAATTCTTTGAAATTAATTTTCTATGTTACTACTTATTAATCAACTACCATTTTTCGTATTGTTTTGGCCATTTTTTTACATAACGCACAACACGGTTCGCTCCGATGAAAAATGGTTAACGCCTCTAGAAACCAAATGTCAAAAGATAAAAACTTATCACTGTGTGTTTATCACCTTAATATTGTGGTTGAACCCATTTTAATATCTACATATATACCTTTATACAACTATAAACCTGTTAAGTAATTCAGGTATAAGAAAGGTTTATTAAACATACGTAGTTATGTCTGCCGAACGGTTCTGCCTTGACTGCCGCAGCTTCGTTGATGCGTGGTGTGATTTGACTTGTTACTAGAGAAAAATCAAGAATAATCGCTACATCAATAAAGTATAACAACTACTCAAAACGTTTTACTAAACACTTGATTAGGTTTTTGTGTCAACATAGGTGCAGTGTAGAAAGGCTTGGATAAGTTAAATTTTATTTGACCAAATTTACAAGTGTTTCTTAACGATGTTGACATTGTGGTTGTACTTTTCCATCAATTTTTACCATGGGGCCTACTTTTATAAATTTTTCTACATTAAAGCCCACCTAACAAGGTTTTTGTCAAAAAAAATAATAATTATTAAAAACACAAATCAAGCACAATGCTATTCCATAACATTGTATGCTTCTAATTTAATTTGCAAAAGGATATTAATTATTAATATATACTTAATTACATGAAACATATCTAATTGTTTGTTCCAAAAAGATACAGCTAGGGCTTTTCCGAGAAACATTTGAAGGTCTGTTAAAACTGCCTGCTCATCTAAAAGGACTTCATAGCTTACTGTTGCCCTGACATATGTAAACATCAAAACAACAGATTTAAAGTATGTTTTAACAGTGATTGCACGAACCATGGCATGGTAAAAATTTACCGAGTAAAAGTTGGCAAAAGTATAGCAAACCATAGACGTTAAACCATTTAAAGTATTTAATATTTGCATTTTAAACATGGTAGCTGGTCAAAATGTAATAACATGGCCGTACGCATTATTTATGTAAATTCTATTTATCAAATATACTTTTTGATCCTTCCCCAAGTACCTCGTCGAATTTTAATTTATTATCACTGTAATACATAAATGACAACACTATGTAATAAAGATTTACTGATCGTTGGATGCAGTGAAGCATTGCAAGAAGCTTCGTTTATATGACATTTGTGAACTATGTCGCCAGATTGGAACTAAGCCAAAAAAGGCTCAAAGTTTTCTTGAAAGTAAAACTTTTAGGCGTCAAGTGCCAGTTTTTGTTTTTTAGGGGCCAAGTGCCAGGCTTTATTGTCACTTGGGAAGTAAGCAGGGCGTGCGACTTGCCTTATAAAAAGAGGCTTCTCTTAATACAATTTACTTATTGGTTTTACAAAATAACATATTTTACCGACGCAAATTTAAATGCGAAATCTTGAGGCAGTTTATACCTCTCTGCTGGCACCTGTTGCGCATGTTGCTTCAACCAACATATCAACACCATGCCTAAACAACTTAAAATTGTACAAGGGCCACAGCAAGCAAAAAAAACGTACCAAAATTTTGCTGTGCAAGTTGTTTTGTTCAAAACTTACATAGGTTACCAGATTGTATTGACACTGGTGATTTTACAGACCACTGTTGTTTGCATTTTCTTGCAATGACTTTTACATTGATTAATTTGCTCGACACTGAAATAGATAAGTAGCTCAAAACTTACATTTTCCTTCCATTGTTACTGTGGGGGAATCTGGGGCTTCCCTAAATGGTGGAAGGAAACTTGACAGGCTTGTCAGTTGTTGGGCTGTTTTGTGAGGTCGACTTAACTTCTTGGAAATTGCCCTTTTTTCACTCTCCAATTGGGAATCATTTTCATTTACACTTTCCAAATATTTTCCAACTAAAAAAAATTTTTAATACAGAAAGCATAATATAGTTACCGACTGTTACTATACAGATTGCAAAATACCTTCTTTGGCAGTTGGTCTTTTTGTTGGGTTTCCATCCCAGCATTTCTGCATCAGTTCAAAGGTTTGTCAAAGAGGCTTCAACCTCTTCTACTTTGTTTAAGCGAGGTCTTTCACCTTTGAAAATGAGAATGGAAAGCTGGAATTCGGAAAGTTGTGCTCCTTCGTAGACCCGGGTTCTGAAGATCATCTCATATAACAACATGCCGTAACTGTGAACATATAAATCAGCTTTCTGTTAGTATTACGACCATTGAAAAGCTTACAAAGTAAAAACAACCTGGTTAATAACATTACTGTCTCACTTTTGACATGTTTAAAAGTTTAAATTTTTTTTTGTTTTACTTTAGTAAACTATAATTATCCACCTCAAACATTATGCCTGATAAAATTACATGAATATGTTTTTAAATAACTCGCCTACCTGTACATATCTGAAGGAGGACCACCTCGATTGGCTTCAATTCCATCCATCCATCAGCTCAGGAGCTGTATAACGTGCAGTGTTCTGTGTTGTTGCTGCTACATCTAAAGTTGTAGAGTCCCACCCAGTAGCTTTGACCATATTTACAGAACCAAAGTCTGCCAATTTTACATTTAATCGCTTGTCAAGAAGCACATTAGCTGGTTTGACATCTCCATGGTAAAAACTTTTACCATCTGGATGGTTGTGAAGGCATTTAAGAGCTGAGTTAATTTGCGAGGCAATTAGGCGTTGTTGATCCAAACTTATCTCATCACTTGATTGGAGTAAACCATCAAGATTTCCACACTCAATATACTCCAGGATAATGGCAACTATGTTAAAACTCCAGTTTGTGATGCCATATATTTTTACAATATGATGATGAGTCATTCGAACCAACACATCTGCTTCTCTTTTAACGCTGAGCATAAAAAATGAAACGTATTTAAAAAAAATAAGGTTTACATTTAGTGAAAAATTTACAACAGCAACATTAAATGTTGAAAATAAACAACAGTCTAACTCATTGAGGCGTTTTTCTATATCTTCATTTGTTCCTGTGATTGAGAAACACTTTGCCACAACTTTTCCTAGCTTTGGATGTTCACAAATTCGAACATGAGCAAAACCTCCGCAGCCAACGTAGTGAGTTATATCTTTGCTGGTTAAAAACCCACTTGCGTCAAATGCTACTAGTTTGGAAGAGAATGACACGTTTTGTAAAAACAAATGTTGCTATATCAATTAAGTTATGACAGTACCAAACAAATATTTAATATAAACTAACAAATTTTAGAATACCACCAAAATGCTAACCTAAAAAAGAAATTAACTAATGAAAACAATGAATAAATTACACAGCCTTCACTTAAATTAAACACAAAATTTGTACACTAACACATAATAAAAAATAGCTTAAAGTAATAATCATCCCATTTTACTTCAAAAGAAAAATAATTTGCTCAATAGTAAACAAACTTATCGCATAGTTATATCTTTAACCCAAAAAATGTTTCAATCAGTAAAAACACTCTTTACTAAAACTGCCCCGAGCCTAATGTTGTAAAAGATTGCCGTAACGCAAACCCTCAACCTGTGCCTTGGATTTTTTTGCTTTTAAAAATTGGTGTTGTGCCGTGTGAATTGAAAATCTCAACGAAAATGCAACATACGATAAGGTTTCGTTGAAAAGTCAACTTTCAGTATTTTGAACTGATGTCAATCATATGCAAGTGTCGCGAAGCCAGGTCAACAAAGGACAACAGTAAACAAAGTTTTGCTTCACAGTTTAAACTCCAGTATTCATCAAGTAAAGAAAATAAACGCAATGGAGTAACTTTGTTTGCAATGATTAATTAGTGATTTTGCTATTCTCAGTTTTTACATTTTGTAAATTGGCAATGATCAAATCTAACCACAGACAAAGTACATTCACGATTTTATTACAACATTGGTAAAAATGGTAGATACCAGGATTTGAAAAGTTTGTCCTTTTATCACAATTATATTTAAAAATCTGTGAACAACAATGTTTACTCAATAGACAACAATTAGAATTTTCATAAGATGTGTGGTTTTGCACAGCCTGGTTATAATTTAGTGTTATACTTCAATGAAATGCAAAATAAAAAGAGAACACACAATAAAACCCCCAAAAGCAATTCCGCAAAAATGTATAAAACCATAGTAATAAGATCAACGACATAATACAACAAATATTAAGTAATATCAACGACAGGGCTAGATTTCAGTTGTAAGCACACACATATGTGTGCATGTTTTCATAATAAGAACTTAATCGACTGAATAAGACATAAAAATGTTACAATAAGTCCTAAATTCATCGCAATAAAGCCTAAATGGGCAACATAATGCCCCAAACTGTAGGGAGAGGACATGGGACGACCGGGGGCCATGAGTCTGACATCAGCCGTTTTGGTGTCAACATTCAAGCATCGTAGTTTGTCTGATGCTGTTAGGGTGCTGCTGTTTTGGCACCAGATTATTTGAACTTGTTGGGGGTAGATTGGTGGGTAATGGGTGGGAATAGAAAAAGAGTTAGTGTTGAACTTATTAGTGGAGTTATTGATGTACTTAGGGGTTGGGTTTGGGATTAGGTAAAGTGTTGTTTAGACCTGATTTGGTCAATTTAGGTATTATTTCGACGGGTTTGAGACTTATTTTAATTTAGACCATATGACAAATTTTAGATATTAGTCCTATTTTGTTCTTATTCTGAACTGTGTTTTATTCCAACACTGATGTTGTTTTTATTTTGGTCTTATGTCTGAAGTCAAATAGAACGAATAGAACGTGCTGCCGCTGAGTATATTAACAAGTTTGGGTTAATATGGCCTTAGGATGATTTCAAACAAATTAGGCAACATTTCTCATAGGACAATTCCAATACCGCAAATAACAAACTAGGGTTTCAATCTAGTCAAAATACCAAGCATAAGTATAATAGGAAGGCATTGGCGGCCTAATTCTCTTCACAGAACTTTTTGAAACCCACAAGAAGTTATGCATTATTTTCAACTCAATCGCTTCTAGATATAACCCACTGTAGAAGATATTGCAAGTGCACCCGCGAGTTATTTTTTTAACTTTTAAAAGTGCAACCAGAAAATATTTGAACTGCATTTCAAATACGTAAAAACACCCTTATTTATTGCATCGGCATCGTTTACAATGTAATGTATGATTTTTTCGGCAGTGCACCCACAAGATCTGCCATACTTTCCAGACTGGGATATAAAACTTGGAACGTTTAAGCGTGCTTACTTTATCTTAGCAGACAGTTTAAAAAAAAGTGTGCACATTGTACAAAAGTAGCAATGTGTAAACTCAATCTGAATTCATTATCTTGAAACAACAAATAAATTTACGAAACACATTTCGGAACAACAAATAATGTGATAAAGCCCGTTAGATTTATCTTATATGGCCGAAGCATTTTGTCATGGTGCGACATATGACAGAGATGATAATTTTGTAAAATACAGTTGCTGCTAGATGGCAGCATAGATAATTGGGTTGGTTGCTACCCTGTTTGCAACAGCGGTTGTGACTAAATAAAGCCCAAACAAGTAAAATGACCACAATACTGAACAACCGTAAAAAATTGGTATCCCCCCAAAACAAACCCTTCAAAACCAAGTGAACTACTGGAGAGGTTCAAAGAAGTTTGTCCAACAGTAAAACTTGGATGCATTTTCACTAACAAAATGAAGTAACAAACCAGGTTGGAAAGTAAGAACCGTTCTGCCACGGTCATAGCCAAGCATTTCATGTAAAAATCAACGTAAAATGTGGTCAGTCGCAAAAAATGGCTTTGACGTGCTAACAGTTTTCAGTATAGTACTCCATTTTCAGCCGTGCAAATTTTACAAATTACTTTACTATAGCCACGGGAAATTGGGAAGAATTATGGCTGGGCAATTTTAAACTGCAAAATTGTCAAAAATATATTAATATTCTCCCACATTCCTATCTTTTTGCAATCTCATTTTTTTTATTCTTAAAAAAAGATGGTATTATTGCAGACAAGGGCCGAAAATTGTTTCATTATAAAGTATTTTTTGCTACCGCATAACGTGCACCGCACACTCAACACTGAAATACTATGTTGTACAATTTGCATTTTTTGTTGTGAGTCCTGTTGCATCTTAGTGTTAAAGGCCTAACTTAATGGAAACGTTGTGAAAGGATTAACAAAACTGTTCTGAAGTCTTTAACTTAACATTTGTTTGTGATTCAAATGTACAGCAGTATTCAAGATTATAAATTATCTGGATAAAGTAAAAAAACAAAGTGTTCAAACCAAGCATACCTGGTCTGCCATCTTGAAAGGTTGTTCCACTTTGCATCAACTAACCACAAGCCATCATTGTTATGTCTTACATTTCTCATACAACTTTAATCCCCAATATTAAAGTAGAACAAATACATGAACTTCCTCATTTACATTTTACGGCGCTCTTTCACTTATGTACGTGAAAAGTTATGCAAAAAAACAAAACAATACCGCATACCACAACGCGTATTGTTTGGGTTAGGGTGCAGGTTAGCGTTAATTTCTTTAAAAAATAATTTCTTTAAAAATTTTATGCTGTTTGCGAATAAAAGTCAAAGACCCAGAAGCTAGAAGCTAGTTTTTTAGAAAGTACACTTATTCAGCACTAAACTAGACGAGGTGCGGTTGTTGTATATTCTGTGAGGGGTGGCATATTTTCAAGCTTAGTGTTTTTATGTTTTTTTTATTTTTAATAAAAGGCGCAGTATGGTGCCAAGTCGCTTCGTCGCTTCGCGAGCTGAACAAAGCAATCAAATATTAACGAATATTGTATTAATTTTTTTTCAACCGCTAGATGGGAGTCGATAGCTACACCGAACTAAAACGATGACGTCACATTATTTTATAATTTTGTCCCCAAATCGAAGGTCCCTAGGGGTGCAGCCACCTAAACCTTTTATATGCACGTACATACTACTCTACTCCATGTCTGTCTGAAAATTAAAAGTTATAAGATGTACTTTTTAAAAAAAAAGCTCCGGACAAAAATCGGTTTGAAACATACCAAACATAAGGCAGCCAGTAGGTCTAATAAGAACAACAACCAATGGTAGCTTAAGGGCACTCGTCAGTCGTGTGAGTAGGTGTCAATCATTACTCGCCCGGAGCAAATTGCACTCGTATTGTCGAGTGGCCGAGTGCAAAACAACAACCCTGGATACGGGACATAAAATTAGGATCCTGGTTCCCAATATTTAAAAATAAAAACCGTTTTGAATCCATAAACGAATCCAGGACGGGCACGTGACCACGCCCCCAAATGTATTTTTAACCTATTAAAGGCCTAACTAAGTTAATGCAAAAATTTTTTGCTCTCCGCACGAATCTAACTCACGTTTATGTGTGTCTTAACCCATTTTAACAAAATCGTTTCAACCCAAAGGCGTCGTGCGTGTCACCGCACCACCGAAAATGAAGGTTTGGGCAACTTAAACGATTTAAAGGCGTTTTTTTTACTTTGAGCGAATCAATGACATCTTTTAATGCAACTTTTTGCATTTCAACGCTGGGTGAGCTTAAGTGATTTGTATAAACTCGTGTGACAAGTTTGGGCATTTGCCTGCCGCTGTAAAGTTACTGCTTTTTTAGCCCTGCGCTTAACGATAAACTTGTAGAAATAAGAAGTTGTGTAATCACAAGGGCGCATAAGATTCCTGTTCCCATAGGTAGAGCGTAATAGTTTATGTTAACATTGTTTACGTTTTTTAGGCCGCCCTGTTATATTCCGCATTGGCTTTCACTAGAATCACATCCCAGAATTCGGAGCTACATTGAACAGTAATTCCCCGCACACCTTTGATTGTTTTCACCAGAAAAATCAGCGTATTTTAAATTTAGCTTTAAAAATCGAATTACGCCAGATAACTCCCGCAGTCCTTTTGCACTTAACATAACACCAAGCAATGTTACAATACACAATAAGTTTATTCTGAAAAAAAAACACAGAAATGCGAGAAAGATCTAAGTAAAAAACACTGAAGAGCTGTGATCTATAAATGCGTGTCCACGAATTTTATTGGAGTTTCTTTAGTTGCAGAGATTTCGTCTCCTTCAAACTAAAAAAACACAATAAATTGAGTTATAACATTTATAAATTACTTAGAAATAATATTCAGTGTATAAACAATGTGAAGTTAAAAATATAAATTGTATGGTTGTTTTCAGCCAATCAAAACAACAAGATTGAAACCATTTATTTATTTGTGTCCACTTACTTGTTTTAAGCACTCCGTGGAAATTGCCAAAGTAGTAAGCGTGAAAAACACACAAAATATCACCAAACTATATGTACATAGAATCAACACAACAATGATAAACACAAAGTTTGCTTAAGGATTAATTAACCCACTTCTACTTATTGTTTATATCACAGTGTAAGGCCCATCCTTCTGGTAATGAAACGTGAGAGGGACTTTTTTATCGGATCTTTTCCTTAAATACCTCCTCGGCCCTCCTCCCCTTCTAACTTCCGGCAGGTAAGTCTGCTTCGTGGTTGTCATGGCAATATCAGACGCGTCATCGCCATACGTGTCGTCATCACTGACGTAATTAACTCGCGGTGGGATTCGAACCCTAACCCTCGGAACTCTGCTTGAATAGGGCTGCGCGTCCCGCCTGTCACTCACCATCCCGCTGTCGCCGCGAGCAGCTGACAAACCGCGCTTTTCAAACGCTCCCGGTCGACCAATGAACGTCAAGCTGTCGTCGTAGACGCGCTCCCATTGGTCGTTACACTCGACCACGTGCTTGTCGGTGAACAGCGATTGGTCGAAGCTGATATCGTGTGGACCAATCAGGTGGCTCCTGCTGCGGTGAAACGATTCCAGCGAATCAGAACGCCGCATCGCTCCAGGGGTCAAAGGTCGGCTCTGTTGCACACAAAGTAGTTTTATTACGTCATAAAGAATCATTTTTTTAAATTTCACAAAACTCACATGAAGAGCATAATCCCCTCCACTATACGGCGGTAGAGATCCCATCATGACGTCACTACTTGGCGGGAAACGACGACCGCCAGGTGGCGCCTTAAGTGGTGAGCGCTGTCTGTCTGGCGCCCTCATGCGGCGTAACGCCACCACTAGGGCGGCAAACACGAGCAGTATGAGCAGGGTTGCCATGGCAACCACAAACCACATGTTCTGGTAAAAGGGAAGTTGTGACGTCATAATATCACCGTTGTTGTCTTTGTTTGTTTGGTCATAATCTTCTGAACTAGGAATGAGGATGTCTAAATATAATTTTTTTTTTCAAATACAACAAACTTAACATAAACCTGTAAAAATATTATTTTCAAGAATAACCAGGGCTAAAGTAAAAATAAAGTTTGTATTAAAAATTAAGAAATAATTGGTATCTAACTTTGAACATGATATTCAAATATTTGGTTAAATAGCGTAGGTTACCATGTATTTTCACATCGGTTCGTACCTCCTTTTCCCTCGGTCTTTGTGGAATCCCATGTGAAGGCTTGGGTTTGAGCTGAACCGGTGTCAGTATAAGCGGTGACCCGGAAGCGATGAACTGTGACGTAATAATGTGAAAATGTTACAAAAGAAATAACAAGCAAGAAGCAGAGGTTATATTTGCATGAAGGCAATCAAGGTAGTTTGGCAAGGCAGTAAATCATGAAAATTTAGGCGTTCAAATGATTTTCTGAAATTTTCCAAAAGCCTAAAATAAATGATTCGTTCCATGAAAAGTCTTTTAAGTGTTTAATTACTTTTCTCAAATTAATCTTATTAACATCCTCATTTCAACATTTACCTGGTAATATAATAAATCGAGAAAAATCATATTCCGTGTAACGTCACAGCACATTTACCACCTAATATTACGTCATAAACGAAACGTAATAATATTTCTGTGATGAAAAAAAAATGATTTAAAGTAGTTTCACCTTGGAGCGAAGTGCGTCTGAGGTGGAAGAACGAATCCACCCCAGCGTAAATAATTTCGCCTCGATCTGTGAGCTCGTACCGCATGAGGACGCTGTTGAGTCGGAAGGAGTTGGGCCAGCCAATCACAATCACGCTGATGTTGCTACTGGCAACCAACGGTGAAGTGTAGAGAGGCGCTGCAATGAAAAGAGGGGTTTAAAAGTTGTTTTCCTTCGAACCAGATATGTAGAGTTATATAAAGCCACACTTAGTGTGTTTCCATAACCGAACCTTGCCCTCCAACAAAACACATAATACTATTTCTTTCGAATTAAGATATACGGATGATGTCATTTATTTTCGCAAAAAGCATATTTTTGTTTAAGTTTTTTAAAACTTTGCTGACTGATTTTTGTTCGAAGTGGTTGGGCTTATCAAGCTAGCATATAATGTCGATGCTTTTCTCAAACGAGACCAAGTTTGAACTGAGAGCTGTTTTGTTGCTGAAGACTAACTGCCCCAGAGGATCTACTTCGTCACAATCGGTGTGACTTCATGACGTGTGATGTCATAATAAGCTTGACAGTGGGTTGACTTACGTTGTTTGGCGGTGGTGACCGACTCCCACTCCGACTCGGCCGACCCGTACTTGTTGTATGACGTCACACTGAACGCGTACTTTGTGTAGGGGAGCAAGTGCGTCACAATGGCGTGATGACGTCGTCCAGAGTAGCTTGTCTGGGGCTTCCCCACGGCGCACTCCCGGGGGAATGGTTGGTAGGGGGGAGGGCACGACCGTCGGTACACAAGCTCGTATCTGAGGGAAAAACAAAAGTTTTGGAAAAATTTTAGTGGATGAACTCATCTGATAATTCGAGTCAGTGTGCCCCAATAACCTTGCAAATACCCCAATGACCTTGTGAATACCGCCAATGACCTTTTAAATACCCCAATGACCTTGCAAATACCACCACTGACCTTGCAAATACCCCAATGTCCTTGTGAATACCGCCACTGACATTGTGAATACCTTAATGACCTTGTGATTACCCTAATGACCTTGTTAAAATCCCAACGACCTTGTAAATACCCCAATGACCTTTTCAATACCCCCACTTACCTTGTATATACCCCAACGACCTTGTAAATACCGCCAATGACCTTGTATATACCCCAATGACCTTGCAAATACCGCCACTGACCTTGCAAATACCCCAATGACCTTGTGAATACCGCCACTGACATTGTAAATACCCCCAATGACCTTGTAAATACCCTAATAACCTTGTAAATACTCCAACGACCTTGTGAATACCACACTGACTTTCTTAATACCCTAATGACTTTGTTAAAATCCCACTGACCTTGTAATGTTGCCGTTCTCCTGCTCAGGGGCGCTCCAAGCGAAACTTATGTTGGTGCTTTCGACGCTAACGACAAACGGCCCGCCCTGGTCGCTAGGCGGCGCGGGGCTGGTGAGCACGTACGCGGGGCGACCTCTAGTGCACATTGTTGGAAGCGTGCAAGCCTCAATGACGAAACAATAGCTGGTGTGAGGTAACAGGTCGACGATTGTTTGGTCGTGACGAACAGCGCTGCTAACCTGCGTGGTAATTGTGACATCATATATTTTTGTTTTTGAGCTGATTGGTCGGTTTGTTAGATGACGTGTGCCAATTCAAAAATTAATGTTGGATTTATAAACATATCTTAAAAAATACTATTTCGTTATAAAATATTGTTTATTTTAAGAAGCCAAAACATTTTTTAAATTTGTCGCAACCCACTTTCCGTAACGCTTGAGTGCTTTCGTTTCGCTTCATGAACACGTGATACAGCCTCACCAATCCGTTCGTCACTTCCGGTTCACCCGCGATCACGCGAACGCTACGGGAAGTGACGTCATCGAAGCTGGGTTCTGGGACACCCTGGGGTGGGGCTTCCCCCGAAGTGGCCGGGGGTGACCAGGGGCTTGGGGCTTCCCCGGCGCCGTTACTGGCCACCACCTTGTACTGGTAGCGAGTGAAGGGCAGGAGTCGGTCATCTGGAACGAGTAAGTGTGACGTCATGCTGAGGAAGCACCGAAGCCGATACACAGGAAGGAATTGTTTGTAAGTTTGTTTTTTTTGACGTAACGGCCATTCGTAAAACTAAGCTTTAATAAAAAAAAAAAAGTTTACAAAAGCAAGTTGATCAATTCTTTTCATGCCAAAAAGTTGAAAGTTTATTTGCTGCTACAATGCAAACATAGTAGCAAAGGATCAACGGAGAACCACAAAAAGCTTATCTAGCCATTTGACCCCGAAGGTGGAAAGAAACAAGGCTAAAAAAACAACTAGGAACACCTTTACCAGCTTTTAGATGATTTACTATTACGGCATACACATAGTAATATACGATTTACAAAAAGCCATAATATGTAAGTTTTAAAATCAAAATCTACCTAACCAAAAAGCCCCTTGCCAACCTGTGTAGGCGAGGTGGGTGAGGTTTGCGATCAGTTCGGCTTGGAGGGGTTCGTCTGCACGACCAGTTGTGACGATACGACGTCGAAAGAGATGGTAACCGGTCATAACTCCGTGCGGGTCGCGAGGGGGAGACCACGTGACTTCCAAGGTGACCTTGAGAATAAGATTTGGAGACGTGTTTATTGGTAGATTCAAAGCAAGCTGGTTCGAAGAAATATTAAGCTCAAAGAGCATTAAACATCAATGAACCGGTGACCTTTGATAAAATAGCCTTGTCCAATTATTCAAATCTTGTTGTTGAAAAAAGTTTTTGCTAAAAGAAAGTCCTAACTCTAACCCGGACAAAAAACACTATTTGTCCCCTCTAATCGTGACTATGTCAATTAAGACTTTTTCGTCCAAAGAACTTAGTTACTAAAACTTTGATATCAGGGCAACTTAATCTTGAATATGATAAAACTTTCTATTTTAATTACTTTGCCATTTAAACAAATATCCGCCACTACTTACCTGGTCTTTGTAGGGGAGAGTGACCAGGGGAGGTCTCATGTTGGCCGGGGGAGCTTCCATTGTTCTCTGCAGGGCGCGCGCGCTCATGACGCAGCCCTGGGGAGTGCAGGCTTGCAACCAGAAGATGTATTCCTCGAAGAAACGCAAGCCCAGTACCTCGAACGTGAACACAGGACCGGAGAAGTTGTACGACTGGAAGAAATTAATTCACTTAGACTTAATATAGCTTCAAAATTTTAAAGATGTTGTAAAATATCGTAGGGTCTTGAGTTTCAATTTCATCACAGAGAAGTCTCTAGCCTTGATTTTAATGATAATTATTATACAAACTTCCTGACTAATATTAATACGTTTTCTGTTCTCGTTGGAGAGCCCTACCTTAAAAGACGCAGCTAAAATATGGAAAATATACCTGTAATGCGTCTTTTAATACTCAGAACAAAGTTGCACGAAATTTGACTGTTAACATCACACCAAATTTTATTAATGAAATCAATTACAGAACTTTCCATGGCGTCGTGTGCAACTGTTTATTTCTGTGATTTCCTTGTTTTGATTACTACAATTTGCTAACTTTCCATTTTCTTTAACTGATTACCTTTTGATTTCTATGAGCGACCCACCTTTTGATTTCTATGAGTAACGCACCTTTTGATTTCTATGAGTGATCCACCTTTTGATTTCTATGAGTAACGCACCTTTTGATTTCTATGAGTAACGCACCTTTTGATTTCTATGAGTAACGTGTCGTACAAACAACGTGTAGTTTTCGATGACGCCGTTGGGGTTTGCGGGACTTTCCCACTTTGCTCTGATAGATGAGGGTGAAGTTGGAGTTAGTTGGGGCGGGGGAAGTCCCGAGGGTGACGAGGGGTCGGTTGTTTCGGACACAGGGGGCTCGCTGCCCACTTTCCCCTCATTGTTGTAGGCGAACACTTGGTAGGTGTACTCGGTGCCAGCATCCAAGTTGAAGTCGTGGTACCTGGAACAAGTTCCATAGGTCCTTGGTTCAAATACCGAGAAAGATTATTATTTAAGGTGAATATATGCAAGAGCGGAAATAAACATTATTAACTATTTTTCAAAAACGAAACATAATTGATTGTAATTTTAATTTATTCCACATTATTTGTCATTTGCAAATTCAGGAAGCCCATAGCCTCACCTGGTGGCCCCTCCATCGTTCGTCGTCACAAGTTCACCGTTTCTACGCACTTCATATCGGATGATCACACCGTTAGGCTCATCCGGAGCATCCCATATCACCTGCGTTATATGACCTTGGATTACAAACATTGCCTTGGATCACCAATATGACCTTGGATTAGGATTAGAAATGTGACCTTGGATCACCAATTTGACCTTGGATCACAAATATTACCTTGGATCACCAATATGACCTTGGATCGCCAATATGACCTTGGATTACAAATGTGACCTTGGATTACAAATATGACCTTGGATCACCAATATGACCTTGGATTACAAATATGACCTTGGATCACAAATATGACCTTGGATCACAAATATGACCTTGATTTACTACAATGCCCTTGGATCACAAATATTTATTTTTTTAATTTATTTTGGTAAAACCTGATTTTAATATTTAAACAGAAATTTAAATCAGAATAGCAAAAAAGAACAAACCTATTTTATTCTATATATTATTTTATAGAAAAAAGCTTGCTATAACACCTCTATTGAGTTGGGACTCGTGACGTGAAGTTCCGGTGAACGCAATCCGCTGGGTGGCGCCTCGAGCGTGAGAACTTCCGCATTTGCGCTCTGGCGACACCCGCTGGTGGTGCAAGCCTCGAGCGATACTCGGTATGATCTGGAGAAAATGTGTTTAAACGTTGCAAAATAAGTTTGTAAACGAACAAGTCAAGCGCATATGGCAAAGTATGGATTGTAATAAAAAATTTTTATTGTATTATTTTAAAAGATGGAAAATCATTTTTTAATCGATGGTGAAGCTTTACTGAATCTAACCCCTTTCATTGGGTTTACAAAATAAGTTGTATACGTTGTCATTCCGGTAAATTACTAATAAAAAAACTCCACAAAACTCACCTGTGGGGCTTAAGGCCCCCGATTTCTGCGTTCAAATCCAAACCTTCGTATCTCACAACTCCGTCCACGTAAAGGCGGTAGAGAGTAATGATTCCGTTCGCGATTTCGGGTTTTTCCCAAACACCTTCGAATGCGGTGGAGTTAAGAGCAGCTGAAGATAAAATAAAGTTATATTTTATTCTGCTCTTTCATCGAAGAGAAAAGGCAATTTCAAAGGGAAATAACTGTTTGTCAAACTAAAGTCAATTTAAACTGTGTAATAAAAGAGTGAACAAATTGTGAAAAAAGAAAAAAAAATGCATTTTTTGGTTGGAATGCAAAACTTATTTCAAATAAAATAATCTTTCTTTGTGTAATTATTAAAAACAAGAGATTCTAGAATCTCTATCACGTCTGTACATTGTAAAACTAAAAAAGTACAAAAGGCCGCAGCATTTAAGATTATTTTCGCCACATACTAATACTAAGCATTATAACGTAACACACATGCGATAATGGCTGTTAAACAAACTTCGAAATGATTTTAATCGAAATATAAACTTTAATATTGTCACATGACCTATCAGTGGGTCCACCAGTGGGCTTGGCAGAATTTTTTTTGAGTTGGCCTGGTATTTTGGTGTGACAAGGATGTTTATGTAATGTAAGTACAATATTATATTTTTATGACGTGTGTAGTTCAGATCGGGCTTGCGTTTTTTTGAAAACCTGGTTCAAAAAGTTTAGGAATTGCTCTTAAAAAATGGATGAACCTCTAACAAGAGCTGAATGTTTTGAATGCGAAAATCTGTAAAAACTAATCCAAACAAGCAAGCTGTCACTCACCTAAATAGGGCTGCGCTACAAACAACGGCGCCTCCTCATAGGTCCGCTCTGTAGTGACGTCACTGATGACGCAACCTCCAGCCGTGCAAGCCGACACGGTGTAACTGTAGAGGGTGTAGGGCTGCAACAAAATAGAGGTATTAAAAAAAAATAAAAATGCTTAAATGTTGACATAATTTGAAACAATTCAATATTCTTAGCTTTAAATCGTTTGTAATTCGCTTTGAAGTATAAAGTTCACACCAAACTACCAAACATAATTGTTCACATTTAAACCTCCATCGAACTGTCAAAGAAGGTCGGTAAAACGATGTTAACACAATTTACATTTCTGTAAGTCTTTCAAAAGCACTTTAAAGTATTACAAGTAATTAACCTTTAGCAATAAAATATTATTATTCTAATTGTTTACTTTCAAATCTCGGTCAGTGAATGTCGTTTGTGACGTAGGAAAGCTCAAAGGTGTGCTTTGGTTTCTTTGCACACGGTACGTTTGCAGCCGTCCGTTGATACGCTCCGGTGGCTTCCACGTCACCACTAATGACGTAGGGTTCTTGTCAGGTGGGTGAGCGACAGTTGGGGGTGCAAGACCCTCTGGGGGGGCCTGGAGGGTCTCGGTGCTAACCCATTCGCTGTCAATACCCCTGGAAATAAAATGGTTATTTGTTGACGACTTAACACTTCTTTTTTCGCATCAGGAATTAGCATTTTTTATTGATAATTGGAAATATAAATGTAATACTTTGCTTTGGTACTTCAGTTTAGCTGAGTTTGGTCGATGAGAAATACTTTTTGCACCTCTGTTTAAAAGTTTGCGAAAACCTGTTGCTACCAGGCATAATATTATTTAAATATCTGCTCTGGTAATAATTTGTTCTTCAACGTTTCGGCGACCTACAAAAACAATTCACTAAATCGTTGTTGCACGCTTTTTACTTTTTTCCCTTTTTTTAATTTTTCTTTTTCATGCATTATATAATATTACGAGCGTTCGGTGTAATTTAACCTGAAGAAGGCGACTCCTATAGTTAGTCACTATAGGAGTTATTTTAGTTCATAAACTCTGTGTAGATCAAACTGCGCAATCAAAAGAACGCGTTTATCGCAAAATGTCGCAACATTTACACTCCAAGACACTTCTTGATTCCATTTTTACAACAAACACTTCTGGTGAAATGGACGCGACTACAAAGTACTTTGGATGTAAACTTCACTTTGTTTAGAATTGAATTGTCAGGGTCACACAAATGTTTAAGGCAGAGCAATAAAAACTTCAAAACCTTTGCGATCAGTTGGAAAAATTAGTTTAAACGGAACTAATTCCGCGAAAATTGCCTCTTTGAGTTAATCACATATTTGCAAGAAAATGAAAATACAAAATTTGGCCTTAGACTAGCCGAAATGTTACAAAGTCCAATTAAACACAGTATTAACTTCGATGCCCTTACTTTAACATATAATAATGCCATAACTTCGACCCCTGTGCTGATTTCTCACCCTGCGTTTGTCCGAGTTCTAATCTTGTATCCGTATTTAGTGAACGGCATGACGTCACTATCGCTGTAATTGTATTCGTCATAAACAGGATCCATGACGCTATAGACGATTTCGCCCTCGTCTTCAGTGACGTCATAATGATCGATCGCGCGACGCCTGATCCGGTGCCCCTCTGTGAAAGACTGCCAGGGGTCTACTTCGAACAGCAGGGGGTTCCCCCTCTCCCCTGTCCATAGAAATGGAATATCGCTGATGTCTAGCGACCTCCTGCGGATATTGTGGTGATCCTGAGGAAGAGTGAAAAGTATTTATAATATTTTTTCATTAACAAAAAATATAGTTAGGCCTAATTACAAACAATACCAAGGAATGTTTTATATAGGAAAAATCCATAATATAAGCAATATTTTTTTAAATTGCAACCAAAATTTCGCTCGCGTACCCGGATCTGATCTGATCTGACCCCTGTTTCAATTAAAAATAAATCCATAAAAAGACAATTATTGGCTCAACTACAAACCTTTAACTACAACTACAAGGTTAATATTAATTTGGAGTTTTCCCTGCAACTGACCTGCACGCTTGACCTTCTCATGACCTTGCGCATCACGTGGTAGCTAACGATGCGCCCATTGGCCCGCTTTGGCTTGGACCAAGAAACCATGACGGCCGATGCGTTTGCGAAGCTGACAATGGGCGGTGATTGGGCTTCAGGAGCTGTCTCTGCTGTCTGCAGCCACGTGGGCCGTGACCTTGTGCAGAGGTCATCACCGGTGCACGCCTCAAGTACGAGGCTGTAGTTTGTGAAGGGCTCGAGTCTTCGGAACAAGAACTGACGCTTGAGGCCGTGGTAGATTGGAAGGTCGAAGCCAGACTCGTACAAGTTGTAGGCAGAGATCTGCGGTTAAATATTGGGTAAATATGGCGGGGATATGTGATTGAATTGGTTTAACACTGGGTTAAAACATGGGTCATAAGTTGGTTTGAGGTTATTTGTTGTCCCTTGTGATTGGCATTGGAATGTTGAGTATCTAGGATTGTTGTGTGAACTTCGCTAGATCGTTTATTAATAAAGTTATGGCTAGTAAGTTGCCGAAGTCATTATTAGTTGTTAGTCAGTTGAGCAACTTATTAACGATAAGATCTTGACGCCTATGCTAATCAATATAGTTAATAATTAAAAGCCTAAACCTCCGCTAAATCAGCAAAACATCCGCTGGTGACAAATTTCAACTTGGTCACATTTGAGAAAAACACAGTCGATTGAAAAAGACACACACATATGCGTTTATTAACTGTGATATAGCCCTTCTGAAGCTGATTTCTGACCAATGACTACAACTTACGTATAATTGGTACACCGAACGCCATCGCAGACTCACCGAATCTGTTTGATCTAGAAAAACAACTAACCTATGGTGAGGTTCGAACTCACGACCTTGGTCATACCGGCTAAACCGCAGGTTGGTTGCAACTTAGGTTATTCCCCACCTCTCCGTTGGGAACGGTCGGTTCGTCCCACGTGATCAGCAATGACCTTCCGTCCTTGACCTTGGTCGATGTGAGGTTGCCCACCTCGCTAGGTGGCGCTGGCAAGGTGGTCACGTGACTCCATAAGCTCCGCCCTTCCATCATCACTTGATTGACAGCCACGACCCGCACCTTGCAACAAAATGCAACTGTTAAATAAAGACGTACTAGTGATGTCATAAAGGTAAAATTGTGATGTCATAAAGGCACTATAGTGACGTCGTACCCTGTATCTGGTATAGGGCTGCAGTCCACTGAATGTTGCTTTTGTGATTCGTGATGAAACCGTGAGTGCGTTCACCACCGGGAAAACACGGGTCGGGTCGATGGATTGCTTCTGGTATTCCAACCTGGGATTAATACACAATTTCAGATAAAGGAAAACTCTAACTTTCCAATACACAGAAAAACGCATAAATCAAATTGAAGTCGCAAAACATTTTAGAAGAATGTTGTTTAACAAGATTTAAAAAATTAAAATACAAACACGAACCTGTAGCTGGTCACAAGACCGTTCGCCTCTCGGGGACTTTCCCACGACGCTTCGACCGCGTAGGCCGATGCCGGGGAGACCTCGGGGGGTTCCACCCCCCCTGGAACGTCGGGAAGCGTCGTGACGTCACTCCAGTTGCTCTTGGCCTCCCCTTCGTTGTTGGTAGCAACGACCTATAATGACGCAACAATGTTGTAGAATAGTTATCGGTTGTATTGTAAAGTCGAGGCGTGAAAATACTTTTCGGGAAAAACTTGACTTTCAAATTGTTTGCACTCTATATTTTTGTTTCGCTGTTACCCAAATACTAACGTTGTTAACATTTTAGCCACGCATTTTTACAACATAATTGGCAAAATTCGACACTAATGGGTTTCTGTATGGAACCGCTATGATTACGGCGAAAGTATAGCTTCTTAGGCCGTCTATGTTGAATATCAGTTCAAAGGTAACAACACAAGTATGCTACCCCTGGTTTAATTCACACGTACCTGGTATCGGTATCTAGTGTAAGGCCGCAGCTCCAGGTCCGAATCGGTGTGAGAACGCTCCTCCACGTTATTTGTGGCAAATACCAGCTTCTCGTAAGGAACTTGTGACGCCGACGGCGCCGACAGACTCCGGTACAACCGGAACCCGGTCAGGGGCCCGTTGGGGGCCAGGGGGAGTCCCCAGGTGGCCAGGACGGTCCTCGGGCCCGATGACGTCAGTTTGGGATCGGGTTGACCGCTGGGTGGTGCTGTCATTGTGACGACACTCGCTGGAGCTCCGACGTTGCAAGCTTCTGTGACGTTGGACGTGATGACGTCAGTAGTGACGTCACTGCTGTTGTAGCAGGTTCGGATCCTCATGTGGTAAGTTGTGTCCGGTGTGAGGTTACTGATCACATGACTCATATTGTGACCAACCGGGATGAGAATAAGCACTTGCTCGTCGGATGAGACCGCCGTAATTGTCGGATCTTCCTCATCTTAAAAATAAGGTAACCATGACAACCATAAAAACAACGACATAAAACAAATCATTTGGTCACAAATAGAGACGCAGTTAAATTTAGTTGATTTTATTTTACAGTGCACTAATCCGAACCTCTAGCGTTGATCTCTCTTCTCCTTCTCTTATAGTCACTCGGGGTCGTGATGGTGGTTGTGTCGCCCAGGATTAAATGCGGTCGGTCTCTCTGCAACACGATCTCGTAATAGAAGCCTCTGACGTCATCAACACCTGTTGTATTGACGTCACCGGTTGTAGTGACATCACCGGTTATATTGACGTCATCCCCTAGTTTCCAGTCAGCCTTGACGGAGGTAGGTCCTAGTACTTGTAGGGTTGCCAGCGATACTTTTGTAGGCACGAGTAGAGGAAGGTTTACTTGGTGAGTCCGACTCATCCCGAACCCAGCCTCGTTGAAAGCTCCGAGCTGGTACTCCAGGGACGCCCCCTTCTCCGAAACCGAGTCTGTGTACGACCGGATACCAGCGTCGCCAGAGTGGATCAGTTGCCATGGCGACTATAAGTAGTTAGCAAAATAAGGGTAAAATCAATAAAAAATGTTTTCATCAGCAAAACAAATAGAAGTGAGAAAATGATTAACAACCGTCGAAGCAACACGTTTTTGACATCTGTCAATTACTTGTCACTTTGGTAGTTGTCAATCACCTGCGCAATACTCACACTGCGCACGAGTCCTTCACTTGACCCTCCAGTTTCTCCTGCGAAGCGACGAAGAAGCCTGGAATAAATATGACGTCACACATCATCATTCAATAACAATTGGGAGGATACGCGCTGTACTTAGGGGTTATATTCACCTGTACTCATGTATCACACCGTTTGGTTTTTCCGGTTCTCCCCAGTACAACTCAACCGTTGTGGAGTTAAGCGGCAGTGACAAGGGGTGCTCCCAAACGCCGGTAGGTGGCGCAGCGCTGGTGCGAGCACTTGACTGAATTCCGTATAAATAAGGTTGCAAAGTTGTTTATGTTAAGTTTTATAATCTAACAACATCCGTTTATGTTTATCTTCGTACTTAACTAGTTTTTTGGGGGCTAAACAACAGTTTGAAAGCATCATTCTGTTTGGGTCTTTCCGCGATGGTGTTAAGGCGCCGGAGGTTTCAATACTATGTTTGCCTTTTTAAATCGACATGACCAAGTTAAACCACTCTGAATTTATGTTAAATTTTATAATCTAACAACAGCCGTTTATGTTTAGTTTCGTACTTAATTGGGGTTTTGTACAAAGTGGTTCTGTTTTCGCGTGGAGCCCATTTTCATGATGGTTGTAATGCATGCAAAATAGCAATCAATTACAGAATTAATTATTTTATTTGAAAAAAAAAAAGGTAAAGTGACATGTTGTGTCCTCCTAATAAATGTGGGTCATTCTGCCAAATATGTTGCGCCCAAAATTGTCGATGCATGTTGTTATCTTATCATCAATCTGTAGTGAGTTACCTCTGCACTGTTGGCGCACCCATGCGAAGTGCAGGCGGTGATTATGTAGCTGTGCAATGAGTAAGGTTCCAAGGGTTGGTGTTCGAACCTCAGCTCGTCCAATGACGTAGTAGTGGGGTGAAGGGTGAAAATCGTGCCGACCTTGGTGTCATTCAGGATGTATCTGTAGGAAAATAAATTGCCATCCATTTAAGCAAAACGAAGGTTACGTATTCGGTTTCATTGCTACTGAGTTTCTACATAGAAATAAAAAATATTTTAACATGACTTGAGCCAAATATTTTTTTTTATAAAAACATGAATTGAGCCAATATTGCTTCGTTTATCCCAGCGTTGGAACAGAAATTCGTCAATGCTTGAAGCCGTAATGTTATAACATCAGGAGTATTATTTTGGTAGTCTTTAACAAATTTAAGCGATTTCATAAATAATTCGGATCCTAATCAAATAAATTCTATAACTGAGAAAATACGAACTAACACAAAGTAAATTAAATTGACCGAGTCAAAGTGTTCTTTAAACTTCCTTCCATCGTCAATTATCAAATCACATTCCTTTTACTCACTACAAAATCAAACTTATCTCACTTCTGGATAAAACCATTAGGTCTCGGTGGAGGCAACCACGTGACCAGGATGCGATACGGTTCAGTGACCAGGAGTCGCGGACTTGGAACAAGTTGGGGGATTCCCTGGACACTTGTGGCCCGCACGGGGGCGCTACGCGTACATCCGGCAATTGTGCAAACCTGTGAGAAAAAAAGTTGTTGAGTGGGAAGATGTGTAAAAGGTTGAGTGGAATGTTAAGTGAAAGTTGAGTAAAAGGTTGAGTCAAAAGTTGAGTGGAATGTTAGTTTAAATTTAAGTGAAAAGTTGGGTCAAAAGTTAGGTTGAAAGTTTTGAGTGCAAATTTAAACGTAAAGTTAAGTGCAAAGTTAAATAAATAAATTGCAACTTATTTGTGGTGTCATTTAAAATAAAAAAACAGCGTTTTTTGGGCTCTGCATGAAGTCTGCTTAAATTAAACAAATAACCTTTATGACGTATTCATACCTTTATGACGTATTCATACCTTTATACGTATTCATACCTTTATACGTATTCATACCTTTATACGTATTCATACCTTTATACGTATTCATACCTTTATGACGTATTCATACCTTTATACGTATTCATACCTTTATGACGTATTCATATTCTCTGTAGGAGAGAATATCGTATGAATCGGTGTGACGCAACGCATGACCGCTCCAGATCTCAAGGTCGTCACGCAAGAGTGCGTACTCAGTGATAACGCCTGGAAATTCACATCGGTTCGCGTCAATCAAGTGGATCGTTATGAAGCAACAGTTAACGCGGTTTCTTTATTATTACAATAAACTTCAAAAACAAAATCATATCAACTGAACTATAGAAGCGTGGACTTAACGTGAGCTAACAAACAGTTATATATTGCAACCTTTGTGTATGTCTGTGTGGGTATAGTTATATGATTTGATTTGCTAGACTTCATGCTGAAACGACACAAAAGTCTAGTTAATATGAGCCAGAAAACGCGGAATGCAAATCGTAGGGCTTTTTTCATGTGCCTCAGAGGACATTTTTGTACAAAGAAGCAAATTGTGGTGCAAGTGAGACCAGGTCTATAACGCAACCTTTGATGATAGTTCGCGACGACCTCAGACAACTTATTCAACAAAAATACCATGAAACCAACTACATTGGAGGAAATAAGCACATTCTGTTCTAGGTTTATCGTCTGCGAGAATCAACAAGCGAGGTTAAACCACTGCGAACCAACGTGAACAACTCACCATTGGGTTTTCCCGGGGGAAGCCACGTCAGCGTTATCGTGTCGCGGTCACGTGACGTCCACTCAGGCGCGATGACGTCACCCGGGGGAGCCTGGGGGGTTGTGACATCAGAAGGGTCGCTCTCCCCCAGCCCCGCTTTGTTCTCGGCGACCACTTTGTACTGGTACTTCGTGTGGGGCTCGATCTCTTGATCTGCGGAAAACAAATGTTAACTACAATCCTTATATATTTTTTAGTGTTTCAAAACAATGCAGGTTTGAATTTATGAAAACAGGCGTGTAACTTAAGCCAGGGCTTCGGAGTCGGACCCGGGTGGTTGCTAAAACTCCGCAGCCCTGCTTAAAACTAACTATAATATCAATAAAAAGTTTTGTTCTTTGTTAATCTACAATATTTTACTTATCTAAGTTTGCGAATTGTGACCACTGTTTAAATGGTTTCTTATTGAATATTTACCTGTTACAACCTCAAACTGTTTTAATGTTAGCCAATAGTCGAATGATTTATAGAAAACCACTTATTTCATTTAAGCATGTGTAACAATAAAAATAACCTTGGAAGGAAAATACTGTCGGAGGTCCAGAGTAGATGACGATGTATGACGTAGGACATATGTCGTCATCACGTCGAAACCGTGACGTCATCACGGGAGGTTTGGTGCGAAAGCAGTCGAAGTATTCTCGATCGAAATCGCATCTGTGACAAAGAAGTTAAGAACAATGGTTGCTTATTATGTCGTCATTAGAGTTATTGTTCTTTAACAATTTGTTGTGGTTCAAAATATGCTTCGTCATCGTGTTTGTTACGTCATTGTTGACCTCACCTGTCGCACGCGGCGAACATTGACCTTCCCAGGGGGCACAGAGTCCCCTCCCCGCAATTCTGGGGCATTGTGACGTCAGAGAGTGACGTAGTAGCTACGTCAGCGCAAGTTTCAGTGGAAGGATCGAAACCGACGCCATTACAACAGGATTGGTGGGAGGCGATACGGTTCACTGAGCAGCAAGTCGAAGTTTCGCTTTCGGGGATTTTCGGGTAAACCTAAAGGAAGGAATTTCAATTTTAGCTCATTGGATTCTAACCACGGAAGTATTTTTACCGTGGCCTCATTGGATTATTATCGCACCAGTATTTTTACCTTGGCCTCATTGGATTAATATCGCACCAGTAATTTTACCTTGGCCTCATTGGATTATTATCGCACCAGTATTTTTACCTTGGCCTCATTGGATTATTATCGCACCAGTATTTTTACCGTGGCCTCATTGGATTATTATCGCACCAGTATTTTTACCTTGGCCTCATTGGATTATTATCGCACCAGTATTTTTACCTTGGCCTCATTGGATTATTATCGCACCAGTATTTTTACCTTGGCCTCATTGGATTATTATCGCACCAGTATTTTTACCTTGGCCTCATTGGATTATTATCGCACCAGTAGTTTTACCTTGGCCTCATTGGACGTCTCATCTTTGCAGCAGATGGTGGAATTGGTGATGACGTAATGCAAGCCGCAACACGTGTGGTTGGTCGTGACGTCATACTTTACCCCCTCGACGGGACCGCCGCAGCACTGCTTCTCATTGGACAGGATCTAGGGGCGGGTTGTAGGCGTGGTCACACAAACGTATTTGTGAAGAAATGTAGCTTTACATTTATCAAACATTGATTCACCAAATAAAACGATTAGTTTTTATGCAAAATTCTTACTGTACTTACTTTTTATCAGTTTACCTATTTATCTTCCTGACATTAAATTTATCGCAACATAAATTATTACAAACACTAATTAATTTTCACCTCTCCCCCACAACATTGAGATCCGAACGCGTCATGAAGTTCACCATGGCAACAAATCTGCAAGCCATTGTTGAAGTAGGGGACTCCCCCGCAACATGCGTCACCAACTCCGACCGCGACCCTATCCTCGGTGGGGTCAACACAACAGCGCTCATTGGACGTGACCTGGGGTCAAAGGTTACACGATGACCCGGGGTCAAAGGTTACACGATGACCCGGGGTCAAAGGTTATACGATAACCCGGGGTCAAAGGTTACACGATGACCTAGGGTCAAAAGTTACATAATGACCTGGGGTCAAAGGTTACACGATGACGTGGGGTCAAAGGTTAGGTAATGACCTGGGGTCAAAGGTTACGCGATGACCCGGGGTCAAAGGTTACATAACGACCTGGGGTCAAAGGTTACACGATGACCCGGGGTCAAAGGTTACACGATGACCCGGTGTCAAAGGTTACATAATGACCTGGGGTCAAAGGTTACACGATGACCCGGGGTCAAAGGTTACACGATGACCCGGGGTCAAAGGGTACAGTGTGACCTGGGGTCAAAGGTTACACAATGACCTGGGGTCAAAGGTTACTCACCTTCAAATACCTTCCGCCACAACATCGGTGGTTCCCCTTAAATTCGTGAAATTTCCCGCCGCAGCAAACGTCACTCGGGCTCCCTCTAACGGCGATGTAGTTGCCATCGCAACACTCCTTAGAGCTCATGACGTCATGCAGTTGATCAGAGCAACAAATCTAAGAGAAGTTTTTTATTTTAGATAGGAAATGATTGTGCTTTAGTCAATAAAAACAGCAAAATGGCGTATCTACCCTTAAAAAAACACATAATCGTGGCAGGATTTCACAACTTTTTGCTGATGTTGGCAAAAATTGTATTTATTTTTTTGTTTTTAAACTGATTTTAATCAAGGATTTAAACGTTTTGTTTTCTGTCTGACTAACAACTCACCTGTTTCATGGGATCGTAGCACTTTGTCCCACAAACCCTCTCGCCCCTGGAGCACTTTACGTAGATGCAACTTGGTTGCTCAACCTCAGGTCTGTAACAGTGTCAGTTAGAATTATATGACGGAAAACTATTTGAAATATTGAAAACATGTTCCGCTTGAAATTTCCAACAGTTAACGCTCGATGCTTAACTGAAAATCATTAGACAAGCAACAGAAACAAATTAGAATAAAATCTATTGAAAAATTATATTTTCTTCTGAATGCCAAACTATGCACATCAACATTAATACTGCAATATACTGCGTTGTAAGCCACACGACAACATGCAAGTATTGACTAAACAACAGTTACCATCGGAAATCCTAATGGAAGTCATTCAGCCTTGCAGGAAAAATATCTAAATACCTTTTTTTCTGGCGCCCGACTTTATCCTTTAATTGGCAGACTTATTTAGGTTAACCTGCGTTTTACTGGTGTACAAACCCAAAAGTTACAAACAGTTACGTTCATGCAATATTTTAACAACAACACCAAATAACCTCGTTGAAACTTCTTCATTGCTTTTGTTCCTTTCGATGCAAGTAAAGAAAAATATGGCGGTATATTTATTTTAGGTTTAGCAACTTTATTAAAGGATAATAAGCGATCACTAAAGCATTAACGTTGCTGACTTGTAACTTTCCCAAATAAGGAGTCATTAGTTCAGGGTTCAAAAGTTCAGCGGTCATTAGTTCAGGGGTCATCAGGTCAGGTATGATCACAGTCGACTCACATCTCACTGCACGACAGCAAGGTTCTCCTCTTCAGCTGGTAGCTCCTGATGATTCCGTTCGGTAGCGAAGGTTTGTCCCAACTCACCGACACACTGCGGCTCCCAAGCGTCTGCGGCAAACATCAGGTCACTGTTTGTTAGCGATGCACCAGTAACACATACGTCGTATGTAAAGGGGTGAAAAATGGGTGGGTTTCGCAATATACAACTCCCACTTAAATATGTGCACTTTAAATGACAGTTTGGAAGTTCTAATTTTCCTTTCTCGTTACAAGCGTTACAATGCAGTTTAAGTTGTTCGAAATGTTGGTTACATCGAACTCACCCTTATTTTCGGGGGTTTTATTCCCGTTGCCATGGTTTCCTTTGTGGTTGCTTGAGTTATGTTGCTCACTGCGCATGCGTAGACGGTACAAGCTTCGATCTAAAATTCAAGGTTATTAGTTTAAATTACCCTTAGACAAACAAATATTAGAAATATTACACGATTGGCCATTATATTACAAGTGCTGGCTGGAAGTTGTCTTTTTTAAAAAGAAATTTTTTATTAAAATTGTTTCAGTAACTTACGAAATTTAAGAAAGAAACTATAATTAAAGAGAGATTAAATACTGAAAGATGTGGACGGAGCATCTCTGAACTATCTTGAGCCCTCGTAGCGAAACAAAAAAAAGGTTAAAAACCTTGATGTCGTAAACCGTGTAAGGTTTCAACCGATCGATGACGTAGGATGATGCTTCGGTAAGGTTGGTTCGTATGGTGACGTCATCAATAATGACGTTGTAGTCGACGATCTTCCCGTTGGGTTGGTTTGGGGGGAGCCAACTGACCCTTAGCTTGGTGGGGCTGAGGGGGTAAACCACAGGACGACCCACTCCATCGGGGGCTGCGGAATGTAAAGACGGGATGTTGTAAACAAGTCATTTTGAAATTACTTAAGTCCAAGTCAAATCATTTCGAATAAATATTAAGTCAAGTCCGAATAAAGTCAAAAATAGGACAAGTCAATTTAATTGAAGTCTTTGTCATAAAACTTTAACTATCACAGTTGGTAAACTGTTTCGATTATCAGCAATAACCCAATACCACAAAATGAAACATGTGGCACGCAAATGGTTTATGTGCAACACATAAAATAACGGAAGATGACGAGGGGTTAGCGGGTTACAATATATCCAGGGGAATCCCCAATCATTATTGGGGGTAAGTTGACAAATAAGCGACCGCTCAGGTTAAATTTAGTCAGGAAAATAAGATTTATGTGGAGAAGGTTGAAGTGCTTAGATGGGTTGCAATCGGCGACCCCTTTGTTAGGGGCTCCAAATCACAGCTCGGGAGCCAAACCAGGCTCAACGATTTATTTATTTTGGCCAGCGGCAAAAAAAAGACTCCTTTGTTTGAGCCATTGGCTCTCAAGTCCTTTCCTGGTGGTCCGTTAGAAGGTTTGAAAGGGTTCTCGTATTTTATACGCCGATAAATTATATTAGGAAAATTTTTCTTTTTTAAATTTTAATGTTAATATATCTTTTGACAGTTGGTGTAAGATAAGTATAGATGTTTAGAGTAGCAAAGGGAATGAGCATTTATTGTGCTGGATATTTTTCAATTTTCCCTGTTTGAAACTTTCAAGGGGTCGCCATTATTTCCACTGGTTTAAACATGGGCAAATAACATTCAGGTTCAGTTAAGGTTTTTCAAATTTATTCTTTACTTGTATAAAGTTTGGGAAATAACCTAACGGGAAATGCCCGATGCGATGCTGTGATTGGTCAAAACAAACCTCCGTCATCAGTTGTGTCCGTGATGACGTCAGAAGTGACGTTATAAGCTCCGTTATCCACTGTGACGTCAAAATGGTACGTCGTGCCCGGATGTAAGTCACCAAGTTGCCATGACGTCACGTTGGAAGCTATTTTGATGACGTCACCATCATTGAGTGTGGAGTTGTAACGGAGATAATATTGATGGACTTCGCCCTAGAGTGTGAAGTGGAAAAAAGTTAGAAAGTTTATTAAAATCCACCAACTAACGCTTGTATTCGTTCAAGGTGACGTAGATTGTGACGAGTTTGACGTAAACAACGTCACGAACTACGTCACATTTAGTTTATATGAACGATGGACCTACTTTATAAATAGAGAAAGAACGAAATTAAAGGTCATGTTTCAAACAACTTCGCATTGGATTTGTTAAAATTAAATAAACAAATAATTATATAAAGTACTTTATATAAACAACAAAAATTAAACAAAAAAATTAAGGTTTGTAAATAAACATTTTAAACAACGTAGAATAATGATTGAGGTCAACAAAGATTTCTTTCCGACCTGGAGTTGTTGTAGCGATGGCGGAACCCACCAGGCGTATACTGAAGTGTGGTTGTGGACAGCAAGTTGTAGAATGGCTGGGTCGGTCGGGAATCCTGCCAAAGTCGTCACTAGAGTCGCCTCACTCGAGAGAGAACCTGGGAATCAACACGCGGTTGGGTTGTTAGTTATATGGAGGAAGTGTTGTAGATGCTTATATCAAGCACTTGGTTTCGGTGAGTAGAACCATTGATAATACTTGGTTGATTGCGCTCGTTTACTCCGAGGTGTTAGAATATTCCAACAAAAGTATATTTGATTTTACATTTATCTCGGAAATCTTTTATTCAGAAAAAAGTAAGTAAAGAATATTTTCCGAATACAAGGATACTATCTTATGGCACATTCGTTTATGCGAAGAAATGTACCCTTCTTGGTGTAAGAACAACCCAGCAAGAGTTTTTTTATCTTAGACATTCAGTAGTAAATAGGTTTGTGTATAACTCTCAATGTTTCGCACCTTGTGAGTTGAAGACGGCCAGTCTGTACTGACAAGTCGTGTACTTGGTCAAACCTCGGTCTTCGAACATCAGATCCTCCCCTCTGTACATATTCTCACTCACGTTAATGTAAGGGGCACTCCCCTCAACCAGGGGCTGACGCAAGATTGTTCGACTCAGTTCGTAGAAGATTCCTGGAAGTAAGGAAATATTGAAACTTTGGGAATTTGATGGGTAAAGGTTGGATATCAAACTCCAGCCTGATTACTCGCCACGCTTATTATCATGTTTATAAACTGCGTTTTCATTCAAAAAGGGCAAGTTTATTTATTTTTTCCAGGAAGGGCGAAAAACTACAAACGCCGTATTTAGAAATTCACGGAATTTCAGGCGTTTTAATGCAAATATTAGATTTTCATAAAATCAAGATATTTCTCATCCTAATTGAAAGTAATAGAGTCTTACATAAATATTTCGTTTCACTGCAATACGAGAGTTTGAATAGCAAACATCGATGCTTTATAAAATAAACCAAGCCCAATTGTGAACATAAAGAAACAAGATGCGATTTCTCAATGATTCATGTTAAGATTAACAGTGAGCTTGCTAAACCGCGTGTTTATTTAAGTACTTTATGACCTATTTAATTGTGTGATCATTCTATGACTTGCGGTCAAAGGTCGCTGAGCACATGGTGCCTTGACATTGTAGTTGTCCTTACGGCAGTTGGTGTTACTACCTTGTCGCGGTAGGAGCTCATTTTGTTAGTTACTTGTAAGTGTTTGGCAATGATGTTTAACTTACTGATTCTGTTTCTGTTTTATTAACATTGTTTTGTATCATTCTATTTGAATAAGGAATCCACTTGTTTAAGCCTTCGCGTGTTTTAATAAATTCCTGTACGTGTACACATCCATAAGTTTTCATGGTAGCAGAGGATGGTTACAGGAAACCAGTTGTAAACACACAAGATGGCAACAAGTGCAAAGAGATCTCCACCAAAGTTTAAAGACGACTTGCCTTATTCTGCATGGAAGAACAAGGTACAAATGTGGCAGCTTGTCACGGGCGTCGTCAAGAAAGAACAAGCAATTATTGTTCTACTGGAGGGCCTAGAGGGCAACTCGAAAGCGGAAACGGCTGTTTCGCAATTAACGCGCGAGGAACTACACGCAGAGAGTGGAATGTCCACGTTGATTGGAAAACTCGATGCAGCGTTCAAAACGGAGTCTGTAGATGATGCGTACTCTACATACACCAAGTTTACAAGGTTTGACAAAAGTACTGATATGACGATGATTGACTACATTCTAGAGTTTGAACATTTATCGCATAAGATGACGTTTCACGAGATGGAATTGCCAGATACAATTCTTTCTTTTAAACTGTTGGATGGCGCAAATTTAAATTCTAAAGAACGGCAATTGGCTTTAACATTTGCAAGTGACCTTCGGTTTGAATCGATGAAATCTGCTTTAAAACGCATATTTACCGAAAGCCTAATTGCTGATAAACCGTCACAATGCATTGATGTCAAAGAAGAATCTTATGTAGCCAGTAATCCAAAACAACGAAAAGGTTTCGATAAAAGAAAGTTTAATCCTATTGATAAGTTTGGGAAAATATCTAGATGCGTCATATGTGATTCTAAAATGCATTGGGCGGCAAAATGTCCTCACAAAAGTTGTAATACGTATATTTCTTCTAATGATGTTTCAGACGATGAAGTCAACATTGTGCTATATTCAAGTGTTACCAACAGTTGCGTAGCTGAAACCTACAAGTCGGCAGTTATAGACACTGCTTGTTGGAAAACTGTCTGTGGTGAACGGTGGCTGCGAAATTATTTACGTAATTTACATTTCAAGTTTAAACGTGACGTTAAAATCACTCCTTCGCGTACAGTTTTTAAATTTGGTGACGGAAGGAGAGTCATTTCCAAATCCCAAGCCCTAATTCCTGCTTGTGTTGGTGGAAAATTGTGCAGCATTGACGTTTCTGTCGTCAAGAACGACTTGCCCCTGTTTCTTAGCAGGTCGTCACTTCGGAAAGCAAGTGCTGTACTTGATCTTGCTCGTGGTCGAGCAACAATGTTCAACAACGACGTTGAACTCTTTATGTCGTCTAGTGGTCACTACTGTGTTGATGTTTTTCCGAGGAGGCACAAACCTGGTGACAACCACTTCCACGATCGGAAGACATGGAGAAGCCCTGGCAATTAGGCCAGATCGTCGTGCCCAGTAAGAGCGGCTCCTAAGGTCAGCGAACCTAGTAAAGAGCACACTAAACGAGTTGTGCGTGTAATCAGTAAAATCACAGATGCAGCGCAGTACGAAGACTGTGGTGAATGTCCACATCTCGCCAATGATGAGCGGAATCGATATTACTTCAACGCGTGTAAAGAATGCAAGAAGGTAAAAGGAAATATATCCAATGGTTGGATGCTTCGCCCAGATGATAAGTACGGTGGTCGTCGAGCGACAGATGAGTTCGTCAACATATCATCGGGTTCTTACTTTTCGTCCGTCAACTTGAGGTTGATCGGTTGCTGTGATGGTATACGAGGGAGCCAAGGTACATTGTTGTACTGACGGCCCTATTGTGCGTGTCACATCAACTCAGTAAATGAGTTGGGTGTTGGGACGGACTGTTATGTTTCTATTCTTGCGTTTGCTATACATTGCCGAGTGTTAGTTAATCTTTCTATTCGTTGCGATTCACTTTAAAAAAAAATAACAGTGAGTTTGTTAAGATTAACAGTGAGCTTGCTAAACCGCGTGTTTATTTAAGTACTTTATGACCTATTTAATTGTGTGATCATTCTATGACTTGCGGTCAAAGGTCACTGAGCACGTGGTGCCTTGACATTGTAGTTGTCCTTACGGCAGTTGGTGTTACTACCTTGTCGCGGTAGGAGCTCATTTTGTTAGTTACTTGTAAGTGTTTGCCAATGATGTTTAACTTACTGATTCTGTTTCTGTTTTATTAACATTGTTTTGTATCATTCATTCGAATTAAGGAATCCACTTGTTTAAGCCTTTACGTGTTTCAATAAATTCCTGTACGTGTACACTGATAAAGACTTCAGTATCGGATCGGATCCATAAGTTTTCAATTCAAATTACCGGGCCCGTTCGGGTACTTTGGTGGTTTCCACTGAACGTTGACGTGTCGTTGTGTGATTGGTGTAGCGATGGGCGGGTCAAGGTCACGCGGAACAGCTGTCAAGGTCATAGCGGTTGTGGTTGGGCTTTCGGTGCATCCCCCGCTGGTGCAAGCGATGATGGAGATCTGGTGAAAACAAATTTTTACAAAACACGTTCAACACCCAGGATGTTGAACATTTATATAATCGTGAACTGATCTGTGGCCCAGCTCCTTCAGGACATACTGACCAATTATAACGGCGCAATAATGTTACAGCGGTGTATTACATTACTGGTCTAACGCATATTTTTGTTTTTTCATTCATGATTTTTATATGACGAAAACTATCAATTGATCAAAACATAACAACCCGTAACAAAACAAGACACAATCAACTTTTCGCCATTTTTTAAATGCTTGTTGTTTTTCAGGCGCGAGTTATTCTGGATTCAGTTATTTAGGGACGACGTGGAAATTGAAGAAAGGGAAGGAATATTTACAACAACGCAGAAAGTTGAAGAGTAGGAACTGACGCTTTTATATAATGGCATACCGCTACACTATCATTTAGTACAAAAAATAAATATTTTACAAAAGCATTTTATTGCCATCATTATTTTTCTTGACTTTTTTAATTTAAAAAACAAACAGTTGAATTGAACTTAAAAAAGCAAATCAATTCCTGAAAAACAAAGAAGTGATCAACGTCATCCGTTCCACTAATTACCTCATATTCGGTGTAAGGAACAAGATCGGTGACGTTCCTCGTTGTGATTGTTACGTCACTAACAACGACGCGCGGGTCAGGGAATGAGATCTCGAACCGCTCCAGGGGTCCGTTGCTCTGCACAGGTTCGCTCCAATCAACTTTTACCGTTTCGGGGCCCAAAACCTCCACCAGGGGCGCTAGAACGCCGGCTGGTCCTAGATAAAACGTGACGCCATGATTAGTGAGGTAATAATGGGGAAATTGTTGTAATGTTGTTAAAAATTATGTTTGTTGAAAGTTATTAAAGTATTTTTCTTCGGTGGTTGAATTGCGAATAACAAACAGACAAATTATCTACAAAATTGTTTAGTTTTAGCAGAATTAGCATTTATTGTTTGCAAATGAACTTCTACAATAAATCTCATTTAATCTTCTTCTCACCTGAAACTGAATAAAATAATTTAAAATTGAAAGTGACGTTACACTTACTTCCGGGTCTGGTTCTCACGGCCGACCACGTGCTCGGGGTATTCCCCCCCGCCAGGGTTGAACTTATGACCCTGTACTTGTATGACGTGTAAGGTCGAAGGTCAACGTCCTCGTCGAGGTATCGAAGCGCTTGGGAGGGAACAAACGCTCCGAGGAACTTGATCGCGCTGCGGAACAATGGGAACAATTGAAACAATGGGAGTTAGTAGTAGTAGGAGGAAAAATAACAAAGGTGTGATAAGAAGAAAATAAGAAAAGAGAAGGATAAAAATAAAAGGAAAGAGGAGAGAAGAAGGAAATAAGGAGGTGGATAAGAGAAGATAGGAGAAGATGACGAAAAGGAAGAGGTAAGTAAAGATAATGGGATAAGGAGGACATGATCAGGGAAGAACAGGAGAAAATAAGATGGGAAGAGAGGAAACGAGGAGGTCCGTAAAGAGGAGACGATAATAGGATAAGAAAAGACTAACAGGAAACAATAAACAGAGAAAAAATAGATATTTTTATCTGTTTAAACCGCAAGGAATAGAGCTGATGAGAAA
The DNA here is from genome assembly GCF_963924565.1 of Ascidiella aspersa. NCBI lineage: Eukaryota > Metazoa > Chordata > Ascidiacea > Phlebobranchia > Ascidiidae > Ascidiella > Ascidiella aspersa. Next base: position 1,251,114 of record NC_139448.1, on the reverse strand, counting down.
AGATGAGAAAGAGATGATAAGGAGGAATAGGTTTAACGAACAGGGGAAATTGATATGAGATGAATGTTTATTTGATTAAACAGCGAGGAAGCCCATGCTTGTACATGGAGTTCCTTTAAAGCAAAGAATGCTGATAGGTTTCCCAAAGTCAACTAGATCCTTGAAAGTCATTTTGGCGTTACAACTTGAGTGTACAGATAATCTGTTCCACCCAAGTGCATTTAACCTTTGTCAATTTATAACTTGGTTCACAATATTACACCATGGGCCGAACGTCACCGTTAGTTGTATATATTGTAGTGTGCAAGATTCAACACTGAACCAACCACATGAAATTTACGTTTAAACTTTATTGCTGAGTGGAAAAATGTTTTCACACATCAGAAAGGTGTGTGCGCCCTTTGTGAGCGAATAAATAGAAATAATTAAACCCCAAAAAATATAAACATAAAGGTATCTCGTCCACCTGGTGTCGCTGTCGTTCAACTTTCGCTCGAGTTTGTAATTATCGAGGATCCCGTTGCTCGCTAGAGGGCGTGTCCACGTGACGAGCACAGATGAGGGGGTGTCAGATCGGAGTAGAGGGGCGTCCAACCCCTGCGAAATATTTTATTAAATAGGGGAGTAAATATAAACAAGGTTTCTCAAACACGTTTCAGTGATTAAATATGATTTTAAATAAAACACAAATAATCATATTAAAAACACATATTGTAGTTATTTACGGGCGATGAAATATCTATTTATCAAAAACTAGTTGTCTAATAATATATTTTCACTTTTTTTTGCTTCAGTTAAGTAAAAGATTTTGTTGTTAGGTGAATAATCTGGCGTAAAGTCTGCTGGTAGGTGGTGCTCTACTGACCTCTGGCGGCGCCGCGTGGGTAATAACATTCCGCGAGTTGGCGCTAGAGGTGCATCCAACCAAAGTGCAGGCTTCGATCCTGGAACGAAAATAAAACGAAAACTATTTTTAAACGCGTGGATCATGACGTAACCAGGTGACTGATGACGTAACGACCTGAACTGACCTGTATATATACGAGGTGAATGGCGTCAAGTTCACGGCGCTGAACCTAGTGACGTTTCCCGGAAGTTCAACAATCAAAACTTCGTTCTCGAACAATCGATACGCATCGATGACTCCGTTCGGGTCCGATGGTTTCACCCACGTGACCTTGAGCGTCCACGCGTCGATTTGGAAGACAATGGGCGGATCCAGTGAACTGTGACGACGCATTCGGTGAAATAAATTGATAACGGAATCATTAAACCTTAATTTTGATGACGCAATAACGCACAAGGATTGCAATTAACTGTTCGGCGTCAGCTTTGCAAACAGAACTTTCTAGAGAAGAATAAATAAATGAGATTCGAGGCAAATCTCTTTTCGCTTCTCGTTTTAGCAACATGCTGAGGGTAAAGTTTAGGGGCGGTGTACGCATGAATCTAGTCAATGGATTAAGTCAATACAACAATGCAGTTAGCTTTAAGTTTGCCCTATCATCCACAGTGAGTTGTACCTTGGTTTTGCTTGCTTGGTGAAGGCGGAACTCCATCCACTCTCACTCGACCCGATCGAGTTACTTGCGATTAACCTGAACTCGTATTCTTTGTAAGGAAGGAGGCCTGGCGTACAATGCATTGATCAACTCGTGGTTCGCATATATGCATTATTATTTATTTAAAGTAGCACAAAGCACAACGAATACAAGTTTTGTTCAGCACAATAAGAAAGTTGTAAAAAAATTTAACAGCATTCAGTCGAACCTTTGGCCACAAAACTACCAACTGTGTCTAACTAAACCTTAAAGCATTTCCATCATAAAACTTATATATTTTTGTCTGTTTGGCGACAAGGTAACAAATTACACGATTTAAGCTAACCAGAGCATTTCAGCCCCTGTAATTTTAATTGGCTATGGGAACTCCTTTCCCACACGTTCCAGCTGCTTGTTCTTCAATGTAAAAGTTAAAACGTCAAACCTCCAAGTTGGTAACTCCTCTGCCTTGTGACGTCATCAAACACGTTGACCTCGTTCTCAGGAGGGGAAACCCCCCTGTACTGGAGCTGGAACGACGAGTTTCCGGGGGCATTATTACGTGCCGGGTCCTTCCACGTCACCAGTATGACGTAGGGCGATTGTGGGGAGAGGACTGGCATTGTGACGCCATCGGGAACTCCGGGGGGCATTTTCACCGACCTCATGTTACTGATGACGTAACCGGCTCCGTTTGACGCATTTACCTGTTACGTCACAACAGAGCTTGCACTTTTTTTTAACAAAATATAAGTTTGTTAATTGTTTATGATCGTCGTATTTGGTACATTGGTAGAATTAAACCATTTTGAACATACTTCCAATAATATAGCTGAAGTGCTCCAAGTTTATGCCAATAGTTGGAAGTTTTGGTCCTTTTTGTTGAAGGGTTAAACTAGAGCTCAATTCTGCATTTCACGGCGTAATTTTAGGATGTTGAAATGTTTATTTCGAAACTTGACTTACTTCGTCCCAGGTGTATTACGTTACGCAACGGCATTGGTTAAACAAACAATATGTTTAATTATACAGAACAAGACCTTTGCATCATGACCTCCTACATATAATGTTTTACCTTAACGATGTATTCCGAGTGCGGAATCAAACCTTCCACTCGCGTCCACTTATCCGTGACCGATGACGTCACCATGTCACGTGACTCTCTCATGGTCGAATAATCCCCAGCGGCAGAGTCGACGTAGAACAGCCCATCGCATATAACGCTGTAAACCATGTGGCCATTCTCCCGCTCAGGATTGTTCCAACGAGCATCCAGTGACCTTGAGGTCAGGACGGCTACCGAAAGGGTTACCTGGCCCAACGGGGGACTTTCCCGGGTACGTTTGGCCACCGCGGGGCCGAAGGAACACCCTTTTTTTGTGCAGACTCTCATGCGGAAGGTCTGGCGGCTCCAGGGGGTGAACCCCCCCAGTTCCACGCTCCCCGGGATGCTACTGTTGCGGATTAAGGCGTCGTTTTGGTAGAGAGAGTAAAGGGTGATTTCCCCATTTGGCAACCCTGGCCGAAACCACTCAACCGTGAAGGAATGCGGGGTGTTTGTAGCGACATCTGGCGGTGGGATATCTTCTGGAACGCTCTCCTTGGTCTGACACGGGGTGGCGCTGCTATGCTTGCACCCTCCCCCCGTGCAAGCGGCCAGTGTGACGTAATACTGGGTGCCGGCTATGAGGTCATAAAGGGTGTGTTCCAACACGGGGATGGAATTGTTGTAAACTTCGAATCCGAGATCTGAGCCCGAATCATTCCTAAGAATCAGAAATCAAGTTGCTTGTTGGTGATAAAAAAAGGTGGAATAAAAAACGTTTCAGAAATAAATAAATAAGTAGTTAGGCCTTTTTTAATTAATACGGCGTTGTTTTTAACACAGAAAAATACCTTATAATTTTGTAAAGTTCAAACTTTCAGACAATGTTATTTGTTTCTGTATGTTAAATGACATTTTGATACAGCTTTAATCTCGATAGGCAGGTTGTCGACAAAACAAATTTTACATACACTGTTAATGCCAGAACGCATTCATAATACAACCCACTTAATACCAACCACAGAACACCACTTAATACCAACCACAGAACACCACTTAATACCAACAAAATTGTTACCTGATATTTACTCCAACCACAAGGTGCTCGAATAGCAACAAAGTATTTGAAACAGCGACGCACCTGAGATATAAAACGTAACGATCGAGGATCCCGTTCAGCATGGCTGGCTCCAACCACCTCACTTCGACCTTGTGTGGGCCGCGAACCGTGACCATAGGTTGGTCCACGTGGCTGGGCGGAAGTTGACCGCTGTACAAGGTCACGGGGTCACTGGTGTTGCAACCACGTGACGTGCAAGCCTCTAGTTTGAAGACTTGCGCGGTGAAGATTGGGAGTCCGTGGATCGCAAAGTGAGTTGAACTCCCTAAAGTTGGTGGATTAAATTTTTTCAGTAACTTCACCGAGTAAGTTGCGCAATGCATCGCCGTTTTCCGATTATGACGTATTTTGTTAAATTTTTATAAGAAAAACTCTTTTCCTCTGAAATGTTAAATTAATTTTTTTTAAATCTGGCTGTTTGTTTGGAAAATTAACTTTTACTTGAACCATTATAGCAAGTCACAGTAGACAGTTTTGAACAGTTGGTTGAGCGATGAAAAATAAAAGACAAATTTTAAATTTACCAAATTTAATTTTTTTTTTAATTTTAAGAAAGGCACACCCAATGTAATTGAAAATTATAAATGTACTAAGTTTAATTTTGGCTCCATTTAAATAAAAAGTTTTCTCGTAAAATTCAAGGCTTGATTTCTTCAAACGCCTAATTAGTGTGAACATTGCAGCTAAATGGTTAATATATTTGTTAAAGAGCAAACAACGCAGTAGTGTCTACAATATCTACTGATTAACATTTTTTAGTATTTTTAGAAAATGTGGAACCCCGCGAGGGTTCAGCTCATCTCACTCACCAGAATAAACTTTGCTGTCGTTGTGAAATAATTCGTATTTCGTGATCCTCCCGTTCGACGCGTCTGGCTCCCTCCAGTGGATGGTCATGTCGGTGGCGTTCACGTCGGCAGAGGGCGCTCGCACGCCGTCGGGAATTTCCTCCCGAGTTTGAATTCTGACGCTCCCCGCGCTTTTCGTGCAACCTTGCAAAGTGCACGCGCTCACCTGTGTGACGTAATAAACAACATTTGTGACGAAATAACCGTAACAGCGAACCAAAACGCCTAAACACGGTTATATTGCAAAAAATATCAGTTGAAAATGATTTCTTTTCATGTGGTAACGGTGTGTGTTGTTTGGTAAATCTTGTTTGATAAAGATTCAATTGATGACGTCACCTGTATGCTGTAGTTCGTGTAAGGATCGAGTCCGGGGATTACCCCGACATGTTGGTCGCCTTTAAACGTCACTTCCGTTGACGCGTTGTTGCCATGGTTACCGTCTTCCGAGGAACTTCCGTTTGTTGCTATATGAAAAGGGCAATTATATATTTGCGGCCGGCTAACATTTAAATTATTGAAAGCTACTGCGTAATATTCATTGAGTTGTGGGTGTCAAATACTTTTTTTAATTTTAAATTAATTACGTTTTTCAAAGAAAACTCAGTTTGGTAAAAAATTAATGTTCTATTGGTGCACTAAGCAAGGATTAGAAATATGAAGCTCGAAATTAATAACAAGGCCACAGGACGAGATTATTTTCCATGTTTAAACAGATCTTTGCAATCAAAAAAATCCGTCCCAAATTCTTTTGTGTGGAAAAATCAGCTAAATGTTTCAGGGATGTAAAACAAACCAACCGCAAATAACAAATTTTTAGAATATATTCACATGAAGTCACAATATAGAACGTAGCGACGCAGGTTAAAGCTTCACTCACATATCGGCCAACGTGGTTCAGGTGTGGCTGTGAGTGTGTAGTTAACAACAACACCGTTAGCTTTAACAGGTCGCCTCCAGTGGGCTTCGATCTCATAACCATTGGGACTCCGCTCGTCAAACGGAGCCGGTAGGGTCTGGGGAATCCCCTCGCCCGATCTGGCCACGATCCATTCGCTCTGAGCCTCGCCGCCGGCGTTCGAACTCGAGACCTTCGGAATTTGTTAATAGCAATAACTGCACCAAGTAAAAACATTTGCAAAATTAAAAAAATAAAGTGAGAAAAAATCATTCGTTAAGACCTTAATTTAAAAAACCAAAAGTGCTAATGTTTACTTTCCCTTAGTATCCAATTTGCTTTCTTGGTGGCTGCCAGTATACTTTGAAACATAACTTTTACTAGAAAATAAAAATATAAAAGCCAGAAGATTGGCAAATATGTCGATTTTAAAAGTGTGAAATTCATAAATTTTTCACATTGTTGATTTAGTTTAAAAATGATAATAAAAGACTTTATTTATTTGTTTCTTTATGATGCTAGTTGCGGATTTAAACTGGTTTATTTACAAACAAAGCTTAATTTTTCTGTTGTCAACAAAGCACCAAGATTCTAGTTTTATTCAATATTTGATGTTTTATTGAAAATACCTTGTATAGAAACCTCGTGAAAGCTTCGTCTGTAAAATTCCGATCCACGAAGCGACGATCCGGACCACCAGAGTACAAAATCTCTATAGGGGATTCCCCGCAACTGTTACTAGGGACTACAAAGTATTGCGACGTCACTGTTGTTGGGGGAAATTCCTCGTCCCCTCCGCCCGACTCTTCGCCGCTAGATGTCGCCTCGTAGTTGTCGCGTTTGGCGCCAAGTGGGCAGCCATCCATGTCGACATTTACCGCCAAATCCACGTCATGTGATAAACTGATGTGACGTCGGTTGATTGACAGCTCCTTCATACAACCTCCAAATGACCTTGAATCTTCGTCCAAGAACATAAGAAGGTCACCCATCACGTTAGAGGTCACGCCACCCACGAAGAGGTCACGGCCAAGGTCAAATTGTGTGAGGTTACGCGAATGTTGGAAGCGAGATTTATGGATGCCAGGTTGGCCGTCAACCTCTATTGACAATTGATTGTAATTGTTTCGAAACAATGCGGTGTGCCATTCACCGTCACAAAAGTTGATTGTGACGTTGGTGCTCTCGAAGTCGACTTCTGACACGTGGGTTGGTGACGTAGAAGCAATAAACCTAAAAAATTAAACATAGATCAACATATTGGCAGGTTTTAGATCGTAGTTTAAAGCTCGCTACATTCAATTCAAAAACGTAGCAAATTTCGACTTTATATTTTCTTTCGTTTTCTCACCTTAATGTTGACTTTTGTAAGCTCGCCATCATAAAGTCGTCTTTATTTCTCCCAGAAGCAAAAAAGAGAATCCCAGAAGAGAAAGCTGCTCTAAACCTGAGCGTCAGAGTCCACACAGTTGGATCCAAAACTCCTAGTGTTGAGGATAGTTTGATGTACCCCCTGCCGAGGAAATGCACCCCCGGCCTGTCAAGGTCAACCGGACAACCTTGCCACGGTTTGTAGGCGCGCTCCCATTGGTCGGCTTCAGACCACGTGACATTGCTCCACTCAGCCAATGAGCCGTCGAGCTGAACCTGAACGTCCTTGATGCAGCCGATGTGACCTTGAGTAACCACCACGTGGCTGCCGACGTCATCAGGTCGGCCGATGACGTAATCACGGGGAATTCCCCCCACGTATACCCCGTCGTTGGTCCCGATGACTGTTGTGTCGCGCGGACTTGTGTCGTGTCCAGTGAAGGTCCCGTCCATCTCGATGTAAGCGTCGCGGTTGAAGCGGTTCACTTCGACGCGGTGCCACAAACCGTCATTGTACTTCCTTCCCGCGTCGTTCTGCGTCGTCACAGAGGTTGGATTGTCTTGAGGGTCGAAGAGGAACCAGGGACGACCTCCCTTGAGCTGAAGGACGATCAGTTCTTCCCTGACTCCTCCGGAGGAGAGAGGAGATGCTGCGAGGAGAAGGAGCGAGTCCTCCTCAAAGGTTCGGAAGCTCAACTGAATCCCGGTGTAGGAGGCATCCCGGGGAAGCACCGAAGATGGGAACCGGACGAGGGAATTCCCCGGGAACCGAACCCCCCGCGACATTTCGATCGGGGGGCGCGAGAAAGCGACCTTTGACCTCAGGAGGGTAAACTCGGGGCGGGGACCGTTCACGTGCAGGGGATTTCCCCACTGGAGGGTGATTGACCCCATTGTTCGGTGGGCGGGGGCCGGGGGTTCCTGGCCTGATGGAGCTGCGTAACAATAAGTGATCAACAAAAAGTTACAACTAAAATACAAAAACATCACAAAATCTGAATAAAATAGAGTTGAAGAAGTAAAATTGGCTAAATAAACGTTTGCAAACTATCATGTCGGCTTTACAATAAACTCAAGAACTATTCAAGTCCAACCTGCAGGCAGCGTCGTAGCGTTTGTGACGTCACTTAGGATACACGCGACGTGGTTGCAGAGGTTCATCTTGATTGAGTGAGTCGAGTAAGGTTTGAATCCTGCCGCTTTGAATTGGTTGATGTCGGGACCACAAGAGTAGATCACCTGGATAACACAAGCTTGTAACACGAGGTGGCAATTGTTTAACATCTTCTACGCAAGAGAGCAACGTAGCCGTGATAAAATGTTCTATGCAGCACCGCCGAGTAACAAGACGCACGCTCGAAAAAACATCTTTGTCAAACCACGACGCAAGTTTTGTAGCCGACCTAATTGACTCTGCATTAAGTTACTCGCCTATTTACATTAACAAACAAGTTAACATAATTAATTACGTCACAATAACGCATGAAACGCGATAGTGACGTAACGGTGAACTGACCACATCTTGTAGGGGTGGAGCGAAGGGGTTTTCCAGCGTGTTGTTCCTGGTGAGGATCACTTGGTACATCACAACTTCACCCCTAGCTTCACCCACTGGGTCGGGACTTTCCCAAGTTATGTTCATCTCAAACGAGGAAAGGGGCTCCAGGTTTGGGGGGTTCATAAATACCGGGGCTGGAAATAAAAAGTTGGGCTGAAACTATCTTTAATAAAATAATCGGTATCTGTCTTGTATTGGTACTTTGATACTTCAAAATTAGGTAATTTTTAACTAAACACAAACTTAGATTGAAATTGTAAGGGATTACAAAAAAACTTAAAAAAATAAAATAAATCATCAACTCAGTTCCCAATGTAAAAGTTTTAAGAATAATTTTTTGTTCACTTTCAAATGTTTTACTTTAAATATTGTTTTAGCCTCTATGTTGCTGACAAGCGACTAGGGCTTTTATATGTGTAGAGTTGATTTAATACTACAATTTTACAACTCACTTCCCTCCAGTGTCCTTGAAGTCGTCCAGGGACTTTGGACCGAACCTAAGCTGTTTGATGAAGAAACCAGGAACTCGTACTCAGTGAATGGCTCCAGGCCTTCCTGGGTGAAGTTGGTTCCAGGGGGTTTTAGGGGGCTGTACTCCCCCGCAGGGACGGGTCGGGGGTTGTAGGCCCCATGGCTCCGGTACACCACCCTCTGCAGGGGCCGGTTCACCCCATCGGAACCGGGTTTTCCCCTCATCATGATCTCGTACTGGTGGATGATTCCTGGGTTCAAACAAATAGTTTGTGAAGTGTAAATTAACTGGAGGGATGATAATTTAATTTCGCTGGTGAGTATCCTTTTTAGGTTTTTTTTGCAATATCATTTTAATGCGATTTTTTATTTACAATTTAAAAATGGAACGATGATCCGCCAATTCGTTATCTGGCCGTGTAATAATTATTTGTCATAAATTCGTTTTTTAAAGAAAACAATAGAAAGCATTCATATTGAAAATATCCATAATTCAGTTATTAAGTAACAATAAAACGCGAAACCCTTAACCCTTACCATTAGCTTCCACCGGAGGCTCCCAGGAAACTTCGAGTGACGTGTTCGATATCGGGGTAATTACCGGGGGCCTCTGGTCCCTGGGTTTGTCCTCGGGGGTGATCACGACCACAGGCCGGCTGTTCCCGCACCCCCCACTTGTACACGCCCTCACAGTGAAGCTGTAGTTGGTGAAAGCTCTCAGTTGATCAGCTGTCACTTTCGTGTCCAGTCCTCTGTAGTGAACCTCAACTGAATCGTCGTCCTCGGTCGTCACAGACTGAAACGCGAGAAAAACTGTTAAGAAGCAGTTATGTCAAAACCAGGATCTGGTAGATTTTACCAAAACAAGACTTGTTTTGGAAAAAGTGTTAATTACTTCTTCGCTCTTTGGTTTCTTACTAATAACAATAAGAACGTATCGGAACATCTTAATAGGTGATGTCGATTTACATAAGTCATTTGGCTTAGACACACATAATCAAGATAAGAAATGTTCTTTTACAGAAAAGTCTAATACAAATGTCTATTTGTTCTATTACGTCATTTATGCAGCTTGCTTACGACATTAGTTTTAACAACCACGCAGATAATGGATAGAAGCGGTTTATCTAGTGAGTATCTATACATAGAAATTTCCTTATAAACGAACATGATTATTCATCACAGAACTGCGTTGACTATAAGGATTGTGGGTTTTGAGGGGCTGTGGTTGTAACCAACTATGACCCCCTACAATTTAACTAAAACATATTGACTTTATTTTTTTTGTAAAACTCAAAAGTAAAACACAAAATTTAAATTCAAGAAAAGACTTGATCACAAGTTGGTATTACGGAATGCATAATTTCGCGTCATAAAGCGTCAGCGGAGCAGTGATTATCAGGCAAATACCTACTCCCAATAGTCGCACGAGATACGAGCCACTTACTTGCAGCACGTATGTCTCTATAGGCCCGTGGGCTACGCTTGGCTCTGCCCACTCGAAAGTTGCCTGGTGTGCTTCCACACTTGACACTGTGAGGGGTGGAACACCGGTCGGCACCCCGGCCAGGGTTCGAACCCGCAACCCTGGGCTTTCCACCGACCCTCCGATGTTGCTTGTCTCGACGTAGTAGTCGTAGTCTGTGTATGGAAGGAGCCCGGTGTCGTTGAACGTGTAAGTCGGAGTGAATGGGCTGCAATCACAAACAAACAAATTAAATAACACATAAACTTGTCTTATACTGGGGATGGCAAATAAAATCAAATGAACGGTTTATAAATTTAGGAATTATTAAAGTAAACGAATTGATCTTGATACAAATAAATTTATTGTTAGAAAAACAAACCCCGACCCTTTAGATTTCTTCTATCTCGGTAGAGCGACAATTAGTTTACTGGCTAAAACATAAATATTTTGGTAGTATTATAAAAATTGTCTTTAGCATACACTCAAATTAAAAATGACGTTTTTGCTTAATAGAAGCTCTTCTGGTACTTATTTATTTGATCGGACGTTTCGTCTGCCTAGCAGGATCATTTCATTTCATGAAGGCATTCATGCTTTCCCTCATGAAGGCATCCTGTGTAGGCAGACGAAACTTTGAATAAAATAGCCAAGTACCAAAATAGCTTCTTTTCAGTATTCTATGCTTGGTAGCAACGATATATTTATGGAGTTCTTACGTTGTATCGTTGATTGATTTCGCCACCTCGTTATTCCTGAACAACTTGTAGATGAGTTGGTCCCCGTTTGGGTGATCTGGTGGGTTCCACTCAACAACCACCCAACGGGGATTCACCTCTTTCTGCAACCAAACAAACATCATTAGGGTTCAGAGCGCGGTGTGCTGAGTCAGTATTGCGCAAACCTGATGTGCTGAGTTGCGCAAACTTTGTGCCAAAACCAAACCTCGACAACTGTTTGATAAACCCTGGCATAAGCTTGCTTAAAACTCAGGGCATCTCAGAAAAACACTTGAGTGTTTTTAAAAAGGAGAAAAATAGAAACACTTAGAACAATTGAAACAATTATTCAATCATGCTTTTATCAGCAAGTCAAATGGGGAAAAGTTGACCTGAGTTTAGCCGTTTGAGAAATAAAAATGATAAAAGCAAACCAAGAAAGATAAAAGAAATGCGAAGAACTTCCCGGGTGTAGATTCTCAATACACCACTAGTGTTTGTGTTCCCACTTACTTCTGAGGGGGCAGCTTGTTGCTCGGGGTGAGAATAACAACCCATCGGGTTGGAGGCGCTCAGTTGGCTTGATCCGGGTCGGCACGAGTCACACTGCTTTCCAACAACATTCCCCTTGCAACTGCACTGACCTGGATATTTGCGCATTACATTAAGTACTATAAGAATAAATTATAATCTATGTCAAAGAAGGTGGTTTATTGACATTGTAATTGACCTTACTTCAGTTGCCTTGTCGTGGTAGAAGTTACCTTTCTAGGGATGATGATTAATTTACACTGATGCTTTATACCATTAATAATTTGTATTAATTTGTGATTCTATTCGAATAATATTTAAATTAAGCAATCCATTGGATTTTGCAATAAACTTGAAAACACTGATAAATACTCAAGCGCGAGGTTGAATCAATTTTATTACATCTATATTTTTTGCAAAAGGCGGAAATTACGAAACAATTACGTCATCTGGTACCTGTGATGACGTTGCACTCGTCGTTTTCACTTCCGGCTACGTCACATCCACAAGATTCGCACGATCCGAACAAAGAGTGGAAGTTCCAGAATGTGACGTCACACTGGTCGCACCTCCTTCCGGTCAAACCTGCAGGAAGTGGCGTCATGTGATCCGTAGAGCGAAACGATACTGACCTTGGCGGTGTTTAAGTGACCTTCAGGTACCTCGTAATTTTAAATTTATTCTCTTTAAATTGAGTACCTGAGGGTTTAATATATTGTGTTTTAACCAACATAATAGGACAAATTTATAATTAAACTGGAATCCTTGTAAATTAAACCTTCGCCAAAAATGTTGGTATTTACTTAACGTTCTTGAGCCATTAAATAATTAAAGTAGTTAATTTTACCATAATGAAACTCAGAGCTACACATGTAGTTAGTTCTCATTAACAAATAACTGTGAAGAAATAAAATCAACTACTTTTTATTAAAACAAGTTTTACCTGCCCCTGTGCAAGGGCACATCTATTAACGAAGTATTACAGCTATGTACATCATACCTGCCCCAGTATCGTGTGGTTTGCAAGGACACATCCCGGTCTCATTGTTACAAACAGGACTCGTGCTCCCCACTGGGTGGCAGTCGCACACCAGACATCCCGTTTCGTTCTTCGATGGGAGGTAGAAGCCTGGGAGGAAATGTAGGGATATAATCGACTTTAATGAATAAGAAATAATCTTGATCGAACGAAGTTCTTGTTTAATAGACATTTAAGCTTTTGGAACATTCTTGGCTTGTAAATATGGATTTGCCGTGGATCCTGACATAAAACTTAGACTCGCATAAAGTTTTGAAGCATGTGTTTTCATTTTTACCATGGTTGCGTTTAAATATTCTTCTCGGGCGAGTGCCGAAACAACAAATATCGCATATCAATATAAAAATACAAGGGAGATAGTAAAATATATTGCCTTGAGCTTACCGGGCGAGCACTGGTCGCACCTTCTTCCTTCTCTGCTCGCCAAACACGCGCACTGACCACTGTTGGAATCGCACACAAGCTCATGGGGGGACAGCTGGTCGCCCAACGCCGTTCCTGGGGATGTAGGGTGATATTAGGGGGTGTACAGTTGTATTAAGGAGTGAAGGATGCTATTAGGGGATTAAGATGGTTGTATCGCTTACCGTCCGATACTAAGGTATCGCTGCCGACCCGAAGTCGGCATTTCTTCGCAAACTCAACTTTGGTAAAAAAATGTGGAGCCAAAACAGCTCTCCAAACTTTAATACAACATCGGTCGTTTGTAAATTGCTTTAAAAATATAATTCTAAGGTGATAAATATCAGGTTCATTAGCACCGGATATTGTATTGCAACTTGTTAGTTTATACAAGTGAAAACGTTGACATCACAACAATTCATCTTTGGGTCATAGTTTTGGGGTCCACAACTTTACCATTGGTCAAATACAACTTATTCCTTTAAGTTAATGTATTCATGTTTGTGTTTATTTGAGTTCACTGACCTTTGGGGTCACAGTTGCAGGGTTCACATCCTGACCCCAGGTTGAACTTTAACCCGAATGTGTTTCCCCGGCACAAGTTGCAAACCCTGCCCTTGACGTTGACCTTGCAGCTGCATTGACCTTGAACCTTGTCGCACACCAGCGACCCATTCACAGTTCCTCGATCGTCACACGTGCACGACTCGCAACCCTGTGTTACGTCACACATGCTAAACAATGGCGGAGTAAAACTGCAACGTTGGAGGTTTGTTCACAGCAAGGCTCATCAGAAAAAGAATAAAAATGTTTTCCATTTAAAATATAATTTATTAATTAAAGCACCTCAGTTGTAAAAATAGTCAGTGTCTTCACATAGGTGAGTATTATAAATAATCAATCAACTAAAAGCAAGCGGAGCAGATAAGTTATTTCAGAAGACTGTTTTAACAGGTTGTTCTTAGTACTCTACAGCCCTTAGGTTCTAAAGAGTGACCACTGAACTACACAAAAGAAAACGTGTGTAAAAACTAAAAAAAACATTGAAAGTTTGACAATTGAATGTTGTAACTTGCTTCCCACATAGAGCATTCCAACCAACTAACCATCCTGTTGTTCGCGTCCAAGTTGTAAAACTCATCGACACATTCGTTGCAAGTTCGTCCTTGAGTGTGCGCCTTGCAAACGCACTGACCCGTGACCTTGTCGCAAACGGTGCGTGACTCACTTCCGGCAACGTCACATCCGCAAGGACGACATCCGGCGAGAGAAAGTCCCCAAAACCCGTCCTGGCACTCGTCGCAAAATATTCCTGAAGGAAACAAAAGTTGTGCTTTTGGCGGCCACATGTTCAAACACGCGGATTTAAAACACCAAGTATAGTTGTTTAAAATACAAAACGTCTAAAATTCAAAACGTTCTTAGAATTGCTACAGTATTGTAATCAATGTATAGTTATTGATTGATTTAAAATGTGCTGTTAATCACTTTCTTTGAATAAAAAAATCACTTTCTTTGAATATTTTTTACAAATCGGCGACCCATGACGTTAATTTTGTTTTAAATGCGTCATGCATGTTTCAATGAAATCTAATTGTGATTTATTGTTGGCTTTATTGATTTTCCAATATTATTTAATCAGGTTTAAGAAAACGTTTATACCCACCCAACCAGGGACTTCCCCATATAACGTTGGTAGACTCACCCTGCACATTGTTCTTGCAGACGCACTGCCCGTTGTGTGGGTTGCAGAACTGGTTCACTGACCCCGTCCTGTTGCAGTTGCACTCCTCGCAACCATCGGGGTTACTATCGGTCAAGTTCTTGAACCCAAAGAGACAATCGGAGCACTTCCGGCCGCGAACATTTCCTCGACAATCGCACTTTCCTGTTCGCTGCGGGTAACAAAGTTTAGATGCAAAACTTTTAAAGTTGCATGTTAGTTCAGTGTTTCAAAACCTTTTTTATGTCTGGGCATCGGGCAAGCAAGCGAAGCGAGTATATTTATGTTTTTAAATACATTTTCCGTTGCCATCGTTACACCAAAAAACATTTTATGGTGCACAGGTTGAAAAACGCTGGTTTTAGTTTGTAGTCACAAGCTTAAGAGGCAATCTCACTTGGTCACAAGCTAAAGAGGCAATCTCACTTGGTCACAAGCTAAAGAGGTTATCTCACTTGGTCACAAGCTAAAGAGGTTGTCTCACTTGGTCACAAGCTAAAGAGGTTGTCTCACTTGGTCACAAGCTAAAGAGGTTGTCTCACTTGGTCACAAGCTAAAGGGGCAATCTCACTTGGTCACAAGCTAAAGAGGTTATCTCACTTGGTCACAAGCTAAAGAGGTTGTCTCACTTGGTCACAAGCTAAAGAGGTTGTCTCACTTGGTCACAAGCTAAAGAGGTTGTCTCACTTGGTCACAAGCTTAAGAGACAATCTCACTTGGTCACAAGCTAAAGAGGTTGTCTCACTTGGTCACAAGCTAAAGAGGTTGTCTCACTTGGTTACAAGCTAAAGAGGTTGTCTCACCTGGTTACAAGCTAAAGAGGTTGTCTCACTTGGTCACAAGCTAAAGGGGTTGTCTGACTTGGTCAAAAGCTAAAGAGGTTGTCTCACTTGGTCACAAGCTAAAGAGGTTGTCTCACTTGGTCACAAGCTAAAGAGGCAATCTCACTTGGTCACAAGCTAAAGAGGTTATCTCACTTGGTCACAAGCTAAAGGGGCAATCTCACTTGGTTAGAAGCTAAAGAGGTTGTTTCACTTGGTTAGAAGCTAAAGAGGTTGTCTCACCTGGTTACAAGCTAAAGAGGTTGTCTCACTTGGTCACAAGCTAAAGAGGTTATCTCACTTGGTGACAAGCTAAAGAGGTTATCTCACTTGGTCACAAGCTAAAGGGGCAATCTCACTTGGTCACAAGCTAAAGAGGTTGTCTCACTTGGTTACAATCTAAAGAGGTTGTCTCACTTGGTCACAAGCTAAAGAGGTTGTCTCACTTGGTCACAAGCTAAAGAGGTTATCTCACTTGGTCACAAGCTAAAGGGGCAATCTCACTTGGTCACAAGCTAAAGAGGTTGTCTCACTTGGTTACAAGCTAAAGAGGTTATCTCACTTGGTCACAAGCTAAAGGGGCAATCTCACTTGGTCACAAGCTAAAGAGGTTGTCTCACTTGGTTACAAGCTAAAGAGGTTGTATACTTGGTCACAAGCTAAAGCGGTTGTCTCACTTGGTCACAAGCTAAAGAGGTTATCTCACTTGGTCACAAGCTAAAGGGGCAATCTCACTTGGTCACAAGCTAAAGAGGTTGTCTCACTTGGTTACAAGCTAAAGAGGTTGTCTCATTTGGTTACAAGCTAAAGAGGCAATCTCACTTGGTCACAAGCTAAAGAGGTTATCTCACTTGGTCACAAGCTAAAGAGGCAATCTCACTTGGTCACAAGCTAAAGAGGTTGTCTCACTTGGCCACAAGCTAAAGAGGTTGTCTCACTTGGTTACAAGCTAAAGAGGTTATCTCACTTGGTCACAAGCTTAAAGGGCAATCTCACTTGGTCACAAGCTAAAGAGGTTGTCTCACTTGGTCACAAGCTAAAGAGGTTGTCTCACTTGGTCACAAGCTAAAGAGGTTATCTCACTTGGTCACAAGCTAAAGAGGTTGTCTCACTTGGTCACAAGCTAAAGGGGTTGTCTGACTTGGTCAAAAGCTAAAGAGGTTGTCTCACTTGGTCACAAGCTAAAGAGGTTGTCTCACTTGGTCACAAGCTAAAGAGGCAATCTCACTTGGTCACAAGCTAAAGAGGTTATCTCACTTGGTCACAAGCTAAAGGGGCAATCTCACTTGGTTAGAAGCTAAAGAGGTTGTTTCACTTGGTTAGAAGCTAAAGAGGTTGTCTCACCTGGTTACAAGCTAAAGAGGTTGTCTCACTTGGTCACAAGCTAAAGAGGTTATCTCACTTGGTGACAAGCTAAAGAGGTTATCTCACTTGGTCACAAGCTAAAGGGGCAATCTCACTTGGTCACAAGCTAAAGAGGTTGTCTCACTTGGTTACAATCTAAAGAGGTTGTCTCACTTGGTCACAAGCTAAAGAGGTTGTCTCACTTGGTCACAAGCTAAAGAGGTTATCTCACTTGGTCACAAGCTAAAGGGGCAATCTCACTTGGTCACAAGCTAAAGAGGTTGTCTCACTTGGTTACAAGCTAAAGAGGTTATCTCACTTGGTCACAAGCTAAAGGGGCAATCTCACTTGGTCACAAGCTAAAGAGGTTGTCTCACTTGGTTACAAGCTAAAGAGGTTGTATACTTGGTCACAAGCTAAAGCGGTTGTCTCACTTGGTCACAAGCTAAAGAGGTTATCTCACTTGGTCACAAGCTAAAGGGGCAATCTCACTTGGTCACAAGCTAAAGAGGTTGTCTCACTTGGTTACAAGCTAAAGAGGTTGTCTCATTTGGTTACAAGCTAAAGAGGCAATCTCACTTGGTCACAAGCTAAAGAGGTTATCTCACTTGGTCACAAGCTAAAGAGGCAATCTCACTTGGTCACAAGCTAAAGAGGTTGTCTCACTTGGCCACAAGCTAAAGAGGTTGTCTCACTTGGTTACAAGCTAAAGAGGTTATCTCACTTGGTCACAAGCTTAAAGGGCAATCTCACTTGGTCACAAGCTAAAGAGGTTGTCTCACTTGGTCACAAGCTAAAGAGGTTGTCTCACTTGGTCACAAGCTAAAGAGGTTATCTCACTTGGTCACAAGCTAAAGAGGTTGTCTCACTTGGTCACAAGCTAAAGAGGTTGTCTCACTTGGTTACAAGCTAAAGAGGTTGTTTCACTTGGTCACAAGCTAAAGAGGTTGTCTCACTTGGTTACAAGCTGAAGAGGTTGTCTCACTTGGTCACAAGCTAAAGAGGTTGTCTCACTTGGTCACAAGCTAAAGAGGTTATCTCACTTGGTCACAAGCTAAAGAGGTTGTTTCACTTGGTTACAAGCTAAAGAGGTTGTCTCACTTGGTTACAAGCTAAAGAGGTTATCTCACTTGGTTACAAGCTAAAGAGGTTGTTTCACTTGGTTACAAGCTAAAGAGGTTGTCTCACTTGGTCACAAGCTAAAGAGGTTGTTTCACTTGGTCACAAGCTAAAGAGGTTGTCTCACTTGGTTACAAGCTGAAGAGGTTGTCTCACTTGGTCACAAGCTAAAGAGGTTGTCTCACTTGGTCACAAGCTAAAGAGGTTATCTCACTTGGTCACAAGCTAAAGAGGTTGTTTCACTTGGTTACAAGCTAAAGAGGTTGTCTCACTTGGTTACAAGCTAAAGAGGTTATCTCACTTGGTCACAAGCTTAAAGGGCAATCTCACTTGGTTACAAGCTAAAGAGGTTGTCTCACTTGGTTACAAGCTAAAGAGGTTATCTCACTTGGTCACAAGCTTAAAGGGCAATCTCACTTGGTCACAAGCTAAAGAGGTTGTCTCACTTGGTTACAAGCTAAAGAGGTTGTCTCACTTGGTTACAAGCTAAAGAGGTTGTCTCACTTGGTCACAAGCTAAAGAGGTTGTTTCACTTGGTCACAAGCTAAAGAGGTTGTCTCACTTGGTCACAAGCTAAAGAAGTTGTCTCACTTGGTCACAAGCTAAAGAGGTTGTCTCACCTGGTTACAAGCTAAAGAGGTTGTCTCACTTGGTCACAAGCTAAAGAGGTTATCTCACTTGGTCACAAGCTAAAGAGGCAATCTCACTTGGTCACAAGCTAAAGAGGTTATCTCACTTGGTCACAAGCTAATGGGACAATCTCACTTGGTCACAAGCTAAAGAGGTTGTCTCACTTGGTTACAAGCTAAAGAGGATGTTTCACTTGGTTACAAGCTAAAGAGGTTGTCACACTTGGTCACAAGCTAAAGAGGTTGTCTCACTTGGTCACAAGCTAAAGAGGTTGTCTCACTTGGTCACAAGCTAAAGAGGCAATCTCACTTGATCACAAGCTAAAGAGGTTGTCTCACTTGGTTACAAGCTAAAGAGGATGTTTCACTTGGTTACAAGCTAAAGAGGTTGTCTCACTTGGTCACAAGCTAAAGAGGCAATCTCACTTGGTCACAAGCTAAAGAGGTTGTCTCACTTGGTCACAAGCTAATGGGACAATCTCACTTGGTCACAAGCTAAAGAGGTTGTCTCACTTGGTTACAAGCTAAAGAGGATGTTTCACTTGGTTACAAGCTAAAGAGGTTGTCACACTTGGTCACAAGCTAAAGAGGTTGTCTCACTTGGTAACAAGGTAAAGAGGTTGTCTCACTTGGTCACAAGCTAAAGAGGTTGTCTCACTTGGTCACAAGCTAAAGGGGCAACTTCACCTGGTCACAAGTGAAGCTCCTGTTAACGGTCCCAGCTTGGAAACATTCGCATTCCTCGCATCCGTCCAGGTTTTCCATTTGAAGTTTGTAGAATCCATCGACGCACACGTTGCATCTGCGCGACGTCACTTTCGGCTTGCACAAGCACTGACCTCCGATCTGGTGGAATGACGTAATTAGTTATGAAAATGACGTAATAAACAACAAGATATAAATATTTTGAGAACTTTTGCGAAAATTATTCGATCGCCAATGCATTAGTTTCAATTGTGGTGCTTTGATTATCATTATGATATTTAAATATATCATCATTTGGTTTAATGGTAACACTGAAGTTACTATTGTTGTGAGTCAATTACCGTTATGTCGTGTGAATTACAATGCGTCACCTGTTCACACAAGCTTGTTCCATTGACCGTTCCAGCCTTTCTACAAGCGCAAGGTTTGCAAAGATCTCGGGCGTTTAAATCCTTGTCGGGTTCACGGAAGAACAACTCTGTACATTCCTCGCAGTGGAGCCCTGGAAAGGTAGGGGTTACTATAGGTCAAAAGGTAAGCGTAGGTTAAAATTACATGTCAATGGGTGGGGTTACTTTATGTCAAATGGTCATCGTAGGTTAAAATGACAACCCAATAAGTGGGGTTACTTCAGGTTAAAGTTGGAGATCACCACATCTCAGTAGGTAAGGTAAAAACTCGACCACCTCCTGTCGTTACAAATATTGAGCTCACCTGTTGTGTGATGCCTACAGTTGATAATATAGGAGCACCTTAGGTGTTCATATGTACACCAACCTGTTGTGTGATGCTTACAGTTGTCGCAAACCCCGCCTCCTCCCTGTGTATAATCGCCAGGGTGGGTGTCAATGGCAGGTTGGTAGTGGCAACTGTCAGCATGCCCGTGGCAGTTGCACTTCTGGCACTTGTACGGCGAGGTGTTGTCACCTTGGTGGTAAGGCTTGTTGTTGTACAGAGGCATGCAGCGCTCGCACTGAAATATAAGTGGGCAACTTAAGCACAACACAAAACTATTCTAAATCTGAATTTAAACGATAGGTCTCTGTAAACAATCTTGACCTATGTTATAAACGTCATCATTCGTCCCACGCTGTCGTTACCATTTGGTCTATTTTAGTATTTTCACAAATATTTATCTTCCATTTTCTACTTTCTACCTGTTATTATATCACAGAAGTTGACATAAACGTTAGCTCAGACAAAAACATAAGACTTTAATATTTGTTTGGCTTCTCTACGGCTATAAAGCGATTTTTAATAGGTTGATGAACAGTTCGAGCTTAGTTTTGATCCACTCACCATGTTCCCCTCAGTGAAGCTGCTTTCAAGGCAGTTGCATTTGTAGGGTTTAGCATCGATGTCGCATGTTTTAGCATGACCGTGGCAGTTGCATCTAGGATAATAACAACAGGTTTAAAGTCAATGTCGGGCCACAAAAATAATAAACGCTTAGATTTAGCTTTTATTTTCGTTTTCATTAATTATTAATTTAACTTATGATGTCCGATAATACCGAATCGAAGTCAAACCCGGTGCAAAGTGGTGAATCGTCAGACACTAGTGTCGTGTTCATTTTTAAAGGTTATTGTTTGGGATTTTGTTAATTATAATGCTTAGCTGACCGGCTGAGGACTGTCCAGTCGTAACATAAAGTCGTCTTACTTCCCGACGACTTGGATCCCAGTAAGTCCGTAATATTGATGTTGAACATGAACTTCGGGCGCTTGTGTGAAGTATTGGTATTGGAAGCGAACTTGGACCTGAGTAAAATGATCGCTTCGTTAAAATCGCTTAATAAGCTCATATCTACAAAACAGTTGGAAATTTATCAATTTCTGTAAGTTCTGCCGAGCGCCCTGGAGCTACAAGTGCTGCAGTAATGTAAAACAACCAACAATGAAAACATATTTTAATTTTTACATAAATCAATTAGTTTAACAACCTATTTCCCACAAGATTTTAGCAATTACATTCGTTAGAAAAGTCGCTCTAAAAAGGTCGGCTCCGAAATACTAAGAAACCCTGTATTTGCTCCATGATAAATGAACCAAATAACGTCGAATCTGCCAAACCTTTGTCGCCTCAACAAAGTCCATAAGTTCAGGAGTTCCGTAAAAATCGTGGTGACCAGGTCTTGGAGTTGGATCCTTCTGCAGCAAAGTGAACCTCACCGTGCTGTTCCGGTACAAGATCTCGTCCATTCTGTGAATAACACAAGGTATGACCAAGTGATAGACCGGGTCTTGAAATGACACAAGCTATGACCATGTGGAACGTTATATCTGGAAATAACATAATATATAACCAAGGAAAGAAAAGCTTTTAAAATAAGACAAGCTAGGTATTCCTAAGGTAGCGCTTGTCTTTATCTAAAGCAGACGTAAACCAATAAATCATATAAAGGCAAATTATGCAGTGCATCCCAAGTTTTTTGGTTAAATATGGTCTAAAACTTATGTAATATTAAGTTTTACTTACGGAGGAAACTGCTGGCATCCGATGGAGGTTGAAGTGTAGAGAGGAACATTGTTCTCCAGTGAGAAGCGGATGTCACAGTCGTCTGCAAAGTATCCCCAGACCTCCATGTCTCCCCCGGTCGAGTTTGACATCCGACTGATGGTGATCATCTTCGGTTGTGGGCTGTAGAAGTGCATCACCACGTAGAAGATCTGAGGCAAAGAACGCATTAAGGACGTCGATAAATATATCAGCAAGGCAGAAAAAATAACGATATGGTTTAAGCTGTAGAAGTGCATCACCACATAGAATATCTGGGTTAATAAAAGCTAAACTTTTTATTCTAGTATATTTGACTGTTATTCTATTATAGTTGACTTCATTAAACTATCAACCTGCTTCGACAAAAGTTCCTATCAGCACAGAAACATCAAGTTTTGCTGAGCTACTGAATGTCTC
Organism: Ascidiella aspersa; assembly: GCF_963924565.1. Taxonomy (NCBI): domain Eukaryota; kingdom Metazoa; phylum Chordata; class Ascidiacea; order Phlebobranchia; family Ascidiidae; genus Ascidiella; species Ascidiella aspersa. Next base: position 1,228,849 of record NC_139448.1, on the reverse strand, counting down.
ACCTGGTATTCCCCGTTCTCAAGGTCGATTGTGATCGTGAGGCCTCCTGGCATGTAAATATCCGATGACGAAATCCACGTGGTGCTTGCGTCATCATCGGTGATGTAATCAAGCGGATGTGCGTCGATGTCGAGACGTAATTCACGTTGTGACGTATCCGTGTCAGGAACGCCGTTGGGAATACAAAATCTAAAGAGAGGCAAGGGCACAAGTTACTGTTTCAAATTCAAAAGCCACTGGTTGAAGGTTACAGATGGCTGTTTCAAGGTCAAAACAACTACTGGGTAAAAGGCGTAAGTAAACGTTTTAAATTATGTATTAAAAGCGTTACAGGACAGTACAAGTTTTAAATCGTGGCATTTAGGAAATTTAATGTCAATGGTCGGAAAATCAATTCGTTGTGAAACGCAAGTTTATAAGAAGTTTAAAAAACAAATAACAAAAATATTATTTAAATAACACAAACTGTTAGTTGGCGCTCAGCAACAAACCTTTCTTCTATTGGATGAACCCTTGGGAATCCAGCTGGACACAAGCACCTTGACACAATGTTGATATGGGGGAAAGTACCGGTAGCTACTTCTTGTATCTCACGGTTTGTTAGAACCTTGTCGTACCAACGGAAGTCCTGCATCCAGCCAACATACTGGCTCGAGCCTGAAACACGGTAATATAGGGTCACCATCCAACTTAAGCTTGTCACAACGGTAAATTCCATCTATTAGCATCGTATAATATTGATAAAGTGCGTTAAATTGCTTTAGATGCAATGTTTGCTGGTCTATAATACTTAGGAATCATCTGTTGGTGATCTTGACATAATGTAACATGATTTAAGAGTATTAAATTCCATTGTTTTTGCAGTTCGATAAAAGTGCTTATGAACAAAGTATAAAAGACTTTCAAATTAAATTGATCAACAAAATAAGGAATGGCACACGAGCGAGGCTCACAGTCGAACAAAACATAATCAAAAAGTTTGATGCCATCAATGTCGGGCTCAATCGAGATTTGGGCTTTATGCCACATTACTCCTCATAGCACGCTTTTACACCCAGCGTACTTTGAAGCGCAAACCTCCAGTTATTATTGTTTTGCATCAGTCACACACGTCTTTGCGAGCATGTGCCTGTGGTTATGTTAGACGTCACCATTCTTATCGCCTTTTACTTGCGCTTCTGCTTCGTGCATTTTAATTGCTTATATTTCTGCTTTGACCTGATGAAGCACAATTTGTAATCATATAGTGCCACCTGGTTGCCCTACGGTACTTACAGGGTTATTACTGCGATAAATTCCATCTACCAACACCGTAGAATAATTACAAAGTGCGTTAACTCGCCTTAGATGTTTACTGGTCTATTCTATTAAGAGGGATCTTTGTTAACCTGTTGGTAACCTTAACATGATATAACACGATGGGATTACAAATTCCATTGTTTTTGCATTTCAATCTTGCAAAAATCTACTATTTCGGAAAATTATGCCAGTCACCATAATGACGTAACAACAATGACATTATACGATGTAAATGACGTAACAAATACACATATTCTACTATATGACACCCGAAACCACAAACCACCAAACAAAATGGACATTGAACACATTTGTACTTTCTTCAGAATAGAAACAAAATGTCAAATTTCTGACACAAAATGGCGGTCCAGCTGACAATAGGAATACATGACATGTAGCGACACCAAGTGGTGACATGCGCACTTACTGTTCACAGAGGGGAATTCCCTCTTAAGAAAAGTCGCCAGTTCTGAAGATTCGTTCCACGCTGAAGGTCGAGGCAGGAAATACAGTATTTCAAGGTCAAACATTTTATTAAGGTTAATTTTACGGACGCTTTAATCGTCACGAGTAAATCATTGTTGGTGGATAATAAGGATTTGTACAACGACGCCAAATAATATCTTGTATTGCAAAACACTAAAACTTCAATTATAAAAGTACTGCTTATATTTTAAACCTATAATTTTACCCTGGTTTTAAATATCAGGGATGCAGTATTGAACAAATCTCGCCACAAACTTTAAAGGCATATGTCTAACTTAATTCAATTTTAAGGTCACAAGACGTGTAAGGTCATATATTATGTTAAAGTGCGTTCCAAGGTCAAATTGGTTATATATCCTGTTAAGTTAAATTCAAGGTCACATATTTCACCTCCAAACCGCTGCCCGATCCTGATAACCGGCATGATGTTGACGTCTTGCATAGCAACGGGGAGTTTATCGACCAGAAATGGAGTTCCATCCGGACCAGGACCGTCGATAAAGATGCTGATGTCACGACCGTAAACCTCGGGAAAAAGTTCCGGTTAAGTGGAAATAAAGCTGTAGTCATTATGGTAAAAGTAAACATCTTTATAGTTTTATTCTAGCAACCCTTTTTGCGCTCAATACACAGGTTAATTTTATGATACCATCACAACAATTGGGCAGGAGCCTACAATAAATTATAAAATGACGTTTTACCTAACTTATTTTAGCCTGTAATTTGAAGTTATTGTTTTCGAAATTAAATACTTTCCCAAGTTGTGCATCTGAACTTTCAACAATAATAAGAATCGTCGGTAAATACGTCTACTGGGGGTTACTAAAAGCATCTAAACCTAGCACTCCACGAGCAAAGTGTTGCTACCATCTCACCTGGATGGCAAGGTGGTGCCACTGGCCCGGGGGAAACGGCGCCCGGAACCCCTTGATGTTGGGGCGACCGTTTACCCCCCAGTATTGGATCATTAGGCTGAAGCTTCCGACCATGATAGTCAGGATTATCTCCTTGCGTTGCCCCGGGCGACCAGCAGCCTTCTCAAAGATCACTCTGGAGAGGAAACAATGGAAAAGAAGAATTAAACAATGGGGTGAAAACTGCTCATAACTAGTGGGATAAGAGTGACACAAGTGTTAAAAGGAAAAACAATTTATAAAGGACCAAACAAACAAACTTAAAATAAGAACACGAAAACATGTTTCTGATCCGTCATTGGCAAATTTTGATCAAACCATTTCTACAATGGAATAGACGAATTTAACAAATGAAAAGAGGGATTGAACAATGGAATTGGGGTTAAACAACATGCCTATTGTTTAACTGTCACTACCTATGCGAACACTGTAGCGAAAACACACCCACCCTGCGTTCCTCGGCATCTGCTTGAGCCACACAGTTGCTGTGAACTGACCCCTCCTCGACATCTTGACGATTCGGTCGGGGGAAAACCCACAAGCAGGGTCGTTGTAGAACCGCAGCGAGGGGGTTCCCCGGATCTTGGTGTCCACGTGGTCGTAATCGATGCATCGGCCTTTCTCACCGTCCAACAACTCGATGAAGCGAGAAGGATCGCTGCAAACAATAGACACGATTGTCATAAACAACGTCCTGGAACAGGGGTAATCTTCGGCCCGCAGGCCATATCCGGCCCGCCAGAGCAAGTCCTACGAAGTATTTTACAAACTTCTGGACAACATGAAAAGCAAAATTTGTTTATGCTTAGCGCACATCTTGTTCCTGCAGCGAGTGTAACATGGGCTTATTGAGATTGGTTTGGGGCTGCGGCTAGGAAAAGTCGCCCACCCCTGGTATGATGTTCAAAACATGGCAACCCAGAAGTGAAGTTGTTCTAACACTCGGATCTGTGAGGAAGGTGCAGCTAAAAATAATTTATTTCGCGATAACGCTACCACGGCCCTGAAGTAATAAAAGATTTAAATGGTTTTAAAAACCACCACAGCTAAGTGTTGCACATAGCGGCACCTGGTGTGCGGATCCTCGTCCCTGTCTCTTCCCGGACATCTCTGGCTGCAAGTCCGGATGTTACAAGATCGCTTCTCCAGCCCCTCAGCAGAGTCCACGGGAGCACAGAAGGGTGAGGGGGCCTTGACCCCACAGGTCCCAGTGTCTGGGGCAACTGAGGGGCGCTTGAACTTCGCGATGTCCACTAGAGGGGGATAACTACCCACCTCGGGGTCCTGGGACATCCCCGGGGGAATCCCCACGGCTAGTAGCAGACCCAGGATGAATGTTGTGATCCGCAGCATCTTTAAACAACTGGGGTGAGCTGGAACATTCCTCGCAGTAAGTTAAGTGGCAACTTGAATATTTGGAAACTGTTTATTACTTGTGATTCGCCTATGAAATCAAATTTCTGCGACTCAACCTTTCGTAAATAGTTATTAGAAGCTGTAAAAACCTTAAATAGTCACAGAATAAAATTTTAAAACGAATTGGAAAATGACAAGTTTTGCGAACAACTACCGTGGAAAAAAAAAAGGTAATTCTACTAAAAACATAAATTGCTGTTTCTAAGAATCGTTTTTATTAAACATTTTTTAGATGCTTTCATTAGATTTATCCACAGCAAATGCCCAATGGTAGCACCTATTTCTACTGCGCGTAAAACCGCTAAGCAATTCAACATCAATACAATTGCAGCACATGAGTTGGAAAACATAACCGAGATGTCGCAATTTTAATCAAACTACAATATCGCGGGAATATTATAGATAACGTGTTACAGTTTATTATAAAAGTAACACCATTTTAACAAAAAATCATGTTTTGAACTGGATTACGACACCTCAATAAAATCTAAACCTTCTATTCATTAAATGTACAAATGTAAGAAATTAATGCAAACCTTTGCATCATATTTGCGACAAATACTATTTAGAATGTAACTAGTTCGATATGCCATTTTACTTAATAACAACTTTGTACTGAGTTGGCAATACACATTATTTTCGTTGGGTTATAGCTTTAAATTAAGAAAAATGAACTTCAAATTCTAATGCGTTCAAAACGATAATTTCTGATACAAGACTTAATATCCAAATAATTTGGTAAACCAGCGAAAGTTCAGCAATGAAAACATCCAACGATGATAACTTTCAACCACGCTGCTTTTAACAATTCTAATCGCTTGTATCAAGCATCTGACTTTCTGATGTTGGTCTCTCCACATCTCACACAAACACCTGGCGTTCGTGGCTCGCGCGATGCATAATTCAAACGTCACAATGAGACAAGCGCTCTTTTTGAGCGTCCATAAGCTGCATTAAAATTAATTATTTATCGGCAGGAGTTCGGTTTTTCTTCCAGGTGAAAACAACTTTCATCGCTTAAAAGTAACTCTGAGTTAACGTTTCAACACTTTCAACAATAAACATGAAACAAAACACCTTCCCTAAAAACGTGGAATTTCCCGGAAAGCTTTTTAATAATAAAAGCAACAATGAGTGGCTAAATTCTTCGCTCACTGCTGTTAATTCATCCAACTAAAATGTTGAGAGGCAATCGCGGAAGTTTTCAAGCACTTTTATTTCGATTGAATTGCGAAATTGATTTGATGACGTAGATACTTAAGAAAAATCAAGCGAGGCGAAGTTTATCGAGATTTAGAAAAAATATATAATTGTGATGACTCTGTTAAAATATTGTAGTCCAAACGACCATGAACTTAAAATACAGATATAACAATGAATAAAACTAACATAAATGAGTTTTAAAAAGAGAATCAATTGAAACAACATCTATAGCCTACGTGAATTTATACGTCTATCTAACGAAACCAAGATGTTTGAAGTCGAGAAAAATAATAAAATCGATCTTATCGCGGTTTTTCAAAGAATCAAAAATTACTTTGCTTCTAAATGATGTTTCAGCCACTGAAATAGTGTTAAAAGAGATTTCTGTTTATCTTATTGCTGCATATGTGAGGGAACTTCGGACAAATAATAATAATTCGTTTTTCCTTAGTATAACTCTTTTAAAAAATTAATTTATTGTGTGCACGCAAACAGGAGTTATTTTTAAAATGTCAATATGTTCTAATATTTAATTGAACTACCATAAAGAAAGATTAATCCATTTTTTATAGAAATATAAAAATCAGATCACGTTATCAGTTTTATAAAGCAAATTCAGAATCCAGAAAAGGTGAGCTATATTTTGCCTCAGGGCATTACTTAAACCAAGATATTGTTTACGTTGTGACGCGCCACACTTTCACAACGTAGACCGAGGAACAACAACATTTACTTTGTTCTAAACTTCAAGGCAAATTCAAATCAGTAGCAGCTTTTACATTGAGGCAATATGTTGTCTGGAGCTACCGAGTAATTAGACCTCATATTACTTGTAACACATTATGCAGCACATTTCAACTGAAATAACTCAAAATGTATCACAAACTTATCACTGTAAAAACAACTCTTACTCAAAACAGTTCTTTAACTAACAACTGGGTCATGTCCACAGTTAAATCGCATGAATCCATGAAACTAAATCAAAAGTTTGATTTAAACATGTCACATGACCTACAACACCACTGTTGCTATTAGTGACGCCATAATGCTAGTAAAGCAAGAAACAATGGACAACAAAGGGACGTTCGAACTTAACAAGCGAGGACTCTTGACGTAACAAGGGCACTTCAAACCTGGGCGGCGACAAATTTAACAAACTTTACAGAGAAACCAACTTATAAATAACATTATCTTTAGGTTACTTAGTTATGGGGTTAAACGAATAATATATAGTGTTTTTAAATTTCTTATCAAAGCATCTGTTTTTTTTGTAATTTAACGTTTAATTGACAGATTGATTTTGTGAATTTACACAAATTTTGCTTTTTAAACTATCTGGCCAGGCTTGGTGTTTGGTGAAAGATAATTCTAAGTAATATTATGGACATACCACCACTCGAAAAATTCCCATATTTAATTTGCGTCATTAAAGCTTTTAAATGTACTTCAATATCTAACAATAGTTCTAACAAAATCAAACAATACAAACGCGAAGTGGGTAACGATGTTTGTTTATTTCACGACAAACTGTCAATGTTTTAAACTTCAGTTATTCCACACACAAAGTAAGCATTGTTACGTCACGTTAGGTAAACGTCATAATAAGGCCATTATTATTTACAATCAGCCAATAGAATTGCACAGCGTCAAATACGTAACAATGCAAATTATTACAAACAATCAACAAAACAAGTGCGAACTACAGAACACTACAAAAAAAAGAGGAACAATCGGTTGACAATGGGTGACGTCATCTATTTGTGCTGTTATGACGTCGTAATGCAAGCTTATTGACGGTAATGCTATAATATACCACCTCGGTTTAAATAAAAACACATAACAGTTACGTCATAATAAAATATAATGCGTCACAATAAGATCTATCGCGTCACAATTAGATCAATTGCGTCACAATTAGATCTATTGCGTCACGATACGATCTGCTACGTAACAAAGAGAGGCGAAAAGTAAACAAAAACAATTTATATTGTAAGCACGTGACCAAAAACGCCCGCGCCTTGATCACGTGACTTGAACCGTTTAGTCGAGGATAATATTACGCTACAGCTCAGGATTAATCAACCAGTCAATGTATTTAAACGAAAACAATTAAAAGATCACATAAATGAAAAAATCAGTAAAATCGCGTAAGTGAAAAAAGCCAGTAATAAAGCACCAACAATTAAAAACACAGTTAATATTAAAACAGGCACCAGGTGGCACAACATAAGATGCTAACATTTTAGTAACATTGGAAAAACTTTGGTCAGATATTTAGTAACTATATGAAGCGAGCGACAAAAGACATACAGTAGTAACTTCGGTAAGAAAGGCAGAGTTTGTTGAACAACAATAAAGTGGCGCAGATAATTGTAAGCCGATGTAAACTACTTGGCGGAAAACATAACATTAAGCAAGTTGGACCATCGATAATTCGCAGTTTATTGCAATCCATAAATGTTTGGGTGAAAATTTCGGTCGACCAAATACAGCATTTATTAATAGATAGCAACAGAACTTCAACACCTTATGGCTGAAATACATTTAGTTCGGTATTTGCTATCGGTTACGATCCGATACTATCGGACAGTTTCAAGGCCTTAGGCGTAAAATCGCGTTTGTTTAAAACATTGTTGGTTGAAATACAGCGGATATATATCACCTCAGCAAGAAAACATAATAAAATACAGCTTTAAGCTTGGCCCTACAAACATTCGCCTAACAAGTGAGCTAATTGACAAGTGTATCAGATCATTACCTAACTCTGTGAAATGTGGTCTTAATATAAAAAGGTAAATTTAAAGTCACGAAGGAACTTTTCAATTGCACCGAAGACATTTAATGCCAAAAAACTAATCGTTTGAAAAAAAGATTAAGCTAATTATTAGCAATTCAACCTGGCCTATAATAACCCATAAAACACAATGGGCAGTTTAACGTAAAAAAGGCAATTGTTTTTGGAATCTACAACGGACCAATAAGAAACATTCACACCAACAACGTTTTGGTCACATGACTCCGAATCAACCAATAAAATCACTCACCTTCCAAAGCATTAAATGCCAGGCTTGAAAGTGATTCGTGCAAAGCTCTAGGTATAGTCTCGATAACTTTGTCGAATCAGGTGCGGTTATTCAGTCACGTGTTCAGATAACCTAGGATCCGACCAATCAGACGCGGTTATTCAGTTACGTGTTCAGATAACCTAGGATCCTACCAATCAGACGCGGTTATTCAGTCACGTGTTTAGATAACCTAGGACCCGACCAATCAGACGCGGTTATTCAGTCACGTGTTTAGATAACCTATGATCCGACCAATCAAACGCGGTTATTCAGTCACGTGTTCAGATAATCAAGGACCCGGCCAATCGGACGGGGTTATTCAGTCACGTGTTCAGATAACCTCGGATCCGACCAATCAGACGGGGTTATTCATTCACGTGTTTAAACAACTTTCCAGCAGACGATGGTTGGTGCGTTGGGTTGCGTAGTAGGGGATTCCCGAGTAAGGGATTTTGCGCCGAAGTGTTGGTATCCTTCTCCACAAGCGATGACGACTGGACATTGACGCGATTTCTTGTCGTCACGCCAGTGAACGAAGGTCAGCTGCAAGGTCAAACAATAACGTCATAATGGGCTACGCTTCACTGAGGTCACGAATCACACATGACTCTTAGAAAACAATGGCTGGAGGTTTTAAAAAGACGAACAACAAGATTAAAACCCAACTATGATTTTGAGATTTTGAATGCACAAAGTTTTTAGTGTCGGGGTTGTAAACCTCATTGAAACAAAATGTATAAAATGCGGCCTTCTTAAAATTTAAAAGAATACAGTTTCCAAGAACAAGGCTTTTAATCGTTTATATTAGTGACACATTTACAACTGAGCTCCAAGAGGTGCTGGTATTACACACACCACAGGTTTTGAGCAGGATTATAGTTAGTTAAAACTTTTAATTTAGTGGTTCTTAAATTTTACAAGCGTCTGATAATTAAATTAAAAGAGCAAACGGAAATAAATTAAATTAGGCGAGAAAAAATAATCTTAAACTAACATACAAACGTCCTATAAATCTGTGGAAAATCACGAAAAACGACTACACACACAATAACTAGCAACTGCTGTAACGACTACACACACAATAACTAGTAACTGCTGTACACTACACACACAATAACTAGCAACTGGTGCAACGACTACACATACAATAACTAGCAACTGCTGTAACGACTACACACACAATAACCAGCAACTGCTGTAACGACTACACACATAATAACTAGCAACTGCTGTAACGACTACACACATGATAACTAGCAACTGCTGTACACTACACACACAATAACTAGCAACTGCTGTAACGACTACACGCACAATAACCAGCAACTGCTGTAACGACTACACACATAATAACTAGCAACTGCTGTAACGACCACACATACAATAACTAGCAACCGCTGTAACGACTACACACACAATAACCAGCAACTGCTGTAACGACTACACACATAATAACTAGCAACTGCTGTAACGACTACACACACAATAACTAGTAACTGCTGTACACTACACACACAATAACTAGCAACTGGTGCAACGACCACACATACAATAACTAGCAACTGCTGTAACGACTACACACACAATAACCAGCAACTGCTGTAACGACTACACACATAATAACTAGCAACTGCTGTAACGACTACACACATAATAACTAGCAACTGCTGTACACTACACACACAATTACCAGCAACTGCTGTAACGACTACACACATAATAACTAGTAACTGCTGTAACGACTACACACATAATAACTAGCAACTGCTGTACACTACACATACAATAACTAGCAACTGCTGTAACGACTACACACATACAATAACTAGCAACTGCTGTAACGACTACACACACAATAACCAGCAACTGCTGTACCGACTACACACATAATAACTAGCAACTGCTGTAACGACTACACACATAATAACTAGCAACTGCTGTACACTACACACACAATAACTAGGAACTGCTGTAACGACTACACGCACAATAACCAGCAACTGCTGTAACGACTACACACATAATAACTAGCAACTGCTGTAACGACCACACATACAATAACTAGCAACCGCTGTAACGACTACACACACAAAAACCAGCAACCGCTGTAACGACTACACACACAATAACTAGCAACTGCTGTAACGACTACACACACAATAACTAGTAACTGCTGTACACTACACACACAATAACTAGCAACTGCTGTACACTACACACACAATAACTAGCAACTGCTGTAAAAGACTACACACACAATAACTAGCAACTGCTGTAAAAGACTACACACACAATAACTAGCAACTGGTGTACACTACACACACTATAACTATCAACTGCTGTAACGACTACACACACTATAACTAGCAACTGTTGCAACGACTACACATACAATAACTAGCAACTGCTGCAACGATCACACACACAATAACTAGCAACTGCTGTAACGACTACACACACAATAACTAGCAACTGCTGTACACTTCACACAATATAACTAGCAACTGCGGTACACTATACACACAATAACTAGCAACTGCTGTAACGACTACACACAGAATAACTAGCAACTGCTGTACACTACACACACAATAACTAGCAACTGCTGTAACGACTACACACACAATAACTAGCAACTGCTGCAACGACCAAACATACAATGACTAGCAACTACTGTACACTACACACACAATAACTAGAAACTGCTTTAACGACTACACGCACAATAACTAGCAACTGCTGCAACGACTAAACATACAATGACTAGCAACTACTGTACACTACACACACAATAACTAGCAACTGCTTTAACGACTACACGCACAATAACTAGCAACTGTTGTAACGACTACACACACAATAACTAGCAACTCCTGTAACGACTACACACACAATAACTAGCAACTCCTGTAACGACTACACACACAATAACTAGCAACTGCTGTAACGACTACACACACAATAACTAGCAACTGCTGTAACGACTACACACACAATAACTAGCAACTGCTGTAACGACTACATACACAATAACTAACAACTGCTGTACACTACACACACTATAACTAGCAACTGCTGTACACCACACACTATAACTAGGAACTGCTGTAACGACTACACACACAATAACTAGCAACTGCTGTAACGACTACACACACAATAACTAGCAGCTGGTGCAACGACTAAACATACAATGACTAGCAACTGCTGCAACGACTAAACATACAATGACTAGCAACTGCTGTACACCACACACTATAACTAGGAACTGCTGTAACGACTACACACACAATAACTAGCAACTGCTGTAACGACTACACACACAATAACTAGCAACTGCTGCAACGATCACACACACAATAACTAGCAACTGCTGTAACGACTACACACACAATAACTAGCAACTGCTGTACACTTCACACAATATAACTAGCAACTGCGGTACACTATACACACAATAACTAGCAACTGCTGTAACGACTACACACACAATAACTAGCAACTGCTGTACACTACACACACAATAACTAGCAACTGCTGTAACGACTACACACACAATAACTAGCAACTGCTGCAACGACCAAACATACAATGACTAGCAACTACTGTACACTACACACACAATAACTAGCAACTGCTTTAACGACTACACGCACAATAACTAGCAACTGCTGCAACGACTAAACATACAATGACTAGCAACTACTGTACACTACACACACAATAACTAGCAACTGCTTTAACGACTACACGCACAATAACTAGCAACTGTTGTAACGACTACACACACAATAACTAGCAACTCCTGTAACGACTACACACACAATAACTAGCAACTCCTGTAACGACTACACACACAATAACTAGCAACTGCTGTAACGACTACACACACAATAACTAGCAACTGCTGTAACGACTACACACACAATAACTAGCAACTGCTGTAACGACTACATACACAATAACTAACAACTGCTGTACACTACACACACTATAACTAGCAACTGCTGTAACGACTACACACACAATAACTAGCAACTGCTGTAACGACTACACACACAATAACTAGCAGCTGGTGCAACGACTAAACATACAATGACTAGCAACTGCTGCAACGACTAAACATACAATGACTAGCAACTGCTGTACACCACACACTATAACTAGGAACTGCTGTAACGACTACACACACAATAACTAGCAACTGCTGTAACGACTACACACACAATAACTAGCAACTGCTGCAACGATCACACACACAATAAATAGCAACTGCTGTAACGACTACACACACAATAACTAGCAACTGCTGTACACTTCACACAATATAACTAGCAACTGCGGTACACTATACACACAATAACTAGCAACTGCTGTAACGACTACACGCACAATAACCAGCAACTGCTGTAACGACTACACACATAATAACTAGCAACTGCTGTAACGACCACACATACAATAACTAGCAACCGCTGTAACGACTACACACACAATAACCAGCAACCGCTGTAACGACTACACACACAATAACTAGCAACTGCTGTAACGACTACACACACAATAACTAGTAACTGCTGTACACTACACACACAATAACTAGCAACTGCTGTACACTACACACACAATAACTAGCAACTGCTGTAAAAGACTACACACACAATAACTAGCAACTGCTGTAAAAGACTACACACACAATAACTAGCAACTGGTGTACACTACACACACTATAACTATCAACTGCTGTAACGACTACACACACTATAACTAGCAACTGTTGCAACGACTACACATACAATAACTAGCAACTGCTGCAACGATCACACACACAATAACTAGCAACTGCTGTAACGACTACACACACAATAACTAGCAACTGCTGTACACTTCACACAATATAACTAGCAACTGCGGTACACTATACACACAATAACTAGCAACTGCTGTAACGACTACACACACAATAACTAGCAACTGCTGTACACTACACACACAATAACTAGCAACTGCTGTAACGACTACACACACAATAACTAGCAACTGCTGCAACGACCAAACATACAATGACTAGCAACTACTGTACACTACACACACAATAACTAGAAACTGCTTTAACGACTACACGCACAATAACTAGCAACTGCTGCAACGACTAAACATACAATGACTAGCAACTACTGTACACTACACACACAATAACTAGCAACTGCTTTAACGACTACACGCACAATAACTAGCAACTGTTGTAACGACTACACACACAATAACTAGCAACTCCTGTAACGACTACACACACAATAACTAGCAACTCCTGTAACGACTACACACACAATAACTAGCAACTGCTGTAACGACTACACACACAATAACTAGCAACTGCTGTAACGACTACACACACAATAACTAGCAACTGCTGTAACGACTACATACACAATAACTAACAACTGCTGTACACTACACACACTATAACTAGCAACTGCTGTACACCACACACTATAACTAGGAACTGCTGTAACGACTACACACACAATAACTAGCAACTGCTGTAACGACTACACACACAATAACTAGCAGCTGGTGCAACGACTAAACATACAATGACTAGCAACTGCTGCAACGACTAAACATACAATGACTAGCAACTGCTGTACACCACACACTATAACTAGGAACTGCTGTAACGACTACACACACAATAACTAGCAACTGCTGTAACGACTACACACACAATAACTAGCAACTGCTGCAACGATCACACACACAATAACTAGCAACTGCTGTAACGACTACACACACAATAACTAGCAACTGCTGTACACTTCACACAATATAACTAGCAACTGCGGTACACTATACACACAATAACTAGCAACTGCTGTAACGACTACACACACAATAACTAGCAACTGCTGTACACTACACACACAATAACTAGCAACTGCTGTAACGACTACACACACAATAACTAGCAACTGCTGCAACGACCAAACATACAATGACTAGCAACTACTGTACACTACACACACAATAACTAGCAACTGCTTTAACGACTACACGCACAATAACTAGCAACTGCTGCAACGACTAAACATACAATGACTAGCAACTACTGTACACTACACACACAATAACTAGCAACTGCTTTAACGACTACACGCACAATAACTAGCAACTGTTGTAACGACTACACACACAATAACTAGCAACTCCTGTAACGACTACACACACAATAACTAGCAACTCCTGTAACGACTACACACACAATAACTAGCAACTGCTGTAACGACTACACACACAATAACTAGCAACTGCTGTAACGACTACACACACAATAACTAGCAACTGCTGTAACGACTACATACACAATAACTAACAACTGCTGTACACTACACACACTATAACTAGCAACTGCTGTACACCACACACTATAACTAGGAACTGCTGTAACGACTACACACACAATAACTAGCAACTGCTGTACACTACACACACAATAACTAGCAGCTGGTGCAACGACTAAACATACAATGACTAGCAACTGCTGCAACGACTAAACATACAATGACTAGCAACTGCTGTACACCACACACTATAACTAGGAACTGCTGTAACGACTACACACACAATAACTAGCAACTGCTGTAACGACTACACACACAATAACTAGCAACTGCTGTACACTACACACACAATAACTAGCAACTCCTGTAACGACTACACACACAATAACTAGCAACTCCTGTAACGACTACACACACAATAACTAGCAACTGCTGTAACGACTACACACACAATAACTAGCAACTGCTGTAACGACTACACACACAATAACTAGCAACTGCTGTAACGACTACACACACAATAACTAACAACTGCTGTACACTACACACACTATAACTAGCAACTGCTGTACACCACACACTATAACTAGGAACTGCTGTAACGACTACACACACAATAACTAGCAACTGCTGTACACTACACACACAATAACTAGCAGCTGGTGCAACGACTAAACATACAATGACTAGCAACTGCTGCAACGACTAAACATACAATGACTAGCAACTGCTGTACACCACACACTATAACTAGGAACTGCTGTAACGACTACACACACAATAACTAGCAACTGCTGTAACGACTACACACACAATAACTAGCAACTGCTGTACACTACACACACAATAACTAGCAACTCCTGTAACGACTACACACACAATAACTAGCAACTCCTGTAACGACTACACACACAATAACTAGCAACTGCTGTAACGACTACACACACACAATAACTAGCAACTGCTGTAACGACTACACACACAATAACTAGCAACTGCTGTAACGACTACACACACAATAACTAGCAACTGCTGTAACGACTACACACACAATAACTAGCAACTGCTGTAACGACTACACACACAATAACTAACAACTGCTGTACACTACACACACTATAACTAGCAACTGCTGTACACCACACACTATAACTAGGAACTGCTGTAACGACTACACACACACAATAACTAGCAACTGCTGTACACTACACACACAATAACTAGCAGCTGGTGCAACGACTAAACATACAATGACTAGCAACTGCTGCAACGACTAAACATACAATGACTAGCAACTGCTGTACACCACACACTATAACTAGGAACTGCTGTAACGACTACACACACAATAACCAGCAACTGCTGTAACGACTACACACACAATAACTAGCAACTGCTGTACACTACACACACAATAACTAGCAGCTGGTGCAACGACTAAACATACAATGACTAGCAACTGCTGTACACTACACACACAATAACTAGCAACTGCTGTAACGACTACACACACAATAACTAGCAACTGCTGCAACGACCAAACATACAATGACTAGCAACTACTGTACACTACACACACAATAACTAGCAACTGCTTTAACGACTACACGCACAATAACTAGCAACTGCTGCAACGACTAAACATGCAATGACTAGCAACTACTGTACACTACACACACAATAACTAGCAACTGCTTTAACGACTACACGCACAATAACTAGCAACTGTTGTAACGACTACACGCACAATAACTAGCAACTGTTGTAACGACTACACACACAATAACTAGCAACTCCTGTAACGACTACACACACAATAACTAGCAACTGCTGTAACGACTACACACACAATAACTAGCAACTGCTGTAACGACTACACACACAATAACTAGCAACTGCTGTAACGACTACACACACAATAACTAACAACTGCTGTACACTACACACACTATAACTAGCAACTGCTGTAACGACTACACACACAATAACTAGCAACTGCTGTACACTACACACACAATAACTAGCAGCTGGTGCAACGACTAAACATACAATGACTAGCAACTGCTGCAACGACTAAACATACAATGACTAGCAACTGCTGTACACTACACACACAATAACTAGCAACTGCTGTACACTACACACACAATGAACGGCAACTACTGTACACAAGTACAAACCTTCCTGGGGCTTTCGATCGACTGAAGCGTCATGTTCTCATAAACCGTTCGGTCTTCAGGCAATTTCTCGCATGACGCACTACTGACGTCATTAAGAGGTAGCGCCCCTGGTCTGGGGGGTATCGGGGGACTTTTGGGGCAGCTGACACCCCTGGGACTGGCCGCCTTCTCGCGTATGTTGATGTACTGGTCATTATCTTCGTTTGTTTCGTCAACAATCGTTTTGTCGAGGTCGTCTCGCTCGGGGAGGGGAGGAGGGGAATCCGCGTCGAACACCTCTTCCGGCTCGTCCTCTGTGACGTCACTATGGTGTAACAAAGGGAGGGAGGGCGCGAAGAGGAAGGTGAGGGGTCCAAGGAGCGAGTGACGACTGATCTTTATCGGGCCTGGAATAAAAACGAGGGTAAGAACCTGAGAATTCCCACACAGTGAGGAATTACTCGGTATAACAGGGGGGTTGGAATAACATCATAGGGATAGAAACAGCTCAAAAAAAATGGTTTCGTTTCAGTTTTGTGTTGAAATATTTATTTCCACGCTTCTTGTCCCCTATTTTAATTTGCCCTTCAAGTTATATTTTTCACAGTTTGAATAACTTTTACTTCTCAAATGAAATGCAACAACTCATACAGTTATTATTTGACAGCAAAGTCGAGGGTCATCCACAAATTCCTTTTCCCATTAATTGCGCAAGTTACTAAAGCTTAGAGAGCGTTGCTAAGCTGTAGGCTTTTTTTTCAGCACACCATAGTTCAGACAAAGTAAAATTTTTGCGACCGTAACATAAAAATAATCACTTTCATAGAAAACTTTCTTATTATTTCAATGATAAATCCCGATAAAAGTTGACTTTATTTTGTGGGATGAAATATGAGCAACTTGCCTGTGATCTTGGGGACGGATCCCGGTAGTTTTGGGAGGGGCATGATCAGCATCAAACCGTTGCTAGTGCCAACAAACAACTGACTGTGACCACTACAAAGGCTTGTGACGTAACAATGCTCGCTTATCTGCTCGTGAGGTTCCAGACCTAGAACAACCAAACAACAATAGTTAAGAAATAACATGTTCAACTATTTAACGATCGCCCATGAAGAGAGTGTGCTTGGGTGAGATTCGATCTTGAAAGCGTGGGAATTTGCTTTAAATGATAAAACATTTTGATTGTATCATTAAATTTTTTGGTTAAAATAAGGTTAAAAAGACGTAAAGAATAATAGTTGCAGTTCGCTGCTCATTATCTGGCAGAGATTTTATGTCATGTGATTTACACTTCAATAGTAGTTAAATTCAATAGTTACATAAACGGCCTAATGTTGTGTAGAAACAAGTTTAACACTTTTTTCCTGTTTCTATTAAAATACTTTTGAAGTACAAAAAGCATGCATGGAGCAACATGTCGTCGTTCTCCAATAGGAACAACGTTAACACTTTTATTTTTTATAAACCTTGCACGAAATCTCTAACCGCCCTGGCCAGGTTCATCTCCTGCAGACGATCAAGTGAGTCGATGTGGTAGAGGAAGAGACTGCATTCCTCCCTGAAGTTCACCCACAATCCGTTGCCGATCTGCGTCACAAGGTTCACCACGAGGTCCTCGCCCTCAAGCACCAGCGAACGGGAACTGGGGGAAGTGTAGGGGTGGGTGATTAGGAAATGTATGCGTTTATAGAACACTTAAAAATTTATTCAGGTGGCACTATATAACGACAAATTATATTGAAATCTTAGCAAGGTTTATCATAAGAGAAACGAAGAAAAGTTAAAAATATTTAGAATATTAATTTTAGGAAAGTCACCTTTCCTCTTGAAAGGTTGCGACGTCTATTGTGACGACACTATTTCCCGAACACCCCCAGAGTTTGTCCCCCAGGGGAGAAAGACACTTTAGGGGACCAGTCCTCACAACGATTGATGCAACGTGGTAAAGATCAGTTGTTCCTAAAAAAACAAAAAAATGGTCTAGTGTACCATCCAATAAACCAACATATAAATGGTTGTTTTGGTTATTACCTGTCGGCCTAGTGTGTGTGGCTAACGTACCATCAAATAAACCAACATACAAATGGTTGTTTTGGCTATTACCTGTTGGTCTGGTGTACGTGGCTAGTGTACCATCCAATAAACCAACATATAAATGGTTGTTTTGGCTATTACCTGTTGGTCTGGTGTACGTGGCTAACGTACCATCAAATAAACCAACATACAAATGGTTGTTTTGGCTATTACCTGTTGGTCTGGTGTACGTGGCTAGTGTACCATCCAATAAACCAACATATAAATGGTTGTTTTGGCTATTACCTGTTGGTCTGGTGTACGTGGCTAGTGTACCATCCAATAAACCAACATATAAATGGTTGTTTTGGCTATTACCTGTCGGCCTAGTGTGTGTGGCTAACGTACCATCAAATAAACCAACATACAAATGGTTGTTTTTGGTCATTACCGGTTGGTCTGGTGTACGTGGCTAGTCTGCCATCAAATAAACCAACATATAAATGGTTGTTTTGGCTATTACCTGTGGGTCTGGTGTACGTGGCTAGTGTACCATCCAATAAACCAACATAGAAATGGTTGTTTTTGGTCATTACCAGTTGGTCTGGTGTACGTGGCTAGTCTGCCATCAAATAAACCAACATATAAATGGTTGTTTTGGCTATTACCTGTGGGTCTGGTGTACGTGGCTAGTGTACCATCCAATAAACCAACATAGAAATGGTTGTTTTTGGTCATTACCGGTTGGTCTGGTGTACGTGGCTAGTCTGCCATCAAATAAACCAACATATAAATGGTTGTTTTGGCTATTACCTGTGGGTCTGGTGTACGTGGCTAGTGTACCATCCAATAAACCAACATAGAAATGGTTGTTTTTGGTCATTACCGGTTGGTCTGGTGTACGTGGCTAGTCTGCCATCAAATAAACCAACATATAAATTGTTGTTTTGGCTATTACCTGTGGGTCTGGTGTACGTGGCTAGTGTACCATCCAATAAACCAACATATAAATGGTTGTTTTGGCTATTACCTGTTGGTCTGGTGTACGTGGCTAGTGTACCATCCAATAAACCAACATATAAATGGTTGTTTTGGCTATTACCTGTGGGTCTGGTGTGTGTGGCTAACGTACCATCAAATAAACCAACATATAAATGGTTGTTTTGGCTATTACCTGTGGGTCTGGTGTACGTGGCTAGTGTACCATCCAATAAACCAACATATAAATGGTTGTTTTTCGCTTCCATGATCATCACAGACGACATGGTTGGCATGGGAACGTCGTTCATTTTGCGATACATTCCGTTCGAAGTTGAATATTCCAGGAGACTGAAAAAATGTAACCAAACGTTAGCTGAAAATAATGGCGAGACAAAAATGTAACTAATTATTATTATTGAAAAGCTTGAATTCAAGTGGCACTGTTGACAAATTGTATTTTAATTGACAAGCTTTTGCACAACAGTTCTTCATAAGGCCAAAATAAGATTTACGATGTTATTTATAGAATTTCAGCTTTCAAGTTAAACAGAAATACCCACCGAGAGTAACTAAACAGAAATACCCACCGAGAGTAAATGTTTATTGTAATACAAACGTATTTTTACAGAGGAAAGCATAAACTTTTGGCCAAATAACCAAAAATGTAAATAGAAAAGTAATAGGATCACCCGTTTAAATATTGTGCAGTTTTTGCCATGCCAATAAACGGGATTTGTAGTTTTATCAATAGATTGGATAACGTTGGGAAAATGATTGTTTATTCGCATTGCACAGCATGCGTACAATGTCCTTAACATCGCCCACCCACCTTGCCGATCCCATCCCGAGCCATATTGAGTGTGGGTCATTGTTGGGGTTCCAGTGTTGCATGCATTCCACCGAGCTGTCGACCTGCGCACATTGAGACAACTTACTAGTAAACAGGGCTGCGGACTCGGTTAAAAATAACCCGAGTCCGACTCCGGCCAAATGTAAGATTTCGTCGAGTCCCGAGTCCAGCTCTCAACTGATGATTTCATCATAGCGTGTTATTTTCAGTAACAAAGTATTTTACGGCACTTGGTGAATAAACCTTTAACTAGTTGATTTCTAACCCGATCAATCTTTAGTTGAATGCAATGAACATGGTATCCACAGACGTGAACAATATCCACAAACCTGCATGACGTGTACTTTCTCGACGCGGTCCTCTGTGATGTAATAGACGCTAACAATGGACTGGACAGTGCTCGCCGCGCAAGAAAGCCACAGCAGTGTCACGTGACCTGCTGACATGAAGGCGTGTGCGCACTGGACCTGAACCAATGCATTGTAACGTCAGAAGTCTTGCAATATCGATACTTTATGCAAATCTATAACCGGTACCAAACGACGTCATTTCTATGGTCAAATAAGTAAAATTTATGTATAATAATTTTTCGGGTTATAAAGCTAAACTTGCTTTATCACTTAAAGTATAGTTACCTTCGATATTCAATTTGTTATTATGTAAGAAAATGAACTTAAACAAATTCTCGATCACAAACAATATCTGAAATAATCACTACTTGGTGCAACTTTTTATCTGTATCGGCCGCCAACCGATGTTATCGGACAATCCAAGTCAGAACAACGTAATAAATTAAGCCAGGAGTAATTCTAGTAAGTAATCTCGCAAAATGTGTGTCACAACGTGACGATACACGCTACTACTGTGACCTTGACCAAAAATATTTGACCTTGACCGACCTGCAGTGTCTCGTAGGATAGGTGAGCGGATAGACTTCGCAGGAAGAGAGGGGATTTCCAGTCGCTACCGGTGCTTGTCATGTCAGCACTGAACCAAGCGCCGATGTTGGCTGGGGCTGTGACGTAAACATCATTTAATACAACGTAAACATGGTTCAGTGCACGAGCAGGTACTTACAATGCGCCAGTTTAGCTCTCGTGACCGCTTCAAGCCATTCATCCTTTTGTGACGCATAAGTGGACACCAGTGTTCGGGTAACAATGTCAGACCTGTGACGAAATAAACAACGGATTATTTATCTACCATGAGCAGATTATTTGGTTGAACCCGTTCGTTTTAACATGCTTTTCGGATTGCTAATAGATTTTTAACGAAGCCGAAATTTCTAGAAAAATGAATGTAATGTAGCAATTAACTGACTTAACAAACACACTCTAATTTTGGCCCAACTAGCCGTGACATTACACACCAAAGTAACACATCCAGTCAGGCTCAATCTCCATGTAATCAACATATTTAGTTTTCCCCAGTGAGTAACATCCTTGTTCAACTTACTTTCCAGGGAACCTGACGGTGAAGGAAGCGTTCTCAGGTTGGCTGGCGAGTTGTTCTGCTTGTCGTATCTTGGTTCCAATGTTGGTCAGGCACTTCTCCACAACCTGCGTTGATATTCCTTCGTGTTGCATCTGCAGCTGGCCAACCAACTTACCTGTGGGTCACAACACTGGTTAATATTTGCAGGAGGTCCTTTAACATTGCTGATGCCCAACCTAATGTACTGACACGCAACAATTTTGACTTCCAGAATAAAATATTTAAATCACATTTGTATTTTTAAGAAAATAAAATACTGTATAACTTAAAAAACCTAAAACAGAATTTTAATAATAATACATTACTAGAGCCATTATATTCGATACAATCGACATTTCGTTGTTTACAAAGTTTAGGCAATACCTCAAGCCATCATCAGTGTAAAAATCAAGTTAAGATAAAAACATTAAAACATACACAAAAGAAAACCTAAAATAGAAGTTTTGTATTTATTGGTTGAAAATTACTTTACATACATAAACTATTTCTCAGCCTTATTTAGTGATACCTTGGGGTATGTCAGTATTTGCGAATTGCACGGAGTCTATAGACTTGCATAGTACCACAATCGATGAGCTATTCCCAGCACTTACTTATCTGCTGTAATGCAATGAAGTCGGCGTGTAGCGTCTCCCTCTCCTCGATGCCCGAAGGTCGAAGCGATCCGTCGATGACCTCAACCACGTCGAGTCCGACCCTCCACTTCATCTTGTACATATCCTTGCTGGTGGCTGACGCGCTGCGCTGGTACGGACGCCTGAACATCACACAGCTGATAACTTGTATACAAGGTACTTGTATATTGTATATTACATTTTCCAAATAAAAAAATTAAATTTCAGAAAGTTTTTCGCACTTAAATCCACCAAGTTTAACCAAGTATGTTGCCTGATTCAATATTACTAAAACTTGCATCAGCCATTACTAAAAACACAAACACTAGTTGAACCATTTACTACATTATTGGTTTTTGAAGTTTGCCGAAATGTCAATTTAGCTTTCAAGCAACAGACACCGACTCGCCCAAAACACCAACAAACCGCTTATTCATCAACAATTAACGAGTGCCAGCTCAGGTTACACTTTCTTGCATAAAATTCCTACAACCTCGTCCCCAAGTTTAACAAATCTATAAACTATCCAGTGTCCATGCCACCAAAACTGAGTCTCCGACACTGAGCGGATATAAAACATCGCGTATTTTAAAAAAAGTGAATGGGGCAATATTTATCATCTAGAAATGCACTTTGAAGGGAAACTGTGATGCATGTGTTGAATGAGAAAACATTGAAGAGCAATGTAATGGCTGATACAACAATGCGAAGCACAACTTCAAGTGGCTGAATTAATGTTTCTTTCAAGCAGGTACGATATCTGCAAGTTACTCCGCATACTAAGTATGAGTGTAGTATGAGTTGTTGAGCACAGGGGCACCATTACGGACAACATGCAGCACACGCAAGCCAGGCACACACAGAACACAGATACACCTCCAAGTTAGTGATAGTTGGCGCACAGTCGTGTGCAGAGTCCCGTAAATAGAACCAGTCGAAAGCGATCGAAGAACTGAAGGTTTTCTCTCCTCATCCGCCACAATGGCACTACAGGTCACGGTCGGGTTAAAGGTTATCAAAGGCCACTGTGGGGCTATCAGAATCTACTGTGGGTAACAGGTTACTAGAGGTCAAGGTTGGGTTAGCGGTTACTAAAGGTCACAATGAGGTTTAATGCTACTACAGTTCATAGTAAGATATCCGGCACTAAACAAATGCTATTGCGGCCGTTAGTAGCTAACAATTGTGCGCCCTTGCACTAGGTAAGGTTAAAGGTTACTAGAGGTCATAGTAGGGTATCCGTCACAAATAGCTTTGATTGGGTTAAAGGTTACTGAAAAGCCGTGTTACGGGTAAAAGCTGTGTCAGTTCAAGCTAAAATTACGAGATGTAAAGCATAAGTTGTGATAATGTTTGGTTGTAATTCACAAAAGAATAGTTTTTGCGTCTGTGATAATTAGTTTAAGCATATAGGAATATAACGGGAGCGTGTAGTAAATTTAGTGGATAACGTATTTGTTATTGCCTGGCATTGACAAGGTTATAGTTGTCTGACCTGTTGTTTATGGAGCAGCAGATGAGCATATCGTTGGTGAGGACAAGAAGACAATCCTTCATCTTTTCGATCAAGTTCTCCTCGTTATGTTCACACTCGCGAACCTCGGCTGCAATCAACATCAACAACTAACACATAAGTTCACATTATGTAATTAAAAGAAAAACTTTTCAGACTAAAAGCAATTATCCATTAAAATCCTAACTAAATGAACATAACGTTATTTTATAAACCAATTTTAAGGCATGCTAATAAAGCAACGCTTCTGTCCCTCCAATGCAAATTACAGTTCCACCGACCTTGCTTGACCAGCTTCCTCAGCCTCCCATCCTTGGTGTGCGAAGTCAGCTTAAGGTTGCTGTTCTCCACCAAGTTCCTCAGGTCAGCTGCATCCTCGTCCTCTGCTTTGCGGTGGTTCAGTCGCTCAGCGAGCGTCTCAAGTTCCGTGAGCGCAAGTTGCAGAGGGAGGCAGTCCGGGTGATCGGGCGTTGTGTACTTAAGCAAATCCTGCACACGGAAATTTATTGAGCAAGTCTTCACAAGGACCAAAACTGTAGGATTGATGCATTTCGTACCAGAAACAACAAAACAACCTTTTGCCAAAAAAAGTTTAGAGCATAAACTTTTAAATAACTGATTTTAAGCAACCTTTACAACCAACTAGGAGTGCTGCCAAACACCTGTGGTTTAATACACAAGAAATTAAAAAACACCAATTATTGCAAAAGATAAAATACAACAGCTGCTATTGTACAACGTTATTTGAAATCGTTTAATTAGAAGAAAAGTCTGGTCAGTCACTTAACTATATTTATTTAAATTGTAGGACCTAGATTTTTTAGAAGCATTCTACCACAAATATTTGCCGTACCTGTACAAACATAATGAACTGTGGAAACCTCTGCACCGGTTTGAGCATGAGTCCGTATAGATTGAGTCGGTCTGGACTTTCGACCTGCCTCTCCTTAAGGAAGGCAAGGAACTGAGGTTTCCTGATGCAGGTTTTCCTCACCAAGTCCATCGCTGTCGTGAAGTTGTTGATGAAATCACCGTAACATTCCAACACAACAGCGTTGGAAAACTGAAACATTAGGATTATAAAACCATCACACCGGGCATACATTAGTGACAAATATTTGGCTGATTAAGCCTGGATGTGCGAAAGCTTGTTGAGATTTTAAAACAATCAGTCGTTGAAGAGTTCAATCTTATTTCAAGGTTTACAATTAGACAACTGCAGCCTCCAACAAAGATTGATATTTATAGCAAAGACACACGACTCGTTCCCATAAACCCCGGGGAATTCCCAATGTGCCAATAACCCCCCGGGAAATCCCCAATAACCCACCGAAGCGACGAAGGTTCCCCCGATGCATTCGTGTTCGTCCCAGTTTGAAGTCGCTGATGCGAGACCGACATGGAAGAGTCGATGACATTGAAGAAGCGAGGGAATCTTAAAGAAGATCTTCTCAACCATCTCAGAAGGGATTATCTGAGGCTTGTGATCTAACAATGCATGCCTGTGACACAAAAATGGAAGTTATGACAAATAAAGGACAGTTAAAAAATGTGTAGAAATGTTTAAGTGGCTTAGTAACTGTTTAACAACAACAAGGGATGAAAATGTTTATTCTAAATGTTCTACTCTTTGTTTGACAAAGCAAAACACTTTTTTATGAGTTAACATTCGTTTGTTTGTGTGTTGTTTATCTAAAGCTGTTTTACAAAATGATAATGATAAAGTTGAAGGTAGACGTAAAATAAAAAATCTATAACAAAAGTAGAAAAGCAAAGTGTAAGTTTAAAGAGACGTGTGCTCACTTGTAGTCGGACTCCAGCCGTTCCAAGGACTCTATGTATGCCTGTTCGCTTGAAATTATCGATCCGACGATGTTTCGACGCTTCAGCTGGTTCTTGTCGAGGTTCGAAGGAACCAACACCGGTAACTGCGCCACCTGGTGTTTAGCTGCGAGGTCCACTCCGAGGAAAACATTTGGATCCGCTTCAGCGCCCACAGCTATGAGTTAAAATTTGTGAAATATGAACGATAAAGTTTTGTTTTAATGGTTACAATATTTATGTGGAAATATTTTAGCAGAGGTATGGTTATAACATTATATAAAACATACAATGGGTGAAGATTTATTTAAAATTCTTGTTATATGTAAGATTAAAAATTATTTTAAGTTTGTGTAAATATAATGAAAATGAGTGGTTTTACATTTTGAAGGAGAATTCTTTTTCTTGACTGAAGTTCTTTCCCAAAATTTTAACTTTCCAATGTCTTTGCTGAACTGTAAGTTAAGTTGATTCATTAAAATTACCATCCAACTGTATTAGGAAATGTACTGGTATTTGTTAGATGTTATGGACACAATGCTTTAGTTTCTATTGTCAGCCCACTTATGCCACTTATAACCTCACAGCTATGGAGGATCGCTCAGCTGTGGCGAAGCATGACAAACTCCAAACAGCTTTGTACCTTATCAGGTTACATTGCGGAACTGATACACAAGTCATTTCAGACTTGGAAAACCAAATGTTCTTTAACTTTGTAAAAATCACATCTATTGTACAAGTTTCAATTCAATTATACAAATATAAATACAACTGTTTTTATTTTACCCGATCCGTTTTTGGAGGCTCAGTTTTAGTTTCTTGAACAGAATTATAATCTTCATATGTTTCTTGGTCAGAATCGTCGGAAAAAGAATCAAATTCCTGATCGTCCCATTGCGAGGTTTCCGCCTGCAGGATAAAAGTGGTGGCAAATTAATGGAGATAACTTAAAATGATTTAAGGCTGTGAAAACCACAAATTAATACAATCCAGTTCACATACTAAATGTACAGTGTGTATATGACATTTTTCGGAGACAAGCAATTAAATAAAATTTCAAAATATCTTCAAATGCAAATAATCAACGAAGTTATCAACAATGTTCAGAAATACAATTTACCTTTTGGCAAAATTTTAATTGTATGTTATCACTAGATCTTAGCTTATATTAATGCACAACTTACATTAACGCCACAATCGATATACACGTCATCATCAGTGTCAGTATTACGCAATTCATTGTCACTGGAATACTGTAAAAAACGAACAATGAACATTAAACATTTCAAAAAAACAGTGAATAGTTTGGTAATATGAAACAAATGACAGCAACAAGGTTAAATGGTTAAAGGCAGAAAATGTTTTTATATAAACTTGAATTGATTAATTCATGTCCCTACCGTCTAAGCTATACTTTAAAAGCCATACAATAAATCTAACACTTAGACTCTTTGCCACATTATCCACTTTTTGCTGCATTTATTTCACTAAGGGTAACATCATAATGCAGTTTAAATCAACTTTTAGAGTTTTGTCTAATTGCTAATACTATATTCATTTATTTTAACTTGAAAAGTGAAATGATATTTTCATACAGCATTGTTGAAAGGTTGTGTGTTGTTTTGTTCATTCACGTCCTGGTAATAATGATCTACCGGTTGTTGGTTGTAGTTGTTGTAATTCTCCAGAGCGATTTCAGCAGCTCGTTCGAACTGGGTCCCAGCCCTCCCTCTCATCAACGAGCCTGAAACATTACTGAGGTTACTTTCAACTTCTTGTATCACAGGGCCTATAGCATTACTAGGGTTACTTTCAGGTTCTTCACAGACCTTATAGCATAGACCTGGGCAGACTACAACCAGCGGACCGGATCAAGCCCACCAAGCAATATAATCTGGCCCTTGGCTTATTTTCATTTAAACTTCTTAGGCACATCTAAGCCTTAACATTTCTTTATTGATTTCATAATATTTCATTGAGTATACTACTCTATTAAGGCATCCTCACCTATTCCTACTCTTATCAGCTTATCAAAACAAGGATATTCAAAGATTCTTTTAAAGGGAATCACATGTTGTATTATGTGTGTTACAGATCCCATTTTCTTGTCACTATTTAAACAACATGAACTATTTACAACTAAACAACAAATATTTGTGGATATTGATAGGTCAATGACCCTGGTTGAACTCAACCTATAACATTACCGGGGTTACTTTCAAAGACCCCATCACATTTCCGAGGTTACTTCAATTCAACACACACTAATTACATGTTCACAAGTTGACAAATAACTTTGGTTTTGGTATATCACATAATTTAAAGAGATTGCAATTATTATTCTCCTGATAGGAAAGAAAAAATATTTAACAAACAATATAGTTGTGGCACACAATTAAAACATGTTAAGTGGCTGAAAGTTTCACAAATTGTTAATACACATAATTATACTTTTTAAATGTTAAAAACTATGTCATTAAAGGTGTGAACAAAAATGTTTAGTGTGAAAATACCCTACTTATTCAAATGCACAGGTGACATGATTTTGCCATTACTAATTAACTTTAATAGTTTGTTGAAAGGAGTTTACCTGTCACAGAGTGTAGTGCGTCTTCTTCAGGGCTTCGTGGAGTTTCAAGCGTGACACGGTCGTAGTTTTGTCCGTGTAAGCTCCGTAAGGTCGCTGACCTCGACTCAGCACTTGTCAACACTTCATCAATGTCCTGGAAATAGTTTGTGCAAAATGTAAGAACTCCCAACAAACAAAGTAAAGGGGATTTATATAAAAATACCTAATAAAGTTTGCATTTAATTTTGTTTTCAAAGACGTTATTTTGATAAAATTTGATAAACTCTAAATCAGTGGTTCTCAACCTTTTTGTACCAGTGGCCCTTTTTGATGCCGTTAAATAGTTGCGGACCCCTTACATTTACTGGTGTGATATGTGCGTTTAGTTCATTTTTTTGTCTGCGAAGGGCACCGTATGTTGAGTAAACTAACAGAAAACAACAATTTGCTTTATTATCACAGGTTTACTTCAATGCGGTTCCTGCTGCTGCATCTACGAAGCAAGTCTTGAAATGCGTGGTTGTGTTTTTGACAATGCTAGACGCATGTCATCTTTGCGAACGATAGCAATAGCATAAATTTAAACAAAAATGCAGTACACATGTACTGTTGTAATGCTCATTTTGCAATCCATTTGTATTACATCACAATGGAAGTGTTACGTCATACTCAATACAAAGGTTGTGTTTGCTTAAATATTTAAAATAAAATTATGTTAAAATATTGTTCAATGTTTTTTTAATACATCCTACAGTCCACAAGGTTTTTATATTAACCTGTAGTCCATAAGGTTTTTATATTAACCTGCAGTCCATAAGGTTCTTATATTAACCTGCAGTCCATAAGGTTTTTATATTAACCTGTAGTCCATAAGGTTCTTATATATTAACCTGCAGTCCATATGGTTCTTCTTCTTCCTCTGGAGTTTCTTCAGCCGAGTATCCCTGCTCAACGTTGCTCAACATCTGCGACCCATCTCCTCGTGACAACATCACATACGTTGGCTGCTGGTGGCTTGATTGGTAAGGATAACTTCCCTCTCCATAAGCTGCCCAACGAACAGAAGGTTATATTTTATAGACCTATCACTTAAATATAAGAAAAAATAGCACGTACTGCACACCACCACAATGACGCTGTTTACCAACCTTTTAAGTAAAATTAGTCTGCTTTTCGAATAGCGCAAAATCATATCTTAATATTAATGAACTACTTGTGCAAAGCAAGAAAGATAATTCTAAAGAAATAATTTAATAGATAACAATCTAATCATCAGTTACAAAAATAAAAAAACAAAAGGATATAAAAGGTGTGAAAACCAGATAAATGTATATCACTTATATTTTACAAGTTTTGTTTTTGTGTTATGTCTGCTTATACAATACAAAAGCCAAGGCCTGCATTAATTGTAACAGAAAATTGTGAAACAAACATTATCGAATTTTACTGTCAGTATGCTGGTAGTATATATAATATATTTTGCTTATATAATCATTAGAAATTTAGATGAAGGAAAATATATAAGAAGCCATAGATCCCACAAACCTTTATCATGCGGTCTTGGCGAGTTGTGTTTGATTCTCTGTCGATCAAATTCTCCTTCAGCCCACTCGGTCAAACCCGGGGATGATTTTCCTTTATTCTGCAGATGCAGGTGCTCGTGCTGGTTTCTGAAGAATGGTTCACTTTGTGAGAGATGCGACATCTGGTTGAGAGCTTGGGGGAGGTTTAACGAGGTTGGGATCGAAGGGACGGATCCCTGCTCGTCACCTGCGATGCTCGGAAGCTGTTTGTAACGATCCTCCTCGATGTTCGACTCTCTTGTCAGCTTGAGTGAGTTCCGGTGGCTTCTATTGTTCGGAGCTTGTCGGAATGAGTAACGACCGAGTTCATCGTCGTATGTTTCCTCGCTAACCTCAAGTTTAACGCTCAACTTTCTCTCCAGCGTTCCTCGAAGTTCTTTTGCACCGGGAACGTTTTCCTCGCAAAGGTCGGGAGAGTACGACCATCGCTTGTTGAACCGACCCGGGGAAGTGACCGGGGTCACCCGGCTGATATTCTCGGTCGACATCGCCGGCACTTGTGAAATGTTGTCGGACGAGACGCTCACCCCAGGCCCTTTTTTCTTCCAGCGAAGTTTACGGAGAGATTTCCTCCAACCCTTTGGCTCCTTGAAACCATCGTCACTTTTATCTTCAGCGATGAAACTCAGACCTTCTTGCTGCGAGGAATCGATTCTTGACGCGCTGAAGTCGATTGAATTATTTGATGCTGAAAAGTTAAGCTCTGCTGCCTCGTGTGATGGCTTTTGATTTTTATTTGCTGAAACATTTTCATTTGGTTCATTTTTTGACACTGACTTTTGGCGACGAAACAATTTCATAAAATCAGACATTATAACCAAGTAAAATCTGTTAAAAAAATGCACATTTTTAACTTGGACATTACATATGTTTTCAGGTTGCAATGGTACTTTTGCATTTTTTAGTTATTGCCCTATTTCTTTAAAGCTCGCCATTTAAACCAAATAAACACTGTGGAAAAATCAATTTAGAGATGATTTGTTATCTTTTTGTGCACAAGTTCAAGAAAGAGGTTATTTGTTCAGCTCACCAGGATACCAAACTTTACTTTACCATTCTCTGCGAAGAATGACCATTTATTTCTGTCTGGGTTTACTTCAGGTATGCGCAGCACATAACCACCACTTTGGATCTGAAATGTTTGTCAACAGCTTTTCTACACATTCTTTAGCTCACACATACTGTAATTGTACTACTAAGTTGCAAACTAATTTCCTAACCAGGTACCTGCCAGGTTGGAAAGTTTGGCTTGGGATAAATCCCCCGCGCAGTAGCACTTTCAGCCGCGGTCACAGCCGCGCATTTTATAGAAAATGTGTTCAGCCACGCAAATCTGACTCGAGCAAACGCGCAAAACTTCAGCCGCGCAAACTTCTGTATGAAACTTAACAAGCACAAAAAAAATTGGCGGGCCGCATACTGAAGTTGCATAACATTTTTTAACGCTAGTTTATAAGACGTATATAATATAATGCATCATATAGAATCACTTGCGAAACGCTAAAAACGCACAGTTCGGCAATTTGGTCACGCATCAGTGGACAACGGTCATGTGTTTAGTGACGTCAAATTAGGCAATTTCGAGTAATATTGCATATTAAATGCTATACTATCCAACTTTTTAAATATTTACCTGCGCACTGCGCCCACACACCAACCAAAAATTGCGCAGTGATTCAAGTATTCTATGAACGTTGTAAGTTTAATATAAATTCGCAATTTACAACTTTCGGTAGCCTGATGGTTTATTTTCAGCCGCGCAAGTTCAAGTCGAAATTTTATTTTCAGACGCGCATTTTTTCAGCTGCAAAACATCTCCCACCGCGCAATATCCAAAGTTTCCAATCTGGGGTACCTGTCTAGAAACCATACAATATCTTGACGCTCAAGATCTTATAGGTGCAAGGTAAAAAAATCAAGGTGACTGGTGACTGGGTGCAACTAAGGTACAAAATGTTACTATAACATATGGGAAAATTGGGGGTGCAGATTTAGTCTGTTGAAGAAACCGCGGCGGCACTTGCCATACTTTTCATTGGGTAGCAGGGTTATTGAACTTCAAACTTAGGGTCCCAGGTCATTCTCCCATTTACGGAATACAGGTTGTTTACTGGGCATAAATGTTGAAGTTCAATTAAGGTTGCCATCCAACAGCCTCTTCCGGAGTTCAGTTGAAACAGGTTTCTTTTAGGCAATAAGCTAAGCGTTATTTGCAATGTTTTTAAACTAACATGGCTACAGTTATGGGCGTAACACTAATTTACGGAATGGTCGGAATTGAATGAATAGGGCCAAAACTGATTTGATGAATGGTCGGAACGGAATGAGGAATGAAATGAACGAAGCTGTAGGAACAGAATGAACTGTCGGAATGAAATGAACGACGCTGTAGGAACAGAATGAACTGTCGAAATGAAATGAACGAAGCTGTAGGAACAGAATGAACTGTCGGATTAGAATGAACTGACGGAACGAGATGAACGAAGCATTTAGGGTTAGGAATAGGGTTCCTCTTTTTCCCGGATTTTTTCACTCCCAGGAAACGGGATTGAAAAATGAAACTTCCCGGGAATCCCGGGATCCCGACGAAAAAATTATACATAAAATCATGTCATTTTGAGGTTGATATTTTTTATTTATTTTAGCTTCAAACATTTAATTTAGCTCATTTATGGGCGTTCTTTCTTTCGTGGGTCAAATATTATTATGTTTATTATTAATAATACCGCTTGACCCACCCTCACTCAAATGCTAACCCGCATAATTTGCGTTGTGGTATGCGGTATTTAAAGACCGTTTTTTTTTATTAATTTATACGTTCATAACTGAAGGAGCGCCAGACCTTCTCTAATACGAGTCAGGACCCTTATTTGTGACGCATTTTTTTTGTTAAAATAAATTTAATCAGGTTTTTCCGCTGGTAAGCGCAAATAAAACAACTCAGGCAACGACGTTAACATGGTTGGTACTATTTTTTTTCTTTATATTAATCAAAAACGGCAATATTTTTTAAGTTTTGCTAGGTTGCCGAATACCCGGGATTATAAAAAAAATTTCCCGGGATTCAGGATTGTTAATTCGCATGAAATCCCGGGAATTTCCCGTCGAAACATTCCCGGAGAGGAACCCTAGTTAGGAATGAACTGTAACCCTAACCCTAACAGCTTCGTTTTCTATTCCGACAGTTCATTCTGTTCCTACAGCTTCGTTCATTTCATTCCGACAGTTCATTCTGTTCCTACAGCTTCGTTCATTTCATTCCGACAGTTCATTCTGTTCCTACAGCTTCGTTCATTTCATTCCGACAGTTCATTCTGCTCCTACAGCGTCATTTATTCCATTCCGACAGTGGATTCTATTCCGATGTTCATTCCGTTCCGACCATTCATCAAATTAATTTCGGCCCTATTCATTCAATTCCGTAAATTAGTGAGCGTTCCGACCATTCATCATTCCGTAAATTAGTGTTACCCCAGTTAAGGTTAAAACAAAACAGTGTTGATCTAGAATCCTACTACAACCAATATTATTTGGGCTAGGGTTTAGCGTTTTTAAGCATTATTATTAAATAGTTATACTTGACCCACCCTCATCCAAAAATGCTGTGTTGCCTTATAAAATGTTTTAACGTGGTGGTAGGATGCTAGAATCTTACCACTTTTTTACAGCGCCACCCGGCTCAAGCGCTAATATAATTTCATCTATATAAAGCTTTGAAACAAGTTAGGATTAAACCATAATACTTAATTTTCTTCAGTTCGCATTTAATAATTTTCTAGAATTTATTTAAGTCAAAAATAATCCTGAAATGTAAAATTTTCTTGCAAGCCAAGTTCTGTTTTTTAAAAGCATATTACGTTAGGTTTTGAAGTCGGCTTCACAAACAATGGACCGCTTAGCTAAAATAAAATTATTCAAAATCCTTTGTAACAACTCTAATTAATTAAAATAAATCTTCTTAAAGAAAATGAAATGCTTTAAGATAAATAAATCGGGACACCTAACAATAGTAGTAACCTACCTTTACTTTAGACGTTATTATGCCTTAGACCTACCCAATGGCCGACATTTTTGTTTTTAACAAAATTAATTTTTGATTGGTGGACAATGGATTGAAATGCTATCGTTGGAATTCAGTGCATAATTATAATGTTTTAAAATAAATCCTGGCATTTTATGGGCATAGTAGTTTGTAAAGAAACGACGCATGTCTGTTTGTGCTTGTAATTATAGCGTGTTCGCCTGGTAAAGTGTTAAATATTTCACCTAGATACTCATTTCCTTTCGTGGCCGTTCTGGCAAATCTAGCCGCATTCGACTCTGCTAATCTCCATCGCAGTCGCTCTTGTGCTATATAGTGTCACGCTGCTGTTGGTTTAAACACTACAGTCAACTGATGCATGCCTTACTTGCGAGACCCGTTTTTACTGCGCTGTAAGCTCTTTTATTGAAAGCGAGCTCTGCTAAATTATGTGAATGTACAATAAATCTATAAGCGACCTGACAGTATGCACTTTGAAATCCTATGACAGTTTGTTTAGTTTCGATTTAGTGGAGTCAGATAGCACGGTGGTCATGTCTCCCCTGTTGAAATATACAAGTTCAACCCGACCGCTTGGTAAAGCAAGGGTACCCAGTCGGCACGAATCAACCATGACCGCAAACACAAAATGAACTTGGCAGATTTACAGTTTATTTGGCAATCAGTTTACACAGCGCTAAATACAACTGACCTAGGGCACAAAATTGCAACATTTCCCTTGTAAAAACCTGAAAATACAAAAATTATACAAAATGAAAAAAATATTGGGAATTATTCTCCTGGCCAGAAGTTAGTAACAAAAAGCAATAAGTAACAAAAATCCATAAAAAGCGTATTCCATCAATTAATGGCAGCTGGTTGTAGGACTCTACAAAGTTCTAAGCGGCTTGGAGTATTCCGGTTGACAACAAAATGTTCCACAGGAATCCACACAAACTGCCGAACAAAGGCTTCAGCTGAAAAACAAAGAACAAACACTTAAACCAGGGGTCGGCAACCTTTTTCAAGTCACGGGCCAAAATCAAACTCAGAAAGGTCTTTGCGGACCGCACAAAATTTTAATGAAGAATTGTGTTATTAAAATAGTAGAACAAGTACTATAAAAACACGTTTTCTGTTTTTCCGCGACGCACTTGGCGGCTTTCCACGGCGCAACGGTAAAGAAGCGCTGATCTAGTTGAAAATACAGCATCAAAACGTAACAAATGGGACGTAGTTTCGTCATCGAATCAATCAGCAATGCTACGTCACGAGTGGTGACGCACGGGCGGCAAGGTTACGTCATGAGTGGTGACGCATGGGCGACTTACTTCAGTTGGCACGTAGTTGACGTTGACGAACTGCAGAACTGTCCAGTACTTCCAGTTCATGAGCAGAGTCGGCCAGAAGTAAGCTCGAACGCTCATTGCCACTGGAGCGATCGTCTTGTACTGAAACAATCATCCTTTACTGTTTCAAGACCTTTTAATATAGTTATTAATTTGTTCGATGCATACATATGGGGTTGTTTGGTGTATGGATGTTTATCACCAATCTAAAGCAGCCATCACAAATGTTTAGGCCGTTTTTGAGGAGTATACGCCAAGTGTGGCCCAACGGTTTACTATACTTTTATTTTAAAACATAATTTGGTGCTGTACATGAAAATGGTTGCCATAAGGTGTTTATTTTTATTAGAATAGAAGGGCACTTTCATGCACATATTAGTGGTTAGGAAATTATAAATGAATAAAAAATCCAACAGTAAAACATATCAGTTTCCCAATGTGAATAAATGTTTGCCTTATAGCCCATTACTTTCTGTTTAATTACATGCATATAGCAAGCAGGTGTTTCCATCGCAACCATCTCCCAGCGTGGCTTCAATCATATTTACCCCAACACATCCCACCTCAAGTATTGTGGGCTCATCTGCACAACACAAACACCACTTCAATTAGCCCTAACTAAGTGAAGTTGTTAGTTGATTGACGAACCTGGAGAGCCGACATGAATGCGTGGAAGACGAGTGAGAAGAATGGAGCGAGGAGAAGCCGCTCTGCGAAGAACCTCTTGATCGAGTCCTCCTTGCTCTTCGATGGAGGGATCAAGCGATCAAGAAACTTGTAGAAGAAGTGGACAACTGGACCTGACACAACCAGACCAAACGCGCCGTACCTAGGGGTGCACAGTTAATGTTGGGGGTTATCTATGGGGGCACTGTTGGGGGGTTATATGGGGGCGGGGGTCATTATTCTTGGTTGGTAATGCATGCAGCTGTGACTCAGTTATTGTTAGAATTCGAAAACATTCTTTGTAACTTAAAGTGTTTTCAATCATCATTAAACGCATAGCGCTAGTTTAAGGAGTACTGTATTTATAGGTTTGCTATTATTCAAGATCATAATATCCTGTCAACTAAAGTCTGACGGTGACAATCTTAGCAAATCAGAGGCGGGATTCGAACTTGCAACCCTCGGTAAATGCGAAGGCCCAACAAAAGTTAAAAATCCCAGGCTACATTAATTTACACCCGACGATGAATGTGTCAGGCGGAATTCGAATCCACAACCCTCTCACCTCCGCACAGCTTTTCCACATATCTCGTCTGTCACTCCATTGTGTTTGTTGATCAACTGAGCTGTCAGATTTCCCGCCATCCCAAGAACCGAACTGTGACGTCACAAACAAAAACAATCTTCGTGTTATGACAGCTTAAACCAAGCTTTACAGTTCGTCAAGCACTTGTAAACCACAAAGGTGTTGTAGAGGTTTGTTGCTGTTTGACGCCAAACGAGGTTTGTGAACTAAGGGAAATGCTACAATATCTAGTTGCTTAAATACAATATCTAAACTCGCTTACTAACAACTTAGTTCCCCTGATCATGTAAACTCACCTTGTAATCGCTTTGGTGAGAAGCGGATTTGATCTGAGCGCTTTAAGGTAAGCGATCCAATAATATTTGAGGACGTCGTAGCATTTTTTCTTGGGGCTTTCAGGTCGCTCCATTACGACTTAACACTGCAACAAATGAAAACATCAACTTAAAGATTTGGGGGCGAATAAATGAACAAAATTAGAAAAAAATATATTCATGTAGGCGCAATCTAATTGTTTGTTTTCGTTCCAATAAAAAACACCGTTGAATGTGTGTGAGGGGCAACAAACAATTTCTTCTAAACGATTTGAAACACGCGTTTAGGTTATTATATAACAAATTTTGTTCAAGTTGTTGATTGTGCAGGCGATGTACAGTGACGTGAAACATTTAAAGCAGCCCAAGTTAAAATGGCGACGCTCATTTCCGCTCCTTTCTCCCACTCCTCCCACTTCTCTCACTCCTCTCACTTTTTACGTTCTGCTGACTGAGCTTGTGGAAAGAACGACGCTTTTCTGGTTTTAACGAGAACTGACGTATTTTTATGTCGGGTGTGTTTTGTTCTTTTTGTTTGTTTTTTGTTCTAAACTGTTAAAACTTTAAAATATCAGCTCCAATCAGGCTTAAAGCGCCAAAACTAAAATAAAAGCAATTGTCTAATAAAGCTTTAAACAAATGTACTGGTAGTATTTGACAAAAATAATATTTTTTTTTTATTGAATGTGCATGGATAATAATTTACTGTGGCAATACACTTCGTTATATCAGTCTCCTTAGCTAAAGACGCAAAATAAGCGGTTTACAAAAGTTCTGGAATATCATATTTTAGGTAAGGCTAGTTGTATTTATTCCAAACATTCGTGGTCGTGGCAAAACAGTTAGTTCAACTAGTTAACTGAACTGTGATACTTTATTTAATGGTTACAGGTGAGCCCTTCGACTTTACACGCCTTAACTATCACTTCTAAAGGTCCATAAAGTTGCACAAAGCGGGCCTCGTGCAAGAAGTAGCTCAATGCACGAAGCAAATGTAAACAAGCAAGTCAATCATTAAACGACACGCTTCACCGCGCAACTGTCACGCTGTGTGAGCACGACAGCGTACAATTCGCTCTAGCGAGTTCGCTTGAGATTTCAACTTAGGCATACTGCAAACGTAGGGAAAAGTAGATGGCTATGGAAATAAATGATTATATTTAAGTGTAAAATATAAACTAATGTGTACAGCAACTAAAACGTAGAATCAGATGGTTTTATACAGTGATCTAACTCTACTGAAGTAATACTAACTAACGATTACGGCATACTAGTTAAAATACACCAAAATATAGTTTTAGGGTGGACACATGTACCATACCCACCCCTAATACCGGGTGCCTTCCGAATTACCGAGACCAACTGGTTTCATCAGGTTGTGGTGCAGACAAGGCAAGGCTAGAAAAATAGCCTGTGATGAGGTTCGAACTCACGACCTAGGTCAAACCGGGACCGTCGCTCTACCAACTCAGCTACACAGGCTCAGATGGTCAGGTGCCTGTTGGGGCCGGTTGACCGTCCAACACGAAGTTGTACGTACGAACAGGATGCAGACTCGTTAGACTTTAATTTAGCGACGGTCCCGGTATGGCCGAGGTCGTGAGTTCGGACCTCACCGCATACTACAGAATTCCATCCTGTTCATGCTTGCGCTACAATCCTGATTAGACGAACTCAATTGTAAAGTTTATTTGTTTCAAACGGATTCAAAAACACAGTTTAAATTTTCGTTTAAACGTAAAATAAAGATAAACTACCTAAAAACTCAAAATTAAAACACAGTTGTAATGATGCGATGATCTTAACTCATCGTGAGTTTTTACCGAAATGTAATTTTTTTCAAATCGCGCGTTGATTGACACTTACAACCTCGTTGTGACGTAACACGTAAAAACCGGAAAGTCGATTGTCAGTCAAGAGGAAATGACGTTACTGTTGGCATAGCAACCGGGATTATCTGCTGGTCATCTGTCCTGACAGAAAAAGCGACGCGTTATTCCACGTTTGTGGGTCGTAACCTTAGAGCAGTGTCCTCGGAGTACGGCTTGCACATGAGCGATTCAAATCTGCCAAGAAACCTTTCGTTTTGCTCAAGTTCGTTCCAACCCCGCTAGTCTAAAATATTATACCAAACGCATTTATTTGGTTTCGTTTCTTAATGAGCTGAATTATTGCATTAAAAGCAGTTTTTGCGATATTCAAGTCCATTCCTTCACTAAATCATATATGAGTTCAAGTTAATTTTAGTTGATTACTGAAAACTATTGGAGCTAAGTAGTTTAGCAAATAGTTCAGTGGAGTAATACGCCATTGAACCACTTTAAACTGTTTGTTAAGAACTGACTAAATTCCCACAAACTAACATATTTCATGCTAGTTTTCCGTGTCTTTGGTTGCAAAGTCTTCACAAAACTTAAATTCGAGCCGCATTAAAAACTGGGGGAAAACTGCGTCAGAGCAAAGTCAAGGTCAGAGAAAGTAAGTTAATATGTAAAGTGATTTACATTTGATTTTCAGAGTCGGATTCTTTACAAACAAAAATGCTATTTTTAAACAATTATATTACATTAATAAAAATAATTTTTTATTTTTAAGTAATAAGGGCATTTCCTTCTTATTTAGACCTTCTAAATCCCATTTTTTGCGATATTTTAATTATATCCCACAACACGCCGAAACGTGCCATCCACTCTTAGTCGATGGCGCCTGCAACGCTAAAACACAAGGTCCGCAACTTTAAATGGCGCTTTGCAGATCCCTTATTGCAATCGCGCTTGTCACAACACGACGAATGACGTCATCATACCGCTCGGTGTCTATTGACGTATTCAGATATCTATTTTCGCAAAAGGGCGTCTGTTTTCCGGGGATTTCTCATATTCTTGATGATTTTGTTGTTACTGCCAAGCTTTTTACATGTTCTTTATTGAAAATAGTGAAAAATATTTAGTTAAAACATTTATCAAAATAAGTAATTACACATTTTGTTCCGTTTTTTTTTTTTCACTTTTATTCACTTTGTCCAGTTTAATTGCTTAATATTAAGAGATCGCTGATTGTGCAATTGCCAAGAAGCAAAATTACTGCGCACATGATCAGGTGTTGTTTTGCGCACCTTAGGTGGAACAATACTCCCCCCAGCCCAATTTTACCCACCAAAAGGGGTTTTCATGGGTGAGCGGTCGATGTCTGGGTGACTGTGTTTCGTTCGAGGCACGTAACTTATTGGTTAAACAAAAGTAACACAGATTCATGTTCAATTAGAACTTCCAATGTCGGCTAAAGTCCACTATTAGTGGTTCATTTATCATCTAAGCAGCTTTTTAAATGCGTATTTAGCAGGATTTCGCACGAGACAGTTTTAAGCGTAAAGTGGATAGGTAAAACAACACTAAACTGTCTTCGGTTGATGTTAGAGTGAAATTAAATGGAACACTGGGGCTTTGCAAAATATATATTTAGATTCTCTGACACATACACATTTTAATTCCGGATGTTGAATCATAATGAACCAGTTCTAGAAGAACAAACAATGTTCCTGATTACGTCACAGTCGGAACGCGATTTCGTGAAGTTGCTCATCTAAAAGTTGCTGTTGTTGTTGTTATAAAGCAGCTGTGACGATTTATCCAGGAAATCTTTGCACGGCGAAGTCGTGTTGGCTACATTATAAGCTCGTCTGTTAGGAAAGCAGTTCGGAGTAAATATTGAAAATGTTGCTTGACGAGTTTGTTAAATATGAAGACGAATTCCAACAAAAGTTTGACGACGAAACGGTTTGAATAACTCCTTTGTTACATAGAAGAAGATAATAGTTTAATAGTTGAATGTTATTTTGCTGAATATTATAGTTAGGCCTTTTTATTCGAAATTATGGCGTTTTTTTTATAAAAGTTTAGTTTTGCATAAAGCATTAGACAAAGTGATGAAATACTTCTTCTTATTAGGAATGCTCAAATTAATTTATATCTTTTACTAACGATTTGAAAGATGTTTGTAAATTTGTATTTCAGCAACCTTTTGAGACAATGCTTATCTTTAAGGTGACCTTATTTTTAGATCGAGTACGAACCAATCAAAGTCCTTTACGTCACTATTCTTCGCAGTAGACTCGAAGCAAACTTCAAAATGACAGGTAAAATTGACATTTGAAGCAAAAGATTAACAGTAGGCTCGCTGCGCAGTTTTTGTAAAACGTTATGTTGAAGGTAGTCCATGTTACAAAACATAGAATTTTTAATTTTTTATAGCCTTTTGGTAACTTAAATTTTGTAAAGAATTGTTTTTATCGGCCAAACTGCTAAATGTGCTGCAATATAATGGTTGTGTATTTATAATCCTCAAGTTATTTCAGACAAGGTCAAGGTGAAGGTCACGTGCCCGGAACTTCTCGATTTTAATAGTTACGTCACAAAGCTGTCGTTGAATAGCGAGGTGAACGAGACGTTCAAGTTTGTGATCACAGAGGAGGTTGACCTTCGGGAGGAATTTCCATGCAAGGTCAGAAACTTACATCGAACCTACACAATTTTTTTCAAGGGAGTTATAGAATCCAGCACCGCCGATAAAATCAACATGTTCAGACTTTTCATATTTTAGTTGAAATTGTTTTAACAAAACTCGTTTATTTCCTTTATCCATCATCGTATCTTTGTATTCAAAGCGACCTTAGTGTGGGAATTAAGGGGCGTGGCCTAGGGTGTGTCTAAGGGCGCTTCAACTAAGGTTCAGCTTCATTTGACCTTGTTTTTCTCATCTAACCTTTCCCTATTTTTAAAAAATACGAAGCGGCTATTCAATATGTTTCTTAACAATGGTTTGAACCTTGTAATGTCTTCAAAATACGCTGGCTTAAGGTTGTAGTTTGATATAATTTTGTACACGATGTTACGGAGGTTAAGATATGACCGGACTTTGTTGTTGTTTGTTTAGGTGATGGTGATTTGCAAGGATGGAGTTTGCACCAACGAAGTTTCGGTCGACATCTCAAAGTTCACAACGGTTTGCGCGACCTTCCGGACACTAAGACTCCAGAAGAAAGATAAGCATCAGGTCAGTAACTTTGCCGGAAGAACAAGTTTCACAATTGAAACTATGCCTGGCAGCAACAGTATATTTATTCAGTAACGTTGGATTTAAATGTTCGAAAAAATTTGTTTGATTTAGCATATCCAAAGTTTTACGAGTTCCCCATCAACGATATAATATATTTACCATATTTTTAATTTACCTATCTTTAAAATGACGCCTCAGGCTAGTTAAGTCCCATTACGCGGTCCAATGCAAACTATTCCTTAGATAATCGCAACGAAAATGTTGTGGATTTTATTTCACCAAACTAAAAAATTGTTTAAATACTTTTAATGATGTTTTGTACAGGATTTTCAAATAGACGTTGAATTCAAGTTTGCCGCAATGTAAGTTTCTTTAGTTTACAAACTAGTTCGAAGTTATTTTATCAATCAAGCGAGAAAGGATTCTATCGAACTTTGTTTAAATTTAGTGAGAAACCGGATTTCCGTCTCGGAGTTGGTTTGAGTCAAGGAGAAAAACAATTCAGGAAAAAGCGAATCCCGACAGTTTTTGAGAACTTAAAGAAGATCTTCAGCCCGCAAGAAAGCCCGCAAACTGTTAAAGAGGTGAGAGTTGCCAAGCACGTTTCCACCGAACGCTAGAACATCGTGCTTTGCATCTTCAGACCCCTATCATCTCGCTGTGCACATCTGGCGGAGGTTTCAGAGCTCTGGTCGGAACAATGGGGTGTGTGGAGGCGCTCGAAGATGCAGGGATCATAGATTGTATGTCCTACATCACTGGCCTATCCGGGTCCGCCTGGTCAGTATGACTGTGCAAGTGATAAAAAATCTATTTTAAGCAAATGTAATATGATTTAACAACCTATTAGTTTGGTGTTTTATTCACTATAGTTGTTTAAATTAGTCCATATCATTCCAGGTACATTTCTTCTGCCTATGGGCGACACTCCTTTGCAGCAGACCAGAGAAATGACCTTCATTCGTCCTTGGGAAACAGCATGAAATCCAACCTTTATCGGAAGTTGGTAGATCCGTGGCACTACAGGGACTACTGGTGAGGCGTCCGGATCGACAGAGTCCCTTTATTTCAACTATCTTTTAATTTATTTAATTATGATAACTTAACAGAAGTGTAAAGAAAACAAAACTTTATAAAAACAACAAACTCCTACTAAATTATTTCGCCAAACTTGCAAAATGTGGTACTTGTGCTAATTCTTTACTTGTGTACATTTGTTGCATACGATTCATACCTAAAAAGCCATTAAATAGTTAATATTATTTTTCTTGGTTTACGTATTATTTGGGACGTATTCGCAATGAATTATAAATAAATCACAATAAACATAAAAAAAATTGTTTATCAGCAAACTATAAGTAAGTTATAATTAAAAATCACGAAATCAATTTACTACCATTCATTATGTTTATATTAGCTGCTAGGCCTGGGAAGTTTGTTTGTAGGTCAAATTAAATAACTGTTCGCACACCATTATTATCTAGGAAGTACATTAAGATGAACAAGAGCAAATACTCACAACCTAGTTCTTTGGTTGACTTTGCCGGTTACACTCTTGGCTTGGCTCTGCTCGGAGAACAAGTAGGTGCTGCAAGTATATTTAAATAAATCCAATAGTTAAATGCACTTGATTCCCAAACATGACAAAAATTTTAGTGTCGCAAACTATATATAACTGTATTTTAAATCCACCAGGTAAATATCCGCGGGCCGTAATAATATACCTCATGTCATCATTTGGAAGTAGATTGGTCGCCGCTAGTTTAAGTTCACATACAAAAGCAGTCTTGAATTCTTAGAAATATGTTTCAATTGATTTGGTAGAACTTGCACAGGAAGTTGAGCGACTTGCGGGAATACATCGAAGAGGCGTCGCTTCCTTACCCATTGTTCGTGTCACTTCACGTCAAAAACACAATCCTTTCGAGCAGCTTTCACGGTGAGTTGTAATAACATGAAATAATACTAAGAGGACATAACATAACCGTGAGATGATGTTACATGAGATGCTAACGTGATGTAACTTTATCATGATGAAATGTTATCACATGAGATGCTATCGTGAGGTAAT
Source organism: Ascidiella aspersa (assembly GCF_963924565.1). Taxonomy (NCBI): domain Eukaryota; kingdom Metazoa; phylum Chordata; class Ascidiacea; order Phlebobranchia; family Ascidiidae; genus Ascidiella; species Ascidiella aspersa. The sequence continues at coordinate 1,184,463 of NC_139448.1, read as the reverse complement.
TTTACCACATGAGATGCTACCGTGACGTAAATTTATCACGATGAAATGTTATCACGATGAGATTTGTTTTATGTAATTTCATCATGATTAAATGCTATCACAAGGAAATGCTATTACATGAGATGTTATCACGACTCACGCACCATCTTATTGCAGCTTATATGGAATGCTCTCCTTACGAGATCGCCTTCCCTTGTTTTGGGATCAACATGAGTCCAGAGGACCTTGGTTCCATGTGGAACTCTGGGGTCCTGGTGCGCCGCTGTCCCGAGTTCCCCCTACACTTCCATCAGGGGGTCACCGGCGCCGCTATGGCCATGCTCCTGCAAGCCACCCCCGGCTTCGGGGAGGTCGACGAACACTTCCTCAAGTACATGGGTGAGAAGTCTGACCAAACCTTCGATATTTTAAGACTTTGGAGATCTTGTTTACAAACCTTGTACTTTCAGACGTTAAATATCTTACTTTTCGTACAAACCTTAACATTTGCAGATACTTTGCGAAAAAGACGAAAATCTAGTGCTCCAATGACGCCGATCAATTTGCCAGAATCACCGAAAGAAGACGAAGGCCTCGAGGTAACTTTCATGGAGATTTTTGTATTTCTAAGGTCAAAAAAATTGTCCTGTATTAAGCAATGGTGAAAAATAACTTGTAGTGATGTGATTTCAATTATCAACACAAAACATGGCTGTTCTGTTAAGTAAGGTTTATTTGCAGAATGCTTACTTCCCCCTCTCATTCCCACCATTCTTAACGAACACATCTTATTAATTATTTCTAATCGAAAATCTCGGCAACGTGATCGATCAGTTAACTTTGCGTTGACAAACGTCGCCAGTGATTATTGGGATTTCACTTTTGTTCCGACAACTTAAGTTAGAAAGCTTCCCTGTGAAAACAGCATCTTGTCTCTTCCAGTTTTCTTCCGATCTTTCTTCCGACTCGGAGGACTTCTCGGACGCTCTCTCTGACTTGCACCTCGGGAGTGTTGGGAGGTTGGCCACTCCGGAGCGCTCCCCTCCTCTCACTCCTCTTGAGATGTACAAGGATGCGTTGGAGGGAGAGAAGGGAGATGAGGAGGGAGCCGGCACTCCTCCAAAGTCAATCATGAGTCAGTTCAAGTTTTGCTTGGACGGGATTCGAACCTGGATCTGAAACTTGTTTCGCAAAACCTATACGATTTCCTCATACGTGTTACACACTAATAGTATTGAGTGGGTTACAATAACGCGTTCGCAGTAAACGTTTTTCATATTGGAAGATTTGTTATTCCAATCAATTTAAAAACAACCGCAAGAATCGCTAAGCCGGGGTAAAAAGCTCCCGGTTCTAACAGTTGAATTAAATACACAAACATGTTTATTGCATGTCAAGGATTTTGTTGAAAATTATTTAGTTTGAGGTAATTTGATTAAATTTCAAGTACTTACACACTCTCATGTAAAACTATTTAATGTGAAAGTTTAAGCTTCTATATTTATTCGTTTCAGGTCGGGCGTTTACCTTTGTGACGTCAGCGCCGAGTCGATTGTTCGGAACAGCTGAGCAGGGGCATACGTTGGCGGAACTTGTCAGGGCTGGGCTTGCCTGGAGCTTCCTCAGGTGGGTGACAAGATGCAAAACAAGTGATAAGTCACTAAATCAAGGTAAAGTAGGTCAATACGGCGAAGACTCTTCATGAAGTTAGCTAACACACAATATGATTAAATCGTTGGCGTTCAGGTTGTGCGAAAAAGTTCCAGTTATTTAAAATATGTAAATGTAAATAAGTTTATGTTATTCAAAATAACAAAATATATCTTCAGTTAAGTAATTAGGCAAACGCACAAGTTGTTTAAACCATATATTTTTGGTTTTGTGTTTCAGGAAAACGTCGATGAAGGTTGACAGGGATGGATTGATCGGGAGAACCGGAAAGATATTCAACTTCACAATGAACCTCAGCAACCTTCGCAACTTCAAACTAAACCCGTTCGGAGTCCCTGACTATACTGACAGTGAGTACAAACAATTAAACAACTCGATTGCTTATATTAAGTTTTACAATTAACGAAGGCTTTTCTTCTTTTGTGATTCTGTAAGTTTTGGTCGTTCAATTGCATTTTGGTTCTTGGGGCCCACCTAGTTACTTGCCAATTAATGGAAGTTTACTTTACATCACTTAAAGTATACCGTTTGTTGGAGAATAATGATTTGCTTTTTAAAATCTCTGATCAAACCCCATAAGACCACACATTCAAATAAGTTTGAAATAAAGTACAGATATGAATTGTTAAAGGGCTTAATCGTTTTTTATGCAGCTGCTAAGCAAGAACTGATTAGTTACATGAAGAGGGGAAGCAAACAGTTGATGCGAGGAATGTCGGTTGACAGGAAAGTAATCTCGCTCGTCGACGCAGGTTAGGGAGAGCACATAAAGCAGCTAGTGGCTCAAAACAACATTTAAATGCGTTGTTTTATTTTTGTTTTTTGTTATTTTGAGCTGCAAGCTTGGACAAAAACTAATTTCTCCTAAAAATAGTTTTGTTTGCAAATGACAAGTGAAATCCAACTCTTCTATTATGTTGTGTTAATTTTAGGCTATAAAATACTAAACAATAATTACCTTAACGTCACCCTTTACCTACTTCAACGTTAGTTACCACTATGAACAATAGGGATAAAACCATTCCCTATACGCTCACATTCACTTTATCCAGGTGTTTAACATTAGGTTTGTTGATTGCAGCTTGTTACAACAACGTGGCTGTAGACATCCCTCTGCGACCACAGCGAGGTTGTAATGTGCTCATCGTGTGCGACTTCTCAGAGTGGCGTACAGACGACCAGTTCCAGCCTGTGGTAAGAAGTGCTACACTAATATTTGAGAGATCGAGAAAGATAATAAGGTTATTTTCAAGAAAAAAAAACAATTTATTATTGAACGTTCAAAGAACAGCCTCAGTATTTCTGATTGTTACACAACCCAGTTTAACATTGTGACATTCCTTAAGTTAGTTTCGCATACTAATTTCCTGAATGCGTTTGTTGCTGAAAGTGTCGTATTTTAACCGCTCCAACTTTTATTCATTACATAAATGTCATTGCTTTTACACCAAGCGACTCTTGTATCCCTAGATGTACAACTGTGTTTCAATATTGGTTTTAAACAACGCGTTTCAGCGATGAATAAGAGCTTAAATACCGTACGTATCCCGCGTTAAAACACGATGTTTTTACAGACAATGGTTTCTGCTGCGGCTGGAGCTTGGAAGGAAGGACTTAAGTTCCCCAACTTCAACTTCAAGGAGATCCTTCGAGGTCCTCCAAAGGAATGCTTTGTTCTGGAGGAGGAGGGCGACCTCGAGTGTCCGATCGTCCTCTGGTTTACTCTCTGCAACAAGAAGTTCCGAAAGGTCAAAGGTTACAAGCCAAGAGCCGAAGCATTCAGTGAGTTACACGTAAACCAAATCACATTTTTAATGTTGGTGGAATAAGTGTCGGAAAAAATCCCAATAAAAATAACCTGACAAAAATACAAGGGCTAAATAAAAATACACTGCTTAGAAAACCTCTTAAAAAATTTATTCACCGCCAATTTATTTTCTTCATACATTTGTTGGGTGGTGCGAGATGACCGCTAAATCTTCTTTAAATTCTTTAAGTTGTAACCACCGTTGTACAAATGGCAAACTGAAGCCAAAACAACAAAAAACGTAAAATAATCGCTCGTGGTAAAACGAACTACTACGCCTCGGGGAAAACCGGTAACACATTACTCTATGGAGAAACGACATTGTTACTGTGGTCATGCCTGACGGACAAAGTAACTTACTTGGCAGGGGTTTCGACAAGCGCAATGTCACAACAACACCCCATTATTGTAAAAGTAGAAGTTACTAACCACCAATAATGTTGTTAATCCACAGAAAATGAGAAGAACTTTAACGATTTCTCAGTTTACGGCCCGAACTCGGTTTATGGGACGATGAACCTCTGCTACCAGGAAAGAGACTTCGAGCGACTCCGTGAGCTTATGTACTTCAACGTTTCAAGTAACATTCACGTGAGTCTACAATCGGTCAATCTTGCTTAGTCACGCATGCTTATTACACTGGGATACGGTTTAAAAACGCTTATTTTAACTTGGGTTTGTAACTGGCGGATTCCTGAGAATATCGAATCGGACCCGAGCCTGAGTTAATTATAGTATCGGTAATCGCCCTATATATATATATATATATATATATATATATATAGGCAGTGCCCCCCTGCATCCCCTGACTGCACGTCCCTATATATAGGGCGGTATCGCTACCGTTCTGATAAATTAGGCGTTTCAGTATAACGCTGTTTGGTTTTGGATTTGTCCTATTTTTGCCAATAATATCGGGTAACGGTATCACATTAAATACAGCGTTTCGGACACCGCTATTTGCGAAAACTTAATATCGCAAAAGTTTGTCGATAAAGCAACCGAATGTTATTAGCAATGTTTTAGTTGCTGGACTTTTAATAGAATGACGGCAAACCTATTGTTTTGTTTCCAGGTGATTAAATCTGCAATTAAACGGGCAACTGAAAGAAAACGAAAATTCCTTGAATCGAAAGAAAAAGTGTTGTGATGCCTTTTTGTAGAATTTGTTTATGAGTTATATATGTTGTAAATATTTCGCTATTTCTGGTAGCAACGTTCTGTGGTATTCGTGTATGAGCTTAATTTTGGAAATAAAAGTATTTAAAGATTATTAACAAAAAAGTTTCTGCAGAACAGCTAGAAATAATTTGTATATAGGTAATTTACCATAAGGGGAATTCGTGGCATAATTTTTTTTTGTAGTGATAAATGAAACATGTTTTTTAGTCTTTTAGGGTTAGTTGGTTTCGGGCTAATAGCTCGAGCTATTTACGTGTTTTTAACATTATCACGGAAAGCTACGAACAAACGACAACGTAGAAGTATACTGGCCATAGCTGGATCGGGTAGGTGCTGACTTTATAAGGTTCAACAAACTTTCACACTTCTTGTGTATTGTACGTTAGCTAACAAGCTACACTTTCATTGTTAGCCAGATAAAAAGTGTTTTATGTTATTATGTAACCTTTTTATTAATATGTTGGATAACTTATACCGCTTTACTATAAAGATTTAAAAAAATGTTCCTTAAATTAAACTGTTTTAATCATCCCATCTTAATCTAAATAGCAAAATATAACTTGGAATTAAAACAAATAAGTTTTCCATTTAAGGTAACCTATGAAGGAAATTACACTTGTTTGATTAATAAATAAAAAAAGGTCTTCTGGTGCAAACATACAGCCATTATTGCCCAATGTTTAGATCTTATCAGGGTAAATGCTGGTATCTGCTGACAGAAAAGTCGGTTACATTGGAAGAGCGGTAGTTTCATGGAGCAAGTTCTGTTTTGTTTTAATGTTTAGGTGGTCACACTTCGGAACTAATCCGCCTGCTTGAAAGTTTACCCAATGGGTTTTCTCCAAGACATTATGTTGTTGCCACAAGTGATCAAATGAGCTTGCAAAAAATTAAACAATTTGAAGAAAACCATTTTAACGACAAAATTGATTATAGTATTTATAAAATACCCAGGTAAAATTTTAATGCATATTTTATAATTTATACTTATTTTCCAAAGTATGTAATTATTATACAAAGGTTATTTGTGTTCAAACTGATTGATACTGTAAGCTTACAATGTTTTAAATTGCAGAAGTAGAGAGGTGGCACAGTCATGGCTGAGCACGATTTACACAACATTCATGGCCTGTCTTGCTTCATTAATTGTGGTTTACAAATCCAAGCCTGATATTTTATTATGTAATGGACCTGGCACTTGTATTCCAATATGCATTGTTGCTCTACTTTACAAGGTAATAAAATTGAGTGGCAACATTTCAATCTACAAAAGTTTCATGGTGGTACAAAAGTACATTTTGCAAGCATCTCTGTAGACTTTAACCTGTTCATTGTTATTTGAACAAGATTGTCAGCCATGTTTGTGTAGTTTAGATTTTCAAATGAATTGAGATGTGATAATGTATAATCAAGTTCAACCAATTATTTGTTGTTCCAGGTTTTTGGACTTTGCTCTGTTGATGTCGTTTACGTTGAAAGTATTTGTCGCGTCACTTCAATGTCTATGAGTGGAAGACTGATTTATCCTTTTGCAAACAGATTTTATGTTCAGTGGCCACAACTTTTAAAAGACTTTCCTAAAGCAATTTATCTTGGTGGAAGAGTTGTTTAGCAACTTACATGTTTATTTTTTGTGTTTAAATAAAAAATCATGTTGAATTTTAAATAGAAATCTTCAAGCAAATATGACTTGTAAGAGAAAGAAGCATTGCTTAATATTTTTATTGGGTGCAATTAGGTAAAAACACAAATAGTTTTGTAAAATTTACAGAGAACAAAACAATTTTATACAGTGAAAATATTCAACAGGAATATTAAAAAATCAGGCCATGGTGTCAAAGATTAAACATCCAATTTCAGCAGTAAAAAATAAAACAATATTCCATATTTGAATTATATAAAATAAAAATACACACTCTTAAAAAGAGCTGCAAAAACTTTGTTCGCATAAACAACATGTAGTTAAAAGCTAACTAGTATCAAGACACTGGTTCCTAAACTTTTAAAATACTGGAATACCTTTGCATTGCTATCAATTTTGAAACCTAGGCTAAACAAAAACTCGTTGTCTTACACTTGCATTGCTATAACCATATTTTGATTCAAGGGCATTTGCTACAGTGCTGATTTTAATATCCATGTTATTTACTACAGAGTTGAAGAGAAGTTGCAGGTTAATTGTCATAACCAAGGCAAGTAGTGAGAAACTGCAGGCATTTATCGGAGTAAGCGTCTGGAAAGTGTTTGAAGTGTAAAATATGCGGCGAACTTTCAAAATTGTAGGTTTGCACACTCGCTAGTGCCATCCGGTGGTTGGCCATCTCCTGAATGTGGCGATGCGGAACAATTACGTCGGCCGTAGAATATAAGTAAAGGTGTGGCCACGTCTCTTCGGTTGATGTAGTTTTGACCTGCATTGGAATATGCAATGTGTTGAGCATTACACCAACAGATACACTTGCTTGCAGTCAATTAAACTGGCAAGATATTTCAAAAAAAAAATAATTTTAGCCAATACAATGAGGATTTTAACTAAAAAAAAGAATAAGAGCATCTGTTAATTAAAACTAATACTTAGCTTGGGTTGAAAAGTATTGAATATAAAAATAAGTGTAAAAGTAGGGAAACAACTAATAACTATAAGGTATAACTTTAATTACCTGATAAATGTCAGCATTTTTTAAAAATCCAAATAATCTAATAAACCTCCAAACAAAAACAAGAATGCCAAAAGCTATGACGGCAAAAAACGCAGCAATTTTGTTCGGAATGATCCCTGAGTTGTAAATAGCCTTGGAGCCGACAAGAAATTCCACTTTTCCAGGGCAGCTATCAAACACAGTTCCAACCACATTCACGTGTTTTTTCTGCACAGTTTTTTAACATTTCAGCAAAAAGCATCTTATTTTGTTTTTAACAAACTTGCAAAATTAACCTGTATTGTGTAAAGTTTGTACTGAATGTTATAAGTAGTAAGTGATGCACTCTAGCAAAATGCTTTTTAACGGATGTCACGATTAATTATTTGATGTTGAGCTCATTATTTATATTGCATCAACTTACTCCATAACATGGAATAAGAACTAAACAGTGCTTGCTATGAGACAAGTATTAACAATGCAAATTGGTATCAGTACTATGCTATTAAATAAATCCTACTCAACATCCAGGTTAGTGCTAGATGTTAAACTATTTGCGAACCTTTTAGGTCAACTAACTTTGTACAACATTTAATGAAATAAATTAAGATGTTTAATTTTTCCTTAGAGTTTCTTAAAACTTACAAGAAAGCATTCTGCCAAGTGATAGTACACAAAGAAGCCTCCATTGCTTAGAACGTGGATGAGAACAGGTTGATCTCGTAGTCCGTAATCATCGAGCAGCTGATCCAGCTTTCTTGCTGCAGCTTTCAGCAGTTCGTTTGACGATGGGTCTACAATCACAACACACAAACACTTGAAAACAATTGTCTGAATAATGATTTGCAACCAATGATGTAAAAATATGTATGTTTATAAGATACACCAGTGCTCTTCAACCGGTGTGCACGGTGCACCCTAGTGTGCAACAAAATATGCATAGGTGCACCAGTACTAATACAAGGGTGCATCACAAACTGTTAATGAACAATTAGTATTTGACATTTTTAATGACCAAACAGTCATTAAATAGTCTCATTGCTATTTTCTCAAGTTTGTTTGAATGCTGTTTTCTGACATGCAATAGTACTCGCAAGCAGCCTGCAGCCATAGTCCATATCTCACCGACAGTGTGTAAAACTTCAGCAGCTTCGCTAGGTTTAATTGACATGATGATATTGATATGCATAATTTTCATATAGCTTTTTACCTCAGTTTACCTTTTAAGTAAACAGGGTGCATTAGTTCGTCACAACAACTTTAAGGCTTCACCAAACCTGAAAAGGTTGAAGAGCACTGAGATACAGATTGAATATATCTGGATAAGTTAACAAAAATCAACTTCTAACTTTAAACAGGGTTATACATTCTTTTGTGATACACGGTTTACCATAAAAGAAGATGTCCCTTCCTGGATGGATGTATCTGATTGTAACACAACCCTCTTTCTCATAAATCTTGCTGTATTTTGCCAGATGTTTGTCAGAAGCTCCGACCCACCCAAGCAAGAAAACGACTGGCTCCTCTATTTCACCAACTGCATCAGAATTTGCTTCAAAACAACAATTAAAATAAATACTAGTTGATTATAGTATGTTTAAATAAACAGCCACTGCATTAACCATTTAATAATCCAACCCACAAACTACTGTGGAAAGTGACAATTCAAGTTTTTTTAAACAAACCACACCTGCACCAACAAAATTCAAAAATGCATGGGTGAACTTCAGGTCTTTGGTCACCTACTGTCCCACAAAAATAAGTTGTGCAAAGCAACACTAATAACTTTAGGTATAGACCAAGGTAACTTTCAAATGGACATGTAATCGTTAACGGGTGCAGGCGTAAAAAGGGATCTAGTCAAATAGCCTATAGGCACTTCCTGAGACCAGAAGCTACACAGCACAAAAAGTTAGCAAAAAAAATTAGTTATTCACAGTACTAAAAATGGTCTATATTTTAAACATTTGTTACATATATCTTTAAGTTGCCTATATTTATTTTGTGCCTACTTTTTAATGCAAATTATGCAAAACTACCACCACCCAAACACTAAATAAATAATCACATACTGGAGCGGGCGTAATACATCGATCCAGGTAATTTAGCAACTTCCCTACTTAAAATCAGATTACTGCTTTGCAAGGAATGCTCATGTGGAAACAACAGTAAAAGATAGATAAGAAAGTTAGCTTTGTGTTTTTAACAAGAGCATATTGAAATTTGTGTAAAAAAATAAACAAAAATTTTCATAATGATCTGATATTACCAACCCTGTTAAAGTTGTTGCCGGAGTTGCTTTATTTGCGCTTACCAGTGGAAAAACTTTAAATTAAAATTAGTTTTTTTTAATTAAATTTATTCTACCAAAAATATGCGTTTATTTTTCGTAAAAAAAATAAGGGTGCTTACTTTATTACGAGAAGGTCTTGTAAGATTGTAGAAGCAATACTACAGAACATAAATGAGCTTAATTAAATCTTTGGAGCTAATATAAAATAATTTTAAACGTCATAATGACGAAATTTTAGGTATAATTTTTTCGTCGGGAATTCCGGGAATTTTCGTTTTTCAATCCCGTTTCCCGGGAGTGAAAAAACCGGGAAAAAGAGGAACCCCAAAAAGATTTACATACAAAACGTAAAACTCACGTGTGGGAAAAGTAATGTTGTACTCCAAGTCATCTTGTTCTCTGTCCATTAACTTAATGAAAGATCGAAAATATATTTAAACTTAACTTTGCCTTCTTGCCAACATTAGAGGCTCCTCGCAAAATCTGCTAAACAAACCAACCGTAACGTTATACACAAAACCCCAAGTTTGTTAAATATTTACTACAGGGTTTTATTTTATTTTTTTGAACATATACACTTCGTCATTTCTTGGTGTTGTTGAAATTAATTTTAATTGGGTTACATTTTTTAGTGTCAAAAATATTTGTATGGTCTTAAAACTAACGCGACAAAATATTAAAAGCGACAAGCGACAAATATTTGCTTGATTCAACGCCGAAATCATTCATGCATAACGTTTATGCAACTCAGAAATGTTTCAATAAAAATTATTGAAAAATTATAAACCATCAAGTCAACATATCTAACTTTATCTAGTAGCGTCGGATATTTTCTATGGAGAAACTAATAAAGTCGGTTAACGCCCTGAAGTTTCATTATGGAGGATTAATAGCAGAGGAAAAAAAGTAAGAAATATAAACATAAGTATTTTAACGCCAAGTTTATTTTGTATTAATTATAAATAACTGGCACTGTTCTAAAATCCTACAAAAATGAATATTATTTGGGTTAGGATTAAAAAGCAATATAATTAAATAATTATACTTGACCCACCATCACCCAAACCCTAACTGACAACCTAACCCAAATATTGTGCAGAAGAAAGTAGTTTCTTAGTTGCAAACTAATTCTATTTAGCCGTTTATTAAACTTTAAATTTTGAACATCGGGGGGCCGGCCATTCTTCCATATATGTCAAATGGTGTACTTCTAACTTCGAACAGCTTAGTAAAAATAAGTAAAGATAAAATAAAAATAACCAGGATGCCTATTTTGTTTATAAAATTAGTCATTACTAAGGTGGTATTCCAAAATATAATTTATATTGATTTTGTTGCTATTGTATTTACATTATGAACACAACCATGAGCCTGTAATTAACCTTTCTCATAATAATTTGTTTATGTTCTTAGTCAAAAAGATGCAGCCACCAACCCAAAGGAGCGTCAGGTTCACTTGAACGCAATCGCGGAATCTCTTACTTCAGCTTCATTGAGGAACAGTAGCGACCTTCCAGGATTGTTAAGTATGCTCATAAATAAACAAGCTTAATGCATCTTTTATAGCCTTTGTGCAAATTTAAATCACATTCTTAATATGAAAGTTGAGATTCTTCACTTATTTTACTGACACTATACTTGATTTTATTACTTGAATGTTTTATTGTTTCAAGCAATTTCAATTGAGATCCTGTTACAAGCTTGTACAGATGAGAGCGCTGATGTCCGTCTCAACGCAGATGAATCTTTGAACAAAGTCATAAAAAGTCTTCATGAAACTTCCATGAGCAAAATTCTGGTTGAGCTATATAAGGATATTAAAAAGGTGCTGTTGAAAACAGTTTAATTTTTGCAATTAGAAATACTTTTTTTAAACCTAACTGTTTTTATGTTAGGATGGCCACGCTCGCAGTCTGCGCGCTTCACTGCACAAGTTTGCTTGTCTGTGCTACAACATCCGGCCGGGAAAGTGCCGAGCGTTTATCCTCAACATACTTCCATGTTTGAGTCGCACTTCTCAACGTGAGGAAGATTCTGTGCAGGAATGCCTGGCAACTTCAACCCCGGTGAGAACAAAACGATTCGGTAAAAAAATCTAAAATAAACACAATATAACCCTAAATCACCTATTACAAAAGTTTTGTTTTTTAAATCACCATACTCGTATTTCCTTCATAATTTTAGTAAAAACACTAAAGTCATAATATTTAATATAATCAACATTTTGCTGTCTACAACGTTTTGGCAATATCTCATGCCATCATTAACGTAAAAATACTAGTGAAGATAAAATCAATAAAACAAAAAATGATTTACTACTCTGTTACATTTCTACTTGGTCTTTAACCTCCACAGTAAATAAATTTGTGATTGAATTAAAATCCATGTTTTTAGAAAATCTTTGCTGTTCTTGGTCAGTTTGTAAGTGACAGTGAAGTTCAAGGGTTAATTGCCTCGTTCCTTAAAAACCTTTCAAGCAAGTCAGTCACACTTCGTCGGTCAGCTGGAACGTGTCTCCATGCAATTGTTGTTAATTCACGCAATAAAGAGTCAATGTTGAATCCACTTCTACGTTCGATTCAGGGTAAAAACATTCTATTATTTTTCCTTTACATGTAAAATATAATGAACACATATTTAGTGCTCTGGGGTTGGATGCCACAAAATTACTTAATGCAAATAACGAGATTGTGGCCTATTTGATATCTATAGTGTAAACTATTTGATATTTAATATAGGTCTACAATCTACATGTTGCTAATAAATGTTTTCTGCGCAGACATTATCACCCAGCGTCATACAAACAGAAGTACCGTCCTTGGCTGCTTGCAAACTTTAAGAATTCTTAGTCCTTTGGTCAATGAAACACAATCTTCAAGCACTTTACTGGTCAAAGTAAGTCGTGGGAGCTGAAAACGTTCCTCTGCATTTTTTGTTTACTGTGAGTTTGTGCTTTTATTTTTGCAGACTTTTGAGATGTCGGTTTACTATTTGTGCAACAAAGACCACACAATTGTAACTTCTGCTTTGGAGCTCTTAGAGCAATTACTCGGAAACTTTATACAACTTCTGTCCAGCAACTTTTCTGGGCAAACTTTTATCATTGATCAACCAAATGGAGATGAGAAAAGCATTGTTTCCACAAGTAAGTGCTCAATACCAAAAAAATAACAAAAAAATGATATATTTTACAAGATAATGCAAAAATAGGTTAATTACATTGAAGTTGTAACAAAGGTAATAATATGTTACGTAGAAAAAATCAGTGAAGTTTATTTTAAGTCTGACTTTTTTGGCTAAAAATATTAAGTTTTAAAATAATGATTGGCCCAAATATTTTTACCGTCCTGAGCCAAGTAAAAATCCGTTTGTGCCTTCTTACACATTTAACTTTTTTATTGGATGTAAGCTCTGTTTTTCAATTTGTCAAGTTATAAATTCAACTGGTTGTTTTTGAGGTGATATTTCTGACAACTTTTTTTGTGTTAAGTTTCGACTTCATCCAGTCTTACAAACATTAGCGAGGATACTTCATTGTTGGGAAGTGACGTGAACGAAGAAATCGCAAGCAACGAAAAAGTTTTGGAGAATAGTGAAGCAACGATTGAAGCAAAACCTGATGAAGAAACAACTTTTGTTCCACTCGGATTTGACGATATTTTTGACAATTCCCAGTCTACCCTAAAGACTTTAGCTCGCATTATTTGTCAAAGGTTAATAACTTTTTTGTGAAGAAGAATTAAACAGTAGCAAACAATACAAACCCAATATTAAAAGTAATAGCGTTTTACACATGTTGAATGTTTTACTTTTGCAATTTATCATTTACAACTTTTACCTTTTATAATTTTTATGCCGATAATAGTGTAAGTTACACTTTTTAATTCTACTTGGCAGAATTATTGAATAATAAAACACATTTTGCAGGTTCTTATTGTCCCACAATGATGGAAGTCTTATAAGTGGTTCAAAAGTAAGTGCTGAATAATAACTGTAGATTTTATCTTCACTTTAAATTATTTGTTTAATAATATTTTTAGTTACATATTTAGAAGGTAGGTGTAATGCTTAACATTTACATAATTTATTACCAAGCATTGATGAAAAGTTTATGGATATACTACTAGAAAGCAATTTCTTGCTATTATTTAATTGTTTTTTGTCCAGGTTCGTGTTAGCAGCAAGAACTTGGCTCTTATTTGTTTGTCAATTATCGTCAAACAACTTCCCTCAATCATTGGGGAGAGCATTCTTAACACGGTTTGTCATTACATTGTTACCACATTTTAGCTAGCACATAAACCATATTTACTTATTACTTAAATACAAAGTATAAGCATTTGGGAAGTATAACAAAATAATTGTGAGCTGTTGCATAACTTTTTACTCTATTAAATAATGAATTTCTTGTTTTGCTGAAAACATTTCTTGTTTAAAGTATTGTGAAGTTTGTGAACCACAAGCATAATTACTGCAATCATTTACCAGCTTACCCTGTTTTTTAATGATGTTCCCGAAAGGTGTATTATGTTTAGCTTATCTGTTTTTAATGTTGTTATTCATGTGTTTATTATATTCAGCCTAACTTGTTGAGAAATGATGTGACTTATGTGTTTATTATATTCAGTTTGACAAGCAGAGCAGTCGCTTTAAAGATGTGTTTGGATATTGCACGCATGAAGATCCTCAACTACGAGGCGCCGTACTTTCTGTCGCTGCAGCATACCTCACCTCGGACAAACCAAGGTATTATCGCACTTTGTCAAGTTTTTCTTTATAAAAGGTGCCAAGCAAATTATAGATTCATGAAGGTGGACTATGTAAAGATTAATCACAAACGTTGAAAGATTTGATTAGAAATAGTGTTATGTTTAAAGTGGTGAAGAGGTCACTGATCTCTGTGGGATGATGCTGGCATCTTTGTCCGACAAATCTTCAGGAACAGTTAGACAAGCTTGTTCTTCAATTTCTCAATGCTTACCTTCGTTGCTCAACAGATCTGAGGTAAGTGGTGAAAGGGAAGAACCCAGATAAATTCCAATAAATTTAATTTGGCACTTCATCAATAAATGAATTCTTACAGTAAGTTTCGTTTTACCTGATAAAGTAAAATTATGTATTTAAAACATCATGAAATTTTTAGCAGAAAAGCAAAATAGTTACTGAAAACCTTTGTTCTACTTACATATTTTTCTTTGCATTTTATAGTAAGGTTGTGTTACATACCTGTAATATTCTGCTGCCACTTTGTATGTTTTAATCCAATATACCTATTTTTTTTTAGCAAACAAACCATGGCATGGAGTTGCTTAAAGGGATTTTTTCCCTACAGCACAACTCCTATTGGTTAATACAAACTGACTTGCTGGAAATCATTGCTTCGTTAAACTTCAGGCAATTGTCTCACTTGGAATCACAAAATGGATCTGTTAAGGTTTGTATTTTTCACTAAATCTGGTGGCGCTGTTAAAGGCACTCGTATTTTAATATCCAAAGCTTCCATAAAAGCATACAAGTGCATTTGATACTGGTTTGTGTTCCAAAATATTTGTTAAATACCTAATTAGGTCAATTTGTGTTTTTTACAGTTGATTCACTTAACTCTAATCACTTTACACTAATAATACAAAGCTACCTTTGTTAGAAACTTTAGAAAATTTATAAAGTAAAAACAATAGTGGTTCGATTGTTACAAACAATGCTCGATTGTTAAAAACAATGCCTCGATTGTTTGAGCAGAATTCGATCCAGGACAAAGCGCTCCATATCGCCCTCCAGTGCTTGCAAGATGAGGATTCCCGCATCCGAAAATCTTCCGCCGACACTCTGGTTGCCATGGTTACGGGGCTTCACCCTGGGGCGGACCCGGTTCCAGAGGAGGCGTCCCAACTATGCCGGAACCAACTGGGCCTAATGTACCTAGGCAGGGGCAAGGGGGAGTCCCCTTCGGACCGTGGTTCCGCAAAATCAATGTTGAAGGTTTATCGCGGGTACGAGACACAAAATGGCGTCGATGAATTCATGGACGGGTTCGTAAGACTTTTACTTTTCTCTTGTTCTTTTACAGCAATTGTTGAGTCGTTCAGTTTATTGTAGCAACGTTTAAGGTATGAATCTGTTTATGTTACTTTGTTCGTCTCATTGAAAAGGTTTATTTGGCTAAAATTAGAATAAACTTGGCTTTTGAGTCTTTGAACCTCCTGAATAATTGTTTATTATTACGTCACAGTCTCACTTTTGTGATCCACGAGGTCAGTTCATTGCTTTGTTCGACGACATCGAAGTCTTCATCCTCAGGATGCCTTCTGGCTTTGAGTAAGCTTTCAGGGGCTTTCCCGGTGTGTGAATACCCCCTGGCTTGGGGGTGCAACTTCACTCGGTGTAGTGAGGCGGAACACAGGTGAACAAATGCATCTGCACAACTATTAAACTACTGGTAGATTATGTACCTCGTAAAAAGTTGATTAAAACAATGTTTTTGTCGTAGATTGCGATTTGGCAGCAACTCTCCTCAGCATGAAAACCAGGCGAGTAACCTAGTATTTTACCGGTTATTTTGTCATTAGTGGCAGTCGATGCTGTGTGCTGTTAGTGGCAACCTCGTGCTGTCAGTGGCAACTGGCAACCTCTGGCTGTCAGTGACATCCTCTTGCTATCAGTGACAACCTTGTGTTTATTGTAGAAGATCCAACAGCTTGGAATCCTTCCAGTGATCATGGATCTTCTCAAAGCATCTTGGATCCAGTTGGATCTTCAAGCTCATTCAGATTGCTTGAGGTTGGCTGGGAACCTTATTGCTGGCGCCGCATCACATGGTGAATACAGGTTACTTTATAAACTGTCAACAATGTTGGTTTGTTGTAACGCATATTTCATTTCTATTAGAATGTACGCACTTTGTCGGAGCAGAAGAGAGTAACGAGCCTGCGTCCGATGAGAGAAATAGTTCTACTTGTAAGTATTTCAATGTTTTAATTCGACAGAAATGTACAGAAACAAGAATATTTAAGCGTCTAGTCACGTTTCTATCGCTTTCATGTTTGTTTGTTACTAAAGTACGTATGAGTGGTGGTCTTTGTTACGTCATTGTTGCGGTTTTTTTACAGCCCAGCAATGGAGTAGTGTAAAGGACTGGAAGTTGTCGATGTACACTGGCCAACTCTTCCTACATCTTGTAAAGTTGCTCTCTATACAACATCACGTCATCACGGAAACAACGCCTTCATCAAACAAGGTAACTTCTATCCATGTTTCACTTCCGTTTATTCTAGAAACAACCCACGTGGTTTGTGATTCTGTGGAGCTAAATTTTATTATTTTGAACCATTTAAACTTTGTAAGTTATTTTAAACTGAAGTGTTACTATCGTTGTGTCATGTGTGTGTTTGTGTGCATATCAATGCAAAGTTAATCAAAACTGGTTGTTTTAAAGTAATATTCAATATATCTTAGAAGAGTCGCAGCAATATTAGATGAATTGCCTACATCTTTGAAATATTGCAATTCATGAGGTTAGCAACCTTAACAGTGTTCCTTAATCCCGACCACCAGAGTGTGCTACCGAACCTCTCTTCAAATACGTCGCTCCCCAGCCCCATCAAGCGGAAGGACAAGAAGGACCAATCAGTAGCGGCCACGCCCCCTAAAAGCTCACCAATCATAAGCCGGAAGATCCTTCCAACGTCTCCCCTCACCAAAACCACATCAGCTAAAGATGTGAGAATTTAACTTTATGAAAACACTTGCCATGCTCGAAATAAATCGAGAGTGTTTAGAAAATACAGTTTTGTATAAACTTTTACGCGATGCCAGCAACATAATCTTTATAACTTAAACTATAACTTAAAAATGACTTTAAAGTAACAGCTCTTGTACTTTTAGGTTCCCGATGTTGAAAAAGAAAAACCGAGTAAAAAAAATCTCGGTAATTTCCACCAAAGTCGCCCTCTCATGAAACTTTACGAGCAGCTCAATGGAGCTTTCAAGAACTACAAGGTCGGTTCATTTTTAACAATGGTTTATTTTAATTTTTACTGGAGATGTGGAGGAAAATGTTTTAGTAGGTTGATTTTAACAACTGACTCATATTTTTAACATTTAAGAATTATTTTTTCTATGTTAGTTGTGTGCATAATTGTAATTCTTCCTGCAAACGTCCATTTACTTATTTCAGGGAAGCCTTGAGTTTGGTTCTTCCGACCGTCTTTGCTCCTTCATACACTCTACACTGGACGTAACTTGTCAGATCACTGAGCTCGCCTCGTTTCCCGATGTTGCCAACAACACAGAGGAAGTGCTGGGATACCTGAAAAGCACCTTCACACTGCAACCAAGCATCACTGTGCTGTGAGGATGCCATTATTAACCTGCTTGTTGTAGTTGTGACACAAAGCTAAACCGATATTTTTAGTGGTAAGACTCTGGGGAAAATAAAGGGTTTGTGACAGATGATGTGGATATTGCAGGGACGCTATTTTGCTTCTATATCCAACTCATGATCCTGTATTCACCGATAATATCTGGGTTAATGAGACCATTTACCCAATCCCCTATTTTTGACCCAGATGCATCCAGCAACTTCTGAAAGCATTGTTCGGAACAAACCTCGTCAGTCAGCGGGAAACAATCGACAATATGACGTCACAAAAGCGGAACAATCCTGACCAAAACTCGGCATTTTATCACAAAGTTTGTCAAATATTTATTTTTTTGGATGGTTTATTGTTAATTTTGTTTGACAAACCTTTGCGATCATAAAATATTAAAAAGGAGTAGGTTTTAAAAAAATAGCCTGGTTAAAAGTTGTTTTGCTCTTCATCTTCGACGGTAGCCATAAAAACTTTAAAAATTAGTAGCTCAATAATGTTTTTAGAAGAATTCATCATTCCTGCTGAACCTATGACCGCTTAAGTGTTGTTGTTTGCCCAGGTCTTCCACCATCCTCTGAACCACCTCACAATGTCTATCGCAAACGCTTCCTTCCACAATTTGCTTGAAACACAATCGACCTCCAAGGACGCGGAAGGATGGTTCGGCTCGATCAAGAAGAAGGTAAGTCGACCAACCTTGGGGTACACCAACCTTAGGATACACCAACCTTAGGATGCACCAACCTTAGGATACACCAACCTTAGGATGCACCAACCTTAGGATGCACCAACGTTGGGATACACAAACGTTGGGATACACCAACGTTGGGATACACCAACGTTGGGATACACCAACCTTAGGATGCACCAACCTTGGGATGCACCAACCTTGGGATACACCAACCTTGGGATACACCAACCTTGGGATACACCAACCTTGGGATACACCAACCTTGGGATACACCAACCTTGGGATACACCAACCTTGGGATACACCAACCTTGGGATGCACCAACCTTGGGATACACCAACCTTGGGATGCACCAACCTTGGGATACACCAACCTTGGGATACACCAACCTTGGGATGCACCAACCTTGGGATACACCAACCTTGGGATACACCAACCTTAGGATGCACCAACCTTGGGATACACCAACCTTGGGATACACCAACCTTGGGATACACCAACCTTGGGATGCACCAACCTTGGGATGCACCAACCTTAGGATGCACCAACCTTGGGATGCACCAACCTTAGGATGCACCAACCTTGGGATACACCAACCTTGGGATGCACCAACCTTGGGATACACCAACCTTGGGATACACCAACCTTGGGATGCACCAACCTTGGGATGCACCAACCTTGGGATGCACCAACCTTAGGATGCACCAACCTTGGGATACACCAACCTTGGGATGCACCAACCTTGGGATACACCAACCTTGGGATACACCAACCTTGGGATGCACCAACCTTGGGATACACCAACCTTGGGATGCACCAACCTTGGGATGCACCAACCTTAGGATGCACCAACCTTGGGATGCACCAACCTTAGGATGCACCAACCTTGGGATACACCAACCTTGGGATGCACCAACCTTGGGATGCACCAACCTTAGGATGCACCAACCTTGGGATGCACCAACCTTAGGATGCACCAACCTTGGGATACACCAACCTTGGGATACACCAACCTTGGGATACACCAAAAATATTACGAACCCTGTTAAAGTCGTTGCCTAAGTTGCTTTATTTGCGCTAACCAGCGGAAAAAACTAATTGAATTTATTCTACCCATAAAAATGGGATTTTTTTAAATAAAAACAAAAAAAGGGTGCTGACACGATAAGGTCTTGTAAGATTGCAAGAAGCAAGACTACAGAATATAAATAAGCTTAATTAAATCTTTGGAGCTAAAAAAAAAAAATTTTAAACGTCATAATGACGAAATTTTAGGTATACTTTTTTCGTCGGGAATCCCGAGATTCCCGGGAGTGAAAAATCCGGGAAAAAGAGGAACCCCTACTTAGGATACATCTACATGCTGTTGTCACAGTTACTGAGGGCTACATGCTGTTGTCACAGTTACTGAGGGCTACATGCTGTTGTCACAGTTACTGAGGGCTACATGCTGTTGTCACAGTTACTGAGGGCTACATGCTGTTGTCACAGTTACTGAGGGCTACATGCTGTTGTCACAGTTACTGAGGGCTACATGCTGTTGTCACAGTTGCTGAGCACTTTTGTACAATGTTTAGATGGAGAAGAAGTTAACCCGGGCTTCAAAACTTGCCAAGAACAACAAGTCGTCCATTCAAAACTACATTCGTTTGTTTGAAGGACTCGTGATTAGATCGCTTAAAATCTACACAACTACAAGTGACGTACATTTCCAGGTAAAAGCTTGTCTGAATTCAACGAATCCTCATTGTCAAGCTAAAACGAATTTTGAAATATTTGCAGAAAGAAGTCTTAAACCTGTTGGCTCAGTTGGTTCAACTACGCGTCAATTATTGCATGTTAGATTCTGACCTCGTCTTCATAACTTTCATCGTCAAGCAATTCGAAACTATTGAAACTGGACTGGTAAGATATTTTTTTTTGAACCCAGGCTTACGTTCAAAAGGCGGTTTATGGAAGTTGATATTGCACAATATGTAGATCACTGATCAATATGTAGATCACGAATTACGATCGAATATGCTCACCTTCGGTAAATGTTGTTTTGTGTTGAAGGTTCGTGATAGCGAGGTGCTGGTTCCACACATATTCTTTTTCCTTGTGCTTCTCTCATACGAGTGCTACCAGTCGAAGACGGTGATCACAATGTCCAAGATCATCCAGTTGTGCGACGGACTGATGGCTGGAGGACAGGGGTCGGTCACACACGGTACAATACAACTGCTAATAACAAATTTGTTCTTCTGTTAAACAGCTTCCATCCTGGCAGCAATTCTTCAATACAAAAGCGCAAAACTAAACCCAATGAATTGGTTATCCCCTTTCGCTTTACACCCCAGGTTTGTTGTTGTAGTGATACCAGCGCTGCAGCCGATTGTCCACGATTTGTTCGTCGTCAAACTTTCTTCCTCAAATCTCGACGATGTCCACGTGACTCAACGAGAAGTCGTGCAGTTTACCATGCTGAGACTACTACAACATCCTCAGGTAACCTTAACGACCTCCGGTAACCTTAACGACCTCCGGCAACCTTAACGACCTCAGGTAACCTTAACGACCTCAGGTAACCTTAACGACCTCAGGTAACCTTAACGACCTCCGGTAACCCTAACGACCTCCGGTAACCCTAACGACCTCCGGTAACCCTAACGACCTCCGGTAACCCTAACGACCTCCGGTAACCCTAACGACCTCCGGTAACCTTAACGACCTCAGGTAACCCTGCCAACTTCAGGTAACCCGACTTACTTATACCACCCCAATTCTCCCCGAATATCCTAAACTACTCTATGTATCCCAAGTAAACCCAAGTTACCAAAATGACCCCTGGTAATCCCTCACACCTCAAATATACACCCTTTTAGCTTTGTTTATATTGTTTGCTAACATTTTCTTGTGGTTATATTTAACAGCAACTAATGTTAATGCATTTTAAAGTAAATGTAACTGTGTAAATTTAATTTTAACATATGACCACAGAGTTTTTTAACTGTTTTTACTGTTATTGCGACATTAAAGGCCCCAAAGCAGCAGGTATATTTTCATTGCACAATTCAAAATAAATTTTGACATTTTCATGCTTGAATTATCATACAAATAATCATTTTGTTTTTTAAGCGATCAACAAATATAAATTTGATTTGTGTGCAACATTCAATTCGTCCTTGTATTTTTGAATCACCCAAATATAAGTAATATATCAATTGTTTTTTTAAGTTTGCATGAAATAATAAGCAGTTCAATCATGTTATTGTGTTCATAAGCAGCTTATCGTTTACAAATAATAATTATAATAGTGATTACATGAATCATATAAGCATGTTTTAAGTTGCCATGCTTTAAAGTTGTACCCGTATTTTTCGTAACCCTTATTTAGTATAACTGTGACCTATTTGGTTAATTATAACGAATTATAACAACATGTTCTTGTTTAAGGTGTTTGAAATGCTGACCACAATCCTGCTTCACCAACGCCGTGAAAATGTTTCAGCTTGGAAACAACTTTCAAACCAAGTTGTGGATATTCTGATCCCACATCTCGACAATTTGCAGGTAATTCGCTTGCTAGAGTACATCTATTTCGTTTAGTAAGCTAAAACAAGAGAATATTAGTTAGAAATGTGAGCGTTCGTTGCAAAGGTTTTGTTGGTGTTGATTGGAAAAAAAATTTTATATTCCTTAAGGTGACATCATATAAATATATATATTAATATTTTCCGCATGATTAATATGTCAACCACTTGTAAATGCACTACCTTACAAACTCACATTTAAAATTAATAAACTTTTAGATTCAATTCTCAACACATTGTGACGTCAATAATCTTCATTCTCTCTTTGAATCACTTTCTCCGGCTTCAATACGTCCTTGTGATGTCATAGTGAAAAATCTTTTCAGCGATCATTGTGCAAATGTGAGAAAATCATAAAATAACTGCGACTTTGTTTAAATGCAATTGTTTTAAAAACTAACCTTATAACTTTTAGCAGGCAAACTTGGTTGGTTTGACGGGCAAAGTGATCGTTTTTCTGCGTCTGCTCATTTGCCATTTCACTGAAGTTGATGTATTAAAGAGCATCCAAGATCGTGAAACCACTGTAAGTTCATTGAAGTTTTCTGTTAAAACCTCCGTTCCGTATATCACGGTTGTTCCTCTTTATAGTCTGTTGGAACTTCTTCAACTGGTGAAGTCGCAAACCCGAGCAAACCTGAGATGATCGTAGCAAGGTAGGTTTGTTAGCTGTCTAAATAAAACTTAAGCTGTAGAGCAGTGTTTCTTAACCTTTTTTGCTTGGGGGCGCACCTAGAGACGTATGAAAACGTGGCGGCGCACCTTACGAGCGAAGCGAGCGCCAAATTTTTGAGGTGTACCGATGTTTTAATTGCCTGCATTTTTTATTATATGGGTTTTATAGTTGCATATCTTTAAAGGGGCTTACAGCCTTTGGGATTCAAAACGTTATTTTGTCTATTCAAGTCTTAATCCGATTAATTTTGGACTTAAATCAACATGTTTTTTCCTTTCGCTCGCGGCGCACCCAGCAGCCTTCCATGGCGCACCAGTTGAGAAACGCTGCTGTAGAGTATCAACAAGCCAGTTTTTTTCACAGATTTTTCCACAATCTTTTGTCGAAAGTTGCTGTAAGTTTATCCTCATCCAGTAACTTGTTGCTATGCCAACACACTGCAGAGTTGCTTCTCTATCTGACCTACATCCACAGATCAGGTGAGAAACCTAGTGTTCCAAGCCGAATGCAGTTTCCAAAAACCTTAATTTTGCCAGGCTCATTCCGAAGAGTGACGTCAGCCAGTCGTGAGTTGCTCCTAGCTCCTCCCTCCCACCACGAGATCTTCCACTCCCTCTCATCCAACTTCCCGATCCTGACAATAACTTGGCTTCAGTTCGTCACTTACCTCGACGCTGTTGAACTAAAAGCCTGGATGGATTTTGCAGGTATTTATCACATCATTACGCCGTGATGTTGTGTCACAACGGCATGGTGTTGCAGCTTATAATATTTTTATATTAAAGAAAATGATGGATCTTCTGAAACCATTAACACTACGATCGTCAAGCAAGCTTCAATTATACTTCTTGCTGATTACGCTGTAAGTTGATTTATTTATCCCAGTTGCAACCTAAATGTGTAAAAATTTGTCGTGCTATGCCAACTTAATGATAAAAAATCAACTAATGATATGTTTCGTAGTTCTATTTGGATCCAAATAATCGTGACAAAACATCAAAAGCCGATGTGCCTTACACGGTAGGCTGCTTATTAACCCTTCATGTAGCTGGTGCTTAGAACATTCTTTAACCCGGTGGTTTAGTAGATGCTTTGGTGGTTAAACAGTAGTTCAGGTTGCTAGATATGAACTCTTGTTTTGGTGGTTAAATAAAAGCCCTGGTTGTTAGATAGAAGTTCTGGTTGTTATATCGAAGTTCTGGTCTCTAGATAGAAGTTCTGGTGTCTAGATAGAAGTTCTGGTTGTTAGATAGAAGTTCTGGTTGTTAGATGGAAGTTCTGGTTGTTAGATGGAAGTTCTGGTTGTTAGGTGGAAGTTCTGGTTGTTAGAT
This sequence comes from Ascidiella aspersa, assembly GCF_963924565.1. Classification (NCBI taxonomy): domain Eukaryota; kingdom Metazoa; phylum Chordata; class Ascidiacea; order Phlebobranchia; family Ascidiidae; genus Ascidiella; species Ascidiella aspersa. The sequence goes on along the minus strand of NC_139448.1, from coordinate 1,160,253 downwards.
GGAAGTTTTTGTTGTTAAATAGAAGTTCTGGTTGTTATATCGAAGTTATGGTGTCTAGATAGAAGTTCTGGTTGTTAGATAGAAGTTCTGGTAATTAGATAGAAGATCTGGTTGTTAGATAGAAGTTCTGGTTGTTAGATGGAAGTTCTGGTTGTTAGATGGAAGGTTTTGTTGTTAGATAGAAGTTCTGGTTGTTATATCGAAGTTCTGGTGTCTAGATAGAAGTTCTGGTTGTTAGATAGAAGTTCTGGTTGTTAGATAGAAGTTTTTGTTGTTAGATAGAAGTTCTGGTTGTTATATCGAAGTTCTGGTTGTTAGATAGAAGTTCTGGTTGTCAGATAGAAGTTCTGGTTGTTAGATAGAAGTTCTGGTTGTTAGATAGAAGTTCTGGTTTCTTAGATAGAAGTTCTGGTTTCTTAGATAGAAGTTCTGGTTGTTAGATAGAAATTCTAACTTGTTAGATAGAAGTTCTGGTTGTTAAGATAGAAGTTCTGGTTGTTATATCGAAGTTCTGGTTGTTAGATAGAAGTTCTGGTTGTTAGATAGAAGTTCTGGTTGTTAGATAGAAGTTCTGGTTGTTAGATAGAAGTTCTGGTTTCTTAGATAGAAGTTCTGGTTGTTAGATAGAAATTCTAACTTGTTAGATAGAAGTTCTGGTTGTTAAGATAGAAGTTCTGGTTGTTAGATGAAAGTTCTGGTTGTTAGATGAAAGTTCTGGTTGTTAGATGAAAGTTCTGGTTGTTAGATGAAAGTTCTGGTTGTTAGATGAAAGTTCTGGTTGTTAGATAAAAGTTCTGGTTGTTAGATAAAAGTTCTGGTTGTTAGATGAAAGTTCTGGTTGTTAGATGAAAGTTCTGATAAAGGTTTTGTTGTTAGATGAAAGTTTTTGTTGTTGGATGAAAGTTTTTGTTGTTAGATGAAAGTTTTTGTTGTTAGATGAAAGTTTTTGTTGTTAGATAGAAGTTCTGGTGTCTAGTTAGAAGTTCTGGTGAAGTTCTGGTTGTTAGATAGAAGTTCTGGTTGTTAGATAGAAGTTCTGGTTGTTAGATAGAAGTTATGGTTGTTAGATAGAAGTTCTGGTTGTTAGATAGAAGTTCTGGTTGTTAGATAAAAGTTCTGGTTGTTAGATAAAAGTTCTGGTTGTTAGATAGAAGTTCTGGTGATTAGATAGAAGTTCTGGTGATTGGATAGAAGTTCTGGTTGTTAGATAGAAGTTCTGGTTGTTAGATTCTGGTTGTTAGATGGAAGTTCTGGTTGTTAGATGGAAGTTCTGGTTGTTAGATGGAAGTTCTGGTTTCTTAGATGGAAGTTCTGGTTTCTTAGATGGAAGTTCTGGTTTCTTAGATGGAAGTTCTGGTTTCTTAGATAGAAGTTCTGGTTGATAGATGGAAGGTTTTTGTTGTAGGATAGAAGTTATGACTTTTTGTTTAAATGTTTCTAATATTTCACCTCGAATAATTAATATTTATTTGGTGCTCAAAACGTTAGAATTAATGTTAGGAGTACAAAACAATATATTTCTTGACACATTTATTTCATATGTTTTTGACTTGTTCAGTGTCAAAACGTGAAGCACTTCGACATAGTAACCTGGTTAATAAACAATCACGTCTATGACATCATGAAGCTTCAGGGGGAACCCCCGGTCCAAGATTTCCTGAGTTCGATCAAGGGAAACTCCCAAGCTTCGAACAAATTACTTCAAGCAATCACAAACATCCCTAAAAATAAGCTGGAGGTGCCTTCTCAATTTACAACTATCTGTTTAATAAATTTTAATATAATGAACTGAGCGAATAATTAGCGTGTATTGTTAACGTTTCTGAGCCCATTCTTTATTTTAATATTCATATATTTATATATGTATATATATTTAATTTTTGTTTTTTAAGCGTTTTTAGGATATTTTTTTCTGCCCTGCTATTTAAATAGTTACGTTTGTTATGTACTGTACCTTCTACTGCAATGTTTGCAAACATTCAATCACCTTTGGTGTATTATGTTTAGCTTTTGGTTTTTGTTGCAGCCGCGAGTGATCCACGCTATTTTGCATTACGTGGGGCGCCTCCCAGTGGATTGCAGTCCCGGTGTGCTCGAGCTGCTTGTTGCTGATGACTTCATCTTCTCAGCTCGACTCTCACTGGCGCAGATGTGCGACCACACTTGCTGCCAACTCGTCGAAAAACTTCTCGGCAATCCTCAACAAAACCTACTCAAACTTGAAGACTTAGATCGATTCTTGGTAAGTATCTAAATGTTTCGTGAACCTCGTATTAGTATCAGTTTGAAACTGTAAAATGCTGTCACTGTATGAACGCAAGATGAACACTTATTTTGCAACCGAGTCGCTTCACAACTGTTTTTGTGTAATTTTAGGTTTTACTAGAATTACGGTTAATATTGGAAACTTAACCGGAGCATCGATTTCTGGCCGATCCAGCTAAATTTAAACTAATTTTTAGACTTCACTTTCTCGAGCTCCTCGTTATGCACGACTGCACACACTGTTGAAGAAGCTGCGGTCAAGCATAACCACTGAAGCGTGCCAAGCAATCGACCAATCACAGCCGATCAGCGAACATATCGAGGAACCTAATAAGGTTAGGCTTAAAACCTGTTAAGCTATCTGAATTGTGTTTTAATTGTTTAAGTATTCTATGTTTTTCGTTTATCTCATGCGGTTTATGTGTTGGGCTCACCGCTCATATAACTTTAATCTTAGTTTGTCCTTCCATTTATGTTTATCATTCAAGCAGTAAGGAGCTCCAGCCTTTGTATTATAGCTTGTTGGTATTTAAGTTGCAGTTGCTTACTATGCTAATATGTTTATTATTATATTTACTTGTTTTATATAACATTGTTGATTCATTCGAATTAAGTTGCACATGTTACTGTGGTATAAGTTTATGTAAATTATAACAGATAAAGACTTCTGTTGTTTCTGATTAAACTGGATTAACATTTCAAATTTATGTTTTTTGAAGAACCATGTAATATTATTAGTTTGGTCGATTATTAAAATACTTTACATAAATTACGGAAGGTTTCCAACGCGTTTTAGGCTTGAACATCTTTCATTTTATTGGGTTACCTTTTGTTATATTCGTAAACGAAAATTTATGATCTGGATTGTAAAGTTAGCCAGACACAGAAGTAATAAGGAAAAAAAAAGTTTTTTATTAGAATAGTTTGTATATAAATAAAGTAGCATTGCTAAATAAAAGATGCAGATTTTTTTTTAAATTTGTACAAATTCTTGTTTTAGAGTTGGTTCAAAAGCGTCGTGTTGTCTTGTTGCCATGGTAATGGTTGGACACCAGAATGCGCCAAAGCGCTTGCAAGAACTGATTATGACGACATAGTTGAAGTTATGAGCCACAAGGTAACATTGGTTTGTTAAGATACTTGGAAGCAATCACTGATCAAACTCTGTACTTAACTTAAGATATTTAATCTATGCCGTTCAAAATATTTCACAAATTGCTCAAATATTTACACTTTAGGACTTCCAGGACTCCCATCTCCACTCATGCGTGTCGCTTGGTCTCCGGGAAGCGTCGGCGCCGCCCCAGGTATCACCCCAGGGGATTTCCCGGGACGTTGGGGACAACGCTCTGTTGTCTGCGGGGCTTCACCTAGTGGCCAAACGACTTCAAGGCGTCACAGATGAAATCGCACAGGATCCTGGTAAACCATGATTGTAGACAAAAGTAAAGTTTATTAGATACATTTCGCCAGGAAATGTAGCATCGTCAGTAAAACCACAAATGACAGAAAAACACAATAAAAAGTTTAATAAAACAACAGTTTGGTTATAGCCATCCTACCGAACTTTACTAACAATTGACAACATCTTTAATACCAACACATGGTATATAACATATACCAAGTGTCTGTATTAAATCTTCCTATGCAACATATCCCGCCAAACATATATTAGTGTTCCATACTTCCACTCAGATCCATTGTACAATGATGAACTTACCGAGCAATTGTTCGGATTGTGCAAGAGCTTGCTTCTCTGCTTGAAGTACAATGAACTTGTTTCTCACGGGATCGACAATTCGTTCCACTCAAACTGTGTGAAAGTCGCAATGCGAATGTGCAAGGTTCAGTGGTGTTTAATATGATTTAACATTATCTCATCCTGGATCACGGAGGGTCGAATAATTCTTATTAACTTGTTTGAAATAATGGTTTGCAGGTGTTGAATTCAAAGTTAGTTGCTGGAAACTCTTTGAATCTTTCAATGATCTCCAAATGCTTCGAATTATTACAAGAATGTTTTAGCAACAACAATACGCGACCTAACATTGAATCTAATGTCGATTTTGTGTCTTGTGTTGCCCAAACAACGTTTAAAGTTGTCCAGCATTGTAAGTTCTAGATCAAAATGTTTAACCTATGTTTTAATACAAATCTTACTTTGTTCATCTCTTTCACCTTCATATCCCACCTTCACAGACGTCGGGGATATCCCCTTACACAAGCCATTTATTGCGCAATCGATGTCGCACGCTGACTCATTGTTGGAGGAAGGGGTTTCCTCGCTGAGCGCATGCGTGAGAACCTCTCAGCTGGTTTATTTGTTGATGAACGAATCTTCACAAGTTCAGCGATGTTTACCATCGAGGCTCGCTCGTGTCGTTAAGACCCTGGTATGTTGAGCAAGTTGCGTGTTCAAAGCAACTTGTAAACGCTGCTCCGCCAAATTTTCTTTGTATGTGCGTGCAGTTGGAAAACTTCTGTTATTTTTTTTGGTTTTCCCTGCGTAAATGCATAAAAATTACTGTTTAGTTAAGTCGTTATTGTGTGGCCTTGCACTAGAATTTAATAAAATAGTGATTTTCCAGATTGTCCTTATATACTAACCCTAACTTTTCCTTACTACTAAGTAACCCTGAATAACACTATAGGCTACTCCTTGTAAGTGTTGTTTATTAATAACTTATCCTAGTTATCTCAGTAAAGAATCGCATGTCCGAAATTCTACATGCCGGTCCGTGAGGGATTTCTATATTTTATACAGGTCCGCAAGAGGTTGAGCACCACTGTGGTAAATAACTTGGAACATTAAAGAGTACCTTAGTTGTCTGGCAGACCTTCTGTCTCATACGCCGTTTGTGAAAAAATTAAAGCGGTTAAAACAAATAGGAATATCGATGGAGATATTTTATTAAGACTGCTTTGTGCTTTACCCAACCTCAGGTGCTTGATATCTGCCGCTGCCAACCCATCAACTCGTACGTGAGAATACCGCGCCAGCTGTGGAAGTTTGGATGGGAGCCTGTTCTATCCGATGAGCCGAGCGCGAGATACCCGGACCCCCCGGCAGATTTTCTTCAGGAGAAAGATGTTTTCAGCGACTTTGTTGCGGTCACAAACTTCATAGGTTGGTTGGAGCATCTCAGCTAGTTACCACGACTTGCTCATACCTTGTAGGTTTAAGCTTTATCAGGTTTTAAAAGGCTTGGCGGTTTAACTTAATTGGAAGAAAACCAAAGAAAAGTGCAATAATTTTTTCGCAAACCATGCACTGAACCACTGTGTCGACCTATACTAATTCTTATTACATTTGTTTGATATTAAATTTAAACTTTTCGACTTGGTATTATCCAATGCTCGACAGCTTTGGAATGTGCATTATAGAACCCTGACCCTTGGTTTTGCTCAAGGTTGGACAAGTCGCACCCAGTTTGAAGAAACATGGGCAAGTCTGCTTGGAGTCTTGGTTTCCATGACAACTGAGGTTAATCGGGAGGATTCACAGGTAACCATGCCAGCAATCATGAGCGTTTGTTGATAAATCTGTGCTTCATTCAGCAAAATTTAAGTGCTTATAAATAAGAAACTCCGCTGGTGTTTCAACAATAGTCTGTTGTTATTTCGGTGGAACTTGTTACTGTGTCGTTAGCTCATGTATTTTACTGCAAACCTGTTTAGAACGAGGATTCGGTGGAAATTTCGCGACTGGCAATTAGAGGTCTGACGTCACTTGTTACCAACTGCTCTCTTACGCCACACAGCGGCCAGCCATCGACCGGGAGATTTAAGGTAGGTGGCGCTAGTTACAAGGTTGTTTGCATCTCACCCCTACTTTACCCCCAGGTCCACCATCGCCTTTCTCCCCTAAAGTTGGCCCACGTCAGAGCTGGACGACAGTTGTTGCGGGTTAGGGGAATCCTTGACGAAGAGCTGTCAGTTATTATCGGACGTAACCAACATTATGACGTAAGACTGTGCAAAGTTTGAACATTGAGCCTAATATATTTGTGAAGGTTCCAAATAAGCCTAATCTACTTTTGTATGTTTAAGTTGAGCAAAGATTTATCAAAGCCTGAATCGAGCGAATGGATGTTCGGGAACATAGAAAGCCAACCTTCGCGCTACAACGTTCCTCAGGTAACCACGCCCCCTTAACCATGCCTCCCTAGCCACACCCCCCTAATCACGCCCACTTAACCACGCCCCCTAACTACGCCTCCTTAACCACGCCCCCTAACCACGCCTCCCTAGCCACGCTCCATTAACCGCGCCGCCATAACCACGCCTCTCCACCTACGCCCCCTTAACCACGCCTCCCTAGCCACGCCCCCCTAACCACGCCCCCCTAACCACGCCCCCCTAACCACGCCCCCCTAACCACGCCCCCCTAACCACGCCCCCCTAACCACGCCCCCCTAACCACGCCCCCCTAACCACGCCCCCCTAACCACGCCCCCCTAACTACGCCCACTTAACCACGCCCCCTAACCACGCCTCCCCACCCACGCCCCCTTAACCACGCCTCCCTAGCCACGCCCCCCTAATCACGCCCCCTAACCACGCCCACTTAACCACGCCCCCTAACCACGCCTCCCTAGCCACGCCACCTTAGCCACGCCCCATTAACCACGCCGCATTAACCACGCCCTCTAACCACGCCTCCCCACCCACGCCTCCTTAGCCACGCTCCATTAACCACACCCCCTCAAACCACGCCCCCTTAACCACGCCCCCTAACCACGTCCCCTTAACCACGCCTCCTTAGCCACGCCCCCTTAGCCACGCCCCATTAACCACGTCCCCTTAGCCACGCCCCCCTAACCACGCCCCCTTACCCACGCCCCCTTACCCACGCCCCTCCTTAACCACACCTCCCTAACCACGCACCATTAACCACGTCCCCCTAACCACGTCCCCCTAACCACGTCCCCCTAACCACGCCTCCTAACCACGCCTCCTAACCACGCCTCCTTAGCCATACCAGTAATAAGTGGTTTTCAACCTTGAAACAAGTAACCTTTAGAGCTTCCTGTTTTCGGTCAAACTCGTTCGCGTTGACGAATTTGATTCCAAATACAACAAAGGAAGGATATAGTGAAACATTTTTGCGTTTATGACAGTAAAATTTTCAAACTTTTATTTGGATGAGACGTGGCCGATTGATTATATGACAAACAAGTTGTGAGTAAATTAACCCTAACACAATAGCCACTGGTTGTTCAAGCCAGGTCTTGCTTGCGTGAAAATCCTCAATTGATCGACAGGTTAGTCTATTGAAACGCAGAGCGCTTTCACATAGATCAGGAACGTGCTTCCTAAATGCCTAAAAACACCATAGATTAGAAAGATAAAAACATATTCTGTTACAGTTGTGAACCCTTTTAATACCTTTTGTCAGTCGTATATCCTAGCTTAGATCTGGTATATACTTTTGTGTACACCTGGTTTTTGAGGTATATTTTCAACACTCACACTTGTTAATTATGGCGTCACTATCTAACGTCGAGCTTACACACAGGTCTCCGTTCAAGCCTTTCAAAATTTGTATGGGATCCAGCCGATGCGGGATGACGTAAGTATGACGTCATCTGATGACGATTCGTCGGCGTTGTTTTCGTCAGAAGCCGATCAATCCTTGGCTGGAGGTAAGTGAAACAAGTGTTTCCTGGTAGGAGACCGCTTAATCGTTTAAATTGTTGACAGCAGACGAAAGCGGTCCTATTGATGTCTTCGAAGAACAGTTGTCCAATCAACAGCCTTCAACACAAAATCACGCAACTTTGTCACCATTACGCGTAAGTCTGAGGGTTACGGGTTCCATTCCCGGCAAAGTATTCACTCGTAAGTGACGGTTTCGATTTGCTGCAGGTTTGGGACGGAGTTGATGTTCACTCATGCGTGCAATTCCTACTCGACCTTTATACAGAGTGGTTCCGCTCCGCTGCGCCAACCAATCAGCAAAGTCAGTCTAGCGTTGTTGCGCCGCCCAGTCCCGTGTCTCGACCAATCATATGCGAGAGCGTGCGTTCTCTTCTGCTTATATCCGACTTGTTCACGGAACGTCAGCAGTTCGAATGGATGTTTTCCACCTTGGCCGAACTTGCAAGGTATTTAGCTTTGTTCGTTTCCCGAACTTTAAATCCAGGTTTGAATCCGTTAATAATGTTTTTTTTTCAGTTGGCAAGGGACCGAAGATGAAGTGATGCTCCAATACTTGGTCATAGCGCTCTCTAAATCCGCCTCGGTGCTGGGACTGGTGAGTGTGCAGGGGCTGGCGCCACTTGGTCACTTGTGTTCACCAAGACCCTCTTTTTGTTTCAGGGAAGCGAAAAAGTTGAAGCAGTTCTGAAACTTCTCGAGCCGTCCCTATCCAACAGCGCCATCTGGTGTCGTGTAGCCGCCCTACAAGCAACTCTCTACTGCCTCGAGCGGTGCCCTTCAAACCACGTGAAAGCAGTGGTTGACCTTGTGGCTGAAGTTGTTCCCGCGCAGTTCGTCGCCGCTACAACGTAATCTTATCAACATTTACTTTTACATCTTGTTTCTTTTGTCACTCCTCATGTTTATCATTTAGTTCCCGGGAGAATTGCAACGATGACTACGTCATACTTCTGACGTCTGTGGCGTTTTACGTCATCGAGAAATGTCCCCAGATGGTGGCGCCGGAGTTCACTTCGGTGATAACGCAGGTTGGTTGACGATTGCACAATATTTTTATAACCAGCCGCTTCAAGGGTGTGTATTTGTCTGACGGCCTACAGAAGGTAAATCTCTCCATTTATTTTTACCCAAGTGCAACAAAAGGTTTCATTGATTTTATTTTAAACAATTTACAAACGTTTTTCCTCAATATCCGCGAGTTTCCTTGATACCCAAACCAAGTCTGCTAGTTAATACGTTGTGATAAACCACATTGTTATGCCTAGTGTCCTAAAGCGTTTAGATTCCAATGCTGTTCTTAGGCCGAATATGGACAGTAACTTGAGGCTTCTATCTATCTGGCCTATAAAATAAAAACTCATGCGTAATTTCAGACCAGTTAAATGTCTACATAGGTTACCTGTTTTGGGTGTAAAGTGCAAATCATTTAATGCGTGGTATGATTACACAGGCGGCCCTGCTTTTCCTTACGTCATCAGAGGTGACGTCATCGCGCGTCTATCACGCCCTGTCATGTGGTTTGGAGAGGTTGGTTTTGGCGTTTGCTCTTCCATCAATCGAATGTGAAGCGGTCCTCAAGTCTTCGGTGGAACAACTCACCAAAAGCGAAGTTTCGGATAGAACCATCTCCTCGTGTGCTCTCATGCTCACTTGTATGTATTGTGGTGAGTCCCACTCATGCTCACTTGTATGCATTGTGGTGAGTCCCACTCATGCTCACTTGTATGTATTGTGGTGAGTCCCACTCATGCTCACTTGTATGTATTGTGGTGAGTCCCACTCATGCTCACTTGTATGCATTGTGGTGAGTCCCACTCATGCTCACTTGTATGTATTGTGGTGAGTCCCACTCATGCTCACTTGTATGTATTGTGGTGAGTCCCACTCATGCTCACTTGTATGTATTGTGGTGAGTCCCACTCATGCTCACTTGTATGTATTGTGGTGAGTCCCACTCATGCTCACTTGTATGCATTGTGGTGAGTCCCACTCATGCTCACTTGTATGTATTGTGGTGAGTCCCACTCATGCTCACTTGTATGCATTGTGGTGAGTCCCACTCATGCTCACTTGTATGTATTGTGGTGAGTCCCACTCATGCTCACTTGTATGTATTGTGGTGAGTCCCACTCATGCTCACTTGTATGCATTGTGGTGAGACCCACTCATGCTCACTTGTATGTATTGTGGTGAGTCCCACTCATGCTCACTTGTATGCATTGTGGTGAGTCCCACTCATGCTCACTTGTATGTATTGTGGTGAGTCCCACTCATGCTCACTTGTATGTATTGTGGTGAGTCCCACTTATGCTCACTTGTATGCATTGTGGTGAGTCCCACTCATGCTCACTTGTATGTATTGTGGTGAGTCCCACTCATGCTCACTTGTATGTATTGTGGTGAGTCCCACTCATGCTCACTTGTATGCATTGTGGTGAGTCCCACTCATGCTCACTTGTATGCATTGTGGTGAGTCCCACTCATGCTCACTTGTATGTATTGTGGTGAGTCCCACTCATGCTCACTTGTATGCATTGTGGTGAGTCCCACTCATGCTCACTTGTATGTATTGTGGTGAGTCCCACTCATGCTCACTTGTATGCATTGTGGTGAGTCCCACTCATGCTCACTTGTATGTATTGTGGTGAGTCCCACTCATGCTCACTTGTATGCATTGTGGTGAGTCCCACTCATGCTCACTTGTATGTATTGTGGTGAGTCCCACTCATGCTCACTTGTATGTATTGTGGTGAGTCCCACTCATGCTCACTTGTATGCATTGTGGTGAGTCCCACTCATGCTCACTTGTATACATTGTGGTGAGTCCCACTCATGCTCACTTGTATGCATTGTGGTGAGTCCCACTTATGCTCACTTGTATGTATTGTGGTGAGTCCCACTCATGCTCACTTGTATGTATTGTGGTGAGTCCCACTTATGCTCACTTGTATGCATTGTGGTGAGTCCCACTCATGCTCACTTGTATGCATTGTGGTGAGTCCCACTCATGCTCACTTGTATGCATTGTGGTGAGTCCCACTTATGCTCACTTGTATGTATTGTGGTGAGTCCCACTCATGCTCACTTGTATGCATTGTGGTGAGTCCCACTTATGCTCACTTGTATGCATTGTGGTGAGTCCCACTCATGCTCACTTGTATGTATTGTGGTGAGTCCCACTCATGCTCACTTGTATGTATTGTGGTGAGTCCCACTCATGCTCACTTATATATATGTGGTGAGTCCCACTTATGCTCACTTGTATGCATTGTGGTGAGTCCCACTCATGCTCACTTGTATGTATTGTGGTGAGTCCCACTCATGCTCACTTGTATGTATTGTGGTGAGTCCCACTCATGCTCACTTGTATGCATTGTGGTGAGTCCCACTTATGCTCACTTGTATGTATTGTGGTGAGTCCCACTCATGCTCACTTGTATGTATTGTGGTGAGTCCCACTCATGCTCACTTGTATGTATTGTGGTGAGTCCCACTCATGCTCACTTGTATGTATTGTGGTGAGTCCCACTCATGCTCACTTGTATGTATTGTGGTGAGTCCCACTCATGCTCACTTGTATGTATTGTGGTGAGTCCCACTCATGCTCACTTGTATGTATTGTGGTGAGTCCCTCTCATGCTCACTTGTATGCATTGTGGTGAGTCCCACTCATGCTCACTTGTATGCATTGTGGTGAGTCCCACTCATGCTCACTTGTATGTATTGTGGTGAGTCCCACTCATGCTCACTTGTATGCATTGTGGTGAGTCCCACTCATGCTCACTTGTATGTATTGTGGTGAGTCCCACTCATGCTCACTTGTATGCATTGTGGTGAGTCCCACTCATGCTCACTTGTATGTATTGTGGTGAGTCCCACTCATGCTCACTTGTATGTATTGTGGTGAGTCCCACTCATGCTCACTTGTATGCATTGTGGTGAGTCCCACTTATGCTCACTTGTATGCATTGTGGTGAGTCCCACTTATGCTCACTTGTTTGTATTGTGGTGAGTCCCACTCATGCTCACTTGTATGAATTGTGTTTAGCGGTATTATACCAAATTTTATTTATTATTTTTTTTGCAGAAAGAATGAGGAGATCTAATGATCTTGGTAAGACTGAAGACGAGTCATCGTTGGAATCTGGATTGCTTGCCATGGAAAGAGTTTCTCTTTTATTTGAACAGTATGTGCGAGCTCATATATCACTTTTATTGCATTGAAGCAGACTAGTTGCAGCCGCACGAGTTATAATCAAGTGTAGTTGTTGCACGAGTTATGACCAAGTGTAGTTGTTGCATGAGTAATGACCAAGTGTAGTTGTTGCACGAGTTATAATCAAGTGTAGTTGTTGCACGAGTTATGACCAAGTGTAGTTATTGCACGAGTTATGACCAAGTGTAGTTGTTGCGCGAATTATAACCAAGTGTAGTTGTTGCACGAGTAATGACCAATTGTAGTTGTTGCACGAGTTATGACCAAGTGTAGTTGTTGCACGAGTTATGACCAAGTGTAGTTGTTGCACGAGTTATGACCAAGTGTAGTTGTTGCACGAGTAATGACCAAGTGTAGTTGTTGCACGAGTAATAGTCAAGTTTAGATAAGTACAAGTTATGACCAGGTGGGAGTTATGACCAAGTGTAGTTGTTGCGCGAGTAATGACCAAGTGTAGTTGTTGCACGAGTAATGAGCAAGTGTAGTTGTTGCGCGAGTAATAATCAAGTGTAGTTGTTGCACGAGTAATAATCAAGTTTAGTTATGACCATGTGTAGTTGTTGCGCGAGTTATGACCATGTGTAGTTGTTGCACGAGTAATGACCAAGCGTAGTTGTTGTACGAGTTATGACCAAGTGTAGTTGTTGCACGAGTAATGACCAAGTGTAGTTGTTGCACGAGTTATAATCAAGTGTAGTTGTTGCACGAGTTATGACCAAGTGTATTTGTTGCACGAGTAATAATCAAGTTTAGATAAGTACAAGTTATGACCAGGTGGGGTTATGACCAAGTGTAGTTGTTGCACGAGTTATGACCAAGTGTAGTTGTTGCACGAGTAATAATCAAGTTTAGATAAGTTCAAGTTATGACCAGGTGGGTGTTATGACCAAGTGTAGTTGTTGCACGAGTAATAATCAAGTTTAGATAAGTACAAGTTATGTCCAGGTGGGAGTTATGACCAAGTGTAGTTGTTGCGCGAGTAATGACTAAGTGTAGTTGTTGCACGAGTAATGACCAAGTGTAGTTGTTGCACAAGATATGACTAAGTGTAGTTGTTGCACGAGTAATGACCAAGTGTAGTTGTTGCACAAGTAATAATCAAGTTTAGTTATGACCATGTGTAGTTGTTGCGCGAGTTATGACCATGTGTAGTTGTTGCACAAGTAATGACCAAGCGTAGTTGTTGTACGAGTTATGACCAAGTGTAGTTGTTGCACGAGTAATGACCAAGTGTAGTTGTTGCACGAATAATGACCAATTGTAGTTGTTGCGCGAGTTATGACCAAGTGTAGTTGTTGCATGAGTAATAATCAAGTTTAGATAAGTACAAGTTATGACCAGGTGGGAGTTATGACCAAGTGTAGTTGTTGCGCGAGTAATGACCAAGTATAGTTGTTGCACGAGTAATAATCAAGTTTAGATAAGTTCAAGTTATGACCATGTGTAGTTGTTGCACGAGTAATGACCAAGTGTAGTTGTTGCGCGAGTTATGACCAGGTGTGAGTTATGACCAAGTGTAGTTGTTGCACGAGTAATAATCAACTTTAGATAAGTTCAAGTTATGACCATGTGTAGTTGTTGCACGAGTTATGACCAAGTGTAGTTGTTGCACGAGTAATGACCAAGTGTAGTTGTTGCACGAGTTATGACCAAGTGTAGTTGTTGCACGAGTAATGACCAAGTGTAGTTGTTGCACGAGTAATGAGCAAGTGTAGTTGTTGCACGAGTAATAATCAAGTTTAGTTGTTGCACGAGTAATGACCAAGTGTAGTTGTTGCGCGAGTTATGACCATGTGTAGTTGTTGCACGAGTAATGACCATGTGTAGTTGTTGCACGAGTTATGACCAAGTGTAGTTGTTGCACGAGTTATGACCAAGTGTAGTTGTTGCACGAGTAATGACCAAGTGTAGTTGTTGCGCGAGTTATGACCATGTGTAGTTGTTGCACGAGTAATGACCAAGTATAGTTGTTGTACGAGTTATGACCAAGTGTAGTTGTTGCGCGAGTAATGACCAAGTATAGTTGTTGCACAGGTTATGACCAAGTGTAGTTGTTGCGCGAGTAATGACCAAGTGTAGTTGTTGCGCGAGTAATGACCAAGTGTAGTTGTTGCGCGAGTTATGACCATGTGTAGTTGTTGCACGAGTAATGACCAAGTGTAGTTGTTGTACGAGTTATGACCAAGTGTAGTTGTTGCACGAGTTGTGACCAAGTGTAGTTGTTGCACGAGTAATGACCAATTGTAGTTGTTGCACGAGTTATGACCAAGTGTAGTTGCTGCACGAGTTATGACCAAGTGTAGTTGTTGCACGAGTAATAATCAAGTTTAGATAAGTACAAGTTATGACCAGGTGGGAGTTATGACCAAGTGTAGTTGTTGCACGAGTTATGACCAAGTGTAGTTGTTGCACGAGTAATGACCAAGTGTAGTTGTTGCATGAGTAATAATCAAGTTTAGATAAGTTTAAGTTATGACCAGGTGGGAGTTATGACCAAGTGTAGTTGTTGCGCGAGTAATGACCAAGTGTAGTTGTTGCACGAGTAATAATCAAGTTTAGAATGTGTAGTTGTTGCACGAGTTATGACCAAGTGTAGTTGTTGCACGAGTTATGACCAAGTGTAGTTGTTGCACGAGTAATGACCAAGTGTAGTTGTTGCACGAGTTATGACCAAGTGTAGTTGTTGCACGAGTAATGACGAAGTGTAGTTGTTGCACGAGTAATGAGCAAGTGTAGTTGTTGCACGAGTAATAATCAAGTTTAGTTATGACCATGTGTAGTTGTTGCGCGAGTAATGACCAAGTGTAGTTGTTGCGCGAGTAATGACCAAGTGTAGTTGTTGCGCGAGTTATGACCATGTGTAGTTGTTGCACGAGTAATGACCAAGTGTAGTTGTTGTACGAGTTATGACCAAGTGTAGTTGTTGCACGAGTTATGACCAAGTGTAGTTGTTGCACGAGTAATGACCAATTGTAGTTGTTGCACGAGTTATGACCAAGTGTAGTTGTTGCACGAGTTATGACCAAGTGTAGTTGTTGCACGAGTAATAATCAAGTTTAGATAAGTACAAGTTATGACCAAGTGGGAGTTATGACCAAGTGTAGTTGTTGCACGAGTTATGACCAAGTGTAGTTGTTGCACGAGTAATGACCAAGTGTAGTTGTTGCATGAGTAATAATCAAGTTTAGATAAGTTCAAGTTATGACCAGGTGGGAGTTATGACCAAGTGTAGTTGTTGCACGAGTAATAATCAAGTTTAGATAAGTACAAGTTATGACCAGGTGGGAGTTATGACCAAGTGTAGTTGTTGCGCAAGTAATGACCAAGTGTAGTTGTTGCACGAGTAATGAGCAAGTGTAGTTGTTGCACGAGTAATAATCAAGTTTAGATAAGTACAAGTTATGACCAGGTGGGAGTTATGACCAAGTGTAGTTGTTGCGCAAGTAATGACCAAGTGTAGTTGTTGCACGAGTAATGAGCAAGTGTAGTTGTTGCGCGGGTAATGACCAAGTGTAGTTGTTGCACGAGTAATAATCAAGTTTAGTTATGACCATGTGTAGTTGTTGCGCGAGTTATGACCAGGTGTGAGTTATGACCATGTGTAGTTGTTGCACGAGTAATGACCAAGCGTAGTTGTTGTACGAGTTATGACCAAGTGTAGTTGTTGCACGAGTTATGACCAAGTGTAGTTGTTGCACGAGTAATGACCAAGTGTAGTTGTTGCACGAATAATGACCAATTGTAGTTGTTGCACGAGTTATGACCAAGTGTATTTGTTGCACGAGTAATAATCAAGTTTAGATAAGTACAAGTTATGACCAGGTGGGAGTTATGACCAAGTGTAGTTGTTGCGCGAGTTATGACCAAGTGTAGTTGTTGCACGAGTAATAATCAAGTTTAGATAAGTTTAAGTTATGACCAGGTGGGAGTTATGACCAAGTGTAGTTGTTGCGCGAGTAACGACCAAGTGTAGTTGTTGCACGAGTAATAATCAAGTTTAGATAAGTTCAAGTTATGACCATGTGTAGTTGTTGCACGAGTAATGACCAAGTGTAGTTGTTGCGCGAGTTATGACCAGGTGTAGTTGTTGCACGAGTAATAATCAACTTTAGATAAGTTCAAGTTATGACCATGTGTAGTTGTTGCACGAGTAATGACCAAGTGTAGTTGTTGCACGAGTTATGACCAAGTGTAGTTGTTGCACGAGTTATGACCAAGTGTAGTTGTTGCACGAGTAATGACCAAGTGTAGTTGTTGCACGAGTTATGACCAAGTGTAGTTGTTGCACGAGTAATGACCAAGTGTAGTTGTTGCACGAGTTATGACCAAGTGTAGTTGTTGCACGAGTAATGACCAAGTGTAGTTGTTGCACGAGTTATGACCAAGTGTAGTTGTTGCACGAGTAATAATCAACTTTAGATAAGTTCAAGTTATGATCATGTGTAGTTGTTGCACGAGTAATGACCAAGTGTAGTTGTTGCACGAGTTATGACCAAGTGTAGTTGTTGCACGAGTTATGACCAAGTCTAGTTGTTGCACGAGTAATGACCAAGTGTAGTTGTTGCACGAGTTATGACCAAGTGTAGTTGTTGCACGAGTAATGACCAAGTGTAGTTGTTACACGAGTAATAACCAACGTTTGTTGCGCGAGTTATAATCAAGTTTAGATAAGTTCAAGTAATGACCAAGTGTCGTTTGTTGCGCAAGTTATGACCAAGTGTAGTTGTTGCTCGAGTAATGACCAAGTGTAGTTGTTGCACGAGTAATGACCAAGTGAAGTTGTTCAAGTAATGACCAAGTGTCGTTTGTTGCACGACTTATACTTATCTAAAGTTGATTATTACTCGTGCAACAACTGCACTTGGTCATAACTCGTGCAACAACTACACTTGGTCATTACTCGTGCAACAACTACAATTGGTCATAACTCACACCTGGTCATAATTTGTAATTATCTAAACTTGATTATTACTCGGGCAACAACTACACTTGGTCATATCTTGTACAACAACTAGACTTGGTCATATATTGCGCAACAACTACACTTGGTTATGACCAGGTGTGAGTTATGACCAAGTGTAGTTGTTGCACGAGTAATGACCATGTGTAGTTGTTGCACGAGTAATAATCAAGTTTAGATAAGTACATGTTATGACCAGGTGTGAGTTATGACCAAGTGTAGTTGTTGCGCGAGTAATGGCCAAGTGTAGTTGTTGCACGAGTTATGACCAAGTTTAGATAATACAAGTAATGACCAAGTGTCGTTTGTTGCAAGAGAAATGACTAAGTGTAGTTGTTGCACGAGTTATGACCAAGAGTAGTTGTTGCACGAGTAATAATCAAGTTTAGATAATACAAGTAATGACCAAGTGTCGTTTGTTGCACGAGTAATAAAGTACAAGTTATGACCAGGTGTCGTTTGTTGCAGAGTTCGTCGTGGTTTCGAGCGAGATGCTCGCGTTATGACAAAACTTCTTCCTTATCTTCTTGACGACTTTTTCTCGACACAAGATGTGATGAACAAAGTTATTGCTGAATTCAACTCAACCTTTCAGCCTTTTCCAAATCTTATCGCTGAAGTCGTTTATGACGTAGGAAGTCTTTACACAATTTTATTGTGAAAAGAATTTGATTTCTGACCTGCTTGTGAATATAGGTTTTCCAAACTCTACACAACCGCGACCAATCCCAGTTGGTTCAGAGCTGGGTGATGCTGTCGCTAGGCAACGTGATTCAAAGGACGCCACTCTCTACCGCCGTGTGGTGTCTGACCTGCTTGTTTGCGTGCGCTTCCACCAACCATTGGATCAACTCACTGTATCCTAAGTTGGCAACAGAATTGTTCACTTTTTCCCCCTTTTTTCATAAAATATTTTGTTTTATAAAAATTAAATATCAAACACAAAAATATCTTCGCATATTGTTTTGTAATCTCATAATTTTAATATCCGGTAAAGTTGTTGTTAAGTTGCTTTCCTTAGTTCGTTGTTTTTGTAAGTATCCCTATTATAATATGTCGACTGAACCGACCCCAAACACGATTAGAGACGGATATATTCTGCAAAGCTGCGATCGACTTCTTCAAGTTTCAGGTACCTACAGTTAATATTAACGTGGTTTAGTTGTGTTTAGTGATAATGAAGTTTATACGCACAATAAGAACTATAAAGCACGTCCATTTTGGTTTTATTGCTATTTTATTCAACTGAACTTGTCAGATTAGAAATGTTCCTTATTATTTTATTAATGTGACGTAATTTGTTGATGACGTAGCTGATCGAGGAGTTGGACCGACGTTCATTCCATGCGATCTTCAGCAGCGCAGCGTCGTCGTTGGAAGGAGATTCCAACCCCTACAAGCTGCTGCTTGACTGCCTCGGACAACTGACGGGTGCCACTGGCATTTTGTAGCACGCGTGACAACTTGTCGGCTGCCTCGGACAACTGACGGGTGGCACTGGCTTTTTGTAGCACACGTGGCAACTTGGCGGCTGCCTCTGACAACTGACGGGTGCCCACTAGGATTTTGTAGCACGCATGGCAAATTACTGGTGCCTCTGACAACTGACGGGTGCCACTGGCACTTTGTAGCACACGTGACAACTTGGCGGCTGTCTCGGACAAGTGACGGGTGCGACTAGCATTTTGTATGTCTTGTGGCACTAGGCAGTTTGTCGCGTGGCACTGGCATTGTCACTGACATCTGTTAGCGACCGTGACAGTAAAAACTGACAGTTGCCACTGACACCTTGTAGTTATTTTTACTGCTGCTTTGGTAAAGGATTCTTTCCTTGAGTTTTGTTTTTTCTTAAAGAATGACTCTTCGATGGTGTAGCATCTTATCACGTGCAATAACATTTTGGTGTGTTGAAGCAAGTTTCAGGCTTATTTGTTACGTTCGGCAATATTTCATGCAAGTTTTAATCGCGTAGTAAAGATATATCGTTTTGAAAACTACGCATTTGTTATGTGCTATAGCAACCATCTTCAAATAAACCACCGTCATTTCAAAAAGAAGTGTATACTCTTCCTACTATTACGTCTCCACTATCGATATTGTCGTTTTTTGCATTGTGTTTAAGACTCTTAATGTTCGGGTTAGTAGGTAATTATAATCCTGAATAGTTTGGGTTTAAACTAAATTTAAAAGTAAAAATTGTAAGCTTATCTACATGAGAGTGAAACATATATACAGTAGTAAACGCGCCCCTTGTAATTGTTAATAAATATTTAGTGGCACTTAAAACGGCATTTGCTCTATGTTGATAATACGTAACTCAAAAGTCTGGTAATTTACCTGTGTTTATACATTGCACAAAGTAGGTAATCCACTTTTAATAACATGCGTACATTGCTATAAATTGTTACATTTAACAAATTCGAGTGAGACGTTACATTTGGTTTACAGCGATGCCAACTCCATCAAGGTTTTTGTGCAAGACAATAGTTTTAATTTTTTTGCTTATTGACTTACATTTGTCCAACAATGTGGAGTAAAGCAATGGGTTTAAAGCACTATTAATGGGAAGCAAAATACCAGCACTAATAAGATAAACATCATTGGAAAGTGGAACACCAGAAACAGCCAAGTAAGCAAGCACACACATTGGAATCCAGCAACAGAAGTCAGTAATAAGCAAGCGAGAAATACGTTTCTGGAGTCTGGAATTAAGTTGTTTGTTTCTAGCATTTGCCATTTTGTTACTTTGTACATAGATAAGTATGTAAGCCACAAGCATGAAAATGAACAGCAGAAAATTGAGTGTTATAAGAAACACAGAATATTGCCAAGAAGCGTCATTTGTAGAGGCGAACAGTCTGGGCATGCAAACACTAGTTTCACCATAATAACCAAAAATTCCTTTTATCGGTTGATTGGGGAAGGTTTTGCTAATAAGCTGATTGACGTCATGCCAAGAAAGTGACGTCATGTATTCGGTTTTAATATTGTTGGCTAACTGCAGCATTTTTTGTTTGGGGACTTGGTTGGTTTTAAAAAATCTACTTGAAAACCAAATATGTGAAGCAAAATATCCTGAACTGTAATCAAACAAAGGCAGAAGTGAAAATAAAATTGCAAACAGCCAAACACATGCACATGAAATGTAAATCCCCTTTAACTCCATTGTTTTGGTGATAAATGGTTTATAAATTGTTGCTAGTCTAAACGCTGTCATGACAGCCATAGTACCCGAAGAGGCCATGGTAGCTACAACACACAACACCCCAAGAATTGAACAAGTGCTACTTGTACGCCAAAGTGCGTCAAACGAGCAATAATCCCCTGAAAACTGTAAACCCTTTATGCTTATTGCTATTAGATAAACACCCATAATAAAATCTGCTAAGGCCAAACTGAGCAAAATTATGCGAGTGCTCTTTGTAAAGTTATCGGAATTACTATTATTTACAATAACCTTTACTGTGATTGCGATAACTGCAGAGTTTCCGATGAAAGCCACCAACCCCATTATCCAAAAGAAGGCTCTGTAAACAGGGTTGGCGATCATTTCCTTTTGGCCTGAAAAAATACGTTTACATTCGTCACTTCCGTCCGAACATTGCTGAAATCCATCCTCAAGAAAGTTGATGTCGATCGACAGGGGCTTTCCATTGCGACAGTAAAACCTCGTTTCGTTGCATCGCGTCGTATCCTCGTCGGATCCGTCGTCGCAGTCTATTATTCCGTCACAAAGGTTGTTGACATCGATGCTGGTGAGCGTACCACTGGCGCAATCGTGGCGCTTTGGGCACAATCCACGTTCGTCGCATGAGTTCCCTGACGCATTTAGCCCCTTACAAGCTTCTCCCAAAAAGGCTCTCTGATCAATGCACTCATCATCGCAGAACTTGGGTCGGGGCTCGCAACCATCGCATTCATCTTCCATGTACCTACATTCAGGCCTTTCATCGCATTTCGTGGAGTGTTCAGGGGATGAACCAAGGATAGGTGTGCAAATCATGTTATATTCTTCAACGTCATCCTGAGCTAGTCTGCAATTTTTCGTGTTGGATTCTCCCACACAACTGGCTTCTGTGTTGCAAAGTACTTTGTCTATATTTAGGCAGTCCGTTTCATTGCGGCAATGCATATGGTTGGGAGGGCAAGTGTCTCTAGCGTCGCCCAAGATATTATTGCAAACTGTTTGGTCGCCGCACAGACATTCATCGGAAAGATCGTAGCAGTCTGGAACCCCGTCACAAACTTGCTGTTGAGAAACAACCAGTATTTTGTCCAAACACAAGAAGCAAACGAATTGTCCATCAACGAAACAAATATCTGACTTATCAGCGCATTGAGCTTCATCGTCGTAGATGTTTATTTGCGGTAAAACACAAATTCCTGTTCTGCTTGTTCCCGAGCATTTAAATCCGAGCCCGGTTTTGATTTCATCATCACTGCAACGAATATTGCCATCGCAATATTCATCAGTGGAAATAAGATTACCGTTACTGCATCGTGACAAACTTGTGCGCGTTCCCTCTTCACAAACCCACTGTCCATTCCCACAAACCCTGTCTCTCCGCCCTTCACATGGCCCCATAAGTTGGCGGCAAGTCGTGTTATTGTGGATCGCTTGAAACTTGGTTTTACTTGTCTCGTTTGAACATAGAGTTACATCAATCCACTTATAGCCAACATACACATTTCGATTATCGCAAAGCTCTTTTCGTCCGACGCACTCGATCCTACCGTCAGCCACTTGTTGCTTGCAAATTATGCAAAACCATTCGTCGCTACCGTCCAAACAATTGGGCCCACGTCTGCATATGTCCCACTCGCTAACACACTGAAGCCCATCGTTGCAATGCGCTAAGCCACTTAAACAACTGCTGCAGTTCGTCTCATCGCTCCAATCATCACAATTCTTCCATCCATCGCACCACTTGCTTGATTTAACACACTGCCTCCCATTATCACACATCTTCACTCCTGGTTTGCAAGTTGTGCAGTTAATCTCATCGCTCCAATCATCACAATTCTTCCATCCATCGCACCACTTGCTTGAGTGAACACATTGCCTCCTATTATCACACATCTTCGCTCCTCCATTGCATGTTGTGCATTCGTTTTCATCCTTACCTGACAACCAACAGTCCTCCCATCCGTCGCAAACTTGATCTTGGCTGATGCACCGAAACCACCAGCTACATTTGAACTCGTCTTCAGCGCATCTAGGGTTGGCTTTTATGCACAAAGCAAGCAGCGCCAGTACACAAACTTTCAACAACGTTTTGCTAACCATGTCTTATCGTATCTGAAAAGCTGCGATGATTTTGTTTATTTAGTTAAGTGTTTTATTTGTAAATTATATAGAATCACTGGCGATAGAAGTGCTAGGTACTTAGCAAATTAACATTTCCAAAAGTATACAATTAAATACAACTGAATGCTTGCGTCAAAAGGTAATTTCTTATCTTATATCTATTTCTCAAAATTTGTCGTCAAGCCGGTCGGTATGTTTGCTTCTAAAGCGTTTCACTGGGCTTCTCTTCGTCACGAGTCACGACAAAAGGAGCGGCTGCGTCAACTGTGCGTTAATACGATTTGTTCGCCAGTTTGAAGCTAACTATGCGATGGAAGTTCCCGCAGTACTTACCTCTTTGTTTGCGCGTTGAATAAATATCCGTTTGGCCAATTAGACTGAATCATTACCAATTAAGCTCGGAAGCCATTTGCGCATTAGTTTAGTTTGATAAACAGCTCAAGCTGTACGACATAGAGTCATATTGGCACTGCACATTAGTTTGATAAATAGCCAAACTTAGGCTGTATGACATAGAGCCATATTGGCACTGCACATTAGTTTGATAAATAGACAAACTTAAGCTGTACGACATAGAGCCATATTGGCACTGCACATTAGTTTGATAAATAGCCAAACTTAGGCTGTACGACATAGAGCCATATTGGCACTGCACATTAGTTTGATAAATAGCCAAACTTAGGCTGTACGACATAGAGCCATATTGGCACTGCACATTAGTTTGATAAATAGACAAACTTAAGCTGTACGACATAGAGCCATATTGGAACTGCACATTAGTTTGATAAATAGACAAACTTAGGCTGTACGACATAGAGCCATATTGGCACTGCACATTAGTTTGATAAATAGACAAACTTAAGCTGTACGACATAGAGCCATATTGGCACTGCACATTAGTTTGATAAATAGACAAACTTAAGCTGTACGACATAGAGCCATATTGGCACTGCACATTAGTTTGATAAATAGACAAACTTAAGCTGTACGACATAGAGCCATATTGGCACTGCACATTAGTTTGATCAACAGCCAAACTTAAGCTGTACGACATAGAGCCATATTGGCACTGCACATTAGTTTGATCAACATCCAAACTTAGGCTGTACGAATATTGGCACTGCACATTAGTTTGATAAATAGGCAAACTTAAGCTGTACGACATAGAGCCATATTGGCACTGCACATTAGTTTGATAAATAGACAAACTTAAGCTGTACGACATAGAGCCATATTGGCACTGCACATTAGTTTGATCAACAGCCAAACTTAGGCTGTACGAATATTGGCACTGCACATTAGTTTGATAAATAGGCAAACTTAAGCTGTACGACATAGAGCCATATTGGCACTGCACATTAGTTTGATAAATAGACAAACTTAAGCTGTACGACATAGAGCCATATTGGCACTGCACATTAGTTTGATAAATAGACAAACTTAAGCTGTACGACATAGAGCCATATTGGAACTGCACATTAGTTTGATAAATAGACAAACTTAGGCTGTACGACATAGAGCCATATTGGCACTGCACATTAGTTTGATAAATAGACAAACTTAAGCTGTACGACATAGAGCCATATTGGCACTGCACATTAGTTTGATAAATAGACAAACTTAAGCTGTACGACATAGAGCCATATTGGCACTGCACATTAGTTTGATAAATAGACAAACTTAAGCTGTACGACATAGAGCCATATTGGCACTGCACATTAGTTTGATAAATAGACAAACTTAAGCTGTACGACATAGAGCCATATTGGCACTGCACATTAGTTTGATCAACAGCCAAACTTAAGCTGTACGACATAGAGCCATATTGGCACTGCACATTAGTTTGATCAACAGCCAAACTTAGGCTGTACGAATATTGGCACTGCACATTAGTTTGATAAATAGGCAAACTTAAGCTGTACGACATAGAGCCATATTGGCACTGCACATTAGTTTGATAAATAGACAAACTTAAGCTGTACGACATAGAGCCATATTGGCACTGCACATTAGTTTGATAAATAGACAAACTTAAGCTGTACGACATAGAGCCATATTGGCACTGCACATTAGTTTGATCAACAGCCAAACTTAGGCTGTACGAATATTGGCACTGCACATTAGTTTGATAAATAGGCAAACTTAGGCTGTACGACATAGAGTCATATTGGCACTGCACATTAGTTTGATCAACAGCCAAACTTAGGCTGTACGAATATTGGCACTGCACATTAGTTTGATAAATAGACAAACTTAGGCTGTACGACATAGAGCCATATTGGAACTGCACATTAGTTTGATAAACAGCCAAACTTAGGCTGTACGAATATTGGCACTGCACATTAGTTTGATAAATAGCCAAACTTAGGCTGTATGACATAAAGCCATATTGGCACTGCACATTAGTTTGACAAATAGACAAACTTAGGCTGTACGACATAGAGCCATATTGGCACTGCACATTAGTTTGATAAATAGACAAACTTAGGCTGTACGACATAGAGCCATATTGGCACTGCACATTAGTTTGATAAATAGACAAACTTAAGCTGTACGACATAGAGCTATATTGGCACTGCACATTAGTTTGATAAATAGACAAACTTAGGCTGTATGACATAGAGCCATATTGGCACTGCACATTAGTTTGATAAATAGACAAACTTAGGCTGTATGACATAGAGCCATATTTGAACTGCACATTAGTTTGATAAATAAACAAACTTAGGCTGTACGAATATTGGCACTGCACATTAGTTTGATAAATAGGCAAACTTAAGCTGTACGACATAGAGCCATATTGGCACTGCACATTAGTTTGATAAATAGACAAACTTAAGCTGTACGACATAGAGCCATATTAGCACTGCACATTAGTTTGATAAATAGACAAACTTAAGCTGTACGACATAGAGCCATATTGGCACTGCACATTAGTTTGATCAACAGCCAAACTTAGGCTGTACGAATATTGGCACTGCACATTAGTTTGATAAATAGGCAAACTTAGGCTGTACGACATAGAGTCATATTGGCACTGCACATTAGTTTGATCAACAGCCAAACTTAGGCTGTACGAATATTGGCACTGCACATTAGTTTGATAAATAGACAAACTTAGGCTGTACGACATAGAGCCATATTGGAACTGCACATTAGTTTGATAAACAGCCAAACTTAGGCTGTACGAATATTGGCACTGCACATTAGTTTGATAAATAGCCAAACTTAGGCTGTATGACATAAAGCCATATTGGCACTGCACATTAGTTTGACAAATAGACAAACTTAGGCTGTACGACATAGAGCCATATTGGCACTGCACATTAGTTTGATAAATAGACAAACTTAGGCTGTACGACATAGAGCCATATTGGCACTGCACATTAGTTTGATAAATAGACAAACTTAAGCTGTACGACATAGAGCTATATTGGCACTGCACATTAGTTTGATAAATAGACAAACTTAGGCTGTATGACATAGAGCCATATTGGCACTGCACATTAGTTTGATAAATAGACAAACTTAGGCTGTATGACATAGAGCCATATTTGAACTGCACATTAGTTTGATAAATAAACAAACTTAGGCTGTACGAATATTGGCACTGCACATTAGTTTGATAAATAGACAAACTTAGGCTGTATTACATAGAGCCATATTGGCACTGCACATTAGTTTGATAAATAGGCAAACTTAGGCTGTACGACATAGAGCCATATTGGCACAGCACATTAGTTTGATAAATAGGCAAACTTAGGCTGTATGGCATGGAGCCATATTGGCACAGCACATTAGTTTTATAAATAGACAAACTTAGGCTGTATGGCATGGAGCTGTAGAAGCCATTTTGTCATATTGTGTTTACACAGAGAATTTTTGTTTTAATCGATGTGTCGTAACGGAAAATTTTCAGTAAAAATCTATGGCCTAAATTCTTTGTAACCATATTCTAATGTTTACGTTACTCCTTGCAGCCAATGTGCAAACGATAAGCGGAAAGTTTTCGGTAAAATTCCGTTACGTAGATTTCTTGCAACGAATGCCTTGTTACACCAATTTTTATGCGTCAGAGCTGAATGTGATGTTACGTATATCCGTTTAATGTGAGCGCTTTGTTTTGAAATTCGCCTTATTGTCAACAATCCATTATTTTAGAATCGAACGCCAGTTACGTCGCAATGTAGAGCGAAGCGCTTTTGTTCAAGCCATATTTGGACAAAAATATTATTTCCGTCTATAAGAGTCGAGAGAAAAAGGTTTAGACCACGCCTTGTTATCACGTGATATTTTGTTAAGTATTATAAGAATTAATGACGTAAATCTTTCTTTATCGCAGAAATTTTCTTAACTGATTCTCGTCTATAAATAGCGTGTTCAATCAATATAAAAAAAGAGAGAGAGAGAGATAGAGGCTTTTATAGCTTCTACTCAGACAGCAACTTGAGTGCTTTTGTGACTGAACCAGAGAGAGGCTTTTACAGCTTTGACTGAAGACAGCAAAAATTGACTGTTCATGTATCTGAACTAAAGGAAAGAATTGGACCTGAATGGCCTCACGAAGACAGGCCATCTCAAATCTTGTAGGAGTGTGGTCGATTCATCTTGGCAATTATATAAATGAAGACTCATTAATCCTGACGCACACCCCTTCAGAGCCATATTGGCACTGCACATTAGTTTGATAAATAGACAAACTTAGGCTGTACGACAGAGAGCCATATTGGCACTGCACATTAGTTTGATAAATAGGCAAACTTAGGCTGTATGGCATAGAGCCATATTGGCACAGCACATTAGTTTGATAAATAGCCAAACTTAGGCTGTACGACATAGAGCCATATTGGCACTGCACATTAGTTTGATAAATAGACAAACTTAGGCTGTACGACATAGAGCCATATTGGCACAGCACATTAGTTTTATAAATAGACAAACTTAGGCTGTACGACATAGAGCCATATTGGCACTGCACATTAGTTTGATAAATAGGCAAACTTAGGCTGTATGGCATAGAGCCATATTGGCACAGCACATTAGTTTGATAAATATACAAACTTAGGCTGTACGACATAGAGCCATATTGGCACAGCACATTAGTTTGATAAATAGACAAACTTAGGCTGTACGACATAGAGCCATATTGGCACTGCACATTAGTTTGATAAATTGGCAAACTTAGGCTGTACGACATAGAGCCATATTGGCACTGCGCATTAGTTTG
The DNA here is from genome assembly GCF_963924565.1 of Ascidiella aspersa. Lineage (NCBI taxonomy): Eukaryota > Metazoa > Chordata > Ascidiacea > Phlebobranchia > Ascidiidae > Ascidiella > Ascidiella aspersa. The sequence continues at coordinate 1,132,616 of NC_139448.1, read as the reverse complement.
ATAAATAGACAAACTTAGGCTGTACGACATAGAGCCATATTGGCACTGCACATTAGTTTGATAAATAGACAAACTTAGGCTGTACGACATAGAGCCATATTGGCACTGCACATTAGTTTTATAAATAGACAAACTTAGGCTGTACGACATAGAGCCATATTGGCACTGCACATTAGTTTTATAAATAGACAAACTTAGGCTGTACGACATAGAGCATATTGGCACTGCACATTAGTTTGATAAATAGACAAACTTAAGCTGTACGACATAGAGCCATATTGGCACTGCACATTAGTTTTATAAATAGACAAACTTAGGCTGTACGACATAGAGCCATATTGGCACTGCACATTAGTTTGATAAATAGAAAACTTAGGCTGTACGACATAGAGCCATATTGGCACTGCACATTAGTTTTATAAATAGACAAACTTAGGCTGTACGACATAGAGCCATATTGGCACTGCACATTAGTTTGATAAATAGACAAACTTAAGCTGTACGACATAGAGCCATATTGGCACTGCACATTAGTTTGATAAATAGACAAACTTAAGCTGTACGACATAGAGCCATATTGGCACTGCACATTAGTTTGATAAATAGACAAACTTAAGCTGTACGACATAGAGCCATATTGGCACTGCACATTAGTTTGATAAATAGACAAACTTAAGCTGTACGACATAGAGCCATATTGGCACTGCACATTAGTTTGATCAACAGCCAAACTTAAGCTGTACGACATAGAGCCATATTGGCACTGCACATTAGTTTGATCAACAGCCAAACTTAGGCTGTACGAATATTGGCACTGCACATTAGTTTGATAAATAGGCAAACTTAAGCTGTACGACATAGAGCCATATTGGCACTGCACATTAGTTTGATAAATAGACAAACTTAAGCTGTACGACATAGAGCCATATTGGCACTGCACATTAGTTTGATAAATAGACAAACTTAAGCTGTACGACATAGAGCCATATTGGCACTGCACATTAGTTTGATCAACAGCCAAACTTAGGCTGTACGAATATTGGCACTGCACATTAGTTTGATAAATAGGCAAACTTAGGCTGTACGACATAGAGTCATATTGGCACTGCACATTAGTTTGATCAACAGCCAAACTTAGGCTGTACGAATATTGGCACTGCACATTAGTTTGATAAATAGACAAACTTAGGCTGTACGACATAGAGCCATATTGGAACTGCACATTAGTTTGATAAACAGCCAAACTTAGGCTGTACGAATATTGGCACTGCACATTAGTTTGATAAATAGCCAAACTTAGGCTGTATGACATAAAGCCATATTGGCACTGCACATTAGTTTGACAAATAGACAAACTTAGGCTGTACGACATAGAGCCATATTGGCACTGCACATTAGTTTGATAAATAGACAAACTTAGGCTGTACGACATAGAGCCATATTGGCACTGCACATTAGTTTGATAAATAGACAAACTTAAGCTGTACGACATAGAGCTATATTGGCACTGCACATTAGTTTGATAAATAGACAAACTTAGGCTGTATGACATAGAGCCATATTGGCACTGCACATTAGTTTGATAAATAGACAAACTTAGGCTGTATGACATAGAGCCATATTTGAACTGCACATTAGTTTGATAAATAAACAAACTTAGGCTGTACGAATATTGGCACTGCACATTAGTTTGATAAATAGGCAAACTTAAGCTGTACGACATAGAGCCATATTGGCACTGCACATTAGTTTGATAAATAGACAAACTTAAGCTGTACGACATAGAGCCATATTAGCACTGCACATTAGTTTGATAAATAGACAAACTTAAGCTGTACGACATAGAGCCATATTGGCACTGCACATTAGTTTGATCAACAGCCAAACTTAGGCTGTACGAATATTGGCACTGCACATTAGTTTGATAAATAGGCAAACTTAGGCTGTACGACATAGAGTCATATTGGCACTGCACATTAGTTTGATCAACAGCCAAACTTAGGCTGTACGAATATTGGCACTGCACATTAGTTTGATAAATAGACAAACTTAGGCTGTACGACATAGAGCCATATTGGAACTGCACATTAGTTTGATAAACAGCCAAACTTAGGCTGTACGAATATTGGCACTGCACATTAGTTTGATAAATAGCCAAACTTAGGCTGTATGACATAAAGCCATATTGGCACTGCACATTAGTTTGACAAATAGACAAACTTAGGCTGTACGACATAGAGCCATATTGGCACTGCACATTAGTTTGATAAATAGACAAACTTAGGCTGTACGACATAGAGCCATATTGGCACTGCACATTAGTTTGATAAATAGACAAACTTAAGCTGTACGACATAGAGCTATATTGGCACTGCACATTAGTTTGATAAATAGACAAACTTAGGCTGTATGACATAGAGCCATATTGGCACTGCACATTAGTTTGATAAATAGACAAACTTAGGCTGTATGACATAGAGCCATATTTGAACTGCACATTAGTTTGATAAATAAACAAACTTAGGCTGTACGAATATTGGCACTGCACATTAGTTTGATAAATAGACAAACTTAGGCTGTATTACATAGAGCCATATTGGCACTGCACATTAGTTTGATAAATAGGCAAACTTAGGCTGTACGACATAGAGCCATATTGGCACAGCACATTAGTTTGATAAATAGGCAAACTTAGGCTGTATGGCATGGAGCCATATTGGCACAGCACATTAGTTTTATAAATAGACAAACTTAGGCTGTATGGCATGGAGCTGTAGAAGCCATTTTGTCATATTGTGTTTACACAGAGAATTTTTGTTTTAATCGATGTGTCGTAACGGAAAATTTTCAGTAAAAATCTATGGCCTAAATTCTTTGTAACCATATTCTAATGTTTACGTTACTCCTTGCAGCCAATGTGCAAACGATAAGCGGAAAGTTTTCGGTAAAATTCCGTTACGTAGATTTCTTGCAACGAATGCCTTGTTACACCAATTTTTATGCGTCAGAGCTGAATGTGATGTTACGTATATCCGTTTAATGTGAGCGCTTTGTTTTGAAATTCGCCTTATTGTCAACAATCCATTATTTTAGAATCGAACGCCAGTTACGTCGCAATGTAGAGCGAAGCGCTTTTGTTCAAGCCATATTTGGACAAAAATATTATTTCCGTCTATAAGAGTCGAGAGAAAAAGGTTTAGACCACGCCTTGTTATCACGTGATATTTTGTTAAGTATTATAAGAATTAATGACGTAAATCTTTCTTTATCGCAGAAATTTTCTTAACTGATTCTCGTCTATAAATAGCGTGTTCAATCAATATAAAAAAAGAGAGAGAGAGAGATAGAGGCTTTTATAGCTTCTACTCAGACAGCAACTTGAGTGCTTTTGTGACTGAACCAGAGAGAGGCTTTTACAGCTTTGACTGAAGACAGCAAAAATTGACTGTTCATGTATCTGAACTAAAGGAAAGAATTGGACCTGAATGGCCTCACGAAGACAGGCCATCTCAAATCTTGTAGGAGTGTGGTCGATTCATCTTGGCAATTATATAAATGAAGACTCATTAATCCTGACGCACACCCCTTCAGAGCCATATTGGCACTGCACATTAGTTTGATAAATAGACAAACTTAGGCTGTACGACAGAGAGCCATATTGGCACTGCACATTAGTTTGATAAATAGGCAAACTTAGGCTGTATGGCATAGAGCCATATTGGCACAGCACATTAGTTTGATAAATAGCCAAACTTAGGCTGTACGACATAGAGCCATATTGGCACTGCACATTAGTTTGATAAATAGACAAACTTAGGCTGTACGACATAGAGCCATATTGGCACAGCACATTAGTTTTATAAATAGACAAACTTAGGCTGTACGACATAGAGCCATATTGGCACTGCACATTAGTTTGATAAATAGGCAAACTTAGGCTGTATGGCATAGAGCCATATTGGCACAGCACATTAGTTTGATAAATATACAAACTTAGGCTGTACGACATAGAGCCATATTGGCACAGCACATTAGTTTGATAAATAGACAAACTTAGGCTGTACGACATAGAGCCATATTGGCACTGCACATTAGTTTGATAAATTGGCAAACTTAGGCTGTACGACATAGAGCCATATTGGCACTGCGCATTAGTTTGATAAATAGACAAACTTAGGCTGTACGACATAGAGCCATATTGGCACTGCACATTAGTTTGATAAATAGACAAACTTAGGCTGTACGACATAGAGCCATATTGGCACTGCACATTAGTTTTATAAATAGACAAACTTAGGCTGTACGACATAGAGCCATATTGGCACTGCACATTAGTTTTATAAATAGACAAACTTAGGCTGTACGACATAGAGCCATATTGGCACTGCACATTAGTTTGATAAATAGACAAACTTAAGCTGTACGACATAGAGCCATATTGGCACTGCACATTAGTTTTATAAATAGACAAACTTAGGCTGTACGACATAGAGCCATATTGGCACTGCACATTAGTTTGATAAATAGAAAACTTAGGCTGTACGACATAGAGCCATATTGGCACTGCACATTAGTTTTATAAATAGACAAACTTAGGCTGTACGACATAGAGCAATATTGGAACTGCACATTAGTTTGTTAAATAGACAAACTTAGGCTGTACGACATATTGGCACTGGTTTTATTGCGGTATTTACTTCCCTTCTCACCTAATCCCACTTGCATTGGCGCTGTTCACATTAGGCTTGAAAACAGCGATAAACCAATGGAGAAAAACGAAGAGTGATTAGGCGCTCTCCTTTCATTCGCGTCGTTTGTCAACGTTTGAGTGCTTTAATAAGAACAGAGCGTTCTATCAATTACGAAATGCCTTTTTATTTATTTGGTTGTGATCATTGTGATCTAACCTTTTGAGACATGCGGTCTTTCTTTTTTGCTCACTGTCATGGTGAAAGTGAACTCCTGTTTTTGTGTGTAAAGTTTGAATGCTGTTTTATGACATGTCGCAGTGGGCTACTCGCAAGCAGCCTGCAGCCATAATCGAACAGTGTTTAAAATTTCGGCAGCTCCGCCCGGTTTAATTGACCTGATGATATCAATGTGCATAATTATTTTTGAAATCGCTTTTTACCTCATTTTACCTTTAAAGTAAGCAGGGTAATCAGTTCGTCACAACAACTTTACGGGTTCACCAATAAACAATAAACCTTTAATACGAATCATTACAAGCTCCAGGGCAACGGGCTCACTATAACTCAACCTAGGTCAGCACTGAATCGTTTCACATATCACCAAAGATATGAACCCCTTTCCATGCTTGAAAGTGACTCTACTCAACAAGAAGTTATAATGCTTTGGCGTGCTTTGTCGAATTTCTGCAAAATTGGACACTGAGTTCTGTAACAGGTTCAAGGAATTTTATGAAATCAGTTCAGTTATAGAGTTCTCACCCACTGTCTGTTGACATTGCTGGTGTCTTAAATGCAGGTAGAACTGTGTAACCTAAAAAAAAAAAGTAGATGCGAGTTGTATCGCAGATCCAAATGTGTTTTGATTGTCACTTGTTACCCTGGAAAGGTAGCCATTTATAACCAGGCTGGCTGGAAGGGTCCTTACTTGCTTCGCTTTTACGTACCCTTGTGAGACGATTTTGTCAAATGAATTTTGTAAAAAACAAGCATAGAACGAGACTCACAAATGCTCATCTTCATGAGCTTTTAAGGATATCAATAAGTAAAAGAAAGTCCCAGCTCAATGCTCATTGTGAGATCTAAACCAATTCAATATTTTTCTCCATGAAAGAATCTTGCATATGTAGCACACTTCACTTTTGTTTTTTACAAAGTTATTAATACGTTCTTGGGCAGTACTTCCCAACCTTTTTCAGTTCGCGACCCACTTTTTATGCAGGTTTTATCCACAATGAGATATGACCAAACAAATGAAAAACAAATTAAGAAAGAAACAATGTACATTAAAAAATAAACCATGTAGATTAACCCTTTTTAGCAATAATTTAGAACGCAACTAATTGGAAATAAGAATAACACCTAAATAAAACCTGCATCTTTACTACTGGCCCACGTACTGAATTAGTTAATGCGGCACAACACATCTGATTGGTACGTACCATTGTTGCATAAATGTTATCCAATCATAATGCAAAAATTTCCCCGATCTAACAGAAACTGTAAGATTTAAAAATAGCTTCATTTACATAAATAAAGCACCCTAAAAATTAAAGCATGTCCAATATGTTGACTATTCGTATTTAGTGGATCATCATGTTGTCAGGTTTGGCTGTGGTGGATCATGGCAGGAATCATTTAAACACCCCTGCTCTAAACATCTCTGGTATGGTTCAAGTGTAACTGGGAAAGTGATGTTTACCAGCAACTCCATACTTGAAGAAAAAAATATAATCTTGCTGTTTAGGGTTTGCCATCATTTTAGTAGGAAGTAATTTAAAGCAATGGATCAAGGCCAAGCGTTTGTTTTTACATAAAACAACCAATTGGTATTTTTGCCGCGTATTTCATCTTTCTTTAAAACAAATTATTCTGAGCCAAACAGCAAGAAAAATTTTTAAATTTAAATTTCAACGAGAACCAAACCACAAACTAAAGTTTGAACGGAGATTACTTGATACCGAAAGACGTGACAGTCACGTACATAATAAGTGTCCGACTACAAAAAATCTGCCGTAATAAGCACGTGTAAGTATTTTTCTTTTACAAATATAATTTGTTGCACGAAAACGAAAAATGTTTTACGACCTATCCATGGTACACTTTAAAAGTAACGGTAAATAATGAGGCAAGTAGTAGGCCTGTGTGTTTTGACTGTTTAGTCAAATAACGTCATTTGCTTCAAAATATGAATGCCACTCTGAAAAAAAAGTTCCTGAAATTCTCACTGTTGTGAGAAATTAACCTTTTTGTCGCAAACCAACAAACGAAAAAAAAGTTTAATCGGGGATTACTTAAACGAAATTAAAGCCTTTAAATGACGCGGTTTCAAGATCTGCTGAGTGGTCGTTATGCGTGCTTTGAAGCTTGTGTTTCCAGGTGCTCGTGTCATCTAGGACGTTACGTTACTTCTAGTGGATGGTAGATTGTAAGACTGGAGAGCTTCTTATCATAAGGAATTGGGATCAACACGTTTATTTTATTGTTCTGATGTGTGTGTGATTACATCGAAGCGAGAGTAATCACGAAAAACAACTCTACAACACAACCTCAAAAAATTAACTTGGTGATGCGCGAGTTGCACACCACTGAGCAATTCGCCTACTAACACAACCAAACCAAACAACACAAATTAATTGAAGAAAGTTAATAAAACTAGAGAAAAATAAATCTAAAAACTCCAAAAAAACAAAAACATACAAAATGTAACTTAGAACAAAATCTCTTTTTTTTTTTTTTAGTTACGGAAAATGTAAGCCAAAATATATGTTTTGCGAGCCGAAATATTGGCAGTTCGTCCAAGCGCATTTGGAGCAACTGCAAATTATCATTTATTCATTCTGAAGTCATTTTTTTTTAAGATTGGTGGTTAAAATACTTCTGGTGAATATAGACGGTCCATCTGTAGTTGGATTTAAAAAAACAAAAAGCTGACTTGTAGGAAACAGCTTGGAAACATGAACCTTATCACATACAACAAACAGGTCAAGGTACAAGATTTGTCGTTTTGATATGAAGCTTGTACTATATGTTATAGCGCATTTCACATCATCAGTATTCCCTATCTTATAACATAGGGCTAAATTGGCCAATTTCGACGCTCATATACCAGCGATTTTTAAGAAAATTTTTCGACCTGCTCCGATTTGGCTGAAATTTTCACCAAAGATGCGTTAGGACAATATGAATCTAACGATAACACTCTTATAGTCAAATTCTTTATAATTAGCTAGAAAACGGGCATTTTTATAAAAATTCTCCCGAAAAAACGCGATTTTTGGCATTTTTGAAAAATCGACCTTCTCCGATTTGGATGAACTTGGTGTTTAGATGCACCGTGGGCGTAGAAACAACATGGTGAAGTTTCAACCGCCTAACACTTAAAATAAAGCCAAAAATCGACTTTAAAGTTTTTTCGATTTTTTGGCAATTTTTTGAAAAAAATTCCCCCGGGGATTCCCCGGGATTTTTTTATCAATATTTACCAGCGCATAATTTCATTATTTTTTATTCATAATTTACTCTGACAGTATCAGATTTCCTTCCTATGTGCAGTTCATCGCCAAAACTTGCAGCAATTAAGCAACAAGTGACAGTGAGCACTTAAAACCGAGTTGCCAAATACACTTCCGTCCAGTGAAGCTCTTAACGGGAGCAATTTGCTGCACCCAAAAGCCACAAGTCAGGTGTAATTATCTGGTTCTAATGCAAATAACGTTTGTTAAATTAAAGTTGTAAACTGTGTGATAAAACTTTCGTTTGTTGGTCGAAAGTGAAGTTCTAATAATTAAAAAAGAATCTTTGTGTTTTATTTTTTTTAGTGGGCACGGTACGTTTTAACCTTTTGATTGTGGTGGAGGTTGGGGGTTTATAAATTGGTTAGATATAATGGTTAAGGTTTGTTATCAACGCAAAAAGACGATGTTTGTGTTATAATGGTGTAGACGCGCCGCCGAGAAATCTTTTGAATATTTTAGGGCATTTTCTACTGGCGATGGTACACAAACGTTCTTCACAATATATGGCAGCCTTGACCACACTCAACTTTACAAGCAACCTTCTAGTCGCACAATATAAATCACATGTAAAACCCAACCTCAAAGTTGGTCAACTTACCAAATTCTCTTAAGGCACAGGCTTCAAGGGACGCTCGCATCCTGAAGGAACACACTGCAGGCCTGGAAAGCGCATTATTTTAACGGCATATATTTCCTTAAGTAATCCTCGATTAAACTTTCGTTTGTTGGTTTGCGACGAAAAGCTTAATTTCTTGGTATAAGGATTTAGACAGTGAGAATCATTGGGTTTTATTTCGATGTTTTTTGGAGTTTTATTTTTCTCAAAGTAGTTCACATTCAATAAATGTTGTCAGTATCCTAAAAAGTCTAAAAACTCATTTTTTGTAATTTGTTGTATAACCCACTTCTTCAAATAAAGGACCGAGCCTGGAGGTACTCCAGTACCAGGAGCACTCGTGCCCTTACTCGCTCTACAAATGGATTTCCCTTTTATTTTCAGGTTCCTAAGAAGTGATATATTTAGTTTTTCGTTAACAAGTCATCTGCGATTAAACTTTAGTTTGTGGGTTATCCTCATTTAAATATGATTGCATCCAGAGCATCTTTATTTTTTGGAAATATAAATTTCAGACATAACATTGCAAAGTTACAATAAAAACAGCATAGCTCTACATCAGGGGTTCTTAAACTTATTTTACCGCGGACCCCTAAAATGTTTTTTTGGCCTCGCGTAGACCACAAAAGAAAAAAAAATTTAAAATGACGTCATGAATTTACGTCACAACACAAATAGACTTCACAAGTCTGCTGATTTCGGTCCAAAAATGTGAAAGTATAATGGAGTCTTAATGCATTCAGTACAATACCGTTTTATTTTTAATTAAACTGTTGTGTTTGATAAGTTGATTACTTCTTAAATATACACTAATATTTCAATTAGGCTTTCATGGACCCCCTAAAGCTAGGTGACGGACCCCTAAGGGGTCCATGGATCCCAGTTTAAGAACCCCTGTTCTACATACATTTAACAACTCAAGATAAACCTACTTTCATTTGTTGGCGCGTTCTCTTTCGAAAAATTCTTTGTGAGACAAAATAACTGACTGAAAATGAAGATGTATGACGGCTGTTTGTGATTACATCGCCAAACGTCCAACTAATAATGGAAGGACGTACCTGGGATTAGGGTTAAGGCTGGTTCACGCTAAACGCGTCTAGCGTTAACGCAAAACGTTTTCAAAAAATGCTTTCGGTTGCGGAAAAGTTGAAATATTTCAACTTTAACGCTTTCGGTTAGAAGCAAGGAAATTTGCCGTTGTGCTTGGAAGGCACCAATGCAAACCGTTACACCATCGACGCGTCTGTTTAAAATTAATTTTGGCAAGTATTTAATTAATTCAGTTAAATTTGAAATCAAAATTAAGTGCGTCGACCGGGAGTCGAACCCGGAACTAGCGCTTGGAAGGCACCAATGCTAACCGTTACACCATCGACGCGACTGTTCAAAACAGTTTTTTGCTAAGTTTTCAATTAATATAGTTTAATTTAAAATTAAAATTAAGTTCGTCGACCGGGAGTCGAACCCGGAACTAGCGCTTGGAAGGCACCAATGCTAACCGTTACACCATCGACGCGACTGTTCAAAACAGTTTTTTGCTAAGTTTTCAATTAATATAGTTTAATTTAAAATTAAAATTAAGTGCGTCGACCGGGAGTAGAACCCGGAACTAGTGCTTGGAAGGCACCAATGCTAACCGTTACACCATCGACGCGACTGTTCAAAACAGTTTTTTGCTAAGTTTTCAATTAATATAGTTTAATTTAAAATTAAAATTAAGTTCGTCGACCGGGAGTCGAACCCGGAACTAGCGCTTGGAAGGCACCAATGCTAACCGTTACACCATCGACGCGACTGTTCAAAACAGTTTTTTGCTAAGTTTTCAATTAATATAGTTTAATTTAAAATTAAAATTAAGTGCGTCGACCGGGAGTAGAACCCGGAACTAGTGCTTGGAAGGCACCAATGCTAACCGTTACACCATCGACGCGACTGTTCAAAACAGTTTTTTGCTAAGTTTTCAATTAATATAGTTTAATTTAAAATTAAAATTAAGTGCGTCGACCGGGAGTAGAACCCGGAACTAGTGCTTGGAAGGCACCAATGCTAACCGTTACACCATCGACGCGACTGTTCAAAACAGTTTTTTGCTAAGTTTTTAATTAATATAGTTTAATTTAAAATTAAAATTAAGTTCGTCGACCGGGAGTCGAACCCGGAACTAGCGCTTGGAAGGCACCAATGCTAACCGTTACACCATCGACGCGACTTTAAAATTAAAATTAAGTGCGTCGACCGGGAGTAGAACCCGGAACTAGTGCTTGGAAGGCACCAATGCTAACCGTTACACCATCGACGCGACTGTTCAAAACAGTTTTTTGCTAAGTTTTTAATTAATATAGTTTAATTTAAAATTAAAATTAAGTTCGTCGACCGGGAGTCGAACCCGGAACTAGCGCTTGGAAGGCACCAATGCTAACCGTTACACCATCGACGCGACTGTTCAAAACAGTTTTTTGCTAAGTTTTCAATTAATATAGTTTAATTTAAAATTAAAATTAAGTGCGTCGACCGGGAGTCGAACCCGGAACTAGTGCTTGGAAGGCACCAATGCTAACCGTTACACCATCGACGCGACTGTTTAAAATTAATTTTGGCAAGTATTTAATTAATTTACTTAATTTTGAAATTAAAATTAAGTTCGTCGACCGGGAGTCGAACCTGGAACTAGCGCTTGGAAGGCACCAATGCTAACCGTTACACCATCGACGCGACTGTTTAAAACGAGTTTTTTGTTATGTTTTCAATTAATATAGTTTAATTTAAAATTAAAATTAAGTGCGTCGACCGGGAGTCGAACCCGGAACTAGTGCTTGGAAGGCAGCAATGCCAACCGTTACACCATCGACGCGACTGTTCAAAACAGTTTTTTGCTAAGTTTTCAATTAATATAGTTTAATTTAAAATTAAAATTAAGTGCGTCGACCGGGAGTCGAACCCGGAACTAGTGCTTGGAAGGCACCAATGCTAACCGTTACACCATCGACGCGACTGTTTAAAATTAGTTTTGGCAAGTATTTAATTAATTTACTTAATTTTGAAATTAAAATTAAGTGCGTCGACCGGGAGTCGAACCCGGAACTAGCGCTTGGAAGGCACCAATGCTAACCGTTACACCATCGACGCGACTGTTCAAAACAGTTTTTTGCTAAGTTTTCAATTAATATAGTTTAATTTAAAATTAAAATTAAGTGCGTCGACCGGGAGTCGAACCCGGAACTAGTGCTTGGAAGGCACCAATGCTAACCGTTACAACATCGACGCGACTGTTTAAAATTAATTTTGGCAAGTATTTAATTAATTTACTTAATTTTGAAATTAAAATTAAGTTCGTCGACCGGGAGTCGAACTCGGAACTAGTGCTTGGAAGGCACCAATGCTAACCGTTACAACATCGACGCGACTGTTTAAAATTAATTTTGGCAAGTATTTAATTAATTTACTTAATTTTGAAATTAAAATTAAGATCGTCGACCGGGAGTCGAACTCGGAACTAGTGCTTGGAAGGCACCAATGCTAACCGTTACACCATCGACGCGAGTGTTTAAAACAGTTTTTTGCTAAGTTTTCAATTAATATAGTTTAATTTAAAATTAAAATTAAGTGCGTCGACCGGGAGTCGAACCCGGAACTAGCGCTTGGAAGGCACCAATGCTAACCGTTACACCATCGACGCGACTGTTCAAAACAGTTTTTTGCTAAGTTTTTAATTAATATAGTTTAATTTAAAATTAAAATTAAGTGCGTCGACCGGGAGTCGAACCCGGAACTAGCGCTTGGAAGGCACCAATGCTAACCGTTACACCATCGACGCGAATGTTCAAAACAGTTTTTTGCTAAGTTTTCAATTAATATAGTTTAATTTAAAATTAAAATTAAGTGCGTCGACCGGGAGTCGAACCCGGAACTAGTGCTTGGAAGGCACCAATGCTAATCGTTACAACATCGACGCGACTGTTTAAAATTAATTTTGGCAAGTATTTAATTAATTTACTTAATTTTGAAATTAAAATTAAGGTCGTCGACCGGGAGTCGAACTCGGAACTAGTGCTTGGAAGGCACCAATGCTAACCGTTACACCATCGACGCGTCTGTTTAAAACTAGTTTCCAGAATATTATTTATTTAATTCAGTTAAATTTGAAATCAAAATTACGTGCGTCGACCGGGAGTCGAACCCGGAACTAGCGCTTGGAAGGCACCAATGCTAACCGTTACACCATCGACGCGACTGTTCGAAACAGTTTTTTGCTAAGTTTTTAATTAATATAGTTTAATTTAAAATTAAAATTAAGTTCGTCGACCGGGAGTCGAACCCGGAACTAGCGCTTGGAAGGCACCAATGTTAACGGTTACACCATCGACGCGACTGTTCAAAACAGTTTTTTGCTAAGTTTTCAATTAATATAGTTTAATTTAAAATTAAAATTAAGTGCGTCGACCGGGAGTAGAACCCGGAACTAGCGCTTGGAAGGCACCAATGCTAACGGTTACACCATCGACGCGACTGTTCAAAACGAGTTTTTTGCTAAGTTTTCAATTAATATAGTTTAATTTAAAATTAAAATTAAGTGCGTCGACCGGGAGTAGAACCCGGAACTAGTGCTTGGAAGGCACCAATGCTAACCGTTACACCATCGACGCGTCTGTTTAAAACTAGTTTCCAGAATATTATTTATTTAATTCAGTTAAATTTGAAATCAAAATTAAGTGCGTCGACCGGGAGTCGAACCCGGAACTAGTGCTTGGAAGGCACCAATGCTAACCGTTACACCATCGACGCGTCTGTTTAAAACTAGTTTCCAGAATATTATTTATTGAATTCAGTTAAATTTGAAATCAAAATTAAGTGCGTCGACCGGGAGTCGAACCCGGAACTAGTGCTTGGAAGGCACCAATGCTAACCGTTACACCATCGACGCGTCTGTTTAAAACTAGTTTCCAGAATATTATTTATTGAATTCAGTTAAATTTGAAATTGAAAATTAAGTGCGTCGAACGGGAGTCGAACCTGGAACTAGTGCTTGGAAGGCACCAATGCTAACCGTTACACCATCGACGCGACTGTTTAAAACGAGTTTTGGTAAGTTTTCAATTAATATAGTTTAATTTAAAATTAAAATTAAGTGCGTCGACCGGGAGTCGAACCCGGAACTAGTGCTTGGAAGGCACCAATGCTAACCGTTACACCATCGACGCGTCTGTTTGAAATTAATTTTGGCAAGTATTTAATTAATTTACTTAATTTTGAAATTAAAATTAAGTGCGTCGACCGGGAGTCGAACCCGGAACTAGTGCTTGGAAGGCACCAATGCTAACCGTTACACCATCGACGCGACTGTTTAAAACGAGTTTTGGTAAGTTTTTAATTAATATAGTTTAATTTAAAATTAAAATTAAGTGCGTCGACCGGGAGTCGAACTCGGAACTAGTGCTTGGAAGGCACCAATGCCAACCGTTACACCATCGACGCGACTGTTCAAAACAGTTTTTTGCTAAGTTTTCAATTAATATAGTTTAATTTAAAATTAAAATTAAGTGCGTCGACCGGGAGTCGAACCCGGAACTAGTGCTTGGAAGGCACCAAAGCTAACCGTTACACCATCGACGCGTCTGTTTGAAATTAATTTTGGCAAGTATTTAATTAATTTACTTAATTTTGAAATTAAAATTAAGTTCGTCGACCGGGAGTCGAACCCGGAACTAGTGCTTGGAAGGCACCAATGCTAACCGTTACACCATCGACGCGACTGTTTGAAATTAATTTTGGCAAGTATTTAATTAATTTACTTAATTTTGAAATTAAAATTAAGTTCGTCGACCGGGAGTCGAACCCGGAACTAGTGCTTGGAAGGCACCAATGCAAACCGTTACACCATCGACGCGACTGTTTGAAATTAATTTTGGCAAGTATTTAATTAATTTACTTAATTTTGAAATTAAAATTAAGTTTGTCGACCGGGAGTCGAACCCGGAACTAGTGCTTGGAAGGCACCAATGCTAACCGTTACACCATCGACGCGACTGTTTGAAATTAGATTTGGCAAGTATTTAATTAATTTACTTAATTTTGAAATTAAAATTAAGTTCGTCGACCGGGAGTCGAACCCGGAACTAGTGCTTGGAAGGCACCAATGCTAACCGTTACACCATCGACGCGACTGTTTGAAATTAATTTTGGCAAGTATTTAATTAATTTACTTAATTTTGAAATTAAAATTAAGTTCGTCGACCGGGAGTCGAACCCGGAACTAGTGCTTGGAAGGCACCAATGCTAACCGTTACACCATCGACGCGACTGTTTGAAATTAATTTTGGCAAGTATTTAATTAATTTACTTAATTTTGAAATTAAAATTAAGTTCGTCGACCGGGAGTCGAACCCGGAACTAGTGCTTGGAAGGCACCAATGCTAACCGTTACACCATCGACGCGACTGTTCAAAACAGTTTTTTGCTAAGTTTTCAATTAATATAGTTTAATTTAAAATTAAAATTAAGTGCGTCGACCGGGAGTCGAACCCGGAACTAGTGCTTGGAAGGCACCAAAGCTAACCGTTACACCATCGACGCGTCTGTTTGAAATTAATTTTGGCAAGTATTTAATTAATTTACTTAATTTTGAAATTAAAATTAAGTTCGTCGACCGGGAGTCGAACCCGGAACTAGTGCTTGGAAGGCACCAATGCTAACCGTTACACCATCGACGCGACTGTTTGAAATTAATTTTGGCAAGTATTTAATTAATTTACTTAATTTTGAAATTAAAATTAAGTTCGTCGACCGGGAGTCGAACCCGGAACTAGTGCTTGGAAGGCACCAATGCAAACCGTTACACCATCGACGCGACTGTTCAAAACAGTTTTTTGCTAAGTTTTCAATTAATATAGTTTAATTTAAAATTAAAATTAAGTGCGTCGACCGGGAGTAGAACCCGGAACTAGTGCTTGGAAGGCACCAATGCTAACCGTTACACCATCGACGCGACTGTTCAAAACAGTTTTTTGCTAAGTTTTCAATTAATATAGTTTAATTTAAAATTAAAATTAAGTGCGTCGACCGGGAGTAGAACCCGGAGCTAGTGCTTGGAAGGCACCAATGCTAACCGTTACACCATGGATGCGACTGTTTAAAACTAGTTTCCAGAATATTATTTATTTAATTCAGTTAAATTTGAAATCAAAATTAAGTGCGTCGACCGGGAGTCGAACCCGGAACTAGTGCTTGGAAGGCACCAATGCTAACCGTTACAACATCGACGCGACTGTTTAAAACGAGTTTTGGTAAGTTTTTAATTAATATAGTTTAATTTAAAATTAAAATTAAGTGCGTCGACGGGAGTCGAACCCGGAACTAGTGCTTGGAAGGTACCAATGCTAACCGTTACACCATCGACGCGACTGTTTAAAACGAGTTTTGGTAAGTTTTTAATTAATATAGTCTAATTTAAAATTAAAATTAAGTGCGTCGACCGGGAGTCGAACTCGGAACTAGTGCTTGGAAGGCACCAATGCCAACCGTTACACCATCGACGCGACTGTTTAAAACGAGTTTTGGTAAGTTTTTAATTAATATAGTTTAATTTAAAATTAAAATTAAGTGCGTCGACCGGTAGTCGAACTCGGAACTAGTGCTTGGAAGGCACCAATGCTAACCGTTACACCATCGACGCGACTGTTCAAAACAGTTTTTTGCTAAGTTTTCAATTAATATAATTTAATTTAAAATTAAAATTAAGTGCGTCGACCGGGAGTAGAACCCGGAACTAGCGCTTGGAAGGCACCAATGCTAACCGTTACACCATCGACGCGACTGTTTGAAATTAATTTTGGCAAGTATTTAATTAATTTACTTAATTTTGAAATTAAAATTAAGTTCGTCGACCGGGAGTCGAACCCGGAACTAGTGCTTGGAAGGCACCAATGCAAACCGTTACACCATCGACGCGACTGTTCAAAACAGTTTTTTGCTAAGTTTTCAATTAATATAGTTTAATTTAAAATTAAAATTAAGTGCGTCGACCGGGAGTAGAACCCGGAACTAGCGCTTGGAAGGCGCCAATGCTAACCGTTACACCATCGACGCGACTGTTTGAAATTAATTTTGGCAAGTATTTAATTAATTTACTTAATTTTGAAATTAAAATTAAGTTCGTCGACCGGGAGTCGAACCCGGAACTAGTGCTTGGAAGGCACCAATGCTAACCGTTACACCATCGACGCGTCTGTTTAAAACTAGTTTCCAGAATATTATTTATTTAATTCAGTTAAATTTGAAATCAAAATTAAGTGCGTCGACCGGGAGTCGAACCCGGAACTAGAGCTTGGAAGGCACCAATGCCAACCGTTACACCATCGACGCGACTGTTCAAAACAGTTTTTTGCTAAGTTTTCAATTAATATAGTTTAATTTAAAATCAAAATTAAGTGCGTCGACCGGGAGTAGAACCCGGAACTAGCGCTTGGAAGGCACCAATGCTAACCGTTACACCATCGACGCGACTGTTTAAAACGAGTTTTGGTAAGTTTTTAATTAATATAGTTTAATTTAAAATTAAAATTAAGTGCGTCGACCGGGAGTCGAACTCGGAACTAGTGCTTGGAAGGCACCAATGCCAACCGTTACACCATCGACGCGACTGTTTAAAACGAGTTTTGGTAAGTTTTCAATTAATATAGTTTAATTTAAAATTAAAATTAAGTGCGTCGACCGGGAGTCGAACTCGGAACTAGTGCTTGGAAGGCACCAATGCTAACCGTTACACCATCGACGCGACTGTTCAAAACAGTTTTTTGCTAAGTTTTCAATTAATATAGTTTAATTTAAAATTAAAATAAGTGCGTCGACCGGGAGTAGAACCCGGAACTAGCGCTTGGAAGGCACCAATGCTAACCGTTACACCATCGACGCGACTGTTTGAAATTAATTTTGGCAAGTATTTAATAAATTTACTTAATTTTGAAAATAAAATTAAGTTCGTCGACCGGGAGTCGAACCCGGAACTAGTGCTTGGAAGGCACCAATGCAAACCGTTACACCATCGACGCGACTGTTCAAAACAGTTTTTTGCTAAGTTTTCAATTAATATAGTTTAATTTAAAATTAAAATTAAGTGCGTCGACCGGGAGTAGAACCCGGAACTAGCGCTTGGAAGGCACCAATGCTAACCGTTACACCATCGACGCGACTGTTTAAAACTAGTTTCCAGAATATTATTTATTTAATTCAGTTAAATTTGAAATCAAAATTAAGTGCGTCGACCGGGAGTCGAACCCGGAACTAGTGCTTGGAAGGCACCAATGCTAACCGTTACACCATCGACGCGTCTGTTTAAAACTAGTTTCCAGAATATTATTTATTTAATTCAGTTAAATTTGAAATCAAAATTAAGTGCGTCGACCGGGAGTCGAACCCGGAACTAGTGCTTGGAAGGCACCAATGCCAACCGTTACACCATCGACGCGACTGTCCAAAACAGTTTTTTGCTAAGTTTTCAATTAATATAGTTTAATTTAAAATCAAAATTAAGTGCGTCGACCGGGAGTCGAACCCGGAACTAGTGCTTGGAAGGCACCAATGCTAACCGTTACACCATCGACGCGACTGTTCAAAACAGTTTTTTGCTAAGTTTTCAATTAATATAGTTTAATTTAAAATTAAAATTAAGTGCGTCGACCGGGAGTAGAACCCGGAACTAGCGCTTGGAAGGCACCAATGCTAACCGTTACACCATCGACGCGACTGTTTAAAACTAGTTTCCAGAATATTATTTATTTAATTCAGTTAAATTTGAAATCAAAATTAAGTGCGTCGACCGGGAGTCGAACCCGGAACTAGTGCTTGGAAGGCACCAATGCTAACCGTTACACCATCGACGCGTCTGTTTAAAACTAGTTTCCAGAATATTATTTATTTAATTCAGTTAAATTTGAAATCAAAATTAAGTGCGTCGACCGGGAGTCGAACCCGGAACTAGTGCTTGGAAGGCACCAATGCCAACCGTTACACCATCGACGCGACTGTCCAAAACAGTTTTTTGCTAAGTTTTCAATTAATATAGTTTAATTTAAAATCAAAATTAAGTGCGTCGACCGGGAGTCGAACCCGGAACTAGTGCTTGGAAGGCACCAATGCTAACCGTTACACCATCGACGCGACTGTTCAAAACAGTTTTTTGCTAAGTTTTCAATTAATATAGTTTAATTTAAAATTAAAATTAAGTGCGTCGACCGGGAGTAGAACCCGGAACTAGTGCTTGGAAGGCACCAATGCTAACCGTTACACCATGGATGCGACTGTTTAAAACTAGTTTCCAGAATATTATTTATTTAATTCAGTTAAATTTGAAATCAAAATTAAGTGCGTCGACCGGGAGTCGAACCCGGAACTAGTGCTTGGAAGGCAACAATGCTAACCGTTACAACATCGACGCGACTGTTTAAAACGAGTTTTGGTAAGTTTTTAATTAATATAGTTTAATTTAAAATTAAAATTAAGTGCGTCGACGGGAGTCGAACCCGGAACTAGTGCTTGGAAGGTACCAATGCTAACCGTTACACCATCGACGCGACTGTTTGAAATTAATTTTGGCAAGTATTTAATTAATTTACTTAATTTTGAAATTAAAATTAAGTTCGTCGACCGGGAGTCGAACCCGGAACTAGTGCTTGGAAGGCACCAATGCAAACCGTTACACCATCGACGCGACTGTTCAAAACAGTTTTTTGCTAAGTTTTCAATTAATATAGTTTAATTTAAAATTAAAATTAAGTGCGTCGACCGGGATTAGAACCCGGAACTAGCGCTTGGAAGGCACCAATGCTAACCGTTACACCATCGACGCGACTGTTTGAAATTAATTTTGGCAAGTATTTAATTAATTTACTTAATTTTGAAATTAAAATTAAGTTCGTCGACCGGGAGTCGAACCCGGAACTAGTGCTTGGAAGGCACCAATGCTAACCGTTACACCATCGACGCGTCTGTTTAAAACTAGTTTCCAGAATATTCTTTATTTAATTCAGTTAAATTTGAAATCAAAATTAAGTGCGTCGACCGGGAGTCGAACCCGGAACTAGAGCTTGGAAGGCACCAATGCCAACCGTTACACCATCGACGCGACTGTTCAAAACAGTTTTTTGCTAAGTTTTCAATTAATATAGTTTAATTTAAAATCAAAATTAAGTGCGTCGACCGGGAGTAGAACCCGGAACTAGCGCTTGGAAGGCACCAATGCTAACCGTTACACCATCGACGCGACTGTTTAAAACGAGTTTTGGTAAGTTTTTAATTAATATAGTTTAATTTAAAATTAAAATTAAGTGCGTCGACCGGGAGTCGAACTCGGAACTAGTGCTTGGAAGGCACCAATGCCAACCGTTACACCATCGACGCGACTGTTTAAAACGAGTTTTGGTAAGTTTTTAATTAATATAGTTTAATTTAAAATTAAAATTAAGTGCGTCGACCGGGAGTCGAACTCGGAACTAGTGCTTGGAAGGCACCAATGCTAACCGTTACACCATCGACGTGACTGTTCAAAACAGTTTTTTGCTAAGTTTTCAATTAATATAGTTTAATTTAAATTAAAATTAAGTGCGTCGACCGGGAGTAGAACCCGGAACTAGCGCTTGGAAGGCACCAATGCTAACCGTTACACCATCGACGCGACTGTTTGAAATTAATTTTGGCAAGTATTTAATTAATTTACTTAATTTTGAAATTAAAATTAAGTTCGTCGACCGGGAGTCGAACCCGGAACTAGTGCTTGGAAGGCACCAATGCTAACCGTTACACCATCGACGCGACTGTTCAAAACAGTTTTTTGCTAAGTTTTCAATTAATATAGTTTAATTTAAAATCAAAATTAAGTGCGTCGACCGGGAGTAGAACCCGGAACTAGCGCTTGGAAGGCACCAATGCTAACCGTTACACCATCGACGCGACTGTTCAAAACAGTTTTTTGCTAAGTTTTCAATTAATATAGTTTAATTTAAAATTAAAATTAAGTGCGTCGACCGGGAGTAGAACCCGGAACTACCGCTTGGAAGGCACCAATGCTAACCGTTACAACATCGACGCGACTGTTTAAAACGAGTTTTGGTAAGTTTTTAATTAATATAGTTTAATTTAAAATTAAAATTAAGTGCGTCGACCGGGAGTCGAACCCGGAACTAGTACTTGGAAGGCACCAATGCTAACCGTTACACCATCGACGCGTCTGTTTAAAACTAGTTTCCAGAATATTATTTATTGAATTCAGTTAAATTTGAAATCAAAATTAAGTGCGTCGACCGGGAGTTGAACCCGGAACTAGTGCTTGGAAGGCACCAATGCTAACCGTTACACCATCGACGCGTCTGTTTAAAACTAGTTTCCAGAATATTATTTATTTAATTCAGTTAAATTTGAAATCAAAATTAAGTGCGTCGACCGGGAGTCGAACCCGGAACTAGCGCTTGGAAGGCACCAATGCCAACCGTTACACCATCGACGCGACTGTTCAAAACAGTTTTTTGCTAAGTTTTCAATTAATATAGTTTAATTTAAAATTAAAATTAAGTGCGTCGACCGGGAGTAGAACCCGGAACTAGTGCTTGGAAGGCACCAATGATAACCGTTACACCATCGACGCGACTGTTTGAAATTAATTTTGGCAAGTATTTAATTAATTTACTTAATTTTGAAATTAAAATTAAGTTCGTCGACCGGGAGTCGAACCCGGAACTAGTGCTTGGAAGGCACCAATGCTAACCGTTACACCATCGACGCGACTGTTTAAAACGAGTTTTGGTAAGTTTTTAATTAATATAGTTTAATTTAAAATTAAAATTAAGTGCGTCGACCGGGAGTCGAACCCGGAACTAGTGCTTGGAAGGCACCAATGCTAACCGTTACACCATCGACGCGACTGTTTGAAATTAATTTTGGCAAGTATTTAATTAATTTACTTAATTTTGAAATTAAAATTAAGTTCGTCGACCGGGAGTCGAACCCGGAACTAGTGCTTGGAAGGCACCAATGCCAACCGTTACACCATCAACGCGACTGTTTGAAATTAATTTTGGCAAGTATTTAATTAATTTACTTAATTTTGAAATTAAAATTAAGTTCGTCGACCGGGAGTCGAACCCGGAACTAGTGCTTGGAAGGCACCAATGCAAACCGTTACACCATCGACGCGACTGTTCAAAACAGTTTTTTGCTAAGTTTTCAATTAATATAGTTTAATTTAAAATTAAAATTAAGTGCGTCGACCGGGAGTAGAACCCGGAACTAGTGCTTGGAAGGCACCAATGCTAACCGTTACACCATGGATGCGACTGTTTAAAACTAGTTTCCAGAATATTATTTATTTAATTCAGTTAAATTTGAAATCAAAATTAAGTGCGTCGACCGGGAGTCGAACCCGGAACTAGTGCTTGAAAGGCACCAATGCTAACCGTTACACCATCGACGCGACTGTTCAAAACAGTTTTTTGCTAAGTTTTCAATTAATATAGTTTAATTTAAAATTAAAATTAAGTGCGTCGACCGGGAGTAGAACCCGGAACTAGTGCTTGGAAGGCACCAATGCCAACCGTTACACCATCGACGCGACTGTTTGAAATTAATTTTGGCAAGTATTTAATTAATTTACTTAATTTTGAAATTAAAATTAAGTTCGTCGACCGGGAGTCGAACCCGGAACTAGTGCTTGGAAGGCACCAATGCTAACCGTTACACCATCGACGCGACTGTTTGAAATTAATTTTGGCAAGTATTTAATTAATTTACTTAATTTTGAAATTAGAATTAAGTTCGTCGACCGGGAGTCGAACCCGGAACTAGTGCTTGGAAGGCACCAATGCTAACCGTTACACCATCGACGCGACTGTTTGAAATTAATTTTGGCAAGTATTTAATTAATTTACTTAATTTTGAAATTAAAATTAAGTTCGTCGACCGGGAGTCGAACCCGGAACTAGTGCTTGGAAGGCACCAATGCTAACCGTTACACCATGGATGCGACTGTTTAAAACTAGTTTCCAGAATATTATTTATTGAATTCAGTTAAATTTGAAATCAAAATTAAGTGCGTCAACCGGGAGTCGAACCCGGAACTAGTGCTTGGAAGGCACCAATGCAAACCGTTACACCATCGACGCGACTGTTCAAAACAGTTTTTTGCTAAGTTTTCAATTAATATAGTTTAATTTAAAATTAAAATTAAGTGCGTCGACCGGGAGTAGAACCCGGAACTAGTGCTTGGAAGGCACCAATGCTAACCGTTACACCATCGACGCGACTGTTCAAAACATTTTTTTGCTAAGTTTTCAATTAATATAGTTTAATTTAAAATTAAAATTAAGTGCGTCGACCGGGAGTAGAACCCGGAACTAGTGCTTGGAAGGCACCAATGCTAACCGTTACACCATCGACGCGACTGTTCAAAACAGTTTTTTGCTAAGTTTTCAATTAATATAGTTTAATTTAAAATTAAAATTAAGTGCGTCGACCGGAAGTAGAACCCGGAACTAGTGCTTGGAAGGCACCAATGCTGACCGTTACACCATCGACGCGACTGTTCAAAACAGTTTTTTGCTAAGTTTTCAATTAATATAGTTTAATTTAAAATTAAAATTAAGTTCGTCGACCGGGAGTCGAACCCGGAACTAGTGCTTGGAAGGCACCAATGCTGACCGTTACACCATCGACGCGACTGTTCAAAACAGTTTTTTGCTAAGTTTTCAATTAATTTAGTTAAATTTGAAATTAAAATTAAGTTCGTCGACCGGGAGTAGAACCCGGAACTAGTGCTTGGAAGGCACCAATGCTAAGCGTTACAACATCGACGCGACTGTTTAAAACGAGTTTTGGTAAGTTTTTAATTAATATAGTTTAATTTAAAATTAAAATTAAGTGCGTCGACCGGGAGTCGAACTCGGAACTAGTGCTTGGAAGGCACCAATGCCAACCGTTACACCATCGACGCGACTGTTTAAAACGAGTTTTGGTAAGTTTTTAGTTAATATAGTTTAATTTAAAATTAAAATTAAGTGCGTCGACCGGGAGTAGTACCCGGAACTAGTGCTTGGAAGGCACCAATGCTAACCGTTACACCATCGACGCGACTGTTCAAAACAGTTTTTTGCTAAGTTTTCAATTAATATAGTTTAATTTAAAATTAAAATTAAGTGCGTCGACCGGGAGTAGAACCCGGAACTAGTGCTTGGAAGGCACCAATGCTAACCGTTACACCATCGACGCGACTGTTCAAAACAGTTTTTTGCTAAGTTTTCAATTAATATAGTTTAATTTAAAATTAAAATTAAGTTCGTCGACCGGGAGTCGAACCCGGAACTAGTGCTTGGAAGGCACCAATGCTTAGCGTTACAACATCGACGCGACTGTTTAAAACGAGTTTTGGTAAGTTTTTAATTAATATAGTTTAATTTAAAATTAAAATTAAGTGCGTCGACCGGGAGTCGAACTCGGAACTAGTGCTTGGAAGGCACCAATGCCAACCGTTACACCATCGACGCGACTGTTTAAAACGAGTTTTGGTAAGTTTTTAGTTAATATAGTTAAATTTGAAATTAAAATTTAAGTGCGACGACGGGAGTCGAACCCGGAACTAGTGCTTGAAAGGCACCAATGCTAACCGTTACACCATCGACGCGACTGTTTGAAATTAATTTTGGCAAGTATTTAATTAATTTACTTAATTTTGAAATTAAAATTAAGTTCGTCGACCGGGAGTCGAACCCGGAACTAGTGCTTGGAAGGCACCAATGCAAACCGTTACACCATCGACGCGACTGTTCAAAACAGTTTTTTGCTAAGTTTTCAATTAATATAGTTTAATTTAAAATTAAAATTAAGTGCGTCGACCGGGAGTAGAACCCGGAACTAGCGCTTGGAAGGCACCAATGCAAACCGTTACACCATCGACGCGACTGTTCAAAACAGTTTTTTGCTAAGTTTTCAATTAATATAGTTTAATTTAAAATTAAAATTAAGTGCGTCGACCGGGAGTAGAACCCGGAACTAGCGCTTGGAAGGCACCAATGCTAACCGTTACACCATCGACGCGACTGTTCAAAACAGTTTTTTGCTAAGTTTTCAATTAATATAGTTTAATTTAAAATTAAAATTAAGTGCGTCGACCGGGAGTAGAACCCGGAACTAGCGCTTGGAAGGCACCAATGCAAACCGTTACACCATCGACGCGACTGTTCAAAACAGTTTTTTGCTAAGTTTTCAATTAATATAGTTTAATTTAAAATTAAAATTAAGTGCGTCGACCGGGAGTAGAACCCGGAACTAGTGCTTGGAAGGCACCAATGCTAACCGTTACACCATCGACGCGACTGTTTGAAATTAATTTTGGCAAGTATTTAATTAATTTACTTAATTTTGAAATTAAAATTAAGTTCGTCGACCGGGAGTCGAACCCGGAACTAGTGCTTGGAAGGCACCAATGCTAACCGTTACACCATCGACGCGTCTGTTTAAAACTAGTTTCCAGAATATTATTTATTTAATTCAGTTAAATTTGAAATCAAAATTAAGTGCGTCGACCGGGAGTCGAACCCGGAACTAGTGCTTGGAAGGCACCAATGCCAACCGTTACACCATCGACGCGACTGTTCAAAACAGTTTTTTGCTAAGTTTTCAATTAATATAGTTTAATTTAAAATCAAAATTAAGTGCGTCGACCGGGAGTCGAACCCGGAACTAGCGCTTGGAAGGCACCAATGCTAACCGTTACACCATCGACGCGACTGTTCAAAACAGTTTTTTGCTAAGTTTTCAATTAATATAGTTTAATTTAAAATTAAAATTAAGTGCGTCGACCGGGAGTAGAACCCGGAACTAGCGCTTGAAAGGCACCAATGCTAACCGTTACACCATCGACGCGACTGTTTAAAACGAGTTTTGGTAAGTTTTTAATTAATATAGTTTAATTTAAAATTAAAATTAAGTGCGTCGACCGGGAGTCGAACCCGGAACTAGTGCTTGGAAGGCACCAATGCTAACCGTTACACCATCGACGCGTCTGTTTAAAACTAGTTTCCAGAATATTATTTATTGAATTCAGTTAAATTTGAAATCAAAATTAAGTGCGTCGACCGGGAGTTGAACCCGGAACTAGTGCTTGGAAGGCACCAATGCTAACCGTTACACCATCGACGCGTCTGTTTAAAACTAGTTTCCAGAATATTATTTATTTAATTCAGTTAAATTTGAAATCAAAATTAAGTGCGTCGACCGGGAGTCGAACCCGGAACTAGTGCTTGGAAGGCACCAATGCCAACCGTTACACCATCGACGCGTCTGTTTAAAACTAGTTTCCAGAATATTATTTATTTAATTCAGTTAAATTTGAAATCAAAATTAAGTGCGTCGACCGGGAGTCGAACCCGGAACTAGTGCTTGGAAGGCACCAATGCAAACCGTTACACCATCGACGCGACTGTTCAAAACAGTTTTTTGCTAAGTTTTCAATTAATATAGTTTAATTTAAAATTAAAATTAAGTGCGTCGACCGGGAGTAGAACCCGGAACTAGTGCTTGGAAGGCACCAATGCTAACCGTTACACCATCGACGCGACTGTTTAAAACGAGTTTTGGTAAGTTTTTAATTAATATAGTTAAATTTAAAATTAAAACTAAGTGCGTCGACCGGGAGTCGAACTCGGAACTAGTGCTTGGAAGGCACCAATGCTAACCGTTACACCATCGACGCGACTGTTTGAAATTAATTTTGGCAAGTATTTAATTAATTTACTTAATTTTGAAATTAAAATTAAGTTCGTCGACCGGGAGTCGAACCCGGAACTAGTGCTTGGAAGGCACCAATGCAAACCGTTACACCATCGACGCGACTGTTCAAAACAGTTTTTTGCTAAGTTTTCAATTAATATAGTTTAATTTAAAATTAAAATTAAGTGCGTCGACCGGGAGTAGAACCCGGAACTAGTGCTTGGAAGGCACCAATGCTAACCATTACACCATGGATGCGACTGTTTAAAACTAGTTTCCAGAATATTATTTATTTAATTCAGTTAAATTTGAAATCAAAATTAAGTGCGTCGACCGGGAGTCGAACCCGGAACTAGTGCTTGGAAGGCACCAATGCTAACCGTTACACCATCGACGCGACTGTTCAAAACAGTTTTTTGCTAAGTTTTCAATTAATATAGTTTAATTTAAAATTAAAATTAAGTGCGTCGACCGGGAGTAGAACCCGGAACTAGTGCTTTGAAGGCAACAATGCTAACCGTTACACCATCGACGCGACTGTTTAAAACGAGTTTTGGTAAGTTTTTAATTAATATAGTTTAATTTAAAATTAAAATTAAGTGCGTCGACGGGAGTCGAACCCGGAACTAGTGCTTGGAAGGCACCAATGCTAACCGTTACACCATCGACGCGACTGTTTGAAACGAGTTTTGGTAAGTTTTTAATTAATATAGTTTAATTTAAAATTAAAATTAAGTGCGTCGACCGGGAGTCGAACCCGGATCTAGTGCTTGGAAGGCTCCAATGCTAAGCGTTACAACATCGACGCGACTGTTTAAAACGAGTTTTGGTAAGTTTTTAATTAATATAGTTTAATTTAAAATTAAAATTAAGTGCGTCGACCGGGAGTCGAACTCGGAACTAGTGCTTGGAAGGCACCAATGCCAACCGTTACACCATCGACGCGACTGTTTAAAACGAGTTTTGGTAAGTTTTTAGTTAATATAGTTAAATTTGAAATTAAAAGTTAAGTGCGACGACGGGAGTCGAACCCGGAACTAGTGCTTGAAAGGCACCAATGCTAACCGTTACACCATCGACGCGACTGTTTGAAATTAATTTTGGCAAGTATTTAATTAATTTACTTAATTTTGAAATTAAAATTAAGTTCGTCGACCGGGAGTCGAACCCGGAACTAGTGCTTGGAAGGCACCAATGCAAACCGTTACACCATCGACGCGACTGTTCAAAACAGTTTTTTGCTAAGTTTTCAATTAATATAGTTTAATTTAAAATTAAAATTAAGTGCGTCGACCAGGAGTAGAACCCGGAACTAGCGCTTGGAAGGCACCAATGCAAACCGTTACACCATCGACGCGACTGTTCAAAACAGTTTTTTGCTAAGTTTTCAATTAATATAGTTTAATTTAAAATTAAAATTAAGTGCGTCGACCGGGAGTAGAACCCGGAACTAGCGCTTGGAAGGCACCAATGCTAACCGTTACACCATCGACGCGACTGTTTGAAATTAATTTTGGCAAGTATTTAATTAATTTACTTAATTTTGAAATTAAAATTAAGTTCGTCGACCGGGAGTCGAACCCGGAACTAGTGCTTGGAAGGCACCAATGCTAACCGTTACACCATCGACGCGTCTGTTTAAAACTAGTTTCCAGAATATTATTTATTTAATTCAGTTAAATTTGAAATCAAAATTAAGTGCGTCGACCGGGAGTCGAACCCGGAACTAGTGCTTGGAAGGCACCAATGCCAACCGTTACACCATCGTCGCGACTGTTCAAAAGAGTTTTTTGCTAAGTTTTCAATTAATATAGTTTAATTTAAAATCAAAAGTAAGTGCGTCGACCGGGAGTCGAACCCGGAACTAGCGCTTGGAAGGCACCAATGCTAACCGTTACACCATCGACGCGACTGTTCAAAACAGTTTTTTGCTAAGTTTTCAATTAATATAGTTTAATTTAAAATCAAAAGTAAGTGCGTCGACCGGGAGTCGAACCCGGAACTAGCGCTTGGAAGGCACCAATGCTAACCGTTACACCATCGACGCGACTGTTCAAAACAGTTTTTTGCTAAGTTTTCAATTAATATAGTTTAATTTAAAATTAAAATTAAGTGCGTCGACCGGGAGTCGAACCCGGAACTAGTGCTTGGAAGGCACCAATGCTAACCGTTACACCATCGACGCGTCTGTTTAAAACTAGTTTCCAGAATATTATTTATTTAATTCAGTTAAATTTGAAATCAAAATTAAGTGCGTCGACCGGGAGTCGAACCCGGAACTAGTGCTTGGAAGGCACCAATGCCAACCGTTACACCATCGACGCGTCTGTTTAAAACTAGTTTCCAGAATATTATTTATTTAATTCAGTTAAATTTGAAATCAAAATTAAGTGCGTCGACCGGGAGTCGAACCCGGAACTAGTGCTTGGAAGGCACCAATGCAAACCGTTACACCATCGACGCGACTGTTCAAAACAGTTTTTTGCTAAGTTTTCAATTAATATAGTTTAATTTAAAATTAAAATTAAGTGCGTCGACCGGGAGTCGAACCCGGAACTAGTGCTTGGAAGGCACCAATGCTAACCGTTACACCATCGACGCGACTGTTTAAAACGAGTTTTGGTAAGTTTTTAATTAATATAGTTTAATTTAAAATTAAAACTAAGTGCGTCGACCGGGAGTCGAACTCGGAACTAGTGCTTGGAAGGCACCAATGCTAACCGTTACACCATCGACGCGACTGTTTGAAATTAATTTTGGCAAGTATTTAATTAATTTACTTAATTTTGAAATTAAAATTAAGTTCGTCGACCGGGAGTCGAACCCCGAACTAGTGCTTGGAAGGCACCAATGCAAACCGTTACACCATCGACGCGACTGTTCAAAACAGTTTTTTGCTAAGTTTTCAATTAATATAGTTTAATTTAAAATTAAAATTAAGTGCGTCGACTGGGAGTAGAACCCGGAACTAGTGCTTGGAAGGCACCAATGCTAACCGTTACACCATGGATGCGACTGTTTAAAACTAGTTTCCAGAATATTATTTATTTAATTCAGTTAAATTTGAAATCAAAATTAAGTGCGTCGACCAGGAATCGAACCCGGAACTAGTGCTTGGAAGGCACCAATGCTAACCGTTACACCATCGACGCGACTGTTCAAAACAGTTTTTTGCTAAGTTTTCAATTAATATAGTTTAATTTAAAATTAAAATTAAGTGCGTCGACCGGGAGTAGAACCCGGAACTAGTGCTTGGAAGGCACCAATGCTAACCGTTACACCATCGACGCGACTCTTTAAAACGAGTTTTGGTAAGTTTTTAATTAATATAGTTTAATTTAAAATTAAAATTAAGTGCGTCGACGGGAGTCGAACCCGGAACTAGTGCTTGGAAGGCACCAATGCTAACCGTTACACCATCGACGCGACTGTTTAAAACGAGTTTTGGTAAGTTTTTAATTAATATAGTTTAATTTAAAATTAAAATTAAGTGCGTCGACCGGGAGTCGAACCCGGAACTAGTGCTTGGAAGGCACCAATGCTAACCGTTACACCATCGACGCGACTGTTTAAAACGAGTTTTGGTAAGTTTTTAATTAATATAGTTTAATTTAAAATTAAAATTAAGTGCGTCGACGGGAGTCGAACCCGGAACTAGTGCTTGGAAGGCACCAATGCTAACCGTTACACCATCGACGCGACTGTTTAAAACGAGTTTTGGTAAGTTTTTAATTAATATAGTTTAATTTAAAATTAAAATTAAGTGCGTCGACCGGGAGTCGAACCCGGAACTAGTGCTTGGAAGGCACCAATGCTAACCGTTACAACATCGACGCGACTGTTTAAAACGAGTTTTGGTAAGTTTTTAATTAATATAGTTTAATTTAAAATTAAAATTAAGTGCGTCGACGGGAGTCGAACCCGGAACTAGTGCTTGGAAGGTACCAATGCTAACCGTTACACCATCGACGCGACTGTTTAAAACGAGTTTTGGTAAGTATTTAATTAATATAGTTTAATTTAAAATTAAAATTAAGTGCGACGACCTGGAGTCGAACTCGGAACTAGTGCTTGGAAGGCACCAATGCCAACCGTTACACCATCGACGCGACTGTTCAAAACAGTTTTTTGCTAAGTTTTCAATTAATATAGTTTAATTTCAAATTAAAATTAAGTGCGTCGACCGGGAGTAGAACCCGGAACTAGCGCTTGGAAGGCACCAATGCTAACCGTTACACCATCGACGCGACTGTTTGAAATTAATTTTGGCAAGTATTTAATTAATTTACTTAATTTTGAAATTAAAATTAAGTTCGTCGACCGGGAGTCGAACCCGGAAATAGTGCTTGGAAGGCATCAATGCAAACCGTTACACCATCGACGCGACTGTTCAAAACAGTTTTTTGCTAAGTTTTCAATTAATATAGTTTAATTTAAAATTAAAATTAAGTGCGTCGACCGGGAGTAGAACCCGGAACTAGCGCTTGGAAGGCACCAATGCTAACCGTTACACCATCGACGCGACTGTTTGAAATTAATTTTGGCAAGTATTTAATTAATTTACTTAAATTTGAAATTAAAATTAAGTTCGTCGACCGGGAGTCGAACCCGGAACTAGTGCTTGGAAGGCACCAATGCTAACCGTTACACCATCGACGCGTCTGTTTGAAATTAATTTTGGCAAGTATTTAATTAATTTACTTAATTTTGAAATTAAAATTAAGTTCGTCGACCGGGAGTCGAACCCGGAACTAGTGCTTGGAAGGCACCAATGCTAACCGTTACACCATCGACGCGTCTGTTTAAAACTAGTTTCCAGAATATTATTTATTTAATTCTGTTAAATTTGAAATCAAAATTAAGTGCGTCGACCGGGAGTCGAACCCGGAACTAGTGCTTGGAAGGCACCAATGCCAACCGTTACACCATCGACGCGACTGTTCAAAACAGTTTTTTGCTAAGTTTTCAATTAATATAGTTTAATTTAAAATCAAAATTAAGTGCGTCGACCGGGAGTCGAACCCGGAACTAGCGCTTGGAAGGCACCAATGCTAACCGTTACACCATCGACGCGACTGTTCAAAACAGTTTTTTGCTAAGTTTTCAATTAATATAGTTTAATTTAAAATTAAAATTAAGTGCGTCGACCGGGAGTAGAACCCGGAACTAGCGCTTGGAAGGCACCAATGCTAACCGTTACACCATCGACGCGACTGTTTAAAACGAGTTTTGGTAAGTTTTTAATTAATATAGTTTAATTTAAAATTAAAATTAAGTGCGTCGACCGGGAGTCGAACCCGGAACTAGTGCTTGGAAGGCACCAATGCTAACCGTTACACCATCGACGCGTCAGTTTAAAACTAGTTTCCAGAATATTATTTATTGAATTCAGTTAAATTTGAAATCAAAATTAAGTGCGTCGACCGGGAGTTGAACCCGGAACTAGTGCTTGGAAGGCACCAATGCTAACCGTTACACCATCGACGCGACTCTTTAAAACGAGTTTTGGTAAGTTTTTAATTAATATAGTTTAATTTAAAATTAAAATTAAGTGCGTCGACGGGAGTCGAACCCGGAACTAGTGCTTGGAAGGCACCAATGCTAACCGTTACACCATCGACGCGACTGTTTAAAACGAGTTTTGGTAAGTTTTTAATTAATATAGTTTAATTTAAAATTAAAATTAAGTGCGTCGACCGGGAGTCGAACCCGGAACTAGTGCTTGGAAGGCACCAATGCTAACCGTTACACCATCGACGCGACTGTTTAAAACGAGTTTTGGTAAGTTTTTAATTAATATAGTTTAATTTAAAATTAAAATTAAGTGCGTCGACGGGAGTCGAACCCGGAACTAGTGCTTGGAAGGCACCAATGCTAACCGTTACACCATCGACGCGACTGTTTAAAACGAGTTTTGGTAAGTTTTTAATTAATATAGTTTAATTTAAAATTAAAATTAAGTGCGTCGACCGGGAGTCGAACCCGGAACTAGTGCTTGGAAGGCACCAATGCTAACCGTTACAACATCGACGCGACTGTTTAAAACGAGTTTTGGTAAGTTTTTAATTAATATAGTTTAATTTAAAATTAAAATTAAGTGCGTCGACGGGAGTCGAACCCGGAACTAGTGCTTGGAAGGTACCAATGCTAACCGTTACACCATCGACGCGACTGTTTAAAACGAGTTTTGGTAAGTATTTAATTAATATAGTTTAATTTAAAATTAAAATTAAGTGCGACGACCTGGAGTCGAACTCGGAACTAGTGCTTGGAAGGCACCAATGCCAACCGTTACACCATCGACGCGACTGTTCAAAACAGTTTTTTGCTAAGTTTTCAATTAATATAGTTTAATTTCAAATTAAAATTAAGTGCGTCGACCGGGAGTAGAACCCGGAACTAGCGCTTGGAAGGCACCAATGCTAACCGTTACACCATCGACGCGACTGTTTGAAATTAATTTTGGCAAGTATTTAATTAATTTACTTAATTTTGAAATTAAAATTAAGTTCGTCGACCGGGAGTCGAACCCGGAAATAGTGCTTGGAAGGCATCAATGCAAACCGTTACACCATCGACGCGACTGTTCAAAACAGTTTTTTGCTAAGTTTTCAATTAATATAGTTTAATTTAAAATTAAAATTAAGTGCGTCGACCGGGAGTAGAACCCGGAACTAGCGCTTGGAAGGCACCAATGCTAACCGTTACACCATCGACGCGACTGTTTGAAATTAATTTTGGCAAGTATTTAATTAATTTACTTAAATTTGAAATTAAAATTAAGTTCGTCGACCGGGAGTCGAACCCGGAACTAGTGCTTGGAAGGCACCAATGCTAACCGTTACACCATCGACGCGTCTGTTTGAAATTAATTTTGGCAAGTATTTAATTAATTTACTTAATTTTGAAATTAAAATTAAGTTCGTCGACCGGGAGTCGAACCCGGAACTAGTGCTTGGAAGGCACCAATGCTAACCGTTACACCATCGACGCGTCTGTTTAAAACTAGTTTCCAGAATATTATTTATTTAATTCTGTTAAATTTGAAATCAAAATTAAGTGCGTCGACCGGGAGTCGAACCCGGAACTAGTGCTTGGAAGGCACCAATGCCAACCGTTACACCATCGACGCGACTGTTCAAAACAGTTTTTTGCTAAGTTTTCAATTAATATAGTTTAATTTAAAATCAAAATTAAGTGCGTCGACCGGGAGTCGAACCCGGAACTAGCGCTTGGAAGGCACCAATGCTAACCGTTACACCATCGACGCGACTGTTCAAAACAGTTTTTTGCTAAGTTTTCAATTAATATAGTTTAATTTAAAATTAAAATTAAGTGCGTCGACCGGGAGTAGAACCCGGAACTAGCGCTTGGAAGGCACCAATGCTAACCGTTACACCATCGACGCGACTGTTTAAAACGAGTTTTGGTAAGTTTTTAATTAATATAGTTTAATTTAAAATTAAAATTAAGTGCGTCGACCGGGAGTCGAACCCGGAACTAGTGCTTGGAAGGCACCAATGCTAACCGTTACACCATCGACGCGTCAGTTTAAAACTAGTTTCCAGAATATTATTTATTGAATTCAGTTAAATTTGAAATCAAAATTAAGTGCGTCGACCGGGAGTTGAACCCGGAACTAGTGCTTGGAAGGCACCAATGCTAACCGTTACACCAT
Organism: Ascidiella aspersa; assembly: GCF_963924565.1. Taxonomy (NCBI): domain Eukaryota; kingdom Metazoa; phylum Chordata; class Ascidiacea; order Phlebobranchia; family Ascidiidae; genus Ascidiella; species Ascidiella aspersa. The sequence goes on along the minus strand of NC_139448.1, from coordinate 1,098,368 downwards.
CGACGCGTCTGTTTAAAACTAGTTTCCAGAATATTATTTATTTAATTCAGTTAAATTTGAAATCAAAATTAAGTGCGTCGACCGGGAGCCGAACCCGGAACTAGTGCTTGGAAGGCACCAATGCCAACCGTTACACCATCGACGCGACTGTTCAAAACAGTTTTTTGCTAAGTTTTCAATTAATATAGTTTAATTTAAAATTAAAATTAAGTGCGTCGACCGGGAGTCGAACCCGGAACTAGTGCTTGGAAGGCACCAATGCTAACCGTTACACCATCGACGCGACTGTTTAAAACGAGTTTTGGTAAGTTTTTAAATAATATAGTTTAATTTAAAATTAAAACTAAGTGCGTCGACCGGGAGTCGAACTCGGAACTAGTGCTTGGAAGGCACCAATGCCAACCGTTACACCATCGACGCGACTGTTCAAAACAGTTTTTTGCTAAGTTTTCAATTAATATAGTTTAATTTAAAATTAAAATTAAGTGCGTCGACCGGGAGTCGAACCCGGAACTAGCGCTTGGAAGGCACCGATGCTAACCGTTACACCATCGACGCGACTGTTTAAAACGAGTTTTGGTAAGTTTTTAATTAATTTACTTAATTTTGAAATTAAAATTAAGTTCGTCGACCGGGAGTCGAACCCGGAACTAGTGCTTGGAAGGCACCAATGCTAGCCGTTACACCATGGATGCGACTGTTTAAAACAGTTTTTTTTTTAATTAACATAGTTAAATTTGACATTAAAAGTTAAGTTCGTCGACCGGGAGTCGAACCCGGAAATAGTGCTTGGAAGGCACCAATGCTAACCGTTACAACATCGACGCGACTGTTCAAAACAGTTTTTTGCTAAGTTTTCAATTAATATAGTTTAATTTAAAATTTAAATTAAGTGCGTCGACCGGGAGTAGAACCCGGAACTAGTGCTTGGAAGGCACCAATGCTAACCGTTACACCATCGACGCGTCTGTTTAAAACTAGTTTCCAGAATATTATTTATTTAATTCAGTTAAATTTGAAATCAAAATTAAGTGCGTCGACCGGGAGTCGAACCCGGAACTAGTGCTTGGAAGGCACCAATGCCAACCGTTACACCATCGACGCGTCTGTTCAAAACAGTTTTTTGCTAAGTTTTCAATTAATATAGTTTAATTTAAAATTAAAATTAAGTTCGTCGACCGGGAGTCGAACCCGGAACTAGTGCTTGGAAGGCACCAATGCTAACCGTTACACCATCGACGCGACTGTTCAAAACAGTTTTTTGCTAAGTTTTTAATCAATATAGTTTAATTGGAAATTAAAATTAAGTGCGTCGACCGGGAGTAGAACCCGGAACTAGCGCTTGGAAGGCACCAATGCTAACCGTTACACCATCGACGCGTCTGTTTAAAACTAGTTTCCAGAATATTGTTTATTGAATTCAGTTAAATTTGAAATCAAAATTAAGTGCGTCGACCGGGAGTCGAACCCGGAATTAGTGCTTGGAAGGCACCAATGCTAACCGTTACACCATCGACGCGACTGTTTGAAATTAATTTTGGCAAGTATTTAATTAATTTACTTAATTTTGAAATTAAAATTAAGTTCGTCGACCGGGAGTCGAACCCGGAACTAGTGCTTGGAAGGCACCAATGCTAACCGTTACACCATGGATGCGACTGTTTAAAACTAGTTTCCAGAATATTATTTATTGAATTCAGTTAAATTTGAAATCAAAATTAAGTGCGTCAACCGGGAGTCGAACCCGGAACTAGTGCTTGGAAGGCACCAATGCTAACCGTTACACCATCGACGCGACTGTTTAAAACGAGTTTTGGTAAGTTTTTAATTAATATAGTTTAATTTAAAATTAAAATTAAGTGCGTCGACCGGGAGTAGAACCCGGAACTAGTGCTTGGAAGGCACCAATGTCAACCGTTACACCATCGACGCGACTGTTCAAAACAGTTTTTTGCTAAGTTTTCAATTAATATAGTTTAATTTAAAATTAAAATTAAGTGCGACGACCGGGAGTCGAACCCGGAATTAGTGCTTGGAAGGCACCAATGCTAACCGTTACACCATCGACGCGACTGTTTAAAACGAGTTTTGGTAAGTTTTTAATTAATATAGTTTAATTTAAAATTAAAATTAAGTGCGTCGACCGGGAGTCGAACTCGGAACTAGTGCTTGGAAGGCACCAATGCTAACCGTTACACCATCGACGCGACTGTGCAAAACAGTTTTTTGCTAAATTTTCAATTAATATAGTTTAATTTAAAATTAAAATTAAGTGCGTCGACCGGGAGTAGAACCCGGAACTAGTGCTTGGAAGGCACCAATGTCAACCGTTACACCATCGACGCGACTGTTCAAAACAGTTTTTTGCTAAGTTTTCAATTAATATAGTTTAATTTAAAATTAAAATTAAGTGCGACGACCGGGAGTCGAACCCGGAATTAGTGCTTGGAAGGCACCAATGCTAACCGTTACACCATCGACGCGACTGTTTAAAACGAGTTTTGGTAAGTTTTTAATTAATATAGTTTAATTTAAAATTAAAATTAAGTGCGTCGACCGGGAGTCGAACTCGGAACTAGTGCTTGGAAGGCACCAATGCTAACCGTTACACCATCGACGCGACTGTGCAAAACAGTTTTTTGCTAAGTTTTCAATTAATATAGTTTAATTTAAAATTAAAATTAAGTGCGTCGACCGGGAGTAGAACCCGGAACTAGTGCTTGGAAGGCACCAATGCTAACCGTTACACCATCGACGCGACTGTTTAAAACGAGTTTTGGTAAGTTTTTAATTAATATAGTTTAATTTAAAATTAAAATTAAGTGCGTCGACGGGAGTCGAACCCGGAACTAGTGCTTGGAAGGCACCAATGCTAACCGTTACACCATCGACGCGACTGTTTAAAACGAGTTTTGGTAAGTTTTTAATTAATATAGTTTAATTTAAAATTAAAATTAAGTGCGTCGACCGGGAGTCGAACCCGGAACTAGTGCTTGGAAGGCACCAATGCTAACCGTTACAACATCGACGCGACTGTTTAAAACGAGTTTTGGTAAGTTTTTAATTAATATAGTTTAATTTAAAATTAAAATTAAGTGCGTCGACGGGAGTCGAACCCGGAACTAGTGCTTGGAAGGTACCAATGCTAACCGTTACACCATCGACGCGACTGTTTAAAACGAGTTTTGGTAAGTTTTTAATTAATATAGTTTAATTTAAAATTAAAATTAAGTGCGTCGACCGGGAGTCGAACCCGGAACTAGTGCTTGGAAGGCACCAATGCTAACCGTTACAACATCGACGCGACTGTTTAAAACGAGTTTTGGTAAGTTTTTAATTAATATAGTTTAATTTAAAATTAAAATTAAGTGCGTCGACGGGAGTCGAACCCGGAACTAGTGCTTGGAAGGTACCAATGCTAACCGTTACACCATCGACGCGACTGTTTAAAACGAGTTTTGGTAAGTTTTTAATTAATATAGTTTAATTTAAAATTAAAATTAAGTGGGACGACCGGGAGTCGAACTCGGAACTAGCGCTTAGAAGGCACCAATGCTAACCGTTACACCATCGACGCGACTGTTTGAAATTAATTTTGGCAAGTATTTAATTAATTTACTTAATTTTGAAATTAAAATTAAGTTCGTCGACCGGGAGTCGAACCCGGAACTAGTGCTTGGAAGGCACCAATGCAAACCGTTACACCATCGACGCGACTGTTCAAAACAGTTTTTTGCTAAGTTTTCAATTAATATAGTTTAATTTAAAATTAAAATTTAGTGCGTCGACCGGGAGTAGAACCCGGAACTAGCGCTTGGAAGGCACCAATGCTAACCGTTACACCATCGACGCGACTGTTTGAAATTAATTTTTGCAAGTATTTAATTAATTTACTTAAATTTGAAATTAAAATTAAGTTCGTCGACCGGGAGTCGAACCCGGAACTAGTGCTTGGAAGGCACCAATGCTAACCGTTACACCATCGACGCGTCTGTTTGAAATTAATTTTGGCAAGTATTTAATTAATTTACTTAATTTTGAAATTAAAATTAAGTTCGTCAACCGGGAGTCGAACCCGGAACTAGTGCTTGGAAGGCACCAATGCTAACCGTTACACCATCGACGCGTCTGTTTAAAACTAGTTTCCAGAATATTATTTATTTAATTCTGTTAAATTTGAAATCAAAATTAAGTGCGTCGACCGGGAGTCGAACCCGGAACTAGTGCTTGGAAGGCACCAATGCCAACCGTTACACCATCGACGCGACTGTTCAAAACAGTTTTTTGCTAAGTTTTCAATTAATATAGTTTAATTTAAATCAAAATTAAGTGCGTCGACCGGGAGTCGAACCCGGAACTAGCGCTTGGAAGGCACCAATGCTAACCGTTACACCATCGACGCGACTGTTCAAAACAGTTTTTTGCTAAGTTTTCAATTAATATAGTTTAATTTAAAATTAAAATTAAGTGCGTCGACCGGGAGTAGAACCCGGAACTAGCGCTTGGAAGGCACCAATGCTAACCGTTACACCATCGACGCGACTGTTTAAAACGAGTTTTGGTAAGTTTTTAATTAATATAGTTTAATTTAAAATTAAAATTAAGTGCGTCGACCGGGAGTCGAACCCGGAACTAGTGCTTGGAAGGCACCAATGCTAACCGTTACACCATCGACGCGTCAGTTTAAAACTAGTTTCCAGAATATTATTTATTGAATTCAGTTAAATTTGAAATCAAAATTAAGTGCGTCGACCGGGAGTTGAACCCGGAACTAGTGCTTGGAAGGCACCAATGCTAACCGTTACACCATCGACGCGTCTGTTTAAAACTAGTTTCCAGAATATTATTTATTTAATTCAGTTAAATTTGAAATCAAAATTAAGTGCGTCGACCGGAAGCCGAACCCGGAACTAGTGCTTGGAAGGCACCAATGCCAACCGTTACACCATCGACGCGACTGTTCAAAACCGTTTTTTGCTAAGTTTTCAATTAATATAGTTTAATTTAAAATTAAAATTAAGTGCGTCGACCGGGAGTCGAACCAGGAACTAGTGCTTGGAAGGCACCAATGCTAACCGTTACACCATCGACGCGACTGTTTAAAACGAGTTTTGGTAAGTTTTTAAATAATATAGTTTAATTTAAAATTAAAACTAAGTGCGTCGACCGGGAGACGAACTCGGAACTAGTGCTTGGAAGGCACCAATGCCAACCGTTACACCATCGACGCGACTGTTCAAAACAGTTTTTTGCTAAGTTTTCAATTAATATAGTTTAATTTAAAATTAAAATTAAGTGCGTCGACCGGGAGTCGAACCCGGAACTAGCGCTTGGAAGGCACCAATGCTAACCGTTACACCATCGACGCGACTGTTTAAAACGAGTTTTGGTAAGTATTTAATTAATTTACTTAATTTTGAAATTAAAATTAAGTTCGTCGACCGGGAGTCAAACCCGGAACTAGTGCTTGGAAGGCACCAATGCTAACCGTTACACCATCGACGCGACTGTTTAAAACGAGTTTTGGTAAGTTTTTAATTAATTTACTTAATTTTGAAATTAAAATTAAGTTCGTCGACCGGGAGTCGAACCCGGAACTAGTGCTTGGAAGGCACCAATGCTAACCGTTACACCATCGACGCGACTGTTTAAAACGAGTTTTGGTAAGTTTTTAATTAATTTACTTAATTTTGAAATTAAAATTAAGTTCGTCGACCGGGAGTCGAACCCGGAACTAGTGCTTGGAAGGCACCAATGCTAACCGTTACAACATCGACGCGACTGTTCAAAACAGTTTTTTGCTAAGTTTTCAATTAATATAGTTTAATTTAAAATTAAAATTAAGTGCGTCGACCGGGAGTAGAACCCGGAACTAGTGCTTGGAAGGCACCAATGCTAACCGTTACACCATCGACGCGTCTGTTTAAAACTAGTTTCCAGAATATTATTTATTTAATTCAGTTAAATTTGAAATCAAAATTAAGTGCGTCGACCGGGAGTCGAACCCGGAACTAGTGCTTGGAAGGCACCAATGCCAACCGTTACACCATCGACGCGTCTGTTCAAAACAGTTTTTTGCTAAGTTTTCAATTAATATAGTTTAATTTAAAATTAAAATTAAGTTCGTCGACCGGGAGTCGAACCCGGAACTAGTGCTTGGAAGGCACCAATGCAAACCGTTACACCATCGACCCGACTGTTCAAAACAGTTTTTTGCTAAGTTTTCAATTAATATAGTTTAATTTAAAATTAAAATTAAGTTCGTCGACCGGGAGTCGAACCCGGAACTAGTGCTTGGAAAGCACCAATGCTAACCGTTACACCATCGACGCGACTGTTCAAAACAGTTTTTTGCTAAGTTTTTAATCAATATAGTTTAATTGGAAATTAAAATTAAGTGCGTCGACCGGGAGTCGAACCCGGAACTAGTGCTTGGAAGGCACCAATGCTAACCGTTACACCATCGACGCGTCTGTTTAAAACTAGTTTCCAGAATATTGTTTATTGAATTCAGTTAAATTTGAAATCAAAATTAAGTGCGTCGACCGGGAGTCGAACCCGGAATTAGTGCTTGGAAGGCCCCAATGCTAACCGTTACACCATCGACGCGACTGTTTGAAATTAATTTTGGCAAGTATTTAATTAATTTACTTAATTTTGAAATTAAAATTAAGTTCGTCGACCGGGAGTCGAACCCGGAACTAGTGCTTGGAAGGCACCAATGCTAACCGTTACACCATCGACGCGACTGTTTGAAACTAATTTTGGCAAGTATTTAATTAATTTACTTAATTTTGAAATTAAAATTAAGTTCGTCGACCGGGAGTCGAACCCGGAACTAGTGCTTGGAAGGCACCAATGCTAACCGTTACACCATCGACGCGACTGTTCAAAACAGTTTTTTGCTAAGTTTTCAATTAATATAGTTTAATTTAAATTAAAATTAAGTGCGTCGACCGGGAGTAGAACCCGGAACTAGTGCTTGGAAGGCACCAATGCTAACCGTTACACCATGGATGCGACTGTTTAAAACTAGTTTCCAGAATATTATTTATTTAATTCAGTTAAATTTGAAATCAAAATTAAGTGCGTCGACCGGGAGTCGAACCCGGAACTAGTGCTTGGAAGGCACCAATGCTAACCGTTACACCATCGACGCGACTGTTCAAAACAGTTTTTTGCTAAGTTTTCAATTAATATAGTTTAATTTAAAATTAAAATTAAGTGCGTCGACCGGGAGTAGAACCCGGAACTAGTGCTTGGAAGGCACCAATGCAAACCGTTACACCATCGACGCGTCTGTTTAAAACTAGTTTCCAGAATATTATTTATTGAATTCAGTTAAATTTGAAATCAAAATTAAGTGCGTCAACCGGGAGTCGAACCCGGAACTAGTGCTTGGAAGGCACCAATGCTAACCGTTACACCATCGACGCGACTGTTTAAAACGAGTTTTGGTAAGTTTTTAATTAATATAGTTTAATTTAAAATTAAAATTAAGTGCGTCGACCGGGAGTAGAACCCGGAACTAGTGCTTGGAAGGCACCAATGCCAACCGTTACACCATCGACGCGACTGTTCAAAACAGTTTTTTGCTAAGTTTTCAATTAATATAGTTTAATTTAAAATTAAAATTAAGTGCGTCGACCGGGAGTCGAACCCGGAACTAGTGCTTGGAAGGCACCAATGCTAACCGTTACACCATCGACGCGACTGTTTAAAACGAGTTTTGGTAAGTTTTTAATTAATATAGTTTAATTTAAAATTAAAATTAAGTGCGTCGACCGGGAGTCGAACTCGGAACTAGTGCTTGGAAGGCACCAATGCTAACCGTTACACCATCGACGCGACTGTGCAAAACAGTTTTTTGCTAAGTTTTCAATTAATATAGTTTAATTTAAAATTAAAATTAAGTGCGTCGACCGGAAGTAGAACCCGGAACTAGTGCTTGGAAGGCACCAATGCTAACCGTTACACCACCGACGCGTCTGTTTAAAACTAGTTTCCAGAATATTATTTATTTAATTCAGTTAAATTTGAAATCAAAATTAAGTGCGTCGACCGGGAGTCGAACCCGGAACTAGTGCTTGGAAGGCACCAATGCTAACCGTTACACCATCGACGCGACTGTTTAAAACGAGTTTTGGTAAGTTTTTAATTAATATAGTTTAATTTAAAATTAAAATTAAGTGCGTCGACCGGGAGTCGAACTCGGAACTAGTGCTTGGAAAGCACCAATGCTAACCGTTACACCATCGACGCGACTGTTTAAAACGAGTTTTGGTAAGTTTTTAATTAATATAGTTTCATTTAAAATTAAAATTAAGTGCGTCGACCGGGAGTCGAACCCGGAACTAGTGCTTGGAAGGCACCAATGCTAACCGTTACACCATCGACGCGACTGTTCAAAACAGTTTTTTGCTAAGTTTTCAATTAATATAGTTTAATTTAAAATCAAAATTAAGTGCGTCGACCGGGAGTAGAACCCGGAACTAGCGCTTGGAAGGCACCAATGCTAACCGTTACACCATCGACGCGACTGTTTAAAACGAGTTTTGGTAAGTTTTTAATTAATATAGTTTAATTTAAAATTAAAATTAAGTGCGTCGACCGGGAGTCGAACCCGGAACTAGTGCTTGGAAGGCACCAATGCTAACCGTTACACCATCGACGCGTCTGTTTAAAACTAGTTTCCAGAATATTATTTATTGAATTCAGTTAAATTTGAAATCAAAATTAAGTGCGTCGCCCGGGAGTCGAACCCGGAACTAGTGCTTGGAAGGCACCAATGCTAACCGTTACACCATCGACGCGTCTGTTTAAAACTAGTTTCCAGAATATTATTTATTGAATTCAGTTAAATTTGAAATCAAAATTAAGTGCGTCGACCGGGATTTGAACCCGGAACTAGTGCTTGGAAGGCACCAGTGCTAACCGTTACACCATCGACGCGACTGTACAAAACAGTTTTTTGCTAAGTTTTCAATTAATATAGTTTAATTTAAAATTAAAATTAAGTGCGTCGACCGGGAGTAGAACCCGGAACTAGTGCTTGGAAGGCACCAATGCCAACCGTTACACCATCGACGCGACTGTTCAAAACAGTTTTTTGCTAAGTTTTCAATTAATATAGTTTAATTTAAAATTAAAATTAAGTGCGTCGACCGGGAGTCGAACCCGGAACTAGTGCTTGGAAGGCACCAATGCTAACCATTACACCATCGACGCGACTGTTTAAAACGAGTTTTGGTAAGTTTTTAATTAATATAGTTTAATTTAAAATTAAAACTAAGTGCGTCGACCGGGAGTCGAACTCGGAACTAGTGCTTGGAAGGCACCAATGCCAACCGTTACACCATCGACGCGAATGTTCAAAATAGTTTTTTGCTAAGTTTTCAATTAATATAGTTTAATTTAAAATTAAAATTAAGTGCGTCGACCGGGAGTCGAACCCGGAACTAGCGCTTGGAAGGCACCAATGCTAACCGTTACACCATCGACGCGACTGTTTAAAACGAGTTTTGGTAAGTTTTTAATTAATTTACCTAATTTTGAAATTAAAATTAAGTTCGTCGACCGGGAGTCGAACCCGGAACTAGTGCTTGGAAGGCACCAAAGCTAACCGTTACACCATCGACGCGACTGTTCAAAAAAGTTTTTTGCTAAGTTTTCAATTAATATAGTTTAATTTAAAATTAAAATTAAGTTCGTCGACCGGGAGTCGAACCCGGAACTAGTGCTTGGAAGGCACCAATGCTAACCGTTACACCATCGACGCGACTGTTCAAAACAGTTTTTTGCTAAGTTTTCAATTAATATAGTTTAATTTAAAATTAAAATTAAGTGCGTCGACCGGGAGTAGAACCCGGAACTAGTGCTTGGAAGGCACCAATGCTAACCGTTACACCATGGACGCGACTGTTTAAAAGTAGTTTCAAGAATATTATTTATTTAATTCAGTTAAATTTGAAATCAAAATTAAGTGCGTCGACCGGGAGTCGAACCCGGAACTAGTGCTTGGAAGGCACCAATGCTAACCGTTACACCATCGACGCGACTGTTTAAAACGAGTTTTGGTAAGTTTTTAATTAATTCAGTTAAATTTGAAATCAAAATTAAGTGCGTCGACCGGGAGTCGAACCTGGAACTAGCGCTTGGAAGGCACCAATGCTAACCGTTACACCATCGACGCGACTGTTTAAAACGAGTTTTGGTAAGTTTTTAATTAATTCAGTTAAATTTGAAATCAAAATTAAGTGCGTCGACCGGGAGTCGAACCCGGAACTAGTGCTTGGAAGGCACCAATGCCAACCGTTACACCATCGACGCGACTGTTTAAAACGAGTTTTGGTAAGTTTTTAATTAATTCAGTTAAATTTGAAATCAAAATTAAGTTCGTCGACCGGGAGTCGAACCCGGAACTAGGGCTTGGAAGGCACCAATGCCAACCGTTACACCATCGACGCGACTGTTTAAAACGAGTTTTGGTAAGTTTTTAATTAATTCAGTTAAATTTGAAATCAAAATTAAGTGCGTCGACCGGGAGTCGAACCCGGAACTAGTGCTTGGAAGGCACCAATGCTAACCGTTACACCATCGACGCGACTGTTCAAAACAGTTTTTTGCTAAGTTTTCAATTAATATAGTTTAATTTAAAATTAAAATTAAGTGCGTCGACCGGGAGTAGAACCCGGAACTAGCGGTTGGAAGGCACCAATGCTAACCGTTACACCATCGACGCGACTGTTTAAAACGAGTTTTGGTAAGTTTTTAATTAATTCAGTTAAATTTGAAATCAAAATTAAGTGCGTCGACCGGGAGTCGAACCCGGAACTAGCGCTTGGAAGGCACCAATGCTAACCGTTACACCATCGACGCGACTGTTTAAAACGAGTTTTGGTAAGTTTTCAATTAATATAGTTTAATTTAAAATTAAAATTAAGTGCGTCGACCGGGAGTAGAACCCGGAACTAGCGCTTGGAAGGCACCAATGCTAACCGTTACACCATCGACGCGACTGTTTAAAACGAGTTTTGGTAAGTTTTTAATTAATTTACTTAATTTTGAAATTAAAATTAAGTTCGTCGACCGGGAATCGAACCCGGAACTAGCGCTTGGAAGGCACCAATGCTAACCGTTACACCATCGACGCGACTGTTTAAAACGAGTTTTGGTAAGTTTTTAATTAATTTACTTAATTTTGAAATTAAAATTAAGTGCGTCGACCGGGAGTCGAACTCGAAACTAGCGCTTGGAAGGCACCAATGCTAACCGTTACACCATCGACGCGACTGTTTGAAATTAATTTTGGCAAGTATTTAATTAATTTACTTAATTTTGAAATTAAAATTAAGTTCGTCGACCGGGAGTCGAACCCGGAACTAGTGCTTGGAAGGCACCAATGCAAACCGTTACACCATCGACGCGACTGTTCAAAACAGTTTTTTGCTAAGTTTTCAATTAATATAGTTTAATTTAAAATTAAAATTAAGTGCGTCGACCGGGAGTCGAACCCGGAACTAGTGCTTGGAAGGCACCAATGCTAACCGTTACACCATCGACGCGTCTGTTTAAAACTAGTTTCCAGAATATTATTTATTTAATTCAGTTAAATTTGAAATCAAAATTAAGTGCGTCGACCGGGAGTCGAACCCGGAACTAGTGCTTGGAAGGCACCAATGCTAACCGTTACACCATGGATGCGACTGTTCAAAACAGTTTTTTGCTAAGTTTACAATTAATATAGTTTAATTTAAAATTAAAAGTTAAGTTCGTCGACCGGGAGTCGAACCCGGAACTAGTGCTTGGAAGGCACCAATGCCAACCGTTACACCATCGACGCGACTGTTCAAAACAGTTTTTTGCTAAGTTTTCAATTAATATAGTTTAATTTAAAATTAAAATTAAGTGCGTCGACCGGGAGTAGAACCCGGAACTAGCGCTTGGAAGGCACCAATGCTAACCGTTACACCATCGACGCGACTGTTTAAAACGAGTTTTGGTAAGTTTTTAATTAATATAGTTTAATTTAAAATTAAAATTAAGTGCGTCGACCGGGAGTCGAACCCGGAACTAGTGCTTGGAAGGCACCAATGCTAACCGTTACACCATCGACGCGTCTGTTTAAAACTAGTTTCCAGAATATTATTTATTGAATTCAGTTAAATTTGAAATCAAAATTAAGTGCGTCGACCGGGAGTCGAACCCGGAACTAGTGCTTGGAATGCACCAATGCTAACCGTTACACCATGGATGCGACTGTTTAAAACAGTTTTTTTTTTAATTAACATAGTTAAATTTGACATTAAAAGTTAAGTTCGTCGACCGGGAGTCGAACCCGGAACTAGTGCTTGGAAGGCACCAATGCTAACCGTTACACCATGGATGCGACTGTTTAAAACAGTTTTTTTTTTAATTAACATAGTTAAATTTGACATTAAAAGTTAAGTTCGTCGACCGGGAGTCGAACCCGGAAATAGTGCTTGGAAGGCACCAATGCTAACCGTTACACCATCGACGCGACTGTTTGAAATTAATTTTGGCAAGTATTTAATTAATTTACTTAATTTTGAAATTAAAATTAAGTTCGTCGACCGGGAGTCGAACCCGGAACTAGCGCTTGGAAGGCACCAATGCTAACCGTTACACCATGGATGCGACTGTTTAAAACAGTTTTTTTTTTAATTAACATAGTTAAATTTGACATTAAAAGTTAAGTGCGTCGACCGGGAGTCGAACCCGGAACTAGTGCTTGGAAGGCACCAATGCTAACCGTTACACCATCGACGCGTCTGTTTAAAACTAGTTTCCAGAATATTATTTATTGAATTCAGTTAAATTTGAAATCAAAATTAAGTGCGTCGACCGGGAGTCGAACCCGGAACTAGTGCTTGGAAGGCACCAATGCTAACCGTTACACCATCGACGCGTCTGTTTAAAACTAGTTTCCAGAATATTATTTATTGAATTCAGTTAAATTTGAAATCAAAATTAAGTGCGTCGACCGGGATTTGAACCCGGAACTAGTGCTTGGAAGGCACCAATGCTAACCGTTACACCATCGACGCGACTGTTCAAAACAGTTTTTTGCTAAGTTTTCAATTAATATAGTTTAATTTAAAATTAAAATTAAGTGCGTCGACCGGGAGTAGAACCCGGAACTAGTGCTTGGAAGGCACCAATGCCAACCGTTACACCATCGACGCGACTGTTCAAAACAGTTTTTTGCTAAGTTTTCAATTAATATAGTTTAATTTAAAATTAAAATTAAGTGCGTCGACCGGGAGTCGAACCCGGAACTAGTGCTTGGAAGGCACCAATGCTAACCGTTACACCATCGACGCGACTGTTTAAAACGAGTTTTGGTAAGTTTTTAATTAATATAGTTTAATTTAAAATTAAAACTAAGTGCGTCGACCGGGAGTCGAACTCGGAACTAGTGCTTGGAAGGCACCAATGCCAACCGTTACACCATCGACGCGACTGTTCAAAACAGTTTTTTGCTAAGTTTTCAATTAATATAGTTTAATTTAAAATTAAAATTAAGTGCGTCGACCGGGAGTCGAACCCGGAACTAGCGCTTGGAAGGCACCAATGCTAACCGTTACACCATCGACGCGACTGTTTAAAACGAGTTTTGGTAAGTTTTTAATTAATTTACTTAATTTTGAAATTAAAATTAAGTTCGTCGACCGGGAGTCGAACCCAGAACTAGTGCTTGGAAGGCACCAATGCTAACCGTTACACCATCGACGCGACTGTTCAAAACAGTTTTTTGCTAAGTTTTCAATTAATATAGTTTAATTTAAAATTAAAATTAAGTTCGTCGACCGGGAGTCGAACCCGGAACTAGTGCTTGGAAGGCACCAATGCTAACCGTTACACCATCGACGCGACTGTTCAAAACTGTTTTTTGCTAAGTTTTCAATTAATATAGTTTAATTTAAAATTAAAATTAAGTGCGTCGACCGGGAGTAGAAGCCGGAACTAGTGCTTGGAAGGCACCAATGCTAACCGTTACACCATGGACGCGACTGTTTAAAAGTAGTTTCAAGAATATTATTTATTTAATTCAGTTAAATTTGAAATCAAAATTAAGTGCGTCGACCGGGAGTCGAACCCGGAACTAGTGCTTGGAAGGCACCAATGCTAACCGTTACACCATCGACGCGACTGTTTAAAACGAGTTTTGGTAAGTTTTTAATTAATTCAGTTAAATTTGAAATCAAAATTAAGTGCGTCGACCGGGAGTCGAACCCGGAACTAGCGCTCGGAAGGCACCAATGCTAACCGTTACACCATCGACGCGACTGTTTAAAACGAGTTTTGGTAAGTTTTAATTAATTCAGTTAAATTTGAAATCAAAATTAAGTGCGTCGACCGGGAGTCGAACCCGGAACTAGTGCTTGGAAGGCACCAATGCTAACCGTTACACCATCGACGCGACTGTTTAAAACGAGTTTTGGTAAGTTTTTAATTAATTCAGTTAAATTTGAAATCAAAATTAAGTGCGTCGACCGGGAGTCGAACCCGGAACTAGGGCTTGGAAGGCACCAATGCCAACCGTTACACCATCGACGCGACTGTTTAAAACGAGTTTTGGTAAGTTTTTAATTAATTCAGTTAAATTTGAAATCAAAATTAAGTGCGTCGACCGGGAGTCGAACCCGGAACTAGTGCTTGGAAGGCACCAATGCCAACCGTTACACCATCGACGCGACTGTTCAAAACAGTTTTTTGCTAAGTTTTCAATTAATATAGTTTAATTTAAAATTATAATTAAGTGCGTCGACCGGGAGTAGAACCCGGAACTAGCGCTTGGAAGGCACCAATGCTAACCGTTACACCATCGACGCGACTGTTTAAAACGAGTTTTGGTAAGTTTTCAATTAATATAGTTTAATTTAAAATTAAAATTAAGTGCGTCGACCGGGAGTAGAACCCGGAACTAGCGCTTGGAAGGCACCAATGCTAACCGTTACACCATCGACGCGACTGTTTAAAACGAGTTTTGGTAAGTTTTTAATTAATTTACTTAATTTTGAAATTAAAATTAAGTTCGTCGACCGGGAGTCGAACTCGGAACTAGTGCTTGGAAGGCACCAATGCTAACCGTTACACCATCGACGCGACTGTTTGAAATTAATTTTGGCAAGTATTTAATTAATTTACTTAATTTTGAAATTAAAATTAAGTTCGTCGACCGGGAGTCGAACCCGGAACTAGTGCTTGGAAGGCACCAATGCAAACCGTTACACCATCGACGCGACTGTTCAAAACAGTTTTTTGCTAAGTTTTCAATTAATATAGTTTAATTTAAAATTAAAATTAAGTGCGTCGACCGGGAGTCGAACCCGGAACTAGTGCTTGGAAGGCACCAATGCTAACCGTTACACCATCGACGCGACTGTTTAAAACTAGTTTCCAGAATATTATTTATTTAATTCAGTTAAATTTGAAATCAAAATTAAGTGCGTCGACCGGGAGTCGAACCCGGAACTAGTGCTTGGAAGGCACCAATGCTAACCGTTACACCATGGATGCTACTGTTCAAAACAGTTTTTTGCTAAGTTTACAATTAATATAGTTTAATTTAAAATTAAAAGTTAAGTTCGTCGACCGGGAGTCGAACCCGGAACTAGTGCTTGGAAGGCACCAATGCCAACCGTTACACCATCGACGCGACTGTTCAAAACAGTTTTTTGCTAAGTTTTCAATTAATATAGTTTAATTTAAAATTAAAATTAAGTGCGTCGACCGGGAGTAGAACCCGGAACTAGCGCTTGGAAGGCACCAATGCTAACCGTTACACCATCGACGCGACTGTTTAAAACGAGTTTTGGTAAGTTTTTAATTAATATAGTTTAATTTAAAATTAAAATTAAGTGCGTCGACCGGGAGTCGAACCCGGAACTAGTGCTTGGAAGGCACCAATGCTAACCGTTACACCATCGACGCGTCTGTTTAAAACTAGTTTCCAGAATATTATTTATTGAATTCAGTTAAATTTGAAATCAAAATTAAGTGCGTCGACCGGGAGTCGAACCCGGAACTAGTGCTTGGAAGGCACCAATGCTAACCGTTACACCATCGACGCGTCTGTTTAAAACTAGTTTCCAGAATATTATTTATTGAATTCAGTTAAATTTGAAATCAAAATTAAGTGCGTCGACCGGGAGTCGAACCCGGAACTAATGCTTGGAAGGCACCAATGCAAACCGTTACACCATCGACGCATCTGTTTAAAACTAGTTTCCAGAATATTATTTATTTAATTCAGTTAAATTTGAAATCAAAATTAAGTGCGTCGACCGGGAGTCGAACCCGGAACTAGTGCTTGGAAGGCACCAATGCTAACCGTTACACCATGGATGCGACTGTTTAAAACAGTTTTTTTTTTAATTAACATAGTTAAATTTGACATTAAAAGTTAAGTTCGTCGACCGGGAGTCGAACCCGGAAATAGTGCTTGGAAGGCACCAATGCTAACCGTTACACCATGGATGCGACTGTTTAAAACAGTTTTTTTTTTAATTAACATAGTTAAATTTGACATTAAAAGTTAAGTGCGTCGACCAGGAGTCGAACCCGGATCTAGTGCTTGGAAGGCACCAATGCAAACCGTTACACCATCGACGCGTCTGTTTAAAACTAGTTTCAAGAATATTATTTATTGAATTCAGTTAGATTTGAAATCAAAATTAAGTGCGTCGACCGGGAGTCGAACCCGGAACTAGCGCTTGGAAGGCACCAATGCCAACCGTTACACCATCAACGCGACTGTTTAAAACTAGTTTCCAGAATATTATTTATTTAATTCAGTTAAATTTGAAATCAAAATTAAGTGCGTCGACCGGGAGTCGAACCCGGAACTAGTGCTTGGAAGGCACCAATGCTAACCGTTACACCATCGACGCGACTGTTTAAAACGAGTTTTGGTAAGTTTTTAATTAATTTACTTAATTTTGAAATTAAAATTAAGTTCGTCGACCGGGAGTCGAACCTGGAACTAGTGCTTGGAAGGCACCAATGCTAACCGTTACACCATCGACGCGACTGTTTGAAATTAATTTTGGCAAGTATTAAATTAATTTACTTAATTTTGAAATTAAAATTAAGTTCGTCGACCGGGAGTCGAACCTGGAACTAGTGCTTGGAAGGCACCAATGCTAACCGTTACACCATCGACGCGACTGTTTGAAATTAATTTTGGCAAGTATTTAATTAATTTACTTAATTTTGAAATTAAACTTAAGTTCGTCGACCGGGAGTCGAACTCGAAACTAGTGCTTGGAAGGCACCAATGCTAACCGTTACACCATCGACGCGACTGTTTGAAATTAATTTTGGCAAGTATTTAATTAATTTACTTAATTTTGAAATTAAACTTAAGTTCGTCGACCGGGAGTCGAACTCGAAACTAGTGCTTGGAAGGCACCAATGCTAACCGTTACACTATCGACGCGACTGTTTGAAATTAATTTTGGCAAGTATTTAATTAATTTACTTAATTTTGAAATTAAAATTAAGTGCGTCGACCGGGAGTCGAACCCGGAACTAGTGCTTGGAAGGCACCAATGCCAACCGTTACACCATCGACGCGACTGTTCAAAACAGTTTTTTGCTAAGTTTTCAATTAATATAGTTTAATTTAAAATTAAAATTAAGTGCGTCGACCGGGAGTCGAACCCGGAACTAGTGCTTGGAAGGCACCAATGCTAACCGTTACACCATCGACGCGTCTGTTTAAAACTAGTTTCCAGAATATTATTTATTTAATTCAGTTAAATTTGAAATCAAAATTAAGTGCGTCGACCGGGAGTCGAACCCGGAACTAGTGCTTGGAAGGCACCAATGCTAACCGTTACACCATGGATGCGACTGTTTAAAACAGTTTTTTTTTTAATTAACATAGTTAAATTTGACATTAAAAGTTAAGTTCGTCGACCGGGAGTCGAACCCGGAAATAGTGCTTGGAAGGCACCAATGCTAACCGTTACACCATCGACGCGACTGTTTGAAATTAATTTTGGCAAGTATTTAATTAATTTACTTAATTTTGAAATTAAAATTAAGTTCGTCGACCGGGAGTCGAACCCGGAACTAGTGCTTGGAAGGCACCAATGCAAACCGTTACACCATCGACGCGTCTGTTTAAAACTAGTTTCAAGAATATTATTTATTGAATTCAGTTAAATTTGAAATCAAAATTAAGTGCGTCGACCGGGAGTCGAACCCGGAATTAGTGCTTGGAAGGCACCAATGCCAACCGTTACACCATCAACGCGACTGTTTAAAACTAGTTTCCAGAATATTATTTATTTAATTCAGTTAAATTTGAAATCAAAATTAAGTGCGTCGACCGGGAGTCGAACCCGGAACTAGCGCTTGGAAGGCACCAATGCCAACCGTTACACCATCAACGCGACTGTTTAAAACTAGTTTCCAGAATATTATTTATTTAATTCAGTTAAATTTGAAATCAAAATTAAGTGCGTCGACCGGGAGTCGAACCCGGAACTAGTGCTTGGAAGGCACCAATGCTAACCGTTACACCATGGATGCGACTGTTTAAAACAGTTTTTTTTTTAATTAACATAGTTAAATTTGACATTAAAAGTTAAGTTCGTCGACCGGGAATCGAACCCGGAAATAGTGCTTGGAAGGCACCAATGCTAACCGTTACACCATCGACTCGACTGTTTAAAACGAGTTTTGGTAAGTTTTTAATTAATTTACTTAATTTTGAAATTAAAATTAAGTTCGTCGACCGGGAGTCGAACCCGGAACTAGTGCTTGGAAGGCACCAATGCTAACCGTTACACCATCGACGCGACTGTTTAAAACGAGTTTTGGTAAGTTTTTAATTAATTTACTTAATTTTGAAATTAAAATTAAGTTCGTCGACCGGGAGTCGAACCTGGAACTAGTGCTTGGAAGGCACCAATGCTAACCGTTACACCATCGACGCGACTGTTTGAAATTAATTTTGGCAAGTATTTAATTAATTTACTTAATTTTGAAATTAAAATTAAGTTCGTCGACCGGGAGTCGAACTCGGAACTAGTGCTTGGAAGGCACCAATGCTAACCGTTACACCATCGACGCGACTGTTTGAAATTAATTTTGGCAAGTATTTAATTAATTTACTTAATTTTGAAATTAAACTTAAGTTCGTCGACCGGGAGTCGAACTCGAAACTAGTGCTTGGAAGGCACCAATGCTAACCGTTACACCATCGACGCGACTGTTTGAAATTAATTTTGGCAAGTATTTAATTAATTTACTTAATTTTGAAATTAAAATTAAGTGCGTCGACCGGGAGTCGAACCCGGAACTAGTGCTTGGAAGGCACCAATGCCAACCGTTACACCATCGACGCGACTGTTCAAAACAGTTTTTTGCTAAGTTTTCAATTAATATAGTTTAATTTAAAATTAAAATTAAGTGCGTCGACCGGGAGTCGAACCCGGAACTAGTGCTTGGAAGGCACCAATGCTAACCGTTACACCATCGACGCGTCTGTTTAAAACTAGTTTCCAGAATATTATTTATTTAATTCAGTTAAATTTGAAATCAAAATTAAGTGCGTCGACCGGGAGTCGAACCCGGAACTAGTGCTTGGAAGGCACCAATGCTAACCGTTACACCATCGAAGCGTCTGTTTAAAACTAGTTTCCAGAATATTATTTATTTAATTCAGTTAAATTTGAAATCAAAATTAAGTGCGTCGACCGGGAGTCGAACCCGGAACTAGTGCTTGGAAGGCACCAATGCTAACCGTTACACCATCGACGCGACTGTTCAAAACAGTTTTTTGCTAAGTTTTCAATTAATATAGTTTAATTTAAAATTAAAATTAAGTGCGTCGACCGGGAGTCGAACCCGGAACTAGTGCTTGGAAGGCACCAATGCTAACCGTTACACCATCGACGCGTCTGTTTAAAACTAGTTTCCAGAATATTATTTATTTAATTCAGTTAAATTTGAAATCAAAATTAAGTGCGTCGACCGGGAGTCGAACCCGGAACTAGTGCTTGGAAGGCACCAATGCTAACCGTTACACCATCGAAGCGTCTGTTTAAAACTAGTTTCCAGAATATTATTTATTGAATTCAGTTAAATTTGAAATCAAAATTAAGTGCGTCGACCGGGAGTCGAACCCGGAACTAGCGCTTGGAAGGCACCAATGCTAACCGTTACACCATCGACGCGACTGTTTAAAACGAGTTTTGGTAAGTTTTTAATTAATATAGTTTAATTTAAAATTAAAATTAAGTGCGTCGACCGGGAGTTGATCCCGGAACTAGCGCTTGGAAGGCACCAATGCTAACCGTTACACCATCGACGCGTCTGTTTAAAACTGGTTTCCAGAATATTATTTATTGAATTCAGTTAAATTTGAAATCAAAATTAAGTGCGTCGACCGGGAGTCGAACCCGGAACTAGCGCTTGGAAGGCACCAATGCTAACCGTTACACCATCGACGCGACTGTTTAAAACGAGTTTTGGTAAGTTTTTAATTAATATAGTTTAATTTAAAATTAAAATTAAGTGCGTCGACCGGGAGTAGAACCCGGAACTAGCGCTTGGAAGGCACCAATGCTAACCGTTACACCATCGACGCGACTGTTTAAAACGAGTTTTGGTAAGTTTTTAATTAATTCAGTTAAATTTGAAATCAAAATTAAGTGCGTCGACCGGGAGTCGAACCCGGAACTAGTGCTTGGAAGGCACCAATGCTAACCGTTACACCATCGACGCGACTGTTTAAAACGAGTTTTGGTAAGTTTTCAATTAATATAGTTTAATTTAAAATTAAAATTAAGTGCGTCGACCGGGAGTAGAACACGGAACTAGTGCTTGGAAGGCACCAATGCTAACCGTTACACCATCGACGCGACTGTTTAAAACGAGTTTTGGTAAGTTTTCAATTAATATAGTTTAATTTAAAATTAAAATTAAGTGCGTCGACCGGGAGTCGAACTCGGAACTAGTGCTTGGAAGGCACCAATGCTAACCGTTACACCATCGACGCGACTGTTTAAAACGAGTTTTGGTAAGTTTTCAATTAATATAGTATATTTTAAAATTAAAATTAAGTTCGTCGACCGGGAGTCGAACTCGGAACTAGTGCTTGGAAGGCACCAATGCTAACCGTTACACCATCGACGCGACTGTTTGAAATTAATTTTGGCAAGTATTTAATTAATTTACTTAATTTTGAAATTAAAATTAAGTTCGTCGACCGGGAGTTGAACTCGGAACTAGTGCTTGGAAGGCACCAATGCTAACCGTTACACCATCGACGCGACTGTTTGAAATTAATTTTGGCAAGTATTTAATTAATTTACTTAATTTTGAAATTAAAACTAAGTTCGTCGACCGGGAGTCGAACCCGGAACTAGTGCTTGGAAGGCACCAATGCAAACCGTTACACCATCGACGCGACTGTTCAAAACAGTTTTTTGCTAAGTTTTCAATTAATATAGTTTAATTTAAAATTAAAATTAAGTGCGTCGACCGGGAGTCGAACCCGGAACTAGTGCTTGGAAGGCACCAATGCTAACCGTTACACCATCGACGCGTCTGTTTAAAACTAGTTTCCAGAATATTATTTATTGAATTCAGTTAAATTTGAAATCAAAATTAAGTGCGTCGACCGGGAGTCGAACCCGGAACTAGTGCTTGGAAGGCACCAATGCTAACCGTTACACCATCGACGCGTCTGTTTAAAACTAGTTTCCAGAATATTATTTATTGAATTCAGTTAAATTTGAAATCAAAATTAAGTGCGTCGACCGGGAGTCGAACCCGGAACTAGCGCTTGGAAGGCACCAATGCTAACCGTTACACCATCGACGCGACTGTTCAAAACAGTTTTTTGCTAAGTTTTCAATTAATATAGTTTAATTTAAAATTAAAATTAAGTGCGTCGACCGGGAGTAGAACCCGGAACTAGCGCTTGGAAGGCACCAATGCTAACCGTTACACCATCGACGCGACTTTTTAAAACGAGTTTTGGTAAGTTTTTAATTAATATAGTTTAATTTAAAATTAAAATTAAGTGCGTCGACCGGGAGTCGAACCCGGAACTAGTGCTTGGAAGGCACCAATGCTAACCGTTACACCATCGACGCGTCTGTTTAAAACTAGTTTCCAGAATATTATTTATTGAATTCAGTTAAATTTGAAATCAAAATTAAGTGCGTCGACCGGGAGTCGAACCCGGAACTAGTGCTTGGAAGGCACCAATGCTAACCGTTACACCATGGATGCGACTGTTTAAAACAGTTTTTTTTTTAATTAACATAGTTAAATTTGACATTAAAAGTTAAGTTCGTCGACCGGGAGTCGAACCCGGAACTAGTGCTTGGAAGGCACCAATGCAAACCGTTACACCATCGACGCGTCTGTTTAAAACTAGTTTCCAGAATATTATTTATTTAATTCAGTTAAATTTGAAATCAAAATTAAGTGCGTCGACCGGGAGTCGAACCCGGAACTAGTGCTTGGAAGGCACCAATGCTAACCGTTACACCATGGATGCGACTGTTTGAAATTAATTTTGGCAAGTATTTAATTAATTTACTTAATTTTGAAATTAAAATTAAGTTCGTCGACCGGGAGTCGAACCCGGAAATAGTGCTTGGAAGGCACCAATGCAAACCGTTACACCATCGACGCGACTGTTTGAAATTAATTTTGGCAAGTATTTAATTAATTTACTTAATTTTGAAATTAAAATTAAGTTCGTCGACCGGGAGTCGAACCCGGAACTAGTGCTTGGAAGGCACCAATGCTAACCGTTACACCATGGATGCGACTGTTTAAAACAGTTTTTTTTTTAATTAACATAGTTAAATTTGACATTAAAAGTTAAGTTCGTCGACCGGGAGTCGAACCCGGAAATAGTGCTTGGAAGGCACCAATGCTAACCGTTACACCATCGACGCGACTGTTTGAAATTAATTTTGGCAAGTATTTAATTAATTTACTTAATTTTGAAATTAAAATTAAGTTCGTCGACCGGGAGTCGAACCCGGAACTAGTGCTTGGAAGGCACAAATGCAAACCGTTACACCATCGACGCGTCTGTTTAAAACTAGTTTCAAGAATATTATTTATTGAATTCAGTTAAATTTGAAATCAAAATTAAGTGCGTCGACCGGGAGTCGAACCCGGAATTAGTGCTTGGAAGGCACCAATGCCAACCGTTACACCATCAACGCGACTGTTTAAAACTAGTTTCCAGAATATTATTTATTTAATTCAGTTAAATTTGAAATCAAAATTAAGAGCGTCGACCGGGAGTCGAACCCGGAACTAGCGCTTGGAAGGCACCAATGCCAACCGTTACACCATCAACGCGACTGTTTAAAACTAGTTTCCAGAATATTATTTATTTAATTCAGTTAAATTTGAAATCAAAATTAAGTGCGTCGACCGGGAGTCGAACCCGGAACTAGTGCTTGGAAGGCACCAATGCTAACCGTTACACCATGGATGCGACTGTTTAAAACAGTTTTTTTTTTAATTAACATAGTTAAATTTGACATTAAAAGTTAAGTTCGTCGACCGGGAGTCGAACCCGGAAATAGTGCTTGGAAGGCACCAATGCTAACCGTTACACCATCGACGCGACTGTTTAAAACGAGTTTTGGTAAGTTTTTAATTAATTTACTTAATTTTGAAATTAAAATTAAGTTCGTCGACCGGGAGTCGAAGCTGGAACTAGTGCTTGGAAGGCACCAATGCTAACCGTTACACCATCGACGCGACTGTTTGAAATTAATTTTGGCAAGTATTTAATTAATTTACTTAATTTTGAAATTAAAATTAAGTTCGTCGACCGGGAGTCGAACTCGGAACTAGTGCTTGGAAGGCACCAATGCTAACCGTTACACCATCGACGCGACTGTTTGAAATTAATTTTGGCAAGTATTTAATTAATTTACTTAATTTTGAAATTAAACTTAAGTTCGTCGACCGGGAGTCGAACTCGGAACTAGTGCTTGGAAGGCACCAATGCTAACCGTTACACCATCGACGCGACTGTTTGAAATTAATTTTGGCAAGTATTTAATTAATTTACTTAATTTTGAAATTAAAATTAAGTGCGTCGACCGGAAGTCGAACCCGGAACTAGTGCTTGGAAGGCACCAATGCCAACCGTTACACCATCGACGCGACTGTTCAAAACAGTTTTTTGCTAAGTTTTCAATTAATATAGTTTAATTTAAAATTAAAATTAAGTGCGTCGACCGGGAGTCGAACCCGGAACTAGTGCTTGGAAGGCACCAATGCTAACCGTTACACCATGGACGCGTCTGTTTAAAACTAGTTTCCAGAATATTATTTATTTAATTCAGTTTAATTTGAAATTAAAATTAAGTGCGTCGACCGGGAGTCGAACCCGGAACTAGTGCTTGGAAGGCACCAATGCTAACCGTTACACCATCGATGCGTCTGTTTAAAACTAGTTTCCAGAATATTATTTATTTAATTCAGTTTAATTTGAAATTAAAATTAAGTGCGTCGACCGGGAGTCGAACCCGGAACTAGTGCTTGGAAGGCACCAATGCTAACCGTTACACCATCGATGCGTCTGTTTAAAACTAGTTTCCAGAATATTATTTATTTAATTCAGTTTAATTTGAAATTAAAATTAAGTGCGTCGACCGGGAGTCGAACCCGGAACTAGTGCTTGGAAGGCACCAATGCTAATCGTTACACCATCGACGCGACTGTTTAAAACGAGTGTTGGTAAATTTTTAATTAATTTAGTTAAATTTGAAATTGAAAATAAAGTACGTCGACCGGGAGTCGAACCCGGAACTAGTGCTTGGAAGGCACCAATGCTAACCGTTACACCATCGACGCGACTGTTTAAAACGAGTGTTGGCAAGTTTTTAATTAATTTAGTTAAATTTGAAATTGAAAATAAAGTACGTCGACCGGGAGTCGAAACCGGAACTAGTGCTTGGAAGGCACCAATGCTAACCGTTACACCATCGACGCGACTGTTTAAGACGAGTGTTGGTAAATTTTTAATTAATTTAGTTAAATTAGAAATTGAAAATAAAGTGCGTCGACCGGGAGTCGAACCCGGAACTAGTGCTTGGAAGGCACCAATGCTAACCGTTACACCATCGACGCGACTGTTTAAAACGATATTTGGTAAGTTTTTAATTAATTTAGTTAAATTTGAAATTGAAAATAAAGTGCGTCGACCGGGAGTCGAACCCGGAACTAGTGCTTGGAAGGCACCAATGCTAACCGTTACACCATCGACGCGACTGTTTAAAACTAGTTTCAAGAATATTATTTATTTAATTCAGTTAAATTTGAAATCAAACTTAAGTTCGTCGAGCGGGAGTTGAACCAGGAACTAGTGCTTGGAAGGCACCAATGCTAACCGTTACACCATCGACGCGACTGTTCAAAACTAGTTTCCAGAATATTAATCATTCAATTCAGTTAAATTTGAAATCAAAATTAAGTGCGTCGACCGGGAGTCGAACCCGGAACTAGTGCTTGGAAGGCACCAATGCTAACCGTTACACCATCGACGCGACTGTTCAAAACAGTTTTTTGCTAAGTTTTTATTTAATATAGTTAAATTTGAAATCAAAATTAAGTGCGTCGACCGGGAGTCGAACCCGGAACTAGTGCTTGGAAGGCACCAATGCTAACCGTTACACCATCGACGCGTCTGTTTAAAATTAGTTTTGGCAAGTATTTAATTAATTTACTTAATTTTGAAATTAAAATTAAGTTCGTCGACCGGGAGTCGAACTCGGAACTAGTGCTTGGAAGGCACCAATGCAAACCGTTACACCATCGACGTGTTGGTTAAAACTAGTTTCCAGAATATTAATCATTCAATTCAGTTAAATTTGAAATCAAAATTAAGTGCGTCGACCGGGAGTCGAACCCGGAACTAGTGCTTGGAAGGCACCAATGCCAACCGTTACACCATCGACGCGACTGTTTAAAATCAGTTTTGGCAAGTATTTAATTAATTTACTTAATTTTGAAATTAAAATTAAGTTCGTCGACCGGGAGTCGAACTCGGAACTAGTGCTTGGAAGGCACCAATGCTAACCGTTACACAATCGACGCGTCTGTTCAAAACAGTTTTTTGCTAAGTTTTTAATTAATATAGTTTAATTGGAAATAAAAATGAAGTGCGTCGACCGGGAGTCGAACCCGGAACTAGTGCTTGGAAGGCACCAATGCTAACCGTTACACCATCGACGCGTCTGTTCAAAACAGTTTTTTGCTAAGTTTTTAATTAATATAGTTTAATTTGAAATCAAAATTAAGTGCGTCGACCGGGAGTCGAACCCGGAACTAGTGCTTGGAAGGCACCAATGCTAACCGTTACACCATCGACGCGTCTGTTTAAAACTAGTTTCCAGAATATTATTTGTTTAATTCAGTTAAATTTAAAATCAAAATTAAGTGCGTCGAACGGGAGTCGAACCCGGAACTAGTGCTTGGAAGGCACCAATGCTAACCGTTACACCATCGACGCGTCTGTTTAAAACTAGTTTCCAGAATATTATTTATTTAATTCAGTTAAATTTGAAATCAAAATTAAGTGCGTCGACCGGGAGTCGAACCTGGAACTAGTGCTTGGAAGGCACCAATTCTAACCGTTACACCATCGACGCGTGTGTTTAAAACTAGTTTCCAGAATATTATTTATTTAATTCAGTTAAATTTGAAATCAAAATTAAGTGCGTCGACCGGGAGTCGAACCCGGAACTAGTGCTTGGAAGGCACCAATGCTAACCGTTACACCATCGACGCGACTGTTTAAAACTAGTTTTGGTAAGTTTTTAATTAATATAGTTTAATTTGAAATCAAAATTAAGTGCGTCGACCGGGAGTCGAACCTGGAACTAGTGCTTGGAAGGCACCAATGCTAACCGTTACACCATCGACGCGACTGTTCAAAACAATTTTTTGCTAAGTTTTTAATTAATATAGTTTAATTTGAAATTAAAATTAAGAGCGTCGACCGGGAGTCGAACCCGGAACTAGTGCTTGGAAGGCACCAATGCTAACCGTTACACCATCGACGCGACTGTTCAAAACAATTTTTTGCTAAGTTTTTAATTAATATAGTTTAATTTGAAATTAAAATTAAGTGCATCGACCGGGAGTCGAACCCGGAACTAGTGCTTGGAAGGCACCAATGCTGACCGTTACACCGTCGACGCGACTGTTTAAAACTAGTTTTGGTAAGTTTTTAATTAATTTAGTTAAATTTGAAATTGAAAATTAAGTGCGTCGAACGGGAGTCGAACCTGGAACTAGTGCTTGGAAGGCACCAATGCTAACCCTTACACCATCGACGCGACTGTTTAAAACTAGTTTTGGTAAGTTTTTAATTAATTTAGTTAAATTTGAAATTGAAAATTAAGTGCGTCGAACGGGAGTCGAACCCGGAACTAGTGCTTGGAAGGCACCAATGCTAACCGTTACACCATCGACGCGACTGTTTAAAAGTAGTTTTGGAAAGTTTTTAATTAATTTAGATAAATTTGAAATTGAAAATTAAGTGCGTCGACCGGGAGTCGAACTCGGAACTACTGCTTGGAAGGCACCAATGCTAACCGTTACACCGTCGACGCGACTGTTTAAAACTAGTTTTGGTAAGTTTTTAATTAATTTAGTTAAATTTGAAATTGAAAATTAAGTGCGTCGAACGGGAGTCGAACCTGGAACTAGTGCTTGGAAGGCACCAATGCTAACCCTTACACCATCGACGCGACTGTTTAAAACTTGTTTTCAGAAGATTATTTAATTAAATTAGTTAAATTTGAAATTAAAAGTTAAGTGCGACGACGGGAGTCGAACCCGGAACTAGTGCTTGGAAGGCACCAATGCTAACCGTTACACCATCGACGCGACTGTTTTAAAGTAGTTTTGGTAAGTTTTTAATTAATTTAGTTAAATTTGAAATTGAAAATTAAGTGCGTTGACCGGGAGTCGAACCTGGAACTAGTGCTTGGAAGGCACCAATGCTAACCCTTACACCATCGACGCGACTGTTTAAAACTTGTTTTCAGAAGATTATTTAATTAAATTAGTTAAATTTGAAATTAAAAGTTAAGTGCGACGACGGGAGTCGAACCCGGAACTAGTGCTTGAAAGGCACCAATGCTAACCGTTACACCATCGACGCGACTGTTTAAAACTTGTTTTCAGAAGATTATTTAATTAAATTAGTTAAATTTGAAATTAAAAGTTAAGTGCGACGACGGGAGTCGAACCCGGAACTAGTGCTTGAAAGGCACCAATGCTAACCGTTACACCATCGACGCGACTGTTTAAAACTTGTTTTCAGAAGATTATTTAATTAAATTAGTTAAATTTGAAATTAAAAATTAAGTGCGTCGACCGGGAGTCGAACCCGGAACTAGTGCTTGGAAGCCACCAATGCTAACCGTTAAACCATCGACGCGACTGTTTAAAACTTGTTTTCAGAAGATTATTTAATTAAATTAGTTAAATTTGAAATTAAAAGTTAAGTGCGACGACGGGAGTCGAACCCGGAACTAGTGCTTGGAAGGCACCAATGCTAACCGTTACACCATCGACGCGACTGTTTAAAACTAGTTTTGGTAAGTTTTTAATTAATTTAGTTAAATTTAAAATTGAAAATTAAGTGCGTCGACCGGGAGTCGAACCCGGAACTAGTGCTTGAAAGGCACCAATGCTAACCGTTACACCATCGACGCGACTGTTTAAAACTAGTTTTGGTAAGTTTTTAATTAATTTAGTTAAATTTAAAATTGAAAATTAAGTGCGTCGACCGGGAGTCGAACCCGGAACTAGTGCTTGGAAGGCACCAATGCTAACCGTTACACCATCGACGCGACTGTTTAAAACTTGTTTTCAGAAGATTATTTAATTAAATTAGTTAAATTTGAAATTAAAAATTAAGTGCGTCGACCGGGAGTCGAACCCGGAACTAGTGCTTGGAAGGCACCAATGCTAACCGTTACACGATCGACGGGACTGTTTAAAAGTAGTTTTGGTAAGTTTTTAATTAATTTAGTTAAATTTGAAATTAAAATTAAGTGCGTTGAATGGGAGTCGAACCCGGAACTAGTGGTTGGAAGGCACCAATGCTAACCGTTACACCATCGACGCGACTGTTTAAAATGAGTTTTGGTAAGTTTTTAATTAATTTAGTTAAATTTGAAATTGAAAATTAAGTGCGTCGACCGGGAGTCGAACCCGGAACTAGTGCTTGGAAGGCACCAATGCTAACCGTTACACCATCGACGCGACTGTTTAAAACGATATTTGGTAAGTTTTTAATTAATTTAGTTAAATTTGAAATTAAAAGTTAAGTGCGTCGACCGGGAGTCGAACCCGGAACTAGTGCTTGGAAGGCACCAATGCTAACCGTTACACCATCGACGCGACTGTTTAAAACGAGTGTTGGTAAGTTTTTAATTAATTTAGTTAAATTTGAAATTGAAAATTAAGTGCGTTGACCGGGAGTCGAACCCGGAACTAGTGCTTGAAGGCACCAATGCTAACCCTTACACCATCGACGCGACTGTTTAAAACGAGTTTTGGTAAGTTTTTAATTAATTTAGTTAAATTTGAAATTGAAAATTAAGCGCGTTGACCGGGAGTCGAACCCGGAACTAGTGCTTGGAAGGCACCAATGCTAACCGTTACACCATCGACGCGACTGTTTAAAAGTAGTTTTGTAAAGTTTTTAATTAATTTAGTTAAATTTGAAATTGAAAATTAAGTGCGTCGACCGGGAGTCGAACCCGGAAATAGTGCTTGGAAGGCACCAATGCTAACCGTTACACCATCGACGCGACTGTTTAAAAGTAGTTTTGTAAAGTTTTTAATTAATTTAGTTAAATTTGAAATTGAAAATTAAGTGCGTCGACCGGGAGTCGAACCCGGAACTAGTGCTTGGAAGGCACCAATGCTAACCGTTACACCATCGACGCGACTGTTTAAAACGAGTGTTGGTAAGTTTTTAATTAATTTAGTTAAATTTGAAATTAAAAGTTAAGTGCGTCGACCAGGAGTCGAACCCGGAACTAGTGCTTGGAAGGCACCAATGCTAACTGTTACACCATCGACGCGACTGTTTAAAACGAGTGTTGGTAAGTTTTTAATTAATTTAGTTAAATTTGAAATTGAAAATTAAGTGCGTTGACCGGGAGTCGAACCCGGAACTAGTGCTTGGAAGGCACCAATGCTAACCCTTACACCATCGACGCGACTGTTTAAGACGAGTGTTGGTAAATTTTTAATTAATTTAGTTAAATTTGAAATTGAAAATAAAGTGCGTCGACCGGGAGTCGAACCCGGAACTAGTGCTTGGAAGGCACCAATGCTAACCGTTACACCATCGACGCGACTGTTTAAAACTAGTTTCAAGAATATTATTTATTTAATTCAGTTAAATTTGAAATCAAACTTAAGTTCGTCGAGCGGGAGTTGAACCAGGAACTAGTGCTTGGAAGGCACCAATGCTAACCGTTACACCATCGACGCGACTGTTCAAAACTAGTTTCCAGAATATTAATCATTCAATTCAGTTAAATTTGAAATCAAAATTAAGTGCGTCGACCGGGAGTCGAACCCGGAACTAGTGCTTGGAAGGCACCAATGCTAACCGTTACACCATCGACGCGACTGTTCAAAACAGTTTTTTGCTAAGTTTTTATTTAATATAGTTAAATTTGAAATCAAAATTAAGTGCGTCGACCGGGAGTCGAACCCGGAACTAGTGCTTGGAAGGCACCAATGCTAACCGTTACACCATCGACGCGTCTGTTTAAAATTAGTTTTGGCAAGTATTTAATTAATTTACTTAATTTTGAAATTAAAATTAAGTTCGTCGACCGGGAGTCGAACTCGGAACTAGTGCTTGGAAGGCACCAATGCAAACCGTTACATCATCGACGCGACTGTTTAAAATTAGTTTTGGCAAGTATTTAATTAATTTACTTAATTTTGAAATTAAAATTAAGTTCGTCGACCGGGAGTCGAACTCGGAACTAGTGCTTGGAAGGCACCAATGCAAACCGTTACACCATCGACGTGTTGGTTAAAACTAGTTTCCAGAATATTAATCATTCAATTCAGTTAAATTTGAAATCAAAATTAAGTGCGTCGACCGGGAGTCGAACCCGGAACTAGTGCTTGGAAGGCACCAATGCCAACCGTTACACCATCGACGCGACTGTTTAAAATCAGTTTTGGCAAGTATTTAATTAATTTACTTAATTTTGAAATTAAAATTAAGTTCGTCGACCGGGAGTCGAACTCGGAACTAGTGCTTGGAAGGCACCAATGCTAACCGTTACACCATCGACGCGTCTGTTCAAAAAAGTTTTTTGCTAAGTTTTTAATTAATATAGTTTAATTGGAAATAAAAATGAAGTGCGTAGACCGGGAGTCGAACCCGGAACTAGTGCTTGGAAGGCACCAATGCTAACCGTTACACCATCGACGCGTCTGTTCAAAACAGTTTTTTGCTAAGTTTTTAATTAATATAGTTTAATTTGAAATCAAAATTAAGTGCGTCGACCGGGAGTCGAACCCGAAACTAGGGCTTGGAAGGCACCAATGCTAACCGTTACACAATCGACGCGTCTGTTTAAAACTAGTTTCCAGAATATTATTTGTTTAATTCAGTTAAATTTGAAATCAAAATTAAGTGCGTCGAACGGGAGTCGAACCCGGAACTAGTGCTTGGAAGGCACCAATGCTAACCGTTACACCATCGACGCGTCTGTTTAAAACTAGTTTCCAGAATATTATTTATTTAATTCAGTTAAATTTGAAATCAAAATTAAGTGCGTCGACCGGGAGTCGAACCTGGAACTAGTGCTTGGAAGGCACCAATTCTAACCGTTACACCATCGACGCGTGTGTTTAAAACTAGTTTCCAGAATATTATTTATTTAATTCAGTTAAATTTGAAATCAAAATTAAGTGCGTCGACCGGGAGTCGAACCCGGAACTAGTGCTTGGAAGGCACCAATGCTAACCGTTACACCATCGACGCGACTGTTTAAAACTAGTTTTGGTAAGTTTTTAATTAATATAGTTAAATTTAAAATTGAAAATTAAGTGCGTCGACCGGGAGTCGAACCCGGAACTAGTGCTTGGAAGCCACCAATGCTAACCGTTAAACCATCGACGCGACTGTTTAAAACTTGTTTTCAGAAGATTATTTAATTAAATTAGTTAAATTTGAAATTAAAAGTTAAGTGCGACGACGGGAGTCGAACCCGGAACTAGTGCTTGGAAGGCACCAATGCTAACCGTTACACCATCGACGCGACTGTTTAAAACTAGTTTTGGTAAGTTTTTAATTAATTTAGTTAAATTTAAAATTGAAAATTAAGTGCGTCGACCGGGAGTCGAACCCGGAACTAGTGCTTGAAAGGCACCAATGCTAACCGTTACACCATCGACGCGACTGTTTAAAACTAGTTTTGGTAAGTTTTTAATTAATTTAGTTAAATTTAAAATTGAAAATTAAGTGCGTCGACCGGGAGTCGAACCCGGAACTAGTGCTTGGAAGGCACCAATGCTAACCGTTACACCATCGACGCGACTGTTTAAAACTTGTTTTCAGAAGATTATTTAATTAAATTAGTTAAATTTGAAATTAAAAATTAAGTGCGTCGACCGGGAGTCGAACCCGGAACTAGTGCTTGGAAGGCACCAATGCTAACCGTTACACGATCGACGGGACTGTTTAAAAGTAGTTTTGGTAAGTTTTTAATTAATTTAGTTAAATTTGAAATTAAAATTAAGTGCGTTGAACGGGAGTCGAACCCGGAACTAGTGGTTGGAAGGCACCAATGCTAACCGTTACACCATCGACGCGACTGTTTAAAATGAGTTTTGGTAAGTTTTTAATTAATTTAGTTAAATTTGAAATTGAAAATTAAGTGCGTCGACCGGGAGTCGAACCCGGAACTAGTGCTTGGAAGGCACCAATGCTAACCGTTACACCATCGACGCGACTGTTTAAAACGATATTTGGTAAGTTTTTAATTAATTTAGTTAAATTTGAAATTAAAAGTTAAGTGCGTCGACCGGGAGTCGAACCCGGAACTAGTGCTTGGAAGGCACCAATGCTAACCGTTACACCATCGACGCGACTGTTTAAAACGAGTGTTGGTAAGTTTTTAATTAATTTAGTTAAATTTGAAATTGAAAATTAAGTGCGTTGACCGGGAGTCGAACCCGGAACTAGTGCTTGAAGGCACCAATGCTAACCCTTACACCATCGACGCGACTGTTTAAAACGAGTTTTGGTAAGTTTTTAATTAATTTAGTTAAATTTGAAATTGAAAATTAAGCGCGTTGACCGGGAGTCGAACCCGGAACTAGTGCTTGGAAGGCACCAATGCTAACCGTTACACCATCGACGCGTCTGTTTAAAACTAGTTTCCAGAATATTATTTATTTAATTCAGGTAAATTTGAAATCAAAATTAAGTGCGTCGACCGGGAGTCGAACTCGGAACTACTGCTTGGAAGGCAACAATGCTAACCGTTACACCGTCGACGCGACTGTTTAAAACTAGTTTTGGTAAGTTTTCAATTAATTTAGCTAAATTTGAAATTGAAAATTAAGTGCGTCGACCGGGAGTCGAACCCGGAACTAGTGCTTGGAAGGCACCGATGCTAACCGTTACACCATCGACGCGACTGTTTAAAAGTAGTTTTGTAAAGTTTTTAATTAATTTAGTTAAATTTGAAATTGAAAATTAAGTGCGTCGACCGGGAGTCGAACCCGGAAATAGTGCTTGGAAGGCACCAATGCTAACCGTTACACCATCGACGCGACTGTTTAAAAGTAGTTTTGTAAAGTTTTTAATTAATTTAGTTAAATTTGAAATTGAAAATTAAGTGCGTCGACCGGGAGTCGAACCCGGAACTAGTGCTTGGAAGGCACCAATGCTAACCGTTAC
This sequence comes from Ascidiella aspersa, assembly GCF_963924565.1. NCBI lineage: Eukaryota > Metazoa > Chordata > Ascidiacea > Phlebobranchia > Ascidiidae > Ascidiella > Ascidiella aspersa. Next base: position 1,064,377 of record NC_139448.1, on the reverse strand, counting down.
ACCATCGACGCGACTGTTTAAAACGAGTGTTGGTAAGTTTTTAATTAATTTAGTTAAATTTGAAATTAAAAGTTAAGTGCGTCGACCAGGAGTCGAACCCGGAACTAGTGCTTGGAAGGCACCAATGCTAACTGTTACACCATCGACGCGACTGTTTAAAACGAGTGTTGGTAAGTTTTTAATTAATTTAGTTAAATTTGAAATTGAAAATTAAGTGCGTTGACCGGGAGTCGAACCCGGAACTAGTGCTTGGAAGGCACCAATGCTAACCCTTACACCATCGACGCGACTGTTTAAGACGAGTGTTGGTAAATTTTTAATTAATTTAGTTAAATTTGAAATTGAAAATAAAGTGCGTCGACCGGGAGTCGAACCCGGAACTAGTGCTTGGAAGGCACCAATGCTAACCGTTACACCATCGACGCGACTGTTTAAAACGATATTTGGTAAGTTTTTAATTAATTTAGTTAAATTTGAAATTGAAAATAAAGTGCGTCGACCGGGAGTCGAACCCGGAACTAGTGCTTGGAAGGCACCAATGCTAACCGTTGCACCATCGACGCGACTGTTTAAAACTAGTTTCAAGAATATTATTTATTTAATTCAGTTAAATTTGAAATCAAACTTAAGTTCGTCGAGCGGGAGTTGAACCAGGAACTAGTGCTTGGAAGGCACCAATGCTAACCGTTACACCATCGACGCGACTGTTCAAAACTAGTTTCCAGAATATTAATCATTCAATTCAGTTAAATTTGAAATCAAAATTAAGTGCGTCGACCGGGAGTCGAACCCGGAACTAGTGCTTGGAAGGCACCAATGCTAACCGTTACACCATCGACGCGACTGTTCAAAACAGTTTTTTGCTAAGTTTTTATTTAATATAGTTAAATTTGAAATCAAAATTAAGTGCGTCGACCGGGAGTCGAACCCGGAACTAGTGCTTGGAAGGCACCAATGCTAACCGTTACACCATCGACGCGTCTGTTTAAAATTAGTTTTGGCAAGTATTTAATTAATTTACTTAATTTTGAAATTAAAATTAAGTTCGTCGACCGGGAGTCGAACTCGGAACTAGTGCTTGGAAGGCACCAATGCAAACCGTTACATCATCGACGCGACTGTTTAAAATTAGTTTTGGCAAGTATTTAATTAATTTACTTAATTTTGAAATTAAAATTAAGTTCGTCGACCGGGAGTCGAACTCGGAACTAGTGCTTGGAAGGCACCAATGCAAACCGTTACACCATCGACGTGTTGGTTAAAACTAGTTTCCAGAATATTAATCATTCAATTCAGTTAAATTTGAAATCAAAATTAAGTGCGTCGACCGGGAGTCGAACCCGGAACTAGTGCTTGGAAGGCACCAATGCCAACCGTTACACCATCGACGCGACTGTTTAAAATCAGTTTTGGCAAGTATTTAATTAATTTACTTAATTTTGAAATTAAAATTAAGTTCGTCGACCGGGAGTCGAACTCGGAACTAGTGCTTGGAAGGCACCAATGCTAACCGTTACACCATCGACGCGTCTGTTCAAAAAAGTTTTTTGCTAAGTTTTTAATTAATATAGTTTAATTGGAAATAAAAATGAAGTGCGTCGACCGGGAGTCGAACCCGGAACTAGTGCTTGGAAGGCACCAATGCTAACCGTTACACCATCGACGCGTCTGTTCAAAACAGTTTTTTGCTAAGTTTTTAATTAATATAGTTTAATTTGAAATCAAAATTAAGTGCGTCGACCGGGAGTCGAACCCGAAACTAGGGCTTGGAAGGCACCAATGCTAACCGTTACACCATCGACGCGTCTGTTTAAAACTAGTTTCCAGAATATTATTTGTTTAATTCAGTTAAATTTGAAATCAAAATTAAGTGCGTCGAACGGGAGTCGAACCCGGAACTAGTGCTTGGAAGGCACCAATGCTAACCGTTACACCATCGACGCGTCTGTTTAAAACTAGTTTCCAGAATATTATTTATTTAATTCAGTTAAATTTGAAATCAAAATTAAGTGCGTCGACCGGGAGTCGAACCTGGAACTAGTGCTTGGAAGGCACCAATTCTAACCGTTACACCATCGACGCGTGTGTTTAAAACTAGTTTCCAGAATATTATTTATTTAATTCAGTTAAATTTGAAATCAAAATTAAGTGCGTCGACCGGGAGTCGAACCCGGAACTAGTGCTTGGAAGGCACCAATGCTAACCGTTACACCATCGACGCGACTGTTTAAAACTAGTTTTGGTAAGTTTTTAATTAATATAGTTTAATTTGAAATCAAAATTAAGTGCGTCGACCGGGAGTCGAACCTGGAACTAGTGCTTGGAAGGCACCAATGCTAACCGTTACACCATCGACGCGACTGTTCAAAACAATTTTTTGCTAAGTTTTTAATTAATATAGTTTAATTTGAAATTAAAATTAAGAGCGTCGACCGGGAGTCGAACCCGGAACTAGTGCTTGGAAGGCACCAATGCTAACCGTTACACCATCGACGCGACTGTTCAAAACAATTTTTTGCTAAGTTTTTAATTAATATAGTTTAATTTGAAATTAAAATTAAGTGCATCGACCGGGAGTCGAACCCGGAACTAGTGCTTGGAAGGCACCAATGCTAACCGTTACACCGTCGACGCGACTGTTTAAAACTAGTTTTGGTAAGTTTTTAATTAATTTAGTTAAATTTGAAATTGAAAATTAAGTGCGTCGAACGGGAGTCGAACCTGGAACTAGTGCTTGGAAGGCACCAATGCTAACCCTTACACCATCGACGCGACTGTTTAAAACTAGTTTTGGTAAGTTTTTAATTAATTTAGTTAAATTTGAAATTGAAAATTAAGTGCGTCGAACGGGAGTCGAACCCGGAACTAGTGCTTGGAAGGCACCAATGCTAACCGTTACACCATCGACGCGACTGTTTAAAAGTAGTTTTGGAAAGTTTTTAATTAATTTAGATAAATTTGAAATTGAAAATTAAGTGCGTCGACCGGGAGTCGAACTCGGAACTACTGCTTGGAAGGCACCAATGCTAACCGTTACACCGTCGACGCGACTGTTTAAAACTAGTTTTGGTAAGTTTTTAATTAATTTAGTTAAATTTGAAATTGAAAATTAAGTGCGTCGAACGGGAGTCGAACCTGGAACTAGTGCTTGGAAGGCACCAATGCTAACCCTTACACCATCGACGCGACTGTTTAAAACTTGTTTTCAGAAGATTATTTAATTAAATTAGTTAAATTTGAAATTAAAAGTTAAGAGCGACGACGGGAGTCGAACCCGGAACTAGTGCTTGGAAGGCACCAATGCTAACCGTTACACCATCGACGCGACTGTTTTAAAGTAGTTTTGGTAAGTTTTTAATTAATTTAGTTAAATTTGAAATTGAAAATTAAGTGCGTCGACCGGGAGTCGAACCCGGAACTAGTGCTTGGAAGGCACCAATGCTAACCGTTACACCATCGACGCGACTGTTTAAAAGTAGTTTTGGTAAGTTTTTAATTAATTTAGTTAAATTTGAAATTGAAAATTAAGTGCGTTGACCGGGAGTCGAACCTGGAACTAGTGCTTGGAAGGCACCAATGCTAACCCTTACACCATCGACGCGACTGTTTAAAACTTGTTTTCAGAAGATTATTTAATTAAATTAGTTAAATTTGAAATTAAAAGTTAAGTGCGACGACGGGAGTCGAACCCGGAACTAGTGCTTGAAAGGCACCAATGCTAACCGTTACACCATCGACGCGACTGTTTAAAACTTGTTTTCAGAAGATTATTTAATTAAATTAGTTAAATTTGAAATTTAAAGTTAAGTGCGACGACGGGAGTCGAACCCGGAACTAGTGCTTGAAAGGCACCAATGCTAACCGTTACACCATCGACGCGACTGTTTAAAACTTGTTTTCAGAAGATTATTTAATTAAATTAGTTAAATTTGAAATTAAAAATTAAGTGCGTCGACCGGGAGTCGAACCCGGAACTAGTGCTTGAAAGGCACCAATGCTAACCGTTACACCATCGACGCGACTGTTTAAAACTTGTTTTCAGAAGATTATTTAATTAAATTAGTTAAATTTGAAATTAAAAGTTAAGTGCGACGACGGGAGTCGAACCCGGAACTAGTGCTTGGAAGGCACCAATGCTAACCGTTACACCATCGACGCGACTGTTTAAAACTAGTTTTGGTAAGTTTTTAATTAATTTAGTTAAATTTAAAATTGAAAATTAAGTGCGTCGACCGGGAGTCGAACCCGGAACTAGTGCTTGAAAGGCACCAATGCTAACCGTTACACCATCGACGCGACTGTTTAAAACTAGTTTTGGTAAGTTTTTAATTAATTTAGTGAAATTTAAAATTGAAAATTAAGTGCGTCGACCGGGAGTCGAACCCGGAACTAGTGCTTGGAAGGCACCAATGCTAACCGTTACACGATCGACGGGACTGTTTAAAAGTAGTTTTGGTAAGTTTTTAATTAATTTAGTTAAATTTGAAATTAAAATTAAGTGCGTTGAACGGGAGTCGAACCCGGAACTAGTGGTTGGAAGGCACCAATGCTAACCGTTACACCATCGACGCGACTGTTTAAAATGAGTTTTGGTAAGTTTTTAATTAATTTAGTTAAATTTGAAATTGAAAATTAAGTGCGTCGAACGGGAGTCGAACCCGGAACTAGTGCTTGGAAGGCACCAATGCTAACCGTTACACCATCGACGCGACTGTTTAAAAGTAGTTTTGGAAAGTTTTTAATTAATTTAGATAAATTTGAAATTGAAAATTAAGTGCGTCGACCGGGAGTCGAACTCGGAACTAGTGCTTGGAAGGCACCAATGCTAACCGTTACACCGTCGACGCGACTGTTTAAAACTAGTTTTGGTAAGTTTTTAATTAATTTAGTTAAATTTGAAATTGAAAATTAAGTGCGTCGAACGGGAGTCGAACCTGGAACTAGTGCTTGGAAGGCACCAATGCTAACCCTTACACCATCGACGCGACTGTTTAAAACTTGTTTTCAGAAGATTATTTAATTAAATTAGTTAAATTTGAAATTAAAAGTTAAGTGCGACGACGGGAGTCGAACCCGGAACTAGTGCTTGAAAGGCATCAATGCTAACCGTTACACCATCGACGCGACTGTTTTAAAGTAGTTTTGGTAAGTTTTTAATTAATTTAGTTAAATTTGAAATTGAAAATTAAGTGCGTCGAACGGGAGTCGAACCTGGAACTAGTGCTTGGAAGGCACCAATGCTAACCGTTACACCATCGACGCGACTGTTTAAAAGTAGTTTTGGTAAGTTTTTAATTAATTTAGTTAAATTTGAAATTGAAAATTAAGTGCGTTGACCGGGAGTCGAACCTGGAACTAGTGCTTGGAAGGCACCAATGCTAACCCTTACACCATCGACGCGACTGTTTAAAACTTGTTTTCAGAAGATTATTTAATTAAATTAGTTAAATTTGAAATTAAAAGTTAAGTGCGACGACGGGAGTCGAACCCGGAACTAGTGCTTGAAAGGCACCAATGCTAACCGTTACACCATCGACGCGACTGTTTAAAACTTGTTTTCAGAAGATTATTTAATTAAATTAGTTAAATTTGAAATTAAAAGTTAAGTGCGACGACGGGAGTCGAACCCGGAACTAGTGCTTGAAAGGCACCAATGCTAACCGTTACACCATCGACGCGACTGTTTTAAACTTGTTTTCAGAAGATTATTTAATTAAATTAGTTAAATTTGAAATTAAAAATTAAGTGCGTCGACCGGGAGTCGAACCCGGAACTAGTGCTTGGAAGCCACCAATGCTAACCGTTAAACCATCGACGCGACTGTTTAAAACTTGTTTTCAGAAGATTATTTAATTAAATTAGTTAAATTTGAAATTAAAAGTTAAGTGCGACGACGGGAGTCGAACCCGGAACTAGTGCTTGGAAGGCACCAATGCTAACCGTTACACCATCGACGCGACTGTTTAAAACTAGTTTTGGTAAGTTTTTAATTAATTTAGTTAAATTTAAAATTGAAAATTAAGTGCGTCGACCGGGAGTCGAACCCGGAACTAGTGCTTGAAAGGCACCAATGCTAACCGTTACACCATCGACGCGACTGTTTAAAACTAGTTTTGGTAAGTTTTTAATTAATTTAGTTAAATTTAAAATTGAAAATTAAGTGCGTCGACCTGGAGTCGAACCCGGAACTAGTGCTTGGAAGGCACCAATGCTAACCGTTACACCATCGACGCGACTGTTTAAAACTTGTTTTCAGAAGATTATTTAATTAAATTAGTTAAATTTGAAATTAAAAATTAAGTGCGTCGACCGGGAGTCGAACCCGGAACTAGTGCTTGGAAGGCACCAATGCTAACCGTTACACGATCGACGGGACTGTTTAAAAGTAGTTTTGGTAAGTTTTTAATTAATTTAGTTAAATTTGAAATTAAAATTAAGTGCGTTGAACGGGAGTCGAACCCGGAACTAGTGGTTGGAAGGCACCAATGCTAACCGTTACACCATCGACGCGACTGTTTAAAATGAGTTTTGGTAAGTTTTTAATTAATTTAGTTAAATTTGAAATTGAAAATTAAGTGCGTCGACCGGGAGTCGAACCCGGAACTAGTGCTTGGAAGGCACCAATGCTAACCGTTACACCATCGACGCGACTGTTTAAAACGATATTTGGTAATTTTTTAATTAATTTAGTTAAATTTGAAATTAAAAGTTAAGTGCGTCGACCGGGAGTCGAACCCGGAACTAGTGCTTGGAAGGCACCAATGCTAACCGTTACACCATCGACGCGACTGTTTAAAACGAGTGTTGGTAAGTTTTTAATTAATTTAGTTAAATTTGAAATTGAAAATTAAGTGCGTTGACCGGGAGTCGAACCCGGAACTAGTGCTTGAAGGCACCAATGCTAACCCTTACACCATCGACGCGACTGTTTAAAACGAGTTTTGGTAAGTTTTTAATTAATTTAGTTAAATTTGAAATTGAAAATTAAGCGCGTTGACCGGGAGTCGAACCCGGAACTAGTGCTTGGAAGGCACCAATGCTAACCGTTACACCATCGACGCGTCTGTTTAAAACTATTTTCCAGAATATTATTTATTTAATTCAGGTAAATTTGAAATCAAAATTAAGTGCGTCGACCGGGAGTCGAACTCGGAACTACTGCTTGGAAGGCAACAATGCTAACCGTTACACCGTCGACGCGACTGTTTAAAACTAGTTTTGGTAAGTTTTCAATTAATTTAGCTAAATTTGAAATTGAAAATTAAGTGCGTCGACCGGGAGTCGAACCCGGAACTAGTGCTTGGAAGGCACCGATGCTAACCGTTACACCATCGACGCGACTGTTTAAAAGTAGTTTTGTAAAGTTTTTAATTAATTTAGTTAAATTTGAAATTGAAAATTAAGTGCGTCGACCGGGAGTCGAACCCGGAACTAGTGCTTGGAAGGCACCAATGCTAACCGTTACACCATCGACGCGACTGTTTAAAAGTAGTTTTGTAAAGTTTTTAATTAATTTAGTTAAATTTGAAATTGAAAATTAAGTGCGTCGACCGGGAGTCGAACCCGGAACTAGTGCTTGGAAGGCACCAATGCTAACCGTTACACCATCGACGCGACTGTTTAAAACGAGTGTTGGTAAGTTTTTAATTAATTTAGTTAAATTTGAAATTAAAAGTTAAGTGCGTCGACCAGGAGTCGAACCCGGAACTAGTGCTTGGAAGGCACCAATGCTAACTGTTACACCATCGACGCGACTGTTTAAAACGAGTGTTGGTAAGTTTTTAATTAATTTAGTTAAATTTGAAATTGAAAATTAAGTGCGTTGACCGGGAGTCGAACCCGGAACTAGTGCTTGGAAGGCACCAATGCTAACCCTTACACCATCGACGCGACTTTTTAAAACGAGTGTTGGTAAGTTTTTAATTAATTTAGTTAAATTTGAAATTAAAAGTTAAGTGCGTCGACCAGGAGTCGAACCCGGAACTAGTGCTTGGAAGGCACCAATGCTAACCGTTACACCATCGACGCGACTGTTTAAAAGTAGTTTTGTAAAGTTTTTAATTAATTTAGGTAAATTTGAAATTGAAAATTAAGTGCGTCGACCGGGAGTCGAACTCGGAACTACTGCTTGGAAGGCACCAATGCTAACCGTTACACCGTCGACGCGACTGTTTAAAACGAGTTTTGGTAAGTTTTTAATTAATTTAGTTAAATTTGAAATTGAAAATTAAGCGCGTTGACCGGGAGTCGAACCCGGAACTAGTGCTTGGAAGGCACCAATGCTAACCGTTACACCATCGACGCGTCTGTTTAAAACTAGTTTCCAGAATATTATTTATTTAATTCAGGTAAATTTGAAATCAAAATTAAGTGCGTCGACCGGGAGTCGAACTCGGAACTACTGCTTGGAAGGCAACAATGCTAACCGTTACACCGTCGACGCGACTGTTTAAAACTAGTTTTGGTAAGTTTTCAATTAATTTAGCTAAATTTGAAATTGAAAATTAAGTGCGTCGACCGGGAGTCGAACCCGGAACTAGTGCTTGGAAGGCACCGATGCTAACCGTTACACCATCGACGCGACTGTTTAAAAGTAGTTTTGTAAAGTTTTTAATTAATTTAGTTAAATTTGAAATTGAAAATTAAGTGCGTCGACCGGGAGTCGAACCCGGAACTAGTGCTTGGAAGGCACCAATGCTAACCGTTACACCATCGACGCGACTGTTTAAAAGTAGTTTTGTAAAGTTTTTAATTAATTTAGTTAAATTTGAAATTGAAAATTAAGTGCGTCGACCGGGAGTCGAACCCGGAACTAGTGCTTGGAAGGCACCAATGCTAACCGTTACACCATCGACGCGACTGTTTAAAACGAGTGTTGGTAAGTTTTTAATTAATTTAGTTAAATTTGAAATTAAAAGTTAAGTGCGTCGACCAGGAGTCGAACCCGGAACTAGTGCTTGGAAGGCACCAATGCTAACTGTTACACCATCGACGCGACTGTTTAAAACGAGTGTTGGTAAGTTTTTAATTAATTTAGTTAAATTTGAAATTGAAAATTAAGTGCGTTGACCGGGAGTCGAACCCGGAACTAGTGCTTGGAAGGCACCAATGCTAACCCTTACACCATCGACGCGACTGTTTAAAACGAGTGTTGGTAAGTTTTTAATTAATTTAGTTAAATTTGAAATTAAAAGTTAAGTGCGTCGACCAGGAGTCGAACCCGGAACTAGTGCTTGGAAGGCACCAATGCTAACCGTTACACCATCGACGCGACTGTTTAAAAGTAGTTTTGTAAAGTTTTTAATTAATTTAGGTAAATTTGAAATTGAAAATTAAGTGCGTCGACCGGGAGTCGAACTCGGAACTACTGCTTGGAAGGCACCAATGCTAACCGTTACACCGTCGACGCGACTGTTTAAAACTAGTTTTGGTAAGTTTTTAATTAATTTAGTTAAATTTAAAATTGAAAATTAAGTGCGTCGACCGGGAGTCGAACCCGGAACTAGTGCTTGGAAGGCACCAATGCTAACCGTTACACCATCGACGCGACTGTTTAAAAGTAGTTTTGGTAAGTTTTTAATTAATTTAGTTAAATTTGAAATTGAAAATTAAGTGCGTTGACCGGGAGTCGAACCCGGAACTAGTGCTTGGAAGGCACCAATGCTAACCGTTACACCATCGACGCGACTGTTTAAAACGAGTGTTGGTAAGTTTTTAATTAATTTAGTTAAATTTGAAATTGAAAATTAAGTGCGTTGACCGGGAGTCGAACCCGGAACTAGTGCTTGGAAGGCACCAATGCTAACCGTTACACCATCGACGCGACTGTTTAAAAGTAGTTTTGGTAAGTTTTTAATTAATTTAGTTAAATTTGAAATTGAAAATTAAGTGCGTTGACCGGGAGTCGAACCCGGAACTAGTGCTTGGAAGGCACCAATGCTAACCCTTACACCATCGACGCGTCTGTTTAAAACTTGTTTTCAGAAGATTATTTAATTAAATTAGTTAAATTTGAAATTGAAAGTTAAGTGCGTCGAACGGGAGTCGAACCCGGAACTAGTGCTTGGAAGGCCCCAATGCTAACCGTTACACCATCGACGCGACTGTTTAAAACGAGTGTTGGTAAGTTTTTAATTAATTTAGTTAAATTTGAAATTGAAAATTAAGTGGGTTGACCGGGAGTCGAACCCGGAACTAGTGCTTGGAAGGCACCAATGCTAACCGTTACACCATCGACGCGACTGTTTAAAACGAGTGTTGGTAAGTTTTTAATTAATTTAGTTAAATTTGAAATTGAAAATTAAGTGCGTTGACCGGGAGTCGAACCCGGAACTAGTGCTTGGAAGGCACCAATGCTAACCCTTACACCATCGACGCGTCTGTTTAAAACTTGTTTTCAGAAGATTATTTAATTAAATTAGTTAAATTTGAAATTGAAAGTTAAGTGCGTCGAACGGGAGTCGAACCCGGAACTAGTGCTTGGAAGGCCCCAATGCTAACCGTTACACCATCGACGCGACTGTTTAAAACGAGTGTTGGTAAGTTTTTAATTAATTTAGTTAAATTTGAAATTGAAAATTAAGTGGGTTGACCGGGAGTCGAACCCGGAACTAGTGCTTGGAAGGCACCAATGCTAACCGTTACACCATCGACGCGACTGTTTAAAACGAGTGTTGGTAAGTTTTTAATTAATTTAGTTAAATTTGAAATTGAAAATTAAGTGCGTTGACCGGGAGTCGAACCCGGAACTAGTGCTTGGAAGGCACCAATGCTAACCGTTACACCATCGACGCGACTGTTTAAAAGTAGTTTTGGTAAGTTTTTAATTAATTTAGTTAAATTTGAAATTGAAAATTAAGTGCGTTGACCGGGAGTCGAACCCGGAACTAGTGCTTGGAAGGCACCAATGCTAACCGTTACACCATCGACGCGACTGTTTAAAAGTAGTTTTGGTAAGTTTTTAATTAATTCAGTTAAATTTGAAATTGAAAGTTAAGTGCGTCGAACGGGAGTCGAACCCGGAACTAGTGCTTGGAAGGCACCAATGCTAACCGTTACACCATCGACGCGACTGTTTAAGACTTGTTTTCAGAAGATTATTTAATTAAATTAGTTAAATTTGAAATTAAAAATTAAGTGCGTTGACCGGGAGTCGAACCCGGAACTAGTGCTTGGAAGGCACCAATGCTAACCGTTACACCATCGACGCGACTGTTTAAAACGAGTGTTGGTAAGTTTTTAATTAATTTAGTTAAATTTGAAATTGAAAATTAAGTGCGTTGACCGGGAGTCGAACCCGGAACTAGTGCTTGGAAGGCACCAATGCTAACCGTTACACCATCGACGCGACTGTTTAAAAGTAGTTTTGGTAAGTTTTTAATTAATTTAGTTAAATTTGAAATTGAAAATTAAGTGCGTTGACCGGGAGTCGAACCCGGAACTAGTGCTTGGAAGGCCCCAATGCTAACCGTTACACCATCGACGCGACTGTTTAAAACGAGTGTTGGTAAGTTTTTAATTAATTTAGTTAAATTTGAAATTGAAAATTAAGTGGGTTGACCGGGAGTCGAACCCGGAACTAGTGCTTGGAAGGCACCAATGCTAACCGTTACACCATCGACGCGACTGTTTAAAACGAGTGTTGGTAAGTTTTTAATTAATTTAGTTAAATTTGAAATTGAAAATTAAGTGCGTTGACCGGGAGTCGAACCCGGAACTAGTGCTTGGAAGGCACCAATGCTAACCGTTACACCATCGACGCGACTGTTTAAAAGTAGTTTTGGTAAGTTTTTAATTAATTTAGTTAAATTTGAAATTGAAAATTAAGTGCGTTGACCGGGAGTCGAACCCGGAACTAGTGCTTGGAAGGCACCAATGCTAACCGTTACACCATCGACGCGACTGTTTAAAAGTAGTTTTGGTAAGTTTTTAATTAATTCAGTTAAATTTGAAATTGAAAGTTAAGTGCGTCGAACGGGAGTCGAACCCGGAACTAGTGCTTGGAAGGCACCAATGCTAACCGTTACACCATCGACGCGACTGTTTAAGACTTGTTTTCAGAAGATTATTTAATTAAATTAGTTAAATTTGAAATTAAAAATTAAGTGCGTTGACCGGGAGTCGAACCCGGAACTAGTGCTTGGAAGGCACCAATGCTAACCGTTACACCATCGACGCGACTGTTTAAAACGAGTGTTGGTAAGTTTTTAATTAATTTAGTTAAATTTGAAATTGAAAATTAAGTGCGTTGACCGGGAGTCGAACCCGGAACTAGTGCTTGGAAGGCACCAATGCTAACCGTTACACCATCGACGCGACTGTTTAAAAGTAGTTTTGGTAAGTTTTTAATTAATTTAGTTAAATTTGAAATTGAAAATTAAGTGCGTTGACCGGGAGTCGAACCCGGAACTAGTGCTTGGAAGGCACCAATGCTAACCGTTACACCATCGACGCGACTGTTTAAAAGTAGTTTTGGTAAGTTTTTAATTAATTCAGTTAAATTTGAAATTGAAAGTTAAGTGCGTCGAACGGGAGTCGAACCCGGAACTAGTGCTTGGAAGGCACCAATGCTAACCGTTACACCATCGACGCGACTGTTTAAAACGAGTGTTGGTAAGTTTTTAATTAATTTAGTTAAATTTGAAATTGAAAATTAAGTGCGTTGACCGGGAGTCGAACCCGGAACTAGTGCTTGGAAGGCACCAATGCTAACCGTTACACCATCGACGCGACTGTTTAAAACTTGTTTTCAGAAGATTATTTAATAAAATTAGTTAAATTTGAAATTAAAAGTTAAGTGCGTCGACCGGGAGTCGAACCCGGAACTAGTGCTTGGAAGGCACCAATGCTAACCGTTACACCATCGACGCGACTGTTTAAAACTTGTTTTCAGAAGATTATTTAATTAAATTAGTTAAATTTGAAATTAAAAGTTAAGTGCGACGACGGGAGTCGAACCCGGAACTAGTGCTTGGAAGGCACCAATGCTAACCGTTACACCATCGACGCGACTGTTTAAAACTAGTTTTCAGAAGATTATTTAATTAAATTAGTTAAATTTGAAATTAAAAGTTAAGTGCGACGACGGGAGTCGAACCCGGAACTAGTGCTTGGAAGGCACCAATGCTAACCGTTACACCATCGACGCGACTGTTTAAAACTTGTTTTCAGAAGATTATTTAATTAAATTAGTTAAATTTGAAATTAAAAGTTAAGTGCGACGACGGGAGTCGAACCCGGAACTAGTGCTTGGAAGGCACCAATGCTAACCGTTACACCATCGACGCGTCTGTTTAAAACTAGTTTCCAGAATATTATTTATTTAATTCAGGTAAATTTGAAATCAAAATTAAGTGCGTCGACCGGGAGTCGAACCCGGAACTAGTGCTTGGAAGGCACCAATGCTAACCGTTACACCATCGACGCGACTGTTTAAAAGTAGTTTTGTAAAGTTTTTAATTAATTTAGGTAAATTTGAAATTGAAAATTAAGTGCGTCGACCGGGAGTCGAACTCGGAACTACTGCCTGGAAGGCACCAATGCTAACCGTTACACCGTCGACGCGACTGTTTAAAACTAGTTTTGGTAAGTTTTTAATTAATTTAGTTAAATTTGAAATTGAAAATTAAGTGCGTCGAACGGGAGTCGAACCTGGAACTAGTGCTTGGAAGGCACCAATGCTAACCCTTACACCATCGACGCGACTGTTTAAAACTAGTTTTGGTAAGTTTTTAATTAATTTAGTTAAATTTGAAATTGAAAATTAAGTGCGTCGAACGGGAGTCGAACCCGGAACTAGTGCTTGGAAGGCACCAATGCTAACCGTTACACCATCGACGCGACTGTTTAAAAGTAGTTTTGGAAAGTTTTTAATTAATTTAGTTAAATTTGAAATTGAAAATTAAGTGCGTCGAACGGGAGTCGAACCTGGAACTAGTGCTTGGAAGGCAACAATGCTAACCGTTACACCATCGACGCGTCTGTTTAAGACTTGTTTTCAGAAGATTATTTAATTAAATTAGTTAAATTTGAAATTAAAAGTTAAGTGCGACGACGGGAGTCGAACCCGGAACTAGTGCTTGAAAGGCATCAATGCTAACCGTTACACCATCGACGCGACTGTTTAAAAGTAGTTTTGGTAAGTTTTTAATTAATTTAGTTAAATTTGAAATTGAAAATTAAGTGCGTCGAACGGGAGTCGAACCTGGAACTAGTGCTTGGAAGGCACCAATACTAACCGTTACACCATCGACGCGACTGTTTAAAACGAGTGTTGGTAAGTTTTTAATTAATTTGGTTAAATTTAAAATTGAAAATTAAGTGCGTCGACCGGGAGTCGAACCCGGAACTAGTGCTTGGAAGGCACCAATGCTAACCTTTACACCATCGACGCGTCTGTTTAAAACTTGTTTTCAGAAGATTATTTAATTAAATTAGTTAAATTTGAAATTAAAAATTAAGTGCGTCGACCGGGAGTCGAACCCGGAACTAGTGCTTGGAAGGCACCAATGCTAACCGTTACACCATCGACGCGACTGTTAAAACTTGTTTTCAGAAGATTATTTAATTAAATTAGTTAAATTTGAAATTAAAAGTTAAGTGCGACGACGGGAGTCGAACCCGGAACTAGTGCTTGGAAGGCACCAATGCTAACCGTTACACCATCGACGCGACTGTTTAAAACTAGTTTTGGTAAGTTTTTAAATAATTTAGTTAAATTTAAAATTGAAAATTAAGTGCGTTGACCGGGAGTCGAACCCGGAACTAGTGCTTGGAAGGCACCAATGCTAACCGTTACACCATCGACGCGACTGTTTAAAACTTGTTTTCAGAAGATTATTTAATTAAATTAGTTAAATTTGAAATTAAAAGTTAAGTGCGACGACGGGAGTCGAACCCGGAACTAGTGCTTGGAAGGCACCAATGCTAACCGTTACACCATCGACGCGACTGTTTAAAACTTGTTTTCAGAAGATTATTTAATTAAATTAGTTAAATTTGAAATTAAAAGTTAAGTGCGACGACGGGAGTCGAACCCGGAACTAGTGCTTGAAAGGCACCAATGCTAACCGTTACACCATCGACGCGACTGTTTAAAACTAGTTTTGGTAAGTTTTTAATTAATTTAGTTAAATTTAAAATTGAAAATTAAGTGCGTCGACCGGGAGTCGAACCCGGAACTAGTGCTTGGAAGGCACCAATGCTAACCGTTACACCATCGACGCGACTGTTTAAAACTTGTTTTCAGAAGATTATTTAATTAAATTAGTTAAATTTGAAATTAAAAATTAAGTGCGTCGACCGGGAGTCGAACCCGGAACTAGTGCTTGGAAGGCACCAATGCTAACCGTTACACGATCGACGGGACTGTTTAAAAGTAGTTTTGGTAAGTTTTTAATTAATTTAGTTAAATTTGAAATTAAAATTAAGTGCGTTGAACGGGAGTCGAACCCGGAACTAGTGGTTGGAAGCAGACTTGGACAACTAGATTTATTTCAGCTTTTTTAAATTAGATTAGAATTACAATTAGATTGTTTTGAGTTTTTTCAAATTAGATTAGAATTAGAATTACCGAATTCCTAAAAAAACAAATTTCACCTAGAATTTGAACTAGAATCACATACAACCAATTTAATTTAATCGCAAAATATTCTTATAAGAATGTGAATGGTAAATATGTGTGTGCTAATTTTTAAGCCTTTTAGACTGTAAAAATTACATACAACTCGTTCCAACCAAAGAGTTTTAATTGAAATTCTGTGTTTCAACTGAGTGACTAAAAATGCCGTTGGACAAAGTAGCAGTTTTGGAAAAATACGAATTAGATTAGAACTAGAATTGGAGCACACAGGCAATTCATAAATTAGATTAGATTAGAATAAGAATTAGCCGCATTTTGCTCTAATTCAATGAATTAGAAAACTAGAATTATCTAGTTGTCCAAGTCTGGTTGGAAGGCACCAATGCTAATCGTTACACCATCGACGCGATTGCTTAAAACGAGTTTTGGTAAGTTTTTAATTAATTTAGTTAAATTTGAAATTAAAGGTTAAGTGTTGTATTGCTCAAATCTTGATGACCAAACCTGTTCCTTAAATGTCCTTGATTTTGAAGTTAAATTCGCATAATAATGCATCATATAATGACGTCACAATCACCTGTGTTACGTCGCGTTCCCCTCAGAATGGAGGTGAGTATGACGTAATCTCAATAGACAACAAACAAGCAAAATAGCGCGTCATAATACACTTTGTTTAGCACGCCGTAGAGACTCATTGTTGCTGCAATATTGCGCGATCGCTACGTTTCTGTACAAATAATTGGTGGTTGTTTTGTGATAAACAACTTTCTGCGATTAAATTTGTGCAATTATTTTAGAATTAATGGGAATCCAACAACTTATGAAAGCCGACCAATACAACGTGTTTTGTAATTAGTTTCTGGTCTGTAAACTTTTTAAGGCTTGATCGGCTTTTAGCGACAAAACTACAGAAGTTTACTTGAGATTGAAGACAACAAAACGTTAAGCTTCTTTACTTCTAGGCCTATATTTCACAACTAGCGAAGTGAATATTAACACTCAGTAAAGTTGCTCAAGAGGGCCGCAAGCGCTCATGGTTTAAGAAGCTTAGGCTGGTCCCATACAATCTAAGTGCAGCAAGGATTTGTTTGATAGAACAATTAAAACCGGGAAAGTGAAGGAAAGTGCTTACGTCACAACTAGGTATGTCCGATAATATCGATCCACAGCCGATACCGGAAATGGTGGTATCGGTACTCGTCCGATACCAATTTATTGTTTTAAACCTAGCGATGCACGTATAGTTGCTTTTAATTAAGAAAGTATTTGAGTCAAAAAATAGCAATTCCACAACTTTAGTAAAACTGTCTTTTTTCACAACAATCATCGCTGAGTGACGTCATACCCCTTGCACGTTTTACATATTTTGTAAATTTAACTTAAGTGATTAGTATCGAGCCGGTTGTCGTATTTTTACCCAACATTTCGGTTATCGGCGTGAAACTACAAATACCGGGCATCCCTAGTAGCAAGCCTGATTATAAAAATAACTACACTCATTTCAGCAAGCAAAATTAAAACTTTAAAACTACATAAAATTACATAATGTTCATAAAGCTCATGAAAATGGTGGTTGCAGTGTGATTAACAGCAAATCTGCTGAATCAAGATTAGAAAAACACGTACAAATGCAAATTTACCAGAAACATATTCGGTATATTATTTGGTATTTGTAATGAAATTACCAAGACCACCTATTGTGTTCAACTTACTATAAAAGTTTGCAGCCCTTTCTTTAATTTCACATCTAGTGAATAGAGAGGATAGATGGAGAGAAGGGCTTGACTTAAAATTATTTTGGCCAAACCCTTGCTATATATTGGTTTTATGGCTGAAAATCTTTTTTGCCATCCAATAAAACCACACGCTTCGAATTTGTTCCAAAACATGGCTAATGTCACAGTATTTGCGAATTTAATCCACGTGTTTTATAAACCCGAACTATTTTAATTCGAATGGTCATTAAGTGGATTAGATTTGCAGATGGCAGTTGTAAATTGGAATCATTAAACGTCGGTGTAAGTTACAAGATATAAAGGGTAAATGCTTGCAGGAAACATATATGGGTTTGATGTGCTATCTACAACATTGTCATATTGCGAGCCATTTTGTTGCATTGGTAGCTCGCATTGAAGGCTTGCCTTGCCAATATCCTCCGGTTTCTGCCACAAAAAATACTTAAGGTTGCCTTCTGCGAATGCATGTTAGGCAGTTGTTGCAAAGTAAATGCCTCGGCAAAATGCACTACCTAGTGAAATGATGTTTCCAAATTAAAATACTATTAAACACTAGCCACTCTGCATTCTAGAGCAAAGATAAGTTATGCGTTTAAAAGGTACTTGATTAAATTAAAAGTTAGCTTTACTATAGCTACATTTATTTTTTTAAATAAAAAAAAAATTAAAAACAATTAAAAAAATTTAAGATTAAAAACAGCTACAGCAATATTTTAAGACATAATTTCCAAGGTTCTGCTATTCTATCTATTCAGGATTACAATAATATAAATATAGCAACCAAAATATAAATGTTTCACCGTCAATGCCGTCAGGTCGCCTGTGTATACCACGGTTGCATATCGCGTCACAATTTGCTGAAACAGCTGGGTTGATAGTTGCCTTGTTGCAACAATGTTGGAACCGGTGGAAGCCAAACGATTAACAACTTTCATCTTTTGATTCGTAAATTGTTTGTAAAAGTTTGGGTTTTGAATTCGTTCAATCTGATGTTATGACAAAAATTAAAAAAAAACATGATTACATCAAATAAAAACTAAAAAAATTGCGCGGCTGAACAACGAGATTTGTAAAAGTTGCGCAGCTGTTAATGAAGTACTATACTGAAAACTGTGCGATGAAGCGTTTGAGGGATTTATCGCGGCAGACGGCATTTAACGTGCGGCTTATGGGCACTTTATTTATCCCCACGCACGCCTTATTTTCCAACCTTGACTATATCGATGAGATCTTACACCAAATGACGTCTCTGGGAAGTTTTGGGAAACGTCAAGGACAATTGGCAAAAAGGGGCGCTGTTCTAGAATCAAACCACATTTATTTCAACACTAACAAAACTAATTTTGAAAGTTGAAATTGCAAGGAAGGCGTAAATATGTAAGAACAAATATAATAATAATACTTGACCCACCCAAACACTAACTTTCAACCTAACCCAAATATTGTTAGCAATATAAACCCCAGGATGAAAATGTGATAGGATTACCAAAGGGAAGGGTGCAGCTCGAAATTCTTTGTGTAATATCTCCGGAAGTAAACAAGATATCGATCAGAAATTTTTACACATTACTCAAAGCAACCTAAGTTAGCCAGCAATTAGACTTAAAAAAAAATATTAAAATATTAATATTTCATATTTATGGATTCTAGCCCAGCGCACTTAGCCTAAATAATGTGGGTTGATTTAATAATGGTTTTGTTTATTTACAGTTTGAACGCTGTGGTAGAATTGTAGACCAGCGCCCAATTTTTCGCCTTTTGTATTGCTGCATTCCGACATAGTTTTTAAACTGTACAATATTAAAAAGTTTGACGAAAACTTTTGCAAATGTTCTTAATTTGCTGCAAAATTTTTGCTTCGCCCTTTTCATAGAATACTTAAACACAGAATAACTTCGAGTCAAAATCAACACTGACCTCTAAACTGCAACCTCGAGTCCAAATCAACACTGACCTCTAAACTGCAACCGATTCTCGTCAAATGAAAAAACAAACGAATTAAAACTGTTGTTTAAGCTTCGATTGGAATCAAAAACTTATTAAACTGACAATTTTGATCGCCTGCAAACATAATTGTTTGAATAATTAGCTTTAATGTGGCGATTTATCAAGTTAGGTGATTTCTCTAGCACCATCTACCGGTTACTTTTAATCCACCGATAAAAACTCTATTTTTTTCTGTTGCTTTAAATCTGTGGTTTGCTGAAATTTTACTCTGAGCAGGTTTGTGTGACAAAAACACAAATCTGCGTGATTGAGGATTTCCGCATCGATGAGAGGCTTCAAGTAAAATGTTTGGCTTTCAAATCTAACGCTCTTTGACCAAAACCTAGCCAACACACAGAGTCAGCACAAAAAGTAACGCCAAATTAAACATATTTATCCTAAATATTTAAGAAAAAAATGTTTACCCTAACTATAACAATGTTCTATATTTTCTAAATTACAAAAAATATTAAAAATATAAAAAAATATTAATAATCAATATTTAAAAAAAATATCAATATTCAATATCATATTTAGCATTTATATGCGTATTATCGCGAATTTTCATATCACCAACATCCGACCAAAATAGACCCAAATATCAATTTACACACCGAGAGACCAATAAATTCGTGTGGCGCTTGATCATACCTTTCCAACGATGCCAAACATGACCTGGTGAAATTTAAGGATATCGGCTTTTATCGTCGATAACCGATATTAATATTTATAAGCGATTGCGGTCATTTTTAAACGCTTGTCACTTGCCCAATTCAATTCACAATCGAGCGAAATTTTATCAAAACACTTCTGCAAATCACATTGAACTGACAAACTCTCCTCACCGCGAATTTCAAACTCGTTAGCATGTTGCGCAACAAAATTCTTAAGAATACGAACTTTATACTTTATCTCTTTCTTTAACATTTTTCGTATTTTCAATTTGCCTAACAAAGTGATCCAGCACCACACGAACGATCAAAATTAAAAGATCCAGTCGCACTCTTTATCAATTTAATTCTATCATCCTGTACGTCACGACTCTTACTTTTTACTATGTTTTTCGCACCATCTGTACGAGACACACCCTGAACATTCAACAAAGCACCACTGCTACTACCGCAACTGTCTGCACAAAACACAGCGCCACTTGTTTTATCTCATTGAACTGACAAAATCTCCTCAACCACGAATTAATGTTCATTTAAGTTTTTGATACTTTTTTTAATTTAGCAATACAGGGCATTCTTTTAGTTGTGGTGGAATTTTTTTTCTAAAATATTTAAGATAAATATGTTTAATTTGCCGTTACATTTTTGTGCTGACCCTGTGTGTTGGCTAGCTTTTGGTAAGGATAGTTTGTTGCGATATTTTGAACTGCTGGTTTGTAATTGCAACATTATTATCTTTTGACCGAAGGTTTCTAAGAATATTCTTCAAAACCTTCTTCAAAACTAAAATGTAGCAAAAACATTGCTATTTTGTGTAGGGTAAGGTTGCCCGTGATGGGACATTTTTGTTTCATATCATTGTAGCTTTAAACTATAACAATAAATTAAAAAAATATTTTTGGTCGAACTGTTAGTTCCGTCATCCCTGCTTGTTTAACACTTTTAAGTTTTCCTCTAGCATTTGAACTTTTTTGGTAAATGGTGATTTAAAAATCGTATTTTTGTCCCGTCTCATGAAACTTTGGACAGCATGAGCCGCGAGATGGGACACATGCAAACTATATTATATTTCCTAACATTCTTGATATACTTATTTTACAACGCCTAATGTATACCATAAAGATACAAAAGCTTTCAATTTACCTGCGACAAAACATGAATTTCAAAACTATAGTCATTTAAAAAAACAGACATTTCCATTTAATTTTAAATTTATTAAAAACAACGAATATTAGAAGTTTAAAATTGACAATCATGAGCTTATGTACATAAATCACATATAAAGAGTGGTCCTTCTGGGTCGGCACATTTCTCAAGTGTCCATATTGGCTGCATTGTATCCAGTCTTCTGTGGAGCTCAAATAGCTTTCACCACACACAACGCAGGACCAATCTTTTTTGGGTGAGGTTCCTTTTCCATTTTGTGGTCTGTTTTTTCGGAATAAATTTTGTTTTGTTTTGTATTGTTTTATTTTTTTGTACTGCAGTGTAATTTGTTGTTTCCAATTCCTTTTTCCTTCAAAGTCTTTTTATTCGGTAATCCTGTTAGTAAAGTAGATGACTGCGCCCTTCCACTTCTTTTCTGGTTAGTGGCGACTGGTGGAGGGCTGACATCATAAACCAAGATTGATTCTAACGGCACCCCTCAGAAATAATTAATAGATTGCGACACCCCTACAAGATTTTTCAGTAGATAATTTACTAGAATGTTGCAATAAACGGAACTGAAACAACACACATCAACTCTACACAACTTACGAAGTTTTAATTGGATTTATCCCACTCTAATCTTACACAAAAAGTTGTAAAAGTTGAGCAAAAATCAGATTCTTGAATATTGACAAATATGTCGCGGTGCAGGGCCATCCTTGAGGATTAGAAATGACACATTAAGGTGCCCCGGCACCCCGGTTAAGAACCACTGCTTTACACACATGGAACAAAGTGAATAACCTATCACTTCATTTCTTACTCACTCCCACAAAGCGATCGGGCGAAGCGCGAAAAAAGTGCCTTTATTTCGTTAAAATTTTAATTTAGGAGACGCGACGCATTTGATAAAAATACACATTTCTCGATTTAATGTCCTATATACATAATACTTGGGCATATGTTTTGCGTAACTTATCTTGTTTGAAAAGTGTTACTAAAAATACAATGGCCTGAGGAAAACAGTCGGAGTCGAAACTGACAATAACTTTACCAAAATTTTTTTCGAAAAAAATGAAAATATACCCAAAAATAAGTAGACCATTAACATCTAATGACTTCAGGCCAATAGCTGTTGCGTGTATTTTTGAAAAAGTAATGCACAATCAACTTCTTAATTTTTTTGCAAAACATGAAACTATCGGTAAACATCATCACGGATTTAGAAAATATCACCCAACATCGCTTGCCGCAACAGAATTATATGAAACCTATTAATTAACCAAGAAAACCATAGATATAGTTGTGTAGTTTTCCTTGATTTAGCCAAGGCCTTTGATACCATAGACAACCAAATATTACTTAAAAACTAAATCATTATGGTATCATAGACCCACCCTTGAAACTAATAGAAACTTTTTTATGGCAGAGAAAGCATGTACAAAAGTATGAAGAATTCTTCTAATCCAGCGATGCCTGTATGCGGTGTCCCACAAGGTCGTATATTAGCACCTCTCCTCTTTCAAATTTACATTAATGACTTACCAATACACTCAAATATAAATTGTAATTTATACGCAGATGATGCTGTCATTTATATCTCCCATAATGACATAAAAAAATACAACAAATAGGCCTAATTAAATAAATATAGAAAAAATTGAGCACTGGTTTCGGGCTGACAAACTATCAATTAATCATTCTAAAACACATTACTTGGTAACCAATTCAAATTTGGAAATAGAAAATCAATTCAGTATTAAAATAAGGGATAATAAAGTAAACAGGTAAATTCAGCTAAATAATAGGCCTCATCATAGATGATAAATTGTCATGGATACCTCAATTAAAATGATCGAACAAATAAATTCTATGGGAATTGGACTTTTATCAAAAATGAAATACTATTTAGAGCAGGGAGCCGAACCGTTTGGCTTTTCCGGTTCAGGTTCGGTTCGGGTTCAAGGATTTTGTCGGATCCGGTTCAGTTCCGATTTCGAGCAATTTAAAAGTTCCGGTTCAGTTCCGATTTCGGTTTTAAGCAATTTAAAAGTTCCGGTTCAGCTCGGGTTCGACTACATTTATTTTCAAAACAGGTTTATAAAGTTCCGGTTCGGTGCAATATGAGATAAAAATGTGGGTCAATAAATGTGGAGTTACGCGGCGTAAACATGCAGCTCGTTATTAAAATATCTGAAAAATAGAAACAATGTAATCAGTATTCACTTTTTTATAAAATTTCGAACATGGCAAAACTCGAACATGTAAAATAGAGGTTGTGACGTCATGCTGGAGTGAACCGCTTTTGTTGACAGGTTCGGTTAAGGTTCTTTTAGAATATAGGGTTCAGTTCCGGTTCGGCTACTTACAATTTTACATAAAACGGTTCAGGTTCGGAAAAATTTGGAGTAAAACCGGTTTATAAGGTTCCGGTTCGACTCCCTGATTTAGACAAGCGGTTCTCAACCTGTGGGCCATAAGTACTTTTCAGGTAGGCCACAGACCAATTTAAAAAGAAAAGCTAGATTTACTGAAGAATTAAGTTTCATTTGTGCCACTATACCTAATTTTACAGGAATAATGGCTTGGGGAGGAATTGAAGGAATGTAAATAAAACGTAAATTAATTGTTCAGAAGCAAGTACCTCACTAATGCACGGTTGAATAAATAATCTGTTTGATATAAAAAACTATTGGGCCACAGATTTTTAGTGCAACGAAAATGGGCCACGAAAGAAAAAAGATTGAGAACCACTGGGATAAACAAAACTATTTCCAAGTCGGCGCCTCCACCAATTCAGGAAACCATAGGATTTTTAAGGCCAAAATATTGGGCGAATTTAGAGATAAATATTAAACTATTACCATACAAGTGATTTGTTAAGAAGGTTAAACTAATGCTGTTGAACTCTTACCACGAGGGAACGTAAACACAAAATCAAAACAAGCCCTAGGCAATTAGAAAGGTAAAATTGGCTAATCTGCGAAACAGGCGCAATAATAAAGTATTTAAAAAAAAAAAAAAAAAACAGTTAAATTTTAGGTACAAAAAACACTGCGTGCAATCAAGTTCTGCATCAATAGTTTTTATAAATCATACCATTTATTTCTCAGACAACTTTGGATTTTACGTAAAAAAACGTTACGAAAATCAAACTGAATAAAATAAAACAATGCAGTGAACTTTAATGTTGACAAGGTAATTACAAACAACAGTAAAGTATAAAAATATTGACTTAATAAGAAAAAACAAGACGCTAAATGTGTGGACAGTAAACAAGCGAGGTCGTCATTCTAGGCGAAGCAAAGTTGTGAAGCGACGTTTGGCTTTGGCACAAACTCAAGGCAACGAGCAAAACGGCAAAGCGCTTTGGGGAGACGAGCGCTCGCTCAAATAAACACGGCTGTGGTTTGGAAGTGTCCGAGTCGGCCAAACATGAACAAAACAAAAGTAACAGCGTTCAATAAAGAGGGATGACGTCACATGTTGCATATAAACGTCCATAAGACCACACATTTCGTTTATACATGTTTTAGGTTGGAGAGGTGTTAGTTTTGAAACAAAAGCGACATTAGAAAGATGTTTAATAAAAAACGCCTTTATGTATTGTTTAAGTTGCGATGAGACGAAAAGATGCCTTTCAACTAAAACCATTTTATCAAAATGGAACATACTAGAAACCCAATAAAAAAAACTAAAATTACGTAACAAGCACAGTTAGGCAAACAATACAGTTAGGCAAACAATACAGTTAGGCAAACAATACAGTTAGGGGGGCGTGGCGTGTTGCCCCACCCCCTGGAACCGCCCCTGCCCCTCAGTTCACTTCCATCAACAGGAAAGCTAATAAATGTTTCGCATCACGGAGGGACAATTGTTGGTCGCTCGAAGCAATCCAAGATCAGTCGAACTTCAGAAGTCAAAATCCACTCTGTTCTCCTGCAAAACACAAGATGAAAATTTAAAAGCTGATAAAAGTGTTTTCAACGAAAGAAGAATTCCAACCCGTCACGTCTGTTGACAACAATTGTAATCTAGCCCATCTGATGTTGTTTTATTTACATCAGGGGTAAATTAAAGAAGTGTTGTTAAACTGGGTCCGTAGGTGAGTTGAGACCCAACCCTTAACATCTGTCCCCCACAGTTTATCAAGAGTTTCCATATTAATAACAACAACAACTGTTTTGTAACTGACTTTAAATCAGCGCAAACCTATCAATTAACTTATTTTCCTTGCTGAGAATGTTACTTCTCATACATTAAGGCAATTATGTCACACTGTTCGTAATTGTGGTTTTATGCTGACTTGCATAATAACCATATTTCCAAAGTACCCTCAGAAGAGACCACCGATCAGTGTTTCTTAAGTTTTTACGTCATGGTGCACCTGTAGACCTCTAAACACGTGGTGGCGCACCTTGCGAGCGATATCAATTGATTATACTAGAGCTTATATTTATAGTTTCAACGTAACAAATGCAAAATGCACAAAACAATCTATTTACATCACAGCGCCAAGTTGCACACAATATTGACAATCGCCATTAACAGCTTAATTTAGTGCCATACATTTGCTCAGGGATGCAAGCGTCAGGTTTTTAGAATTAGATCTAGTTTTCTATAGTTCATCTAAGATTTCTAGGGTCTTCCTTCAAAATAAAGAAAACCAATTTTTATTGACAAATATGGCTTTGTATCTAAAATAATTACAATATCGAAGGACATGTAAAAAAGTGACAACATTTTAAACATTTTTTAAGTTAAAATGATATTTCACAGTCCTAGAAACTTGTACTAAACATCAATGTAGCTAAGTATACTACAGTTATATTTTTGAAGGTAGTTGCAGGGTTTGCCAAATAATTTAAACAATAGCTAAGAAGAGGCACGGTGAATAATTACATTCAATACGTAATGTATACTGAGCTAAATCTACATAATAAAAGAGAAAGTTTGTGAGATGTGTGTGGCAACATGTTCGCCCAGTCATTTTACAATATATTTGTGTTACATCACAATGGAAATGTTACGTCACACTCGATTTGCAATTTTCAACATGGTAAAATGTTACCAAGATTGTGTTTAAGCATGTATCCCAAGCCCCAGCGTTAGTTAATTTAATATAGGTATATTTAGAAGTTTTTGCGCACCCCCGGTTGAGAACCACTGTTATAAACTATGCCAACAAACGTGTGCAACGTTCCAAGTAAAGACTCAAGTTTAACAATGCCAAATTTAGGCAGAGTTTGCAAAATATCGCGTTTGTTGTCGCAGTAAGTAAAAGATAGTTTAATTTACCTGCCGGGAAATAAAAAAATAAATTAAGTACATTTCCTTCATAAAGTAAAATTTTAATGTTTCCAACTAAGACTATTATGTTTAGGAACTTATTGATGCCTGTTTACGCGTAAAATTTAGTTAGAGTTCGCAAATTTACGAAGAATTGAATTTTTATTTTTAAGCCGTTTGTCAGCGATAGTGATTAAGGCCAAAGACTAATGACTTCTTACAATGTGTTTACCCACGCAATACTTAATAGAGTTCGCGAAATATTGCGTTTATTGCAAGAGTTAATAGTAAGCATTTCTCTCACGTTTGACGCAGTTTAGCACCGGGATTACGTATTTGCTTAAACATGACGCTATCAAGCAAGTCTAAGCAATTGCTGCTGCAACCTAAAGTTTTACGTTTGGGAGTTATTCTCAATTGACAAACGTCACAGGTTTTTGTCACTTATAAGATGTATTGCATGCTTAGCCAAGTGTTGTGCGCTATTGTTAACCGACTTCACATCACATGATTTGAAATTTCTATGTAGTGACACTCAAACGTTTAGGCATAAGCAAATTTGTTATGACATTTAAAAAAATATGGTTGCATTATTATTATAGAACCAGTTGTCTATATAATTAAACAAAAAAGTATTATTTAAGCAGGGTATTAGTTTACTATTTGGACACTTTATAAGGTGTCCTAATTCTTAGTCATTAAAAAAATTATTTGTAAAAAGCATTCTAGTAGGGTTGTTCTCTAACTTGTATGGGTGCCAGTTTTACAACAGACCCAGTGAATTTACAATTTAAATAGTTAACCGACTTCACATCACAGGATTTGAAATTTCTATGTAGTGACACTCAGTTCAAACGTTTAGGCATAAGCAAATTTGTTATGACGTTTAAAAAAATATGTTTGCATTATTTATGTCTTTTACGAAGATCTTACGAATAACCGGTAAATATTCTATTTAACCTGGGCAACGCCGGGTATTTCGTCTAGTGTTAAATAATTTTTTTAAGTTCAAATTGTATTTCACGGTCGTAGAAAGCTTGTACTAAACATTAATTTAGTTGCAGGGTTTGCCAAATTAGACATTAAAAGCATAGGATGTAAAATTATTTAAAGATGCATGGTTAGAGAATGAAAATTTAAACCAGTGGTTCTCAACCTTTTATGCTTTGTGGCCCCTTTTGGAAGACTCTCGACCCTCGTGCCCCCCCCCCCCCCCACTAATAAAAATACCAAGCATTGTGTTTAATGTATTTTTACTTGTTTTACTTCTTCACGTCAATAACAAATGCAGCTATTAATCAACAAATAAATGCACTTACTTTTAAAAATTGTACAAATAAGGCATTTTAATTTAAACTAACTTAGTCATTACAAATCTTGTTCTTCGACGCCGCCAAGTTTTTTTTAGAGTCGGCTCTGTTTTGTAGTGAGCCAAGCGGTGTCACTACATTCGTCGAGATGATTTCTCAATTTTCCTTTTAATAACGCGTTACTATTAGCCTACTTGAGTGTTGGCCTAAAAATGACCTTGAATATTTGAATAACCCTGTAGCGTACTTTATGCGTTTTACGATGAAATGTTTATTTTGCAACTGAACGCTCTTAAAGGAAATTGCAAACCAAATACACATTAGTTGCTCGCTTAAAAGCATTTGTTGGACACTTTATGATTATAGGCAAAAGGGTATCAGTAAGTAAAAATGGCCGGCCCGAAAAAAACGCTGACGCCGCACTGCATGGCTATGTATGAAGCAGCACAGTAATTACAGCGACAGGCCTTTAACCAAACTTGCCACACGAGAACGGCCAATTAGGCATAACTTTCCACGATAAAACGATTAAAAATGATCTAATATTCTACTTTTAAACATCCCTATACTGACGAGTCAGGCACGTGTAAGAAATGGGTTACAAAACTTTACAAGAAAGGTTTACAGTAATAATAAAAAACACAAAATTAAGTTAGCTGTGAAATTTTAAAAATAGTGACACTTTGGTTTTTGTAATGTCTAGCTAGAGAGTTATGCCTGTGGCCCCTCAATGACCGCTCCGTGGCCCCCCAGGGGGGCCGAGGGCCACGGTTGAGAAAATCTGTTTAAACAATAGCTAAGAAGAGGCACAGTGAATAATTATATTCAATACGTAATGTATACTGAGATAAATAATGTACATAAGTAGTGAGTGATGTTACTTTTCACAATTTACAAAAGAAAGGTGACAATCGAAAAATAATTTAAGATAATATAATAAATATGTATTCTAGGTTTATTCCGCAAAATCTATTTTTTTTTGTAATGAAGGCTTTTTATAATTTTTTACTGGCAACCCCACATTGAGTGACTTTATAAAAAGTGCTACCAGACGAATTGTTTGTCAAGATGCATTTTAACATAGGCCGTTGTTATTAAAAGTACATGATTAGGAAAATATATTACTTTTGCATCATATTTCTATGTTTTGTTGCTTAACTTCCAAATATATATTTTAGCGTATTTGCTGTAACCTCCTAATCACCATTGTAATAGTTTATCCGCATTATTACTAGTTTACTTCGGATATTCAACAACTTATCAAAAAAATATTTTTTATATTTGTTTCTAATATCAACGCAAATAATATCCCGGATGTTATTAACATGAGCTCGCAATATTTTGTTCAAGTTGTTTCGTCTCATCAATGGACCTACTGTTACGTCATAAGCACACAATGCACATTTTGTTGGAGGTAAACAAACGTCACAAAATGACGCGAATTGAGCCTAACCGCGTTTTTATTTAGTTGCGCATATTTTTGTGTTAATCCTGATATTCTGGGCGAATTTGGTAAAAAAACGTCAATAAGTGCGGCGCTGTGTTAAAATAATAAGCTTCACTTCCAAGTAAGATTTCTTTTATAAACGCCGAAAACAAAAAAAGTTTATTTCAAGTGTTTAGTATCTAAACTATCTAAAGTTTCGCAAAACATTTTTATACTCCCCATGTAAAGTTTCTACAGTTTGTTAAAGTTCAAGAAAAGCACATAATAACATGAAAGTTCTCATGCATCTAACCTTTCTACAACTTCCAGCCCCTTATTTATTTTTATATATTATTTCGCCGCTAGTGTGCGCTATTTGCTGCGTTGGAGTTTGATAAAAATGTTTAAAACTGTTTGACCTTGGTGATAAAGGTGACCTTGACTTCTGTTGAAACATTAATTTGTTGTTGTTACTCACTTTAAGTCCAAGTTCTCTCAGTTTCGATCTGATCACCTCCTCGCCTTCCTCAGTGAAGCCACAACGATCGACCCGCAACTCCTCGATGTTTGGGAGGACGCGAGAAAGCTCAAGAGCTCCTTCGTAGCCGATGCGGTTCCCACTCAGACCCAGCTGCTTGATCTGAAACAACAAATTGAAGAGCGAGGTTAGATTTCAATAGTGAGCCACAAATTCAAGGCACCAAATAGCTCCAGGTGATAATGTTCAGCACCTTAATGTCGGATTTCATCACTCACAGAAAATAAAGGACAACGAACTGATAATTTTGAGTTTTTTAGATATGGCAGTGAATGTTAATATATCGGGCAAAGAGAAGTGGAATATGATTCCAAACAAAATAAATATTCAAACAACCAAGTAGATAGTTTAAATATCATGAATGTGAAGTGACATACCGAGTGGTTATAATATGTTACCGACAAAAACAGGTTTTGTGTGGCCACATAAAAATAACCACTGTTGTATGATATTTGTTTTATCAGTTGGTGGCTTTGGCAAATTATAATTTTTGTGTTTGTTGCAAACTTAAATGGCCTCGAAAAATCACAATTTGACAACAGCAACATTTTCTTACTGTGTTCCCACCTCAGCATTTAAGCAAATACTTTTTATATTGAGACATAAAACTTCAGCAACTGCGAAGTTCCTATTTTTCTTGAGGTCAACGAAGGCCTAATTGAAATCTTAGTGTGTAATTTATAAAAAAAAGAAACAATTTTTTCAAAAGAACAAACTTCAATTAAAGAAAAATACTTTTTTGTTAAATGCATTTATAATTCATTTCAGTTTGACATTTGTTGAACTGAAAACAGCAGGTTTAAGTCCACTTTGATTTATGAACTCATCAAGTAATTGGCCGCCCGAAAAAACGCCGACGCCGCACTACATGGCTACATATAAAGCAGCACAGTTAATGTTAAATAAATATTAACCGATATTTTACTTTAAACTAGGGTTGGCAAGCCTGTCAATTGACCGGTCAATTGACCACACTTTATTTAACCGGTCAAATACTTATATTGGATTTAAATGTTGTACATTTTTTAAGAGTTGTTTTGTGATTTGAGTTTTAAATAATCTTGATTGTAACTTTTTTAAAGAATTCAAATATAAAATTGTAGGGTTTACCTGATGCAAACACAGGTTCTGTGGTAATCACAAAGTGTTTATAATAGCAAAGTAGATTTATTTTGTTTAGAATAAGTACACATATATCATGAATCGCGTTTGTCATAAAAGAAAACACTAGTTCCAGTGGTGGGATTCAGCCGGTTCGCACCGGTTCTATAGAAGCGTCCCACGAAATTTTATGAGATCAGCGAACCGGTTAGCAGCATTACTGGTTACTGTCAACAGATTTTTGCATCTTATCTGATACACCGATTTTTGAGATCCAAGTAGCTCACGTGTTTGTTTTTTTCATAATGTACAATGGTTAAGTTCTCAAGTAAAAGTTATACATTATGTTAATTTTTTATAATTATTTTTTTTTCTTTTGTGATTGTTTGTCTGAAAATTGAATTGCTACGTCATAAGTACAAGTCAAAAACGCTGCTTTTCAATGTGGCTGTTATATAGCAGTGATGGGATTCAGCTAGTTCGCACCATTTGCTGGAACCTGGGGTTGCACCCAGTTTTTGCAACTACTTTAATCTCAAGAATAGGTTGTTAGATAGTTTGGTTTATAAGAATGTGATAGGAAAAGAAGACGTTGTCTTCATAAAACGAAGTTCTGTCGTATATATAAAAATTATCTGTTTACTGCCTAAAAATAAGACTTTTTGTAACAGGACTGGTTAAAAATGTGACTTTTGCGATGGAAACTGCTAACAATAAAAATGTTTCCCACCACTGGGTATACCACAATCTTTTTTACTGATGCATTTATTTGTTGTAAAATTTCGTTAATAAACTTGTTGGCTTTACTTGGTGGTTGTAGTAATGGTAATAGTTACTACAATACTGCTATAGTATTGCTTGCAAGATGGGCATGGTTTTGCAAAAATTCTTATTGATAATCAAAAAATAATTGTTTTTGTTTTGCAAACTATTGTACTTAAGCCAAAATGTTCATATATTTATTTAAAGTTAAAATCAAGGTTTATTTTTAACTTTAATTGCTTTTTGATTGTGTGTATAGTATTTGACCAATATTTGACCTATTTGACGAGTATTTGACCGGTCAATTAACCGGATTTTATTTGACCGGTCAAATGCCCAACCCTACTTTAAACATCCCTATACTGCCGGGGCAAAAAACGTGTCTGAAAGCAAAACGTTACAAGAAAGTTTTACAGTCATAATAACTGGCAATTGATAAAAGTGGTAACATTTTGGTTTTGCAATACCTAGCTAGAGAGTTGTGCCTGTAGCCAGCCTAAAATGTTTTGTGTGGTCCCGTAAATGGATTTACCAAAATCGATCACATATATTTCTCCTGAAGTTAACGATTGCACACTAAGCGGTCTCGCAGCTGGTGTTACGTGCTTAATTAGCGCTACAAAATTATCACCGGTTGCTAATTACGCCGACTGTAAATTCGAACATTCATTCTTAATTTAGCGCTTTTGTTCTTAAATGTAGTGCTAGGAATTAGGTTTTCGCATTTCGGGACATGTATAATAACGTAATATTTTTGTGCGCTCTGGTGTTCGCCGTTAATTGGACTCTAGACATGTTTTGTCCTGTCGGTTCCCGTGAAAAGGAGTTTTGTTTCAGCATATATTACGAGCGGCTGACCGCCTACAGCTCAATAGACGTCTGGGTGAAGCCTTGTGAAATTAGCGAGTAAAACTTTAAGTGTCATTATGCTCTGTCTGTCGGTTTTTTGTAAGTAATTGTGTGTGTCTAAATGTCATTATTGTTTGTGGTGTAGTAATATTCTACTCTTGCAACCAATACATCTGTACATTGGGTTTTCTTGTTGTTGGTAGGTTATCTAATGCCCGAAAATAAGGACTCACTAGCGACTTTACAGAAGGCCTAGGTAATTTTCTAGAATTACTAGTTAAAGTCGTAACACTGGCGCCTGGCAGGATTGTCGGCGACGTACGTGTGACGTTGTGTTTTGCGTCCAAAAGTTTGCTTTTGCTGGACGTTAATTGGCTGTTTCTGATGATTTTTTTACAATCGCTGATTTATGGCGATTTATGATTGCAATCGCTGATTTATGACGTCATATCTGTCACTATTTTATGACGTCATTAACGTCAGACGGAAAAACGGGGAATTCCCGAAGTTGAAAATTCGGGACCCCCCCGTTTTGGATTTCTGGATACGCCCCTGGCTCGGATGAATACGACAAGGACAGTGATTGTGACCAAGCTACAATTGACAAATGTTGAAATGAAAAGTGCTCTCATTAGCTCGTGTAGCTCTCATATCAGCTTGTAAATATTGTCAGTGTTATTTTTTCACTAAAGATTGTAGAAAAAATATATTTAAGGAATTGTTTACATTCTTTACATTGATGTTTTATCGCTTTTATCTTCACTTGATTTTTACACTGATGATGGCATGAGTTATTGCTGAAACGTCTGGAAATTGCGAAATGTCGATTTTATCGAATATTATGGCTTTGGTATTTTTATTAAAATTACTAAAAAAAACGTGTATTGTATTTCAAATGTTTACATTGTTTTAAGCGTAAACTGCTTTATGGTTCATTAATTTGTTTATCCATGCTTGGAAATAAACGAACAGACTTTTATAAAAACCAATGTTTACGTATAGAAACCATAAGACAGGTTAACGATAACCCAAGAAATGACCGCGCTAGGACCGAACTTGCAGACGGCTTGCCAACAAATTTGGCGAGTGTTATTTGGCCAGGTGGGCGAGTGCTGATTGATTGCCGCTCGCCCTTAAATTTAATGAGCACCAAAGCGCTATGCATACTTTCGCATGTTGCGCCGCGGTAATACATGAACTCTATAATAGCAATTTATGTTAAATCACACTATTAATGGCGTTATTGCAAGGAAAATTCGAATGCTGTAAAACGATGAAGGGAAACATATAGTGGCGATCTATTCTGATCCTAACAAAGGTTTACTTGCTGTCGTAGGGCCAGAAATACTTAATATTTCCGTTATTTAGCAGTTAAACTTTAACTGGTGGTTTTCATTATGACATCATAGACCTTTCTTGTGACGTTACGGAACATATTTTATATTTATATTTCTTAAACGTGAATAGGGGGCACAAAGTGTTGTTTTATAGTTGTTTCACTTGTTTGTCTTAATACTATAGTATTATAGAGCATCCGGCTTTAAATATTGTTACTTTATAGATCTTATTGTGTGTTTCCACTGTTACTTCACTGGGCAGTGCTTACATGTTATTTTACTGGTGCGATGGTGGGTAAAGTAGCAAGTTTGGGTATAAGAAATAACTTTATTTCTCTTCAAGAATTTTCTGTGATTGAACACATTTTTTATTCCAATCCCCATATGAATTAACAACTCAAACTTGTACTAATAGGAACGAAATAACTTTGATAGGTCAGTTCAGTGGTTCTCAACCTTTTATGCTTCGTGGCCCCCTTTGAAAGAATCTCAACCCTCGTGGCCCCTGCTTAAAAATATATCTAGCATTGTATTTACTGGTTTTCACTTCTCCAGGTTAATAACAAATATAGCCATTAACCAACAAATAAAGGCACTTAGTTGCTCGAAAATTTAATAAATCAGTTATTTTAACTTAAGTTAACTAATTAGCCGTTACAAAGCTGGATCTTGCCAAGGTATTTTTTTATATTTGGCTCTATTTTGTACTCAGCCAAGCGAGTGATTTATGGATTTTTTACTTTTTTACATGCATAACCTAGCTGAATATTAGGTCTCGACCAACGGCATTGACCAACAATTAATATTATCGGCAAGTAATTGGCCGCCCGAAAAAACGCCGACGCCGCACTACATGGCTACATATAAATTAGCACAGTTAATGTTTCGCCACAGCGACAGGCCTTTATCTAAACTTGCCACCCACGTTCGTAGGATAAGGCGTAACTTTACGCGATAAACAAATAAAAACTAGACGGGGGTGCGGTTGTTGTATATTTTGTCAGGGGGTATACTTTCAGGGCTTGATGTTTTTTTTTTATTTTAAATTAAAAATTTTTTTTTTTAATTTTTTGATATTTTGTATTGTATATTTTATATTATATATTTTTTTCCACTTGTTTCTGCAAGCAAAAACAGATATGGGCCGAAAACTTACCCACTTAACTTCTGGCTACGATGCGAAACGGGTTCAAATATGGCGTGGTAGTATTTGGGGAATGATCGAAATATATGTTTGATAAATGGAATTTGCGTAGATAATGCGTACAAGCATGCTATTACACTTTGGCCAGCTAACATGTTTAAAAAGCAAATATTATCATTCTGTTAAAATGGTTTGACGTCCATGGTTTGCTATACTTTTGTGAACTTTTACTGGGTAAATTTTAACAAGGTTTGGTCCGAGCAATCACAGTTATAATAGACTTTAAATCTGTAGTTTCAAGCAATATGCAAAACAAGTTTATGTCCCTAATAAACCACCTTTTACATTGAAAGTTTTGCCAATTAAAATCCAATAAACGCAGTGTTGTTAATATTTATTTTTGTATGACGCTATGTTATGACGTAGCTTTGTAACGTCTAGGGATGTTCAAAGTAGAATCCCAAGGTATTCTAGAATAATAGGTTTCGAATGTAGAATAACGAATCCAGAATATCGAATCCTAGTATATTTTTATTAAATTATTTAACCTCGATTTTGTTTGGGGAAGGAATTAATCTTAATCTACCCTACAGGGCCAATAATCACAGCAATAAATCGCCCAAACAATTTTCTAACATGTGTATATTATAATAAAAAAAATCTCTCATATGTTTAACATTCTTAACAACTGTCATCTGAAGCCGTTCTGTAAACCGGATTATGTCAACTGTCTAGGTTGTGTCCAAAACTTATATTTTTGCCAATAGTGAGAAAATGCAACACTCCACACAGAAGTCATAAGCAATTCGGTCCTGATTTTGAAAGCGTTGTTAAGTCTTATTGCTTCTTTTTTGACTAACATGATCTGTTATGCAGTAAAATGATGTACTGCAAAGAATACAAAGTTATTATTGACATAACGAATTCTTGACTATTACGTTGTGCATAACTGCATAACTGCATCGCTGAATATTGGCCTAAAGTTGACCTTGAGTAACCCCATAGCGCATTTTGTGGACGGCCAGCACGTTTTGCAACGCTATGTTACTTTTGCAACTTAACGCATTTAGGGAAATTGCGAACTCCACACCAGACAGTACACGCTAGCCGCTCGCCCAATAACGCTTGATTGACACGTAATTATTAGACGAATGTTATCGCGTCTCGCGGTAATTGGTCGCCCGAAAAAACGCTGACACTGCACTACCAGGTTACATTTAAAGGAAGCACTATAAATTGGTCGCCGCAGCGACAGGCCAACTTACCACACGCGTTTGTACAATTAGGCGCAACAATCGGCGGTAAAACATTAAATTATATCGGTTCCAATTACCCGAAATAAACGGCAGAATTGGATTCGAATTCAAGGATTCGATATTCTACTTTGAACATCCCTAGTAACGTCTTCGCTAAAAATGCATTAAACTTTAGCATTTTGTTGTTGTGGCCCTTGTATAATTATATTTGTTTAGGCCTGGTAAATCGGTAAATTTTTACCATGGCTTGGTCCGAGCAATCACTGTTAAAACAGGCTTAAAATCTGTAGTTTCAAACAATATGAAAAACACTATTATGTACTATTAAATCGAAAGTTTTTCTAGTTGTTTAGGCTTGATGTTGGTATGTTGGTTGGAGTAACTTTCACAACAGGTGCTAACAGAGAGGCGTACACTGCCTTAAGATTTCGCATTTAAATTTGCGGAGGTAAATACACCCTATTGACACTTAATTATTAGGCGAAGCTTATCGCGAAGTAATTGGTCGCCCCAAAATACGCTGACGCCGCATTTAAAGCAAGCATTATAAATGTGTCGCCGATATTCTGCTTTGAACATCTCTACTAGCAATGCTTCCCTCCGTTAATTGTACGGTGGGTGAAACTTTATTCACGGTCTTACCTCTTTTTATATTACCGCGACAATACGATCAAATACGATTTGGAGAATATTGGAAACATCGTATTTGGAGAATATTTGCTATTTGCACCTGTATAGCATGTTACTCCAATCCAACATATCAACACACAATTTTAAGTTGTGTAGGCCTGGTGTTGATATATTGGATTGGTAACATGCGAAACAGGTGCAAAGAGAGAGAGAGGTGTATATTGCCACCAGATTTCGCATTTAAATTCGCGGTGGTAAAATATGTTGTTTCTTAAAAGCATTAAGTAAATTTACTAAAGAGAAGCCTCTTTTTAAAATGCAAGTCGCACGCGCCCAGTTTTGGACGTGCCACTTCGCACAATGAAAGTCTCACGCGCGGGACAATAAAGCGCAGCAGGCGGTGAGTCGCTTCGTCACTTCACAAGCTGGACAAAGCAAGCGAATATGAACGAATTCTGTATGAAAGTTTTTCTGCTGCTAGATGGCAGTCGCTAGCTAAAGAGAGCTAAAACGCAATATTTCAGGTTTTTGCCCCCCAAGCGAAGGCCCCTGGGGGTGCAGCTTCATAAACTTCTACAAAGCACCTACATACCACTCTACGCCATGTCTGAAGATTTGAAGGTTCTACGATGTCTACTTTTTCTATAAAGCTCCGGACAAAAATCGGTCTGAAACATTTTCGGGCAAAACCAAGATATGGCCCATATAATTAAACGATATTCTACTTTAAACATCCCTATACTGACGGGTTAAAAAACGTGCCTGAATAATGAGTTACAAAACGTTACAAGACAGTTTTACAGTCATAATAACTGGCAATTGATTAAGGTGGTGACATTTTGGTTTTGCAATATTTAGCTAGAGAGTTGTGCCCGTAGCCAGCCTAAAATGTTTTGTGTAGTCAAATATTTTGAACTTTAACTAGTGAGAGTATTTGGTTTGGTGCACCGCCTATCGATGCAGAAAAAACAAGACACGCTGAGTAGGTAAAAGTTGAGGCTGAAGCTGGTACCTCACAGCGATAAATCGACTGTATATAAAACATAAACAAATAACTATTTACTACGAATCCGTAATGACACTACGATTAAAATTCCATTATTCGCTTCCCGCCAGCGAGGCTCGTTACAACTTGATCGCTTTTTCCAGTCCAGTGTATCAACTGCCGTATCGAAGACAAATAAATATGAAAGCTCAAACCGTTTCGAGCAGCAACTGACTGAGTTTTAGCGCAATACTCAAAAACTATTCACATAGCAGAAACAAAATGACTAAAAATATTAAAGCTACATTACTAAAAGTACAGCAAACATAATAACTATATCGTCTGTGACGTAACAGTGTATGACAATTGAAGGTGTGGCATTGTAGCGTCTCTATTTGTCATTTCCGTCCTTGTATGGATAGCCTGTCAAACAAGGTATGGAGTACGGTCAAAACTTGTTTTGCGGTGAAAGCATGAATTGAGTAGGGTCAAAGTATGTTTTGCGGTGAAAGCATGAATTGAGTACGGTCAAAACCTGTTTTGCGTCTTACCGAAACATGTTTTGCGGCCGGTAAAGGCAGGTTTTGCGTCCTGCTAGAGCAGGATTTCGGTTGTTTGGGAATGGAAAAACAGATTGAGTTCTTCCTATATATTTGAGCGCATGTCTGTTCTGTAGCCAATTTTTGATTCGTGGTTATTGCAGTAACATATTAAGGTTTGAAAATAATGTTGTAAGTAGATTTGGGAGGCGGGACTTGGTGGTTTAGAACGTTTGTGTTGTGTTGTGATATTGTCTGTAAGTAATTTTTGTTCAAGTATTATAATCGTCTGTCGTGTGGTAACATACAAGCCCCGTGATTGTTGTGGAACTGTTCATAAATGCTGCCAACAAATGAATTATTAGGAGTACAATATTTGTCTTTTTCGGGGGGAGGGTTTTAGGTCGTTTTTCTTGGCCCCTGTCACCCCCTGGCTACGCCTATGCCCGTGGCCCCCCAATTACCGCTCCGTGGCCGAAAACCCTGGGTTAGTTACAAATATATTTTAATTATTTAATTCAGTAGTTATAAACTTCACAGCATTAAGATATTAAAGTTGTTACCCTTGGGCTACACGGCAGTGGATACATATTATTGGTGAATTTGATTAATGGTTAATTATTATTTATTTATTTAGTGAGATGGTTTACCACAGCTGGCATTTTGTGGGTGAATCGGTCGACACAAAACACATTTACAATTAAGGGCACTAAAGCAGTGGAGGTCAAGTAGCAAACATAATAACATGTCACACATTTTTGGTCAGATTTCTTCGGCTAAGGTACAGTTTAAATTATTACCTGCATGCTGAAGGTGCAAGAACTAAAATTATAAACGTAACATTAAAAAAATAAAACAAAACAAAATTTCAAGAAATTTCAATAGAAAGGTAAAGTAGCAAAATGTTTCAATGTTTGATTTAAGGTGACATAAGTATAGGTACAGTTTAAAATCATTACCCATGTATCAAAGGTACAGTAGCAAAACACGAATGCATACAATCTTTGATAAAAATTAACAATATTATCCTTCCAAATTATAAATGTAACATTTTTATTAAATTTCGAGAATTTACTTTTTTGACTACTGTAGAAAAACATGGATTTATTGTTTGAATGAATTAACAAATATTTTTCTGGAATAAGCTATTCACTCGGCTAATCAAGTTGTTTAATGTTTACTAACTAATGAGTGTATGTGTACTCGAGCTAGCCGAAAAAAAAAACACCTTTTATTTTTACTTTTTGCTAAATTTTAAATGGAATATTTCTATTAAATTTTACGAACTTGCTTGTTTGGCTACTGTACCTCCTGCTTATCGAGAATCCAACTTTGAAAACAACCTACTTTGCAATCTTTGTTCTTGATGGCGTCGGTGAGTGGACTGATGTCTGTGATGCCACATTCGTACAACTTCAACTCCTCCAACTTGTGAACAATCTCCGACAAACTTTTCACTCCGGCGTTTTGGATTTGGTTGCCGCTGAGGTAAAGCTCCTTCAACTAATTCATAGAAACATAACGTCGTGAGTTTAAATATTTCTATTCAATGTTTTGTTGAAATAAATTATTTTGTACAAAAAGCGAAACAAAATCTTAAGTAATTTTGGACGAAAATATACAAGTACCAAAAACACCGCAAAAAAAGTTTTATTGTTTGACTTAAGGTGACGTCAGGGAAGGTACAGTTTAAATTATTACCCGCATATGTATTAGATATTTGAACCAATTACCAAATATTTTTAATAATGCAGTAGTTATAAACTTAAGCTATTTCCCCGGCTAAAAAGTAGTTTAAAGTAATGTTTAATTACTAATGGGTGAGGGTGTATATGTTTGCAAGCAAGCCAAAAAAATATTTGTACTTTTATTCCAAAAAACATTCTCTTAAGTTTATACCGAAACAAATTTCAAGTAATTTTGGCCGAAAATTTGAGGTAAAGTAGCAAAACATAGCAATGTTTGATTTACTGCAGAGGTGTGCATGTTAAAGAAAACACAAGTGTGGGCGGCCGTACGTTGATACAAATTTTGTCAACTCAATAAAAGTTGGTTTGTGAAACTGACCTAACAGTACACATGTTTTTAAATATAGTCCTAATGCGTCAAGTCTCTAGTAAACCTCTTGCCATTTTGAAACCCTTTTTTAGCTTCGCGCGATTGACGTTAATCAGTTGCAAATGCAAAGGCGTTCACTTTGGGTCGCGACAATCTTTAAATTTATGTATAGGGGCGTATTTTTGTTACGATTTATGGTTTGCATAAGCACACAAAGGGAATGTGACATCGCTGCCGCTGGTTTTTATTTCAGCGCTAGTATTGTCACACAATATTTTTTGTCAATGTTTATTATAACGTCACACAGGTCCAGGATTAGGCCTTGTACCTTTAAGACAGTGGTCGGCAAACTGTGGCCCGATGTGGACCTTTTTGCAATTTTTAGTGGCCACAAGTTATTTTTTAATATTTCGGTCATATCATGTAGTTGTTGGGCCGCGTAATAACCGAACATTCATTGTACTGTATTTTATTACGGGTGGTTAAGAGTTTTTGTTTTGGCTCATTGTTGCATCACAGGGCAACCAGGCCACCCCCCACCCGTGCTGATTGACACCAACTCGCCCGACTGGCGAGTGGCTTCGGCGAGAAATGTAATTAGTTGGTGCAGGACAACTTGTGTCAAGCACCACTACTAAGCGAAATATTACTTAACGCCAGTTATTTTCTTAAACACTAAGGCGCAAATACATTCAACACTACACAAATAATAAGGTTAATCGAAGTCACGTTTGAACTCGTAATAATGACTCTTTGTCCCGTTTTAAAAACATCGCCATTGCTGCAGTGGTAAATAGTTATGAGGTTTATTTTTTAACCTAAACGTTGTTAGTTAAAAAAAATGTTTAACCCAGTGGTTGACGCCTTTGAAAAAGTTTATTGGACTTGTGATGTACCCAACGATAAGAATTTTACTTTTTTGTGTTTATTGAATTGTTCGTATTCGAAAATTACAAGCAATTACTGCAGTTTTTGGTAACAATAAGTTCAATTGCAAATGTCTTATAATAATATTTTTAAGCAGTGTTTTTTAAGATGTTTTCAGGGAGCGCAACGGCCCAATGAAGTTTAGATACGAAACGAAACCATTGCGGACGCCCTTGGAAAATAGAAACGACCTACTATGGGCGTCACGCAGCACAGAACCTCTGGTGCATGTAACTTTGCAAATAAATGGTTTAGTTGTAAATTTACAATTATTTTGTCATTATTTGCTGTTCAGTCAGTAACTATAGTGTTGTTAGGCAAAATGCGGTGTTTTGTTTGTGGCGCTAAGCAACCTGCGGTCAAACGTCCTTTAAGCAAAAAAACACCAGAATACGAAAAAAAAGGGAGCGCGAGGATTTAGAGAAATGGAAAACAGGCAGGCTGTGGCTACTTGATTGCCGAAATGGTATGGTGCATAGAGCATTTTGAGAAAATAAAACATTGATCAACTTCCAAAAAATTATCGAATGGTGCAAATCTTTTAAGTGAGTCGATTGCTTATCACGAGCAAAGTGAAGTCCATGCATTAGCTCGTTCGTGTTATGAAGGGCAAAAATCACCGGCGACAGCTCCTGCTCTAATAGCATTCAATTAGCTTAATGAGCAATACAGCAAACGAATGGGCGATTTATGGAGAAACGCTCACGCTATTGCTAAGCACAGAAGACCGATCTGCCATTACTGTTGGTTGTGTGAACTAGGACAGCAGCATAACGGAGCAGACATCCGTTCATGTCCGCTACGCTATAGCGTTAGGGGCTTGGTGCAAACTAAATTTGTCGCCTTCGGAAGCCCAGAGAGTCCGAATGCTGCAGGTATTTATGACAGTATTTTAAAATCCCTTTTAGTGGGTATGAGCCAGGAAGAG
The DNA here is from genome assembly GCF_963924565.1 of Ascidiella aspersa. NCBI lineage: Eukaryota > Metazoa > Chordata > Ascidiacea > Phlebobranchia > Ascidiidae > Ascidiella > Ascidiella aspersa. The sequence continues at coordinate 1,022,176 of NC_139448.1, read as the reverse complement.
ATTACGTCAAGATTAGTTGGCTTTTGTTGTGATGGAGCTAATGTAATGGTAGGAAAGAAAGGTGGCGTTTCAGCCTTATTAAAGGGTTTGCAGCCTTGCGTTGTGGTTGTCCCTGCTTTGCACATCGTTTGCAGCTTTCCCTCAAAGACGCTATAAAACAGAACAAGCTATACGAAAGTGTTCTTGTCCTGTTAATGAGGCTATACTATCCTTACCGTAACAGCGCCTAAACCTTAGACGGGCTTTTGAGGGCCTCAACCAATGTGCCTTAATGCCCACGACAGTTTGTTGCACAAGATGGGTGGGTCATACTCTGCTGTCAATCAAGAATGTGATACGAGGGTACAGCGCAATCCGCGCTCAACTTGGAGATCTTACAGCAAAGGAAAGGGTAAAGGAAATTATTTTTCGGTAAATTTGACGGGCAATGTAAAACATAGAGCGGTGGTTATTTACGGCCGATGAAGAGATCTGATGTTATGTCTTTATAGCATTTACTTGCCGATGTGCTAACCCCGATTCATTCGTTATCGATGTGTCTACAGTCTGACCAGGTAACCCTGGCTGATGTGAGGGAAAAGTTTGACATAACATTAGATGTCCTTCGCATTCTTGAAGAAAGGTAGTTTTCTACAACAAACGTTTACTTTTCAGTTTACATCGATAATTCCCAAGACTGTGTTTTTTAAGTTAGTAAATTCATATTTTAGAAATGGTGCTTTTCTAAACAAATATTACGAAGAAGTTAATTTCGAGGAAACATTTAATGGGGAAGAAATGCGTGACATGCCGATTACTGAACAGGTCAGCAAAAAATTTTGGTTGAAAAAGTAATTTATGCGCTACTGAAAAGATTTTCTGTTGGAACTGACAGCTTCGTATCAGCCACAGCGATTGCAAGCTTCCCAAGATGGCCTTCATTTGACAAAGAAGAAATTCGAAGTAACTGGCTATGGAATAACTACAGTTTTAAGTTTGATTATTTCTCATATTTTGCAGTATTTAAAGAAGTGCAAATGATCTGTACACATTATTCCGCATTGCTCGTAAGCGCTGGAATAGATACTGTTAGCGTGGCAGAAAAATGGCAGCTGCTAAAGATGCATTTATGCAGACGGTATCAGCGTCAATCTAAAATTATAATCTATTTTAGTAATTGCAGTATTTTATTTAGATTTTAGGAATCGGTCGCGAAACTATCTTGGGATGAGGTTGGTCGTTCATTTGGTGACGATTACAGCAACATTTTTGCTCTTATTGATTTACTGCTTTGTTTGCCGGCTAGTTCTTCCGAAAACGAGCGTGGATTCAGCAACATGAAATTGACGAAAACTTGTTTGAGGAACCGTCTAGCCCAGTGGTTCTCAAAAGGAGCCACTTGGCTCACTTTGGGGAAATTTAAAATTTTGGGGAGGAAAACTATAAGACTTAAATTAAAGTATTCGTGAAGACTAAATGCTGCTTTAACTGTGACGCCATAAGGAGTCTGTCTGGTTTACAATATCAATATTGTTTCGTCACAGTAAGTAAAGTTTAGTAGCACCAGGTGTCTGTTTCACACTGTTTAAGCAAACACTTCTTCTATTTCCCACTATATATTGATTGCTTGACATTTGCAAAACGCGGAGAATTTCGTGCATAACTGAAATATTGTGAATATTCCTTTTTTGATTTTTGTCGGGGAGGAATTAACGGTGTTTGAGTCTTTAAGAGAGGAATATGAAAAAAACTTGGAGAAGCGCTGGTCTAGCCACTGATACGATGAACGACTTGACGGTGGGTTCGGACCCCCCCCTCCTTTTCGGAAGTGACATTAACGTTTTTTGTTCGTTTTTGTCAGGGTTTACCTCTCCGTCCGAAGCTGCGTGTTTTTTTCAGTGTAATTGGGTCACACGTCTTGCTCATAGGCGCCGAACGTGGGTGTGCAGAGCGTTTTTTGACGCCCTGGATTTCTTGCAGGGTGTCAAAACGCCCTGAAATTCGACCAGGTTTCATGTGCAATTAGTGTGCAACTCCATCTCTGTAAACACTATATTACAGCTAGCGCAATGTACACCGCTAGTAGCACAATCGTGGTTCACTAACAGTATGCGCGACTTTCCTGAATTACATGGGGAGAAGTACCATCTGTGAAAGTGTTCGTTCGCACGTATTAATAAACTGAAGCGCTGAAAGTATGAAATACCAAGTCGCGCTAACGTAGGTCAAGCTTAAGCTGATGCGAAATTTATGTTTAGTGAAAAATATTCTGTCATAAAAGATGCGTCAAGCCAATTACCGAGGCTAAAATATACAAGTGTTAACCTATTTCCTAAATTTTAAACGCCGAATAACACACAATGCTTCGTCTAGAGCAGGGGTTCCCAACCTGTGGTACGTGAAGGTTGTTCAGGTGGTACGCGAGTAGTTTTTCGTTTTTAAAAATCTGGATTCACAACTTTTATATTTTGTTTATTTGTTGTTTTACAAAAAAAATCCTGAAGCCTATTCATTGTTACGTAACTATCCCCGTTGTTTTGTACCATTATACGATCTTCGAAATACAGGTCATGTCAATAAGTAGCACAGTTGCTTTCAAAAGCCATACAACGCTGTGGGACAGTGGGTCCTAGGGGGCGCCAAGCAATTCTTAGGTAGGCGCAAGGTATACCTTACAGTTTTTAACTTTTTATACTGATTTATTCAGTTCCATGTTGCGATAGGTATTACATATGCTTGTATGCCGCCCTATGCATAACATCAAAATTACACGTTTAGAAAAGAAACTGAGAAAAAATCGAGTTGCGAACTTCGAGGCTGCTTATGTTTAACATAGTTTCTCGAATTTTGGGAGAATATTTGCTACTTATTACCGCCTATTGGACTGTGTTTAGTCAGAACTGTGTTTAGTCAGCCTATTGGGCTGTGTTTAGTCAGAACAGTATGATATAGTTGAAGAAGATCCACCTTCTCCACAAACTGTGTTTTGTCAATTTTAACAACAAAACTACGTAAACATTTAGCGTTTCGCGCGAACAACGAATTACTTCTTTTTGCGCAACACTAATTGGGGGGAACTCAGACATTTTTGCGCCAATTTTGAATGTTATTTGCAGTAAATAGCCTTCGCATTGTGTGTCATAACACTTTTTAAAACACGATTACTGCAATATGTTTGTCAAAATCAGCTCGATGTAAACCAATATATCGAGCACGAGCAACTTTTGTGTGTCTCCCAAATTAAAGTTTAGCCAATACAAACCAAATGAACGCAATTTATTTCGCTCTTCGCGCCACGAAGAGTTAACTTTTACAGAAAAAACACGGGACAATTACCAAAGGGGCGCAGCAGAAAAATAGTTAAGAACCACTGTTCTAAAAAAAGTGGTACGCGTGGCAGTACAGAGTGCCCCAAGTGGTACGAGATCGTAAAAAGGTTGGGAACCCCTGGTCTAGAGTCACAATTCCTACACTGTCATTCGATTAAACACCAAAATTAAACACCTGAAAGGGGCGAAATGTCAGCACGTTTAAAATTAAACATGTTTAAATTTCAGGTGTTTAGACGTTTTGCCGTTTATTCGGTCAGGTGTTTAGGGCTAGTATTCAGTGTTTCCAAATCAATTCCACAAAAATTTCATTGGGTAAACCATTTTATTGCGCGAAAAAGGTGAAAAACAACACAAAAAGCTCAACACAGTGAAAGTTTCAAAAAATGTAAAACTTGGAAAAGAAAACTACACATTAAAAATTGAAGTGCTTACATTAAAAAGGAAAAGGAGTAGAATAACGGAAAACTTACATAATACACAAAATAACATGTTGGAAATGGAGACAATGAAAGTGTTAATGCAAACAAAAATATATATGCAACAAAAAATAAAAAAGTAAATAAAAACAACAAAAAAAGATATATATTTTTTAATATTTATAATTTCTACACTTGGCAAATTTTCAAGGTTGGGCCTTAAGTAGGTGGTTTAAAAACATACAAACACAGAGCAACTTAAAGTTAATTGATAACTTAAATCCTGTGCATATTAACAGGCTCGAATATCAATGAAATATAACTTAACAATTTGTTCAAAAGTGCTGTTCTTCCGCTAAGTCTAATTTAACAGCCATTCCATCCACTAATATACAAATGCAGAAATGCTGATGTGATGTACAAAGGTTAGCCCAATAAAGGCCTTGAAGAGCTTTTCTTTAAGACGAGTTGAGCATGGCTGACTAGAAAATAAAATTTAGATCAATATAATATACTGCAATAATTAAATTATACACTGTCACTAAACAACTTTTTTTTTTATTTGCCTAACATAGTAACAATTTGAAGTTACCATCCAGAACCACTACATGTAATGTCATAAAAACATGTTTTAGTCTGTCACTAATCACCACAAAACATATTATTAAGACATGTACTAATTTGTAGCATTAGGAAATGTTTTATTTATGTTACACTGTAACTCAAGGGTGGGCAACTTCTCCGGTTGGCGGGCCAGATATGGGAAAATGAAGTACTTGGCGGGCCGGATTAAGTACTGCCAAATCTTGCATATTTTGTCGCATAATGGCCACTAATGTTGTACTCTTTACACACGGCCACACTTTCATTGCACATTAAACATACTGATTACTTCCCGACTTGAAGAAAAATAAACTAAGTTCAGAACTTAGTAAACCGAAAATCAGTTTGTTTGGAACTTAAAGGAATAAGATAACAATATTTCGCTACTAAAAGCATCATAAGTATAATGATTTTAGTTGCGAAATGTGGATCATTTAAGGCCGGAAGCTGTCTACGGGCCGCTTAAAATCCTGTATGTTGCCCGCCCCTGCTGTAACTGAATGACAGTGCAATGATTGCGAAACAAGTTCATTTTTATTGTAATTGATATCTTCATAACCGACTAAAATTAAAAAAAAGGTTCACCCTACTTTGAAAACAAATTAAATCATTATTTCATACAAAAAGTAAATATGTGTGCCAGATTATTGTATTGGACATTATGTGCTATTAAAATTTGTGCTTAAACTAGTGATACACAATGTAACCCCCAAAAGTTGCCCATTACTGGGACATTCAGACCAGACACTATACACAACATATATAAATTAAACGTATTTTCCATAAATTTAAAAAAAATTGAGTTTGTTTACCTTGTGATCCATATTCTTTTGTTGATTTCCACTTGCACTTTGTCACAGACTTTTATTTTCCCATCTTGCACTTTGCAGTTAAAATTGCTGGAAATAAAGAAAATTATGTAAACTATATAATTTATTAAAGGGCCATTAGCATTCCAAAAGACTACAGATTAAATTTTACACTTAAAACTTCAATGTAAGATTTAAATAATGGAAATGATAAATTCAAACTAAAACAAAAAAAGCACCTCAGAAATTTTATAGATTAAAAAAACATCAAAATTGGCGAAAATGCTGGAACAATATGTAACATATTTTTTTACATATTCTATGATGAAAGATTCTAAGCAAAAACTTATATATTAGCCAATTTCGAAAGGCAATAGTTTTCCTCGCTGGCCGCTACATATGAAATAAAAGCCAAATGCGAATAAACTATTTTCATGTAAAACATGTAAGTAAAATGTAATTACATTTTAACCTTGATCGTCCGTGAAGTTGTTTTTGAAGTCGAAAAGGGCAATTTGTTTGCTGTCATTGATTTCCCTGAAACAAAGCAGTGTAATTAAGTATATTTAATAATAATAAATTGTTAAAAGCATACTTGATAGTTTAACAGAAAAATTAAATTTCTATTTAAAAGCATACAAACCTTAAATGTTTCATCTAAGATAATCCTTTAATGTGTACAAAGTGTAAAGCCATGAATCATCATGAAATAGTATTTTACAACTTTCATTGCTTTTGGATTGATGAATGAAATACCTATAATTCTGAAACAAAAACCCCAATTCAGTCACTTCATTTTCCAAGACATGGCTTTTGTAACATACATTTCAGATTCTCAACCTGACAGTCTTGCACAGCTAATAAAACATTATTACTACACATTTATCAAAAGTATATTAAAGTATATATGTCACCACTATACACATTAGTATTTGTTTAACATAAATGTTAGTAACTCGAAAGCCAAATATACGCAAAACCGGCTTTAACAGTAATGTATAACTTGTAAAAGTTCTAAGCATTTTCTCTGTTTGAGGTTTCAATATCCCGCGTTCGTCACACGCCAGTGCGTTGTTCAGCGGACCGAATCAATTTCAAATACCTTATGATTTATTTATTGAATGAAATTTATATGTACGCAGAAAATTGTATTGAAACAAAACATAATTACTATAATTAGTTAAAATATATCGTAAATCAAACACTTAATAAAGAATACTTACTGTTCGTCATATGTCAAACCAGATAGGCTTGGTCAAACAATTTAATCTTGAAAAATATATAAGCTTCATTGCGAGACAGCTTTCCTTAGAATAAATCTGTGCCGTAGATTGTTTTCATCGCGCGTATTTTTATTGCTGGCGCAATTCAAGTAGGTCATGGCGGCACAAGACCGCACAGCCTCGCTTTGTGCTTTGGTACAAAGCTATAGGCAAGCTACATTAATGAAATCAAATATTGGATTAAATGGCACGTTGAGCACTCTAACCCGTATATTTATTATTTCCAGATTTACAAAAATAAAATAATGCCAAATAGGCCGAACAGATTTTAAGTTAGGAAAACATGACTTAAGTCATTTTGTTTATTGTGATCTGTCACGGCCATATATGCTAACTTGTTAAATATTTGACGAAATCGATAGACGCAATCGTACATAAAACAACCGCTCAGTGCTTTAAAATAACAATACCTCTCTCAACAACATCCCATCACATCAACATAAATGGCTTAAGCTATAACTTTGCAAGAATGCATCGAATTAAACACGTCTAACAATCAACGTGTTAAAAATATCAAGTGTTTAATCGTCAACATGTTTAAAATCGTAAATTGTGCTTAAAATCTCCCAATCTTCGTTGTTAAACACGTCAAAATATCAGGTGTTTAGCATAAAATCGTTCAGGTGTTTAGAATTTAAACATCAAAATTCAAATTAAACACAAAGGTGTTTAAATTAGGTGTTTAAGTGTTTAGATTTTAAACGTGCTTAGACCGTTTTGGTGTTTAAATTTAAACATCGTTCTGACAGTGTAGTGTTCAATATGCTGAGACGTTTGGTCACTCAAATCGATAAATAGACGTAATATTCCGAACAAAGCTTTTCAGCGCCAAACTTATATAAAAATAAAAAAAACACTGCTTGTGTGGTCGACCGTAAACACGGAATGCTTTTTTTTCTTTCACCTTTCGTTCAGGTTGGCTGATTAGCAAAAATGTATTCGACAATTGACCACCCTAAGTTAAGCCTTTTTTCTTTTCTCGCTAAAAACGTCGAGTTAGGGTACTGTTTAACACTGTTCGCTGTCTGCGATAGTATTCGATGTTGGTGTAACAACGGAATTTTTGTAACTAACGCAATTCCCTTGAAAAGGTAGTCTAACTGTGTTTGTTTAAAGTCGCCTTTTTTATGTAATGATAGTTGCCGCAAAATTATTTTCATATCCAAAGACCACGTGCTTGGTGTGCAATTGACACAACTTATTTTCTCTAAACCGCAGCTTGTATTTAGCTAACTTGACACACTGCTCGGCGCAGATGTGGCATATTTCAACCCGGAAAAACGATATTCGTTTTGCAGGATGCGAAAGACGTGCTTGTAATTTAGCATGGTCCCTTACATGAAACTAAACTTGGGAAACTGCACTGCTGATAGTCGAATCATGATTCTTCCAAAATCAATCACACACTTACCGTCTTGGTCTAGTTTCTCGCCTGAAGTAAACGATTGCACACTGAGCTGTTTCGACGCACGTGTTCGCTTTACGTCTTAAAGGTTCGCTTTTGCTGGACGTTTATTGGCTGTGTCTGGTTGTATGAGTCGTTCTCTTTACTATTTTATAACGTCATTCCCGTCACTATTTTATGACGTCATTAGTGATTAAGCAGACAAAAATTAGGGGAATTCCCTAAGTTGAAATTTCGGGATTCCTCTTTTCAAAGACTGTTTCAAAAGACGCCCTGGGATTTCGAAAGTTCGGCGCCTATGGTCTTGCTAATGGAAACCAAAATCAAACGCAAAACGCCGTTTTTCGTTTCTTGTTTGATCGACCGTAAACGCAGGATATTTTTTTCTCTTTCGCCTTTCGTTATTCGTTCGGGTTGGCTAATCAACAAGTGTGTGTTCGACAATTAATAACATCAATCAGCGGTCTCTGTTGTTCATCGGGCCCGCTGCCTCTTTAACAAACTATACACGAGTCCATTTTAAATACTTTTTGACTATTTTAACTACGTAAGTGCGAAAAATTTTAGCGCTTCGCGCGAATTTTCTTTTCAAGTTTTGATGTTGTCTATTGATATAGATTAGCGCTTCTCTATCCTTGCGCCGTGGAAGGCTGCCAAGTGCGTCGCGGACAAACGGAAAACGTATTCAAAAATATTGGACACATATTTTTTAACATTTCTTTTATTTTCATTTTCGGCAATGTAATAAAAACTTGCAAGAAATTTAAAAAAATGCCGTTTCCCCCAAAAAAATCGCGATCGCTTCGCTCGCCAGGTGTACACCTACTTAAAAAGGTTAAAAAACTTAACTAGATTAACTATTGAAGTGGCGTTTTTGCAGATGTCGCGCTAATCAAATAACACCGGGGAAAAGCGATCTTCGTTTAGTATTGCAGGTGGCGAAAGACATGCTTTTAATTTAGCGTAGTCCCGTAAATCGATTTACCAAAATCGATCACATATATTTCTCCTGAAGTTAACGATTGCACACTAAGCGGTCTCGCAGCTGGTGTTACGTGCTTAATTAGCACTACAAAATTATCACCGGTTGCTAATTACGCCGACTGTAAATTCTAACATTCATCATTAATTTAGCGCCTTTGTTCTTAAATGTAGGGCTAGGAATTAGGTTTTCGCATTTCGGGACATGTATATTAACGTAATATTTTTGTGCGCTCTGGTGTTCGCCGTTAATTGGACTCGATAAAAAACAAGGCTATTAAGTAAATTGGACAACAAAACGTAGCGCCGAAGGCGCGAAAATTTTTGGACATTAAGTCATTAACTAATACATAAGGGACATGTGAAGGTACAACCTTGGGCCTAGGGGTTTACGTACATGTCTGCTTTTCTTGCTTTAAAAGTGGTACATAGATAATCTGTTTTCAGGCAAACTTGTGTGAAAACGTGCTGCTCAAAACCAGATTGAAAAGCACGAAAAAATATTCTTTGGATAAATTTTCAATCTATATTGCTCGAAATAATGATATTTATAATAAAATTTAATAGAAATTGTTACAGTCACATTACAACATGCCCCATAGTATGCATATTACCTTTGGGATAGATTTGTTGAAAACAAAGACACATAAACCTTGCAAAACCAGGCTAAAGTACGCGCGAAGTGCGAAAAATTTTTGTATTTGCGTAATTAAACAACCAAAAATATACTTAGGGCTAGGCCTTAGGTGGAGAAGCATAGCCTGGTACATCCTTAATATGCTGATGCTAATGTTATACCAGTACATTTAACAGGAATTGGAAATTCAACTCAATATAGAAGTACTTGCCAATTCAAAGCAAAACTGCCAACATGTAACAATTGTAGCCTATGATCAAAAGTGTGTACTTTTTAAAATAATAAACAGTCTATATGCCTTACACTAGCTTTTTCTCACTAAACAATGTGCTTCACACTACCGTAACTTTTTTCAAAATAACACAACAAAATGAATTTCTGCCAATTGTGTTGTGTAATGTTATTACATAATTCCGCTGTTCAAAAATAGATGTGATTAAATATGTTTGGAAACAACCACAAGGTATTTTGTATATTGGATGTTGAAAAAAACTTATCAAAAAATATTTTTCGAAAAAAAAAGAAAAAATATTTTTCGAAAAAAAAAGAAAAAAATATTTTTTTTTCAAAATATTTTTTTTTTACACCAATTTCTTCGGTTTTCTGGCTGATTCTTCGGCCGACATAGTCGCCAAGTCGCCAGCATTCTGCCATACTGTTGTGAAATTATCGAGTAAAACTTTAAGTGTCATTATGCTCTGTCTGTCGGTTTTTTGTAAGTAATTGTGTGTGTCTAAGTGTCATTATTGTCTGTGGTGTGGTAATATTCTACTCTTGCAACCAATACATCTGTACATTGGGTTTTCTTGTTGTGGTCTTTAATATAAGTTCTCTTTGGTAGGTTATCTAATGCCCGAAAATAAGGACTCACTAGCGACTTTACAGAAGGCCTAGGTAATTTTCTAGAATTACTAGTTAAAGTCGTAACACTGGCGCCTGGCAGGATTGTCGGCGACGCACGTGTGTGTTTTGCGTCTAAAAGTTTGCTTTTGCTGGACGTTAATTGGCTGTTTCTGATGATTTTTTTACAATCGCTGATTTATGGCGATTTATGATTACAATCGCTGATTTATGACGTCATATCTGTCACTATTTTATGACGTCATTAACGTCAGACGGAAAAACGGCGAATTCCCGAAGTTGAAAATTCGGGACCCCCCCGTTTTGGATTTCTGGATACGCCCCTGGCTCGGATGAATACGACAAGGACAGTGATTGTGACCAAGCTACAATTGACAAATGTAGAAATGAAAAGTGCCCTCATTAGCTCGTGTAGCTCTCATATCAGCTTGTTAATATTGTCAGTGTTATTTTTTCACTAAAGATTGTAGAAAAAATATATTTAAGGAATTGTTACATTCTTTACATTGATGTTTTATCGCTTTTATCTTCACTTGATTTTTACACTGATAATGGCATGAGTTATTGCTGAAACGTCTGTAAATTGCGAAATGTCGATTTTATCGAATATTATGGCTTTGAAATTTTTATTAAAATTACAAAAACCCGTGTATTGTATTCCAAATGTTTACATTGTTTTAAGCGTGAACTGCTTTATGGTTCATTAATTTGTTTATCCATGCTTGGAAATAAACGAACAGACTTTTATGAAAACTATAGTTTACGTATAGAAACCATAAGACAGGTTAACGATAACCTAGAAATGACCGCGCTAGGACGGAAATTTGCAGACGGCTTGCCAACGAATTTGGCGAGTGTTATTTGACCAGGCGGGCGAGTGCTGATTGATAGCCGCTCGCCCTTAAATTTAATGAGCACCAAAGCGCTATGCATACTTTCGCATGTTGCGCCGCGGTAATACATGAACTCTATAATAGCAATTTATGTTAAATCCCACTATTAATGGCGTTATTGCAAGGAAAATTCGAATGCTGTAAAACGATGAAGGGAAACATATAGTGGCGATCTATTCTGATCCTAACAAAGGTATACTTGCTGTCGTAGGGCCACAAATATTTAATATTTCCGTTATTTAGCAGTTAAACTTTAACTGGTGGTTTTCATTATGACATCATAGACCTCTCTTATGACGTTACGGAACATATTTTATATTAATATTTTTTAAACGTGAATAGGGGGCACAAAGTGTTGTTTTATTGTTGTTGGTCTTAATACTATAGTATTATAGAGCATCCGGCTTTAAATATTGTTACTTTATAGATCTTATTGTGTGTTTCCACTCTTACTTCACTGGGCAGTGCTTACATGTTATTTTATTGGTGCGATGGTGGGTGAAGTAGCAAGTTTGGGTATAAGAAATAACTTTATTTCTCTTCAAGAATTTTCTGTGATTGAACACATTTTTTATTCCAATTTCCCATATGAATTAACAACTCAAACTTGTACTAATAGGAACGAAATAACTTTGATAGGTTAGTTCAGTGGTTCTCAACCTTTTATGCTTCGTGGCCCCCTTTGAAAGGCTCTCAACCCTCGTGGCCCCTGCTTAAAAATAACTAGCATTGTATTTACTGGTTTTCACTTCTTCAGGTTAATAACAAATATAGCCATTAATCAACAAATAAAGGCACTTAGTTGCTCAAAAATGTAATAAATCAGTTATTTTAATTTAAGTTAACCAATTACTCATTACAAAGCTGGTTCCTGCCAAGGTATTTTTTATATTTGGCTCTATTTTGTACTCAGCCAAGCGAATGATTTATGGATTTTTTACTTTTTTTACATGCATAACCTAGCTGAATATTAGGTCTCGACCAACGGCATTTGACCGACAATTAATATTATCGGCAAGTAATTGGCCGCCCGAAAAAACGCTGACGCCGCACTACATGGCTACATATAAAGCAGCACAGTTAATGTTTCGCCACAGCGACAGGCCTTTATCTAAACTTGCCACCCACGTTCGTAGGATAAGGCGTAACTTTCTGCGATAAACAAATAAAAATTAACCGATATTCTACTTTAAACATCCCTATACTGCCGGTTCAAAAAACGTGTCTGAAAAATGAGTTACAAAACGTTACAAGAAAGGTTTACAGTCATAATAACTGGCAATTGATAAAAGTGGTAACATTTTGGTTTTGCAATACCTAGCTAGAGAGTTGTGCCCGTAGCCAGCCTAAAATGTTTTGTGTGGTCAAGTATTTTGAACTAGTGAGAGTATTTGGTTTGGTGCACCGCCTATCGATGCAGAAAAAAACAAGACACGCTGAGTATAGGTAAAAGTTGAGGCTGAAGCTGATACCTCACTGCGATAAATCGAGTGTATATAAAACATAAACAAATAATTATTTACTACAAATCCGTAATGACACTACGATTAAAATTCCATTATTCGCTTCCCGCCAGCGAGGCTCGTTAAAACTTGATCGCTTTTTCCAGTCCAGTGTATCAACTGCCGTATCGAAGACAAATAAATATGAAAGCTCAAACCGTTTCGAGCAGCAACTGACTGAGTTTTAGCGCAATACTCAAAACCCATTCAGATAGCAGAAACAAAATAACTAAAAATATTAAAGACATTACTAAAAGTACAGCAAACATAATAACTATATCGTCTGTGACGTAACAGTCTATGACAATTGAAGGTGTGGCGTGCCTGTGACTGTTGTGGAACTGTTCATAAACGCTACATTAGGAGTACAATATTTATCTTTTTCGGGGGGAGGGTTTTAGGTCTCTTTTCTTGGCCCCTGTCACCCCCTGGCTACGCCTATGCCCGTGGCCCCCAAATTACCGCTCCGTGGCCGAAAACCCTGGGTTAGTTACAGATATATTTTAATTAGTTAATGCAGTATTTATAAACTTCACAGCATTAGGATATTAAAGTTGCTACCCTTGGGCTACACGGCAGTGGATACATATTATTGGCGAATTTGACCCATTGGTTAATTATTATTATTTATTTAGGACGGTCTATTTATTTAGTGAGATGGTTTACCACAGCTGACACTTTGTGGGTGAATCGGTCGACACAAACACATTTACAATTAAGGGCACTGAAGCTGTGGAGGTAAAGTAGCAAACATAATAACATGCCACACATTTTTCGTCACGTTTGTTTAGCTAAGGCACAGTTAAAATTATTATCTGCATGCTGAAGGTGCAGTAGCTAAAATCAAAATTGTGACAAAAAATAAAACAAAACAAAATTTTAAGAAATTCCATTGGAAAGGTAAAGTAGCAAAACGTTTCAATGTTTGATTTAAAGTGACATAATTGTAGGTACAGTTTAAAATCATAACCCACGTATCAAAGGTGCAGTAGAAAAACACGACTATATATTATCTTTGATAAAAATTACCAATATAATCATGCCAAATTATAAATTTATTATTTTTGTTAAATTTCACGAAATTTTATTATCCTGACTAATGAGTGTATGTGTACCTAAGAGAGCCGAAAAAAAAAAACACATTTTATTTTTACTTTTTGCTAAATTTTAAATGGAACAGTTCTATTAAATTTCACGAACTTGCTTGTTTGGCTACTGTACCTCTGACTACTTATCGAGAATCAACTTTAAAAACAACCTACTCTGCAATCTTTGATCTTGATGGCGTCGGTGAGTGGACTGATGTCTGTGATGCCACAATTGTACAACCACAACTTCTCCAACTTGTGAACAATCTCCGACAAACTTTTCACTCCGGCGTTTTCGATTTGGTTGCGGTTGAGGGAAAGCCCCTTCAACTAATTAATAGAATCATAACGTCGTGAGTTTAAATATTTCTATTCAATGTTTTGTTGAAATAAATTATTTTGTACAAAAAGCGAAACAAAATCTCAAGTAATTTTGGACGAAAATATACGAGTGGCAAAAACACCGCAAAAAGTTTTATTGTTTGTTTTAAGGTGACGTCAGGAAAGGTACAGTCTAAATTATTACCCGCATATGTATTAGATATTTGAATCAATTACCAAATATTTTTAATAATGCAGTAGTTATAAACTTAAGCTATTTCCCCGACTAAAAAGTAGTTTAAATTAATGTTTAATCACTAATGGGTGAGGGTGTATATGTTCGCAAGCAAACCAAAAAAATATTTTTACTTTTATTTCGAAAAAAAAAAAAAAATTCTCTTAAGTTTATACCGAAACAAATTTCAAGTAATTTTGGCCGAAAATTTAAGGTAAAGTAGCAAATCATAGCAATGTTTGATTTACTGCAGAGGTGTGCATGTTAAAGAAAACACAAGTGTGGGCGGGCGTACGTTGATACAAATTTTGTCAACTCAATAAAAGTTGGTTTGTGAAACTGACCTAACAGTACACATGTTTTTAAATATAGTCCTAATGCGTCAAGTCTCTAATAAACCTCTTGCCATTTTGAAACCCTTTTTTAGCTTCGCGCGATTGACGTTAATCAGTTGCAAATGCAAAGGCGTTCACTTTGGGTCGCGACAATCTTTAAATTTATGTATAGCGGCGTATTTTTGTTACGATTTATGGTTTGCATAAGCACACAAAAGAAATGTGACATCGCTGCCTCTGGTTTTTATTTCAGCGCTAGTATTGTCACACAATATTTTTTGTCAATGTTTATCATAACGTCACACAGGTCCAGGATTAGGCCTTGTACCTTTAAGACAGTGGTCGGCAAACTGTGGCCCGATGTGGACCTTTTTGCAATTTTTAGTGGCCACGAGTTATTTTTTAATATTTCGGTCATATCATGTAGTTGTTGGGCCGCGTAATAACCGAACATTCATTGCACTGTATTATATTACGGGTGGTTAAGAGTTTTTGTTTTGGCCCATTGTTGCATCACAGGGCAACCAGGCCATCCACCACCCGAGCTGATTGACACCCACTCGCCCGACTGTGGCTTCGGCGAGAAATGTAATTAGTTGGTGTAGGACAACTTGTGTTAAGCACCACTACTAGGCGAAATGTTACTTAGCGCCAGTTATTTTCCTAAAAACTAAGACGCAAATACCTTCAACACTACACAAATAATAAGGTTAATCGAAGTCACGTTTGAACTCGTAATAATGACTCTTTGTCCCGTTTTAAAAACATCGCCATTGCTGCAGTGGTAAATAGTTGTGAGGTTTATTTTTTAACCTAAACGTTGTTAATTAAAAAAAAATGTTTAACCCAGTGGTTGACGCCTTTGAAAAAGTTTATTGGACTTGCGATGTACCCAACTATAAGAATTTTACTTTTTTGTGTTTATTGAATTGTTTGTATTCGAAAATTAAAAGCAATTCTGCAGTTTTTGGTAACAATAAGTTCAATTGCAAATGTCTTATAATAATATTTTTAAGCAGTGTTTTTTAAGATGTTTTCAGGGAGCGCAACGGTCCAGTGAAGTTTAGATACGAAACGAAACCATTGCGGACGCCCTTGGAAAATAGAAACGATCCACTATGGGCGTAGCAGCACAGAACCTCTGGTGCATATGGTTAACTTTGTAAATGGTTTAGTTGTAAATTTATAATTATTTTGTCATTATTTGCTGTTCAGTCAGTAACTATAGTGTTGTTAGGCAAAATGCGGTGTTTTGTTTGTGGCGCTAAGCAACCTGCGGTCAAACGTCTTGAAGTAACTAACAATAAACGTCGTCAAGTTCGTTTACTATAGCTTTAATCAACAATTTACAACATAGAGTGCTGTAACAAAAAGAACGTTATTAGTAACGAATATAAAAGAGTACCCAATAAGAGAAACTGACAAAGACTGACGAAGCACAGTAAAGTTACACGAGTTATAAAGGGAAGGGAAGAATGTAACAAGACGCGGGACGTATAATGATAATTACGGAGAGAGGCAAGGAAAAGAAAGGAGAAACGCACAGAAGCAAATAACATAGAAATCAGAGTCAACAATAGAAACATAAATCATTACATTCATCCCTTCTAGATAAAAGACCCTTCAGACAGTCCAATCTCCGTAGCGGACAGGAGCCCGACGTTCACGACCCGATCGTCGGATGTCGGGGAGAGGTACTTCGTCTCCAGGAGATGGGGCGGGTTCAGAGGTCGGTTCATCTTCAACCGGTACCGGTGCCTCGCCTTCAGAGGTCCGAGAGGTTTCGGCGTCGCGAGGGGGAAAAGCGTCATGGAGCGACTCAGGAGAACCAGGACACGGAGCGAGGTCGGATGTAGAGACTGTACTTTCGCGCCCATCAGAAAACCGAACATGGGCGTAGGATGGATTCGCGTCGAGCAATGTGACAGGGTCACACAGGGGCTCTCCCTTGGTTCGAACAAACCTACGTAAAAGAACAACACCTCGATTAAGTAGCCACGAAGGCATAGCGGTTCCGGTTAAAGCTCGTCTCGGGAAACGGAGGAATCTTTCATGAGGTGTTTCATTAGTCGCCGTACAGAGAAGCGAACGAATAGCGTGAAGAGCCTCTGGCAACACTTCCTCCCAGCGGTTGCCTGACAGACCACGACTGTGAAGGAGAAGTTTAATAGTTCTCCAAACCGTTTGGTTAGTCTTTTCGCACTGACCATTACCTTGTGGATGATAGGGTGTCGATTTACTCGTTGCAATGCCCCGAGTAGTAAGAAACTGACGAGTTTCTTTGCTGATAAAAGAGGTCCCACGATCACTGTGAATATATTCGGGAAAACCAAATAAACAGAAGAGGACGGAGAGACACTCGATGACGGAGCGGGACGTCATGTCTCTGCAAGGAAAAACAAACGGATATCGACTATACTCATCAACTAGCACTAGAAGGTACGGATTCGGTCCCTGTACAGGACCCTTGAAGTCCATGCTCAGTCGCTCCCACGATCTCGTTGCTTTTACCAGATCCCGAGGTTCCGGTCTGTAGAAACGTGGTTTTAGTTCGGCGCAAGAGCGACAGTTCCGCCCGACGGCTTTGGTTTCCTCGGGAGTGAACGGTAGGTTCTTACTTTTTATGAAGTGATACATACGGGCGTATCCCGGATGTCCCATCGCTTTATGTAACTCCTCAAGATTTCGCGTAGAACCTGTGAAAGCACATACCCGTGATAGAGCGTCGGGGGACCACGTTTTGAACACCAGGGCGATGACGGATATCGTAAGAATATTGACCCAACTCTAGCCTCCACGAAGTGATCTTGGCGTTTTTAATTTTACCTCGATTGGTTCGGTCGAACATATAGGACACAGACTTTTGATCGGTGATGAGAGTAAAACTACGGCCCTTTAGGAAGTGGGCCCACTTGCGGACTGCTTCGACAATGGCGGTCGCTTCCTTCTCAATAGCAGGATAGTTCCGCTCATACTTGCTAAGAGTACGTGACATAAAAGCTACAGGGCGCCCGTTCTGGGATAAAACTGCAGCAATAGCGAAGACAGAAGCATCGGTTTCCATCTCAAAGGGAACGCCGTCGCGAATAGCCCCAAGAGTTATCCTTTTGAGCTCAGTCTTTAAATCACGGAAGGAACGGACGGCCGTCTCATTCAGAGGAAAACGATTTGCAGTGAGCAACGGCTGTACGCGACGAGAAAAGTCCTTGATCCACTTAGCGTAGTAGGAGAACATCCCCAAGACGCGTTTCAAGGCTTTGGGTGACGTGGGTGGCGAGAGCTCGAGAAGAGGCTGTAGACGTTGAGGATCCGGCTGTATTTTGTTTTGACTAATCCGGTATCCCAGGAAATCTAAAGAAGTACGGCGAATCATTGACTTCTCTTCATTAAGAGTGAGATTCTGCCGAGCAGCAGCTTGAAGTAGAGCTCGAAGATTGCTGTCATGTTCCTCCAAAGTCGAACCCGTTACAGTTATGTCGTCGAGATAGGCATAGACCTTTTTCAGCTTATTAGCTTCAATAAACTCGTCAATAGCGCGCTGAAACGCGGCGACCCCATTAGTGACGCCGAACGGCAGGCGTTTGTATTGATACAGTTTTCCGCCAGCCTCAAAAGCCGTGTAGTGTCGCTCCCCAGGTAACAACGGAACTTGATGATAAGCGGAACGCAGGTCGAGCGAACTAAAGAACTTATCTTGAGCGACCTTGTTTACTATTTCCTCAATCTTCGGCAATGGATAGGCGTCCAACTGGGTGAATCGGTTTATGGTGAGAGAGTAGTCGACAACCAGTCTCTTCTTGTTACCACGAGAGACCACTAGTACAGGAGCTCTCCAAGGAGAACGAGCAGGTTCTATAATATCAGACTCCAAGAGATGCCGGATCTCATCATTGATAAACTTCCAGTCTTCTTTACTATATCGACGAGAGCGTGCAGCTATGGGAGTACAACCTGGAAGCAAAAACTCAAATAGGCGAGGGGGGTTTAAGTCAGCGACGGCCAAAGAAAGGTGGGAGAAATCATTGAATCCAATTTTCAGGGGTGCTTCCGGTCCACCCAGGAAGAAACTAACCTCGACATGTTTCTTCAGAAAGTCCTGACCGAGAACAACGTCAGAACAAAGGTCATCTAAAACACCAAAGGTTAGGATGTATGATCGACCTAGTAGGGCTATGGTAGCGGTGGTTCTTCCCGAAGTAGCGATAGAGAGACGGGAGGAGGCCATGGAAACGGAGGAGTGGGGTCCGAAGGTCTTCAGACGAAGCTTGGTGGCTAACCTTTTGTTGACAAAGTTTTCGGAAGCCCCGGAGTCGATCAAAACTTGGACCGGAGTGGATTGTAAAGTCGCATCGACTAACGCAGGACCCAGACAGGAAGGAGCACCGGCCAGAAACGAGGGCGGAAGATGACCAGAAATCATGGAAGAACCAACGGCGGTCGGAGACGCGGGTCGTGAATTCACCCGGCGGGAGGAATACGAAGAACGACTCTGGCAGACTCGTGAAAAGTGTCCCTTTTTCCCACATTGGTAACAAGTAGCGTTACGTGCAGGACAGGTCGCGCGGCTGCTGTGCTGTCCACCACCGCAGAAATAGCACAAGTTACCTTTGGCTTTTAAGCTTCTGTCAGCCGTTGCCAGAGAAATAGACTCGGAAGAAGTGGCGGTACTTCTATTCCCGTCGCTTTCCAGCTCTTTAAAGGCGGGAACAGACGCCATAGAAGGAATTGTCTTGCCCATCAAAACAGACTGCTGCTGCGCTTTGGACAGGCTTTCAGCAAGCTGAGAAGCCTTAGTTAAATCAAGATCTTCTATTTCCAAGAGACGTTGACGGATGAACGGAGCCGAAAGACCGTTTATAAACGCATCTCTGGTAAGATCGTCTTTGTATTGATGAGCCGATACTGGAAGAAAAGTACAATCCTTCGCTAAAAGTTTAAGTTCCCGCAAATACTCCGCGAGTGTCTCGTCGGGGCCTTGATGACGACTTACAAGTAGATAGCGAGCGAATACGTTATTTTTCTTCTTCACGTACATTTGTTTTAATGTACTGACGATTTCTTCGAAGGAGTCAACATCCTCTACATAAGAGAATATATCCGGAGATAAACAGTTGACTATGAAGCGCTTCCTGTTTGCAGCGGAAGTGGTGTTATCGCCTTCGTCGAGATGGTCGATAAAGTCGTTAACGGAGCGTAACCAATACGCGAAGTGTCGAGCAGCATTAGGAGCTTCGGGCTCGATCGTCAAAGTTTTAGGCCGCAAAAGTTGTCGGTTTTCCATCATGGAAAATGTTGTTGATTAAATTGAAGTAACTAACAATAAACGTCGTCAAGTTCGTTTACTATAGCTTTAATCAACAATTTACAACATAGAGTGCTGTAACAAAAAGAACGTTATTAGTAACGAATATAAAAGAGTACCCAATAAGAGAAACTGACAAAGACTGACGAAGCACAGTAAAGTTACACGAGTTATAAAGGGAAGGGAAGAATGTAACAAGACGCGGGACGTATAATGATAATTACGGAGAGAGGCAAGGAAAAGAAAGGAGAAACGCACAGAAGCAAATAACATAGAAATCAGAGTCAACAATAGAAACATAAATCATTACACGTCTCAAGCACAAAAACACCAGAATACGAAAAAAAGAGAGCGCGAGGATTTTTAGAAAAATGGAAAACAGTCAGGCCATAGAGCATTTTGACAAAATAAAACATTGGTCGACTTCCAAAATATTTATCGAAGGATGCAAATCTTTTAAGTGAGTCGATTGCTTATCACGAGCAAAGTGAAGTCCATGCATTAGCTCGTTGCTCTAATAGCATTCAATCAGCTTAATGAGCAATACAGCAAACGAATGGGCAATTTATGGAGAAACGCTCACGCTATTGCTAAGCACAGAAGACCGATCTGCCATTACTGTTGGTTGTGTGAACTAGGACAGCAGCATAACGAAACAGACATCCGTCCATGTCCGCTATAGCGTTAGGGGCTTGGTGCAAACTAAGTTTGTCGCGTTCGGAAGCCCAGAGAGTCCGAATGCTGCAGGTATTTATAACAGTATTTTAAAATCCCTTTTAGAAGTGGGTATAAGCAAGGAAGAGATTACGTCAAGGTTAGTTAGCTTTTGTTTGTGATTGTCCACTGCTTTGCACATCGTTTGCAGCTTTCCCTCAAAGACGCTATAAAGCAAAACAAGCTTTACGAAAGTGTTCTTGTCCTGTTAATGGGGCTATACTATCCTTGCCATAACAGCCCGTAACAGCGTCTAAACCTTAGACGGGCTTTTGAGGGCCTCAACCAATGTGCCTTAATGCCCACGAGAGTTTGTGGCACAAGATGGGTCGGTCATACTCTGCTGTCAATCAAGAATGTGATACGAGGGTACAGCGCAATCCGCGCTCAACTTGGAGATCTTACAGCAAAGGAAAGGGTAAAGGAAATTATTTTTCGGTAAATTTGAGTGGTGATTTAAAACATAGAGCGTTAGGTTATTTACGGCCGATGAAGAGATCTGATGTTATGTCTTTATAGCATTTACTTGCCGATGTGCTAACCCCGATTCATTCGTTATCGCTGTGTCTACAGTCTGACCAGGTAACCCTGGCTGATGTGAGGGAAAAATTTGACATAACATTAGATGTTCTTCGCATTCTTGAAGAAAGGTAGTTTTCTACAACAAACGTTTACTTTTCAGTTTACATCGATAATTCCCAAGACTGTGTTTTTTAAGTTGGTAATAAAAAATAAAAAAATGTTAAAAAATATACGTATAACATTTTTGAATACGTTTTCCGTTTGTCCGCGACGCACTTGACAGCCTTCCACGGCGCAACGGTAAAGAAGCGCTGATATATGACAGCTTCAAAACGTAAACAAACCGGAGGTAGAAAATAAAGCACATTGAAATTTTTCGCACTTGCACATTTAAAATAGTCAAAAAGTATTTAAAATGGACTGTGTCAAGTTTGTCAAAGAGGCGGTGGTCGAATGAATTACATTGCCGACCCCTGTTTTAAATATACAAACATTTTCCCGCGTATAAAACGGTTAAGCGCAACAACAACCTTACATAAGAACAATACCCTTACATTGTTACGTCAGAAGTTAAGAATGAGAGAGGGGGGACTTCTACAAGTTGTTAGAACGAAAGTTGCCATTTAAGCTCAAATGTTCCATACAGTATTACAGTGCTGTTTGTTACTATTTATATGTGAACTTTTTGTAAAGTTTTGTGGAAAGTACTTTTATGTAACGCCACCTTATGCGTGTTCGGCGCCCCCCCAAACGAGAAAAAAAACACCCCCCTTGTAACTCGCCAACGCCCACAAGGGGGCGGTACCGCCCACGTTGGGAACTTCTGATCTACATGAAGCACATGATGCGCGTCAAGTACAAAATGGCGGAAACTCAGCGAAGTTTAATCCATGTTAACCGTGAACTCCCAGGCACCAATTATCGGATTTTGTTGATTGTCATCATAAATTTGTGGCGATATGTTGTGATCACATCTCTAAGGATACTCTATAACAGGGGTCGGCAACCTACGGCCCGCCGATGTAATTCATCCGGCCCGCCGCCTCTTTGACAAACTAGACACCAGTCCATTTCACATACTTTTTGACCATTTTAACTATGCAAGTGCGAAAAATTTCAATGTGCTTTATTTTCTACGCCCGGTTTGTTTATGTTTTGATGCTGTCTTTTGAACTAGATCAGCGCTTCTTTGCCGTTGCGCCGTGGAAGGCTGCCAAGCGCGTCGCGGACAAACGGAAAACGTATTTAAAATAATGGACATATATTTATTATCATTTTTTTATTTTCGGCAATGTAACAAAAACTTGCAACAAATTTAAAAGAAATGTCTGTTTACCAAAAAAAAATCGCGCTTGCTTTGCTCATCAGGTCTGCCCTAACTTAAAAGCTTAAAAAACGCTGAACTAGATTAACTATTAAGGTTGTCGCGTTTCTCAAAGTAGCTTTATTAGACTTTTCATTAGTAGTATGGATGACGATACTACTAACATTAGTAGTATGGATGATGTGGACTCGAATTTTAAACCAAACAAACGCTTTTTTCTCGCTTTGCGCCAACACTTTACTGCCACTTAAATGTAATTAAACACGTTTTTAAGCGCAAAAAATATCCGAGGTCCGGCTGATTCACAGTTGTTCTAACATTTCAATCACACAATTCTTAGTTCACATTTTGTGCGGCCCGCCCTTTCTGAGTTTGGTTTTGGCCCGCGACTAGAAAAAGGTTGCCGATCCCTGCTCTATAATATGCAGTACTATTTTCAATAAACCTAATTCAAATGGTTAAGTTGTGCAAATATTATTAAAAACACCCATTACCTAATGTGTCCACATTTTTTGTTAACCTCTAACGAATCACTTTATTTGAGTGAAGCAATCACGAACAGTCTTAAAACCGTGACCGTATATAGCCCACAGTGTCAGCGCAGCAAGCTGTAAAAACGTAACTCTTATTAGCACAACGCAACACTATGACGTCACAATGGACAATTTAACTTGAAGCGTGCAATGACGTCAATGGACAACTAATAATCAACTTGGTTTGGAAAAGTAAGCTGCCTGAAAAGTTTATTAAACAAAAAAAATTCTTCTTCAGGAGCGTCGTGTTGATTTTTTGTTAGGTGCTTCGCGGTCCCAGGAAATTGTCTTGCGGCCCCCAAAAGGACCGCGGACCCCAGTTTGAGAACCACTGTCTTAGGCCAAAGCGTCATAAGGATTTTGAACTCCATAAAAATATAATTTAATAGATCAATGCGTTTTTGCTTAAAGCGCAATTCCTGTTTAGTCTTTGCAATACAGTTTTAATGGTTACGAAAAAACGCTACAAACTAACATTCGTAAACCAATCGTTTAACATGTTTGTGGCCCCTGAAGCAAACTAATAAGTTGTCCCGGTAATTAATTTCATATTTATTCTGTACCTTTAAAAACAGGGGGGGGGGCGCGATTCTGTTTTAACATGCTTCCTTATATGGGAAACCACGCTACAAGTAACTGTTAGCCAGGGTATGGCATTGAAATCTTTATATCAATAATGTAACAAATACAAATTAATATATAAATAAATTAAACGAGACAACATGCTGATAATTACATGAAAGCACTTTACCTTGTGAGTCATTTTCCCGATTCCTTCGCAAATGTGTTCGAAACCTTGACTTGTCAGGTCGCAGTTCCACAGATTCAACTCCTCGATTGTTTTGTCGACATGCTGGAGCATCCGCCCCAAAGCGTGGCATGAACTTGTACCGATGGTTTGGCGGCTAAAATCAGCCTCCACAGGGAAGTGCTTTGCGAAAGACTGGATCACTGCTTCATTGCATTCTTGCAAATCAACAATCATTCCAATATCTAAACACAGTTTTCAACAAATATTAAAAAAGCAACAAAAATAACATTGTAGGTTGAACCAGCAATTGGCACTGTGACGTCACAAGTGTGAATTGTTCTAACAATGGTTGTTTAAAGCAGAAGTTCCAAATTTTTTAGACGAACTGATTAAATAAAAATATGTTCACGGACCGGCAAAAAATCACAATAAATAAAAAAGATAGTACTTGTGTAAGATATTGTAATATTTCTGCCATGTAAGCGGCTTGTTTTATGTTGTTGGGCAACTAACTTTCAAAATCGTAACTAACAGTAAAAAGTTTACGTGAGTAGATCAACCCGGAGAAGAACTTGTTTCTAACGAAGTCATTTTTACACGAAGATATTTATTTAATGCTAGGTTATCCATAGATTGATGATTTTATATTTTTACCGCCATCTACTTAATGTGTTTCTTTAATCGCGTTCACGGCTAAAGCTTGTAGCGCCTAATATGCTCACGTGTGTTTTACTTGTTTGAATACATATGTCCAGTGAAAATATAGCACAAAGTAAAATAAATGTTGTAAACTTACCATCGGGATTTCGTTTGAATTGCTTTAAAAGGCGTTTGTAGAACATCTTAGCCTTGCCTGGAAATATATCAGGAAAATATATTTTACAAACATGTAAGTTTTTTTGTTGACAAACTTTCACTTTTCGCACTTTTAAGTCGCCCATCAAGCTTAATTAGATGCTGAGCAGGCGCGGATCTAGGATTTCAGTTTGGGGAGGGTCATGAAATTTTTTCAGATATGACGTCACAATTTTTTCAGATATGACGTCACAAAAGTATACCATTGCGTGACGCCATAATTCAAGTAAAAATAACATCGGCTGGCCGAATAAACTAACTCCTGCAAAATAACGCGAAAAACAGACCTTTTGAAAGCACGAAAAAGTAATAAGGTTAGCCTCTACAGTGGGCCGGTTTCCTAGTTTGACCCGGTATGAAGAATATCGCTGAAAGACGCTACCATGTCAATTGTCTACACATCTTGCTTTTTCCCGAAAAGGCGAGAGCAACCGCACATGCCACCGAAAAAGTGCCGAGGCCACGTCGCAATAAAACCATAGCGTTGTCTGCTGCGGTCAGCTGTGGTTCTTTCATGACACTTCTCTCAATTTTTAAGTTACTGTAGTTGGTTTTTGCCAAATAAGGTTGCTGAAATGAGCAAAACTCTATGCAGAGTTAATCCTAACATTGGATAGGTTACACAAGGGTCGGCAACCTTTGTGTAGTAGTCGCGGGCCAAAAGCAAACTCAGAAAGGTCTCTGCGGGCCGCACAACATATGTTAAATGAGATTTTATGTTATTACAACTTTATAACAATTGTGAATCAGGTGGGCCTCGGATTTTTTGCACTTTAAAAACGTGTTTATAATTACTTTTAAAGAGGCAGTAAAGTTTTGGCGCAAATTCGCTAAAAAAGCGTATACTTGGTTTAAAACTCGAGTCCACACGTCGTCACCCCCTACTGCTATTAAAAAAGTGTAATAAAACTACTTTGAGAAAACGCGATAAATTTTATAGTTAATCTATTTTAGTGTTTGTTAACCATTTGGGGCACATCTGGCGAGCGAAGCTAGCGAGCGCGATTTTTTTGGTATACCGGTATTTATTTTAAATTTCTTGTTTTTGTTACATTTAAAAAAAATGGTTAAAAAATATTTGTCGATTATGTTTGAATACGTTTTCCGTTTTTCCGCGACGCACTTGGCAGCTTTCCACGGCGCAACAGTAAAGAAGCGCTGATCTAGTTCAAAAAGAGCATCAAAACGTAAACACACTGGATGTATAAAGATCATTAGCGCGAAGCGCGACAATTTTTCGCATTTACACACTTAAAATAGTCAAAAAGTATTTAAAATGGACTCGTGTCTAATTTGTCAAAGAGGCGGCGGGCCGGATGAAGTATATTGGCAGGCTGGTTCTGATACAGATTTGCATTAACAACAAAAAAGCTTTTAATTGTACTTGGATATAAGTTAGTTAGTAAATATAGTCGAGGTCAGCGTACGGTCACTTAAGCCGTCTCTGCAAATCTGAAAAAACGCCGCTTTGCGCGAGTGCGCGAAACGAATTTTACCATTTTTTTGAAATATTCATTACATGGCGCCATAAGCTCGAACACCACTACAAAGCTTAAAAATATGTCTTATTTTGGCGAAAATAGGCCATACTACCTAGGGAACCGCGAAAATAAGCTGCCTATTAAGTAAAAAAAATGTACATATTCTTTAGTTTGGGGGGGGGGGGGGGGGGGGGGGGGATGGCCATATCGCCCTCCTCTAGATCCGCCCCTGATGCTGAGCATTTAACTATTTCCAAATGAAGGTTAATCTGAATCATTGCCAGGTGTAAGTTCATCAAATGGTCGCTTACCTTCATTTGTTGGTTTCTGCGGATTGTCCGTTCTGCTTTGGTCGACATTTGGTTGGTTTAGGTGATTGACAGGTGGTGTAGCTGCTTGTTGCTTGGCAACCTGCATACAAACATAGCTGGTGAACAAACAGAACAACTCTTATAATTATAAATGCGTATCAAGCAGAAGCATGGGCGCAAAGTTTGAAGTTTACCTGGGGTTGGAAGGGGTGTTACTGGTGACGTCACAGTCACAGTGACGATTACAGCGCTGGAGTGTGAATAATGTTGTCTCACACAACTGATATTTAGTGCTTTAATTTGAATACTGGTTTATTTTCGTCCATTGTAAAAATCTTAACTTACGATGAGTTGGGTTTTCGATATTTGTTATGCGAAATATTGCTCAGAACTCAAGTTTAACATTTGTTTTAAAATGACAATGTTGTGACTTAAATTTGACTGGGGTTGGGTAACTAACGACTTATACTTGTTATTTGTCAAGAAAGACTTGAATTGGACTTTAGTTGCTTGCTAGTGATTTGACTGGGATTTAAGTAATTTTAAATTGGCTTGTTTAGAACACTGGGTGTGATGCGACCCCGATGGCGTCTGACTACAAAACGTTGAAGTTCCCAGATGCCAACCAGTAGGCTATATTTATTCCATTGTATTCACATGCGATCAAACTAAACTGCTACTAATATCAATCACACCAAATTATAGAAAGAAAATAGCAACCTGTTGGTCAGTTTGTTGATGTGTCGCTTGTACAGAAGGTGCTTGTACAGCAGTCGGTTGTACTGCAGAGGAATCTTGTGCCAACTGTGACTGGGCTTGCTGTGAGTGGAAGCTCCCGGGTCTCAACTGGCTACAAACAAATAAACTTTCACGTCAAGTAGTTTATTAGTAATTAGTTTTACCAAAGAACCATGATAAAGTGTTGCTACATATCCACACAAGGGCTTACAGGTTTTTTTTAAGGTTTGGTTTGGGTGACCGCTAAGTAGTTTTAAAAGACCGCAAGTGTTTCATTTAACAGTTGCAAGTCCAAAATTTTGGAAACCGCTGGAGAAATTTCACCGTTTCCCAAAACACCTTGAAAAAACACTGCTGGCCGCAATCAATACATTTGTCGCAACGTTGTTTTCATTGGGCTTAGGTTACCGATTCCTGATGGAAGCGATTAATCCAATTAAATATGACCTGAACAACTATGATTTCTATGGATAAATGGGCCATATCTTAGTCGAGGTGAAACATTCTGGCACGACCAAATCCTAAATATGTTTAGCGTTACACAAAACTTGTGGCAATAAACAGGTTGGTGGTGATAGCAAACCCGTGGCTTGAAGTTGATTGCGCTTCTCTTGGAGCAACGCTTGGATGTTGATCGAGCAGCAAGGAGCTTCCCTGTATCTTCTCCTCACACACAGATGCCTGAAAAGAATAGCATTTTCAATAAATTATGCTTACATGACAAACCAAACAGAAGCTTTAAGCACCAAGAATTGATTTTCAAATTTAACCTAACTTTTGCATATTTTGTAGCATGGACGTAACTAAGGGCATTATTGATAAAAAGGAAAACTTAGCCCGGTTGGTAGAGTGGCGGTCCCGTTAGGCCGAGGTCGTGAGTTCGAATCTCACCGCATGCAGTTTTCTAAAATTAATAATTAAGCGACTATTTCGGTTTGCCATTAAAACCCGGGATGTAATATTTATTTCAATATTTTTTTTCCACGTTTAAGCTTTACAGAGTTGAGCAAGAAATATATTTATGATATCTATTTGTACAAGCTATAGTCAGCAAGATTGTGTAGTGTAATAGTTTTGTAAAAATAGATTCATAACCACAAAGTAATTTCAGAAAAATAATGAAACAAATTTCGTTTAAATTCCCAACCTAACGAACCGAAGCAAATAGAGATAAAATAGTTAAGACTAACCCTTTAATTGCTTTGTTTTTCGCCGGAATATCGCAAGAAATCTGTTGAAGAACTTCGCAGGAAAACCTGGAAACATTCGGTAACATGATTAATATTGAACACCAGGTTACATGGCAAGCACAAATTGTTAACTGAGGTATATTGCAAAAATTAGGAGTTTAACAACTAGAAATTCAAGAAATATTCATTCAAGAATAAAGTTTGGAGCATAATGGTTGGAGGTTGTAGTAAGACGTAATAAGAATATCAAAGCCCATACAGAAGTAGGTATCATTTTGGACGTTTCGAATAACTCTTTATTCATTTTCAACATAGAGAGAAGTCACTGATGGAAGTGTATATATAGTGCAAAGGCAGACATCAGAAAGAAGGAAACGTGGATAGACACATAAATCATCCGGTTTAGATTATGTGTCTATCCACGTTTCCTTCTTTCTGATGTCTGCCTTTGCACTATATATACACTTCCATCAGTGACTTCTCTCTATGTTGAAAATGAATAAAGAATAAAGTCGTTTTCGATTCTAATACACAGGATTTAATTAGGAAGGGATATTTATTGTTATTAATTATAACACTCGATTTGGTGACACATTGCACCACGACATAAAAGTAAAGGTTTGCAAATCGCATACATTTTCATCGTGAAGATAGCTTCTGTATTAAAATGATGAGTTTGTATTTTTTTTTGTAATTCTTTTTACAATGTATTTTAACCGAACTGTTTGTTCAACAAGTTTCTAAAATACCCAACGTCTTGTTTTTTTCAGCATTTTAATAGTTGTTTTCTTCTTGAAAAGTCAAAAATATCAACGATGAACACTAATGCGGTACTTTTATACAACAAAGCATTGTTTAAATCTTAAGGAACTCCTCTATTTCCCGTCTATCGTTAATGAGTAACGTTATAAAAAAGTGATTTGTTATAACGTCATGAAAAAATCATCAGAAACAGCCAATTAACGTCCAGCAAAGCAAAGCAAACTTTTACGACCCAAGGCGAACACGTGCGTCAAAACCGCTTAGTGTGCGATCGTTAACTTCAGGCGAAAAACTAAACCAAGACGATGAAGTATGTGTGATTGATTTTGATAGAATCATGTTTCAACTATCAGCAGCGCAGTTTCCCAGGTTTCATGTACTGGACTAGCACTAAATTGCAAGCACGTCTTTCACCACCTGCAATACTAAATGAAGATCGTTTTTCCCGGGTGTTATTATGCTACTATTAGCGCAATATCTGCGCCGAGCTGTTTGCCAAAGTCAGCAAAATAATAGAAAAATAAGTTGTGTCAAATATACACTAAACACGTGGTCTTAGGATATGTTTATAGAGAATAATTTTGCGGTAACAATCATTAAATGCCATGGTTACACCAACATCAGATATTAGCGCGAACAGCGAGGAACATTAGCTGCGCCTAACTCGACGTTTTTGACGATAAGTAAGACGGCTTGACTTTGCGTTGTCAATCGTCGAATGCTAAACCTGAACGAATAACAAAAGGCGAAAGAGAAAAACATCCTGCGTTTACAGTCCACCAAACAGGAGACGAAAAACGGCGTTTTCAACCCCCTCCCCCCTGGATACGCTACTAGGTTAAAGTTTTGTCAAAATTAATTATTTTTACGTCAGAATTTTAATCTATTAGGTCAAAATTACTTATTTTTTAGGCAAAAAAGCGCCTTACATATCGATACAATACATTTCATACTAGCGAAGTAGTTTGTACTACACGGTGTACTTGCTCATGTCACCAAACCAAAATATAATCTAAGAAATCACGGTTAGAAATGGTGTACATACTTCTTTTTTTCTTTTTTCTTTTATCGGATTCTGCATCACTGGAGGATTCATCGGATTCTGCATCACTGGAGGATTCATCGGATTCTGCATCACTGGAGGATTCATCGGATTCTGCATCACTGGAGGATTCATCGGATTCTGCATCACTGGAGGATTCATCGGATTCTGGAACCGTGAAGTTATCTCCGAGTAGAAGCCCACATTGGAATCTTCTCACCATCGCCCAGTGGGGACTAGCGACCAGTTGCTCGACAAGCTGACTAAACTCGTCTAAACCCATGTTCTGGCTTATATGGAGGGCTGTGAAGAATTCTTGAAGTAACTGATGTGAAAAATAAAACTTTTTGTCGCCGTCGAAAAGTTTCTGGTTAAAGTGAGAATACCCAGGTACTGCGATTATTATATCCTGGACTATGACATCACTTAAACCTTGCTCAGCCATTTGTGGAAAGGTCATAATGACAGTTGAATTCTTTGTAGCGTTGTAAGCAATTTTGGTAAGTTTAACTTTGATTAGGTTGATGTCATGACCCTTGGCATGTTCTGAGCGCCTCAAGTTTTCAAGTAAAACTATGAAAATCTGAGTGATGTTACAAAGTTCGATGAGATTATCTGTGCCCAAAGCAGCCAATAGGATCAATTGAAGCATGATTGGGGTAAGACAAATCTCAAGTAACACAGGTGCGAGTTTGGTAAAGCTTTCCCATATTCTCTGGGCTTCATTTTTAGCAAATGCAAAGAAAAGTTTTTTCATGTTGTCTGGTGTAAGCTCATGTACCAAAACAATTTCCTTGGGGCGAAGTAATTTTTGAAGGTTGACTATAGAATGTGGTCTGGAAGTTAAAACTATAGAAATGCCAGGAAAGAATTTTCCGGTGCATAAATTTGCGACTATCTCTTCAACTAACATGGGAGTATCGTATGACGCATTTCTAGGCTTTACATTATCAAGTGACCAAGTTGCCTGATCATAACCATCAAGTATGATACCAAATTTTTCTGGGGACTCCATCATTGCTGCAAATATGGCGTTTCGTTTTCTTTCGCTTAACCATGGGTACGCATGATCAACCACAACCTGCCTTAGAGTGACTTTTTCTGACCCATAGTGCATGTTCATGCACAACAGGAGAATCCAGATTATGGACGAGGTGTTTGACAGTCGTCTGGCAATGGTAGATTTCCCAGAACCAGGAGCCCCAACTAAAGCTGTGTAGCGATTAGGTACTACACTACCATGCCATCGCTTATAACTGATCTCCTTTGAGCCAGAATCGACATACCTTTGTTCTGTGGAAGGCTCATATTTTTCAGTTTTACCGGCTCCACCTTGATAAAAGGTTTCCTCTGTTCTTAGAACTGGATGAACACGGGGAAAGTTTTCCTGCTTGTAGTTTAGCCCGAGCGAAACAACTTCTTGCTGTGGTCTCTTGAGATCTTCCTTTATGGTTTCAAGTGAAATATCGCCGGAGGTGGAATCTAAAATAAAGTTTATTTGCGAAATAGGTTAAACAAGCAAAACAATCGATTCAATAAATTCTGAATTCTTGCCCTTGGGAAAAAATAATACATGTTTATTTGGGTTGATGTTCGAGTTTTATCTCTTAGCAGACATCAACGTCATCGGTTGAACAAATTAATACCACCTTTAGCTTTAGTTGCCTTAAACATAAACTTATCTTATTGGATGCAATAAGAACAAAGTATTATCATTAGCTTTTGGTAAAGTAATACCCTCAAAGAAAGGTATATTATAGCTGCAAAAAAAAGTAATCAACTGTGAGAGGTAACACACAATAAGTATAATTAGCCCAGCAATATGTTTATCTTTATTTGCAATGCTTTAATTAGGCTTTTATAACCCAAGGAGAGGTGCATGCATGCAAGGCCTTAAATTATTTTGTGGATGACTCTATATATTATATACTTCAATGGGTTAAGGTTGATTCTTAGGTACTGAGCAGATGCTTTAGCACTTATATTCAGGGGGTCGATCAATTCTTTAACGCAATAACCTTAATTTAAAACCGGGTGTTGTTCGGTCATTATGGGACGGGTGACCTTTTGGTGACAAGCATTTTTGGCGAAAAATTTTCGTTTTTTTTGTCGTGCCGCCAAATTTAAATGATGTGTTCGCCTAAGGAATGTATGAACCTTGCCATGTTTAGGCGATAACAATAAGTAAATTAGACAAGAAAACGTAGCGCCGAAGGCGCAAAATTTTTTGTGTCACTAACAAGTACACAAGGGACATCTGAAGGTACAACCTTGGGCCTAGGGGTGTACGTACATGTCTGCTTTTCTTGCTCTAAAAGTATAACATAGATAGCTGTTTTCAGGCAAACTTGTGTGAAAACGTGCAGCTTGAAATAAAGATATTTATAATAAAATGCTAAAAATTGTCACAGTCACAGATTTGTTGAAAACAAAGACACATAAACCTAGCAAAACCAGGCTAAAGAAAATTGTTTGCATTTGCGTAATTAAACAACCTAAAATATACTTTAGGCCTTAGGTCAGTGCTTCTCAACCTATAGGTCGCGACCCGAAATTGTGGCGACGTTTGATTTGGTTGGGTCGCCGACCGCAGCCAGTAGCTCACATGTTTATACTAAAGCACTTGGCAGCGTTTCATATCAAATCATCTTTGATTTGGCAGCATTTTCATATCAAATCATCACAAAAATTGAAATTTTGTAACCACCCGTCA
This sequence comes from Ascidiella aspersa, assembly GCF_963924565.1. NCBI lineage: Eukaryota > Metazoa > Chordata > Ascidiacea > Phlebobranchia > Ascidiidae > Ascidiella > Ascidiella aspersa. Next base: position 989,258 of record NC_139448.1, on the reverse strand, counting down.
CAGATTTTCATGATATTTAGGTTGTGCAAAATATGGATCAAAAAAATGTTGGCAAAAAAAAAACTGCAAAAATTCCAATCCGTTAGGAAGTTACAGCATTTTAAAATTTGATCACTAGAGGGGGTTTTTGGGCACCCGAAAAACGCAAATGTACATTTAAATGCAATAAATTAGGTAAAAATGGAAGCAAAAGTTTGTTTCCTACTATTTTTGGGGTCAAAATTGCATTTGGAAAAGTTTTAGAGGCCTTTAGGGGCACTTAAAGTGAAACAATTCTCCACGTATCAAGCTAAATTGCTTAAGTCTGCAAATATTTAGGAACCCATTTTTTTTTATATACCAAAAACTTCCAAAAAAGCTTAAAATGGAAAATTAGACTTGTGGAAAAAATTAGACAATGCACTAATTTGTCTATAAATTGAACTTAATCTTAGCGCTGCAATACGTAAACAAAACAAATGCTGTTATACTATTCTCGCACTTACGTAGTTAAAATAGTCAAAAAGCATTTGAAATGGACTCGTGTATAGTTTGATTACAAAGACTACTTGGTTTATTGCTATTAAGACACGTGACCCAATTACATAAAAAAAACACGCAGCTTCGAACGGTGAGTTAAACCCTGACAAAAACGAACAAAAAACGATAATGACTTATGAAAAGGGGGGTCCGAACCCCCACCCCTGGATACGCCACTATACAAAACTAACACTTGAAAATATTCAACAATCGTAACCCCATCTAGTTTTACTTGGTAATTCAGTAAATGACCCAGCAAATAAAATAATTCTGTAGTTTGGGTTAAATATAGCAAAATTTTACAGTGATATCAGAAAAACAGTTGTTTCGTTAAAACGAAACAAATTTGACGATAAAGGGGCATTTCCCAAAACGCAGATAGAACCAAAATGTTGTGAGGAAAATTGCGAACATTGCTTGTAATCACACAAATAGAAGATATCACAAATAAGTCACTAGTTAGACATTGTTTAACGCGTTGATAAACACGTAACAGACATATTTCAGAAAACGAAAATGAATTATTAAAGTTTAAATCAAGTAAAATATTCAAGTTTTATCCACCAACCTGCTTCAGTGATGTTTTCATGTGCTTGGACGTTGCCTGGTGTAAGATGAATGTGAACATCACCGAGATGAAAGTTTTCAGCTTGTATGTTCTGCACATGATGCTCTTGAGTCTCATGAGAGTGAAACTCTTTCGTCTCATGAGTGTGAAACTCTTTCGTCTCATGAGTGATTTGTTGTTGAACTTGAGCACCAAGGAAAAGGTTTTGCACTTGAAGTTGGTTCTGTTAATGTCACAAACAAATTATATTACCATTGAGCTGAACATCAATTATTGCAACAAATTGGTGTTAAACATCTGTTGCACTTGACTTAATAAAAGTGTCTTTTGCAGCTGTGAAAAATCAACTTTTGTTTTGCATTTTGTCTTATTACATTATTAGTTACAAGTGATTGCATTAACCCAGAGCTGCCAAATGTAGGTGTGTAGGTTTATGATAGGGCTCAAACTACCCAGAAATTCGACAAAGTTATTTTGCAATAATTGTGCAAAATCAACCGATAAAACCACAATATAGATAATGCAACATCTGAGGCCAGTAGCTAGGTTTTAGTTGAACAATACAACCCGGGTGCTTCAAAATTACTGACACATTAGTCAAACAAACATGACAAGTATCTCAACACACTCTATTAGGGCACGTCAAATGATTTAACGCGCATCTTATATCACCTTAAGAAAGGACAACCGTTAAATCACTACCACATCATTAACATTATTATTATATCACTAACACTAGCGCTAACTAAACGGTTGCACAGTGCACACATTTTGTTTGGCTAAACAAAAGTCACAGATATCAAATATATGTTGCACAATAGTACAGTTTTACAACTAAGCATTCTTTTTCACTGAGCATGTTGATATTAATATGAACAAAATGCTTCTATGATATAGATCAGGGGTTCCCAACACCTTTTAAAGGCGACCCATTTTGAAAAAAAAATCAGTTCGGTAAAATCTCGCGACCCAAGCAATTTGTCACATTTATAAGCCATACAAGATTGTGTTGCATGCAAACAGCACTGCAAAGTGCCTTTTCAGAAAATAATATGTTTAACCTTTCCCGAATATAATGTGTTCAAACCCCTGCTCTAACCACTGCTTTTGTTGTGCAGTTTTATATTGGAGTGGTCCAAGTCGGCAAATTAGCGAATTCCAGTAAAAAGACAGAAATCAAAATAACATCAACGTAGAAACAACACACAGTTTGAAATAAAACCGGTTTTGTCGGACATAAACTTAAACCACTAGAAAAAATTTAAGCAATCTTTTACCAAACCCTAACTTCATCACTAACTCCACCAATAACTCTAACCCGAAGCCAATTTTTAACCCAACCTATTACCCAAACCCAACCCCAAACATGGAAAATCAGTCCGGTAAATGTGGCGGCCCACAAACTGTGCAGGTCAAATTATGTCGTTTAGGTTTTATTCCATCATTTTTTTTATTGCCTATTTATTATGTCTATTATTTAGTGCCATGGACGGTACTATTTATAATTCCGCTTTAACAATTGTTACTTTATAGATGAATGTGTGTTCACAAATTATGCAATTGTGAAACTCACCAAGTCAATGTTCTGATCATCTGGAGCTCCGTTGCCTTCTTCTTGATTATCGGCCATTCTCTTTCTTTCATGCAAACCCTAAGCAAAAGCAACTTAATGAAACAACCTACAGCAAATAAATTACTACTTACAAGCCTAAATAAATAAAAACAAGTCTACACCACGTAACAACAGTCATCTTCATTGAATAAAAGGGCAACCAGCAAAATCGTAGAATACTACTAGGTTTTAAATACAAAATCATATAGAAGTAGATTTTTTGGTACAGACCTTGTATCAAACATCTATTTATGTGTAAATTTAAAGTACCACGCCTTTTCAGTTGTACAAACGACCAGCTATAAGTTGTTAAAACAGCTTTCTAACATAAGTTGGTGCTATGATGAATGTTGGGTTTTAGTTCAGCACTTAAAGCCAAGCAACAAAGCAAACGCAATACAAAATTATACAGGATTCTATTGAAGTTCTAATGATTTGCAAGGCAGTGCTTATAAAAGCCAACATACTTAAAATACAAGTTAATCTTATTGATATATGTACCATTGTTCAGTCTAACTTCACAAAGGTTGGACATTACCATAAATATACTATTCATGTACAGCAGGGGACATTTTGGGGCTGCGACCCCTCAACACAATTTATCGAAACTCGTGCCCTTTTAATAGCCACACTGATAAGCATAAACAGGCAATTTCTTCATATCAATAGAAACATAGCTACCAACAAAGATGGGCTTAAATGGAAAACCGGCAAATTATGTGAAATTTTAATTTAAAACCCATGTTTTTCTTCAGTAAAGTTACCTTGAAGTGTAATTATGTTGGCATCTAAAGCACATTCAAGTTGTTTAGAAGGTGAGTTGTAGATTGCTAGGTGTACATTAATTGCCAATAATTTTGTACAGCACAGCATGTGCGACCGTCTGCATGGCACATTTTCTTCTAACGGCAAAAAAGTATTTAAACAACAAAATAGTGCACGAAATAACACAGGAATAAAATATGTTTTTTTTTGGAATAAAACAAAGTTTGTTAGACACAACTGAGAAGTATGTTTCGGAGATATTCTGTTAGCAAACGTTTTTCTTGAAAAGTCCTTTGTGCCCCCTTGCAAACCCTTCATGTGCCCGCAGGGGGCGCATCCCCCACTTTACAACCCCTGATGTACAGTAGTGAGAGTTAAAAGTATAAGCTACTTTAAGTGGTAAACAAATACACAAAACTTAGTTATTGCAGACAGCCACTCACCTCACTAAATACTTTATTCGCTTCTTCTTCAGGAAATCTCGCAAATCACAAGTTTCAACAAGTACTGGTTTACTTACTACTAACAATAAGAAAAACCTGCAATAAAATACATTTAAATCTTCATGCAATATGAGCTTCATAAGTCTGATTGTTTCAGCATTATACTTTATTGTTTTCACATTCACACTTAGGTAAGCCTGGATGCCTTGGTGCGCAAAGTTGTTAGTTTACAGTAAAGGTCAACCAAGTACGACCAGATGAAACCTGTCCGGTTGATTTTATCGACCAGCGGCAACATATATACTCAACGAAGGTAACATATAGCAAGTTAATAAGTTTGACAGCTGTAACTGGCCCGAGGGTCAGGTATTACAGTTATCCAGTTCTTTGTTAAAAAGTATGGTGGCACCAGGTATAGAGGGTTATATTTACTCAAACAGATTTTATTTCAGTAAAGACTGATAAATAAGTTTAAAGAGTGAAACGACAACATTGTTTTGTGTGGATTCCTGTATCCAGGAAAATAATGAATGAATTGTTTTTCGCTTCACTCTTGAAAATCTAAAAATAAAACTGGTTCTTGAGTAACAAACTGATGCCCGTAGGTTAGCATTAAACACAACTCAACCAAACGAACAAACTTGAAAGAGCACAGTGCATGTTTCATTTCTATAGTTGGGCTTAGTAAAGGTAGTACCTGTCATAACAAATATACTTAGTATTTGTAAAATTACAAAAAAGCTTGTGATATCTTTAAGCACCAACAGTTTAACAACGTGGTTGATAATGTTCAAGGCCAAGGGTTAGGCAATTACAAACAACTTGTGAAATGGGAAACTCACAATAGTACCTAAAGCAGAAAAATCTATAAAAGCATAGTGCCAATGACATGATAAAGCCAAATACGAAGTAATATCCACGACAGAGTAATATCTAAATCGTTGGAATAAGACCTAACCTGTCGGAATAAGTATTAAATTCATCGGAATGAGGCCTAAATGGCCAAATCAAGTCTAAAACTGTAGGAAGAGGGTAGGGGACGGGGGCCATGGGTCTGGCACCGGCTGTTTTGAAGTCGACGTTTGTGCGCCTTAGATTGAATGGCGCCTTTTTTAACAAGGGATAGGCAATTACATAACTGGATCCGTCCCTGGAAAGTGTGTATATAAATGTTTAAACATATAGAAAGTCATGCTTGTTTCCTGAGGTTTGAGTTGCAGATTCCAAAATAAGTGTTTTAAACAAAATAAGCCGGACTGCAGTTGCCCAGGTCTGTTCTAGACAGCCATTATAACTTGGTATAAGCAGATATTGATACGACAACACGGCTTGGCATGTCTAGACTGTTAACAACATAAGCACATTTAGGAGCATAATGGTTGGAGGTTGTAGTAAGACGTAATAAGAATATCAAAGCCCATACAGAAGTAGGTATCATTTTGGACGTTTCGAATAACTCTTTATTCATTTTCGGCTTTGATATTCTTATTACGTAAGCACATTTAGAAACATAAAAAGGAGAAATTTATTATAGCATCTAAAAATCGGTATTTACACCATGATTATTTCGACTGTTTGTAGGTTTGTAAGGTAGGTGTTCAATTGTCAGTAGGTGTTCAATTGTCAGCTTTTGTAACTCAGTGTCCCTAACCGTTGAGGATTTTTTAGAGCAAGGAATATTTATATATTAGTTCAACTTTCTTTATTTGGAGATTAATTTTCAACAATTCCTTCAAATATGTCAAAAAGTGAATAAGCATTAAATCTAACACACAATATTTTGGTCAACAAAAAAAAATGATAAACTGGGTAAATACATTAAAAAACTGTCGCATATTTAGATGTACAAAGACAAATTTAGATGCAGAATTAGGTCATGTCTGAACAAAAGAAAATAATTATAAGTAATGCTTTTAAATGATATTAGCTTGCAAACATGAGAGAAACCTAATCATTATTGAAAAAAACAAGCATGTTATTTGCAGAACTTTTAAACCGAAAATCAGTTTGTTTAGATGTTATAAAATGTTAAGTAAAAATATATATATATATTTTTTAAAACATAACACAATATAAGCATCGTTGATGCAGGTTGCGGATTGTACAGTGCACCACTTGCCTAGAACAATTGGTTTTTGTTTTTTTTATTAGCGTACTTCTTGACTTATATTGTGTTATGTGTTAGATACTGATAATGCTTTTAGTAGCGAAATATATTTATCATATTATAACATATAAACAAACTGATTTTTCAAGTCCTGTATTAAGTTTTATCTTATCATTGATGTGCAACCAGAATAGTTTGTTTTCATCATTCGGATTCAGGCAGATTCTGTTATTTGAAAGAAAATTGTGATAATTAGCATGTTTTGTGATATGTTACAGTTTCATGGTTAAATTAAGATGCTCATACAGATAAAATATAATGTGAATCTACTAGATCGGGAGTTAGTAACTTTCCTTTACAATCTACAATTCTGTTTCGTTTATATTTTAATAGTTTACTAAATTATTACTCAACTTCGCTTTGTTCAACTAAGGTTGGTTCAGATATTAATATTTCTAGTATCTGGATGATGGATATATCCGGATACCTTACCGGTTAACCCAGTGTTTCTTAATCAGGTGAATGGGTCACCCAGGATGAATAATATTTTTGCAGGGGTGAACCAACCAAAAGGGGTGAATAAGAGTAAACCGGCCAAAATGGACGATATCTTGCAAGCAGGGCGGATATTCTGGGTGTGCTGTTACATATATAAGAGATAGTTTTATCATATCATTAGACAAGGGTGAATAAATATGGAGAAAAATGCTACGAGTAAACAAAACTAAAAAAGTTTAAGAAGCACTGCTTTAACCTGAAAAATCGATAATTATCAGACTATTAATCTTTCGCAATTTACGTCAAAACACAATTGTTAAATGACCTGACAGTTACACAGTTTGTTATAAACATTATTACATGCCATAGAAATAAATATATCGCCCATTTTGAATATTTACTTTCTTATAAAGAACATAATGATTGGATTAAGTTAGCCGCCAACAGTAGGTCAGTCATGAATCACTTCCATCGCTGTTAATTAATTGCAAAATTTTAGTAGACCTAGGCCTCCAGTATCTGACAGCAAGCGATACTTCTCTACTGCATTCTACAAATGTTGCACCATAACTGGCGGATTTTTGCCAAACATTCACCTACAGGAACTTTGGTAAAACAGACTGAAAAGATATAAAAACAAACTGAAAACGTTATATATGCTATTCAAAAACGACAGATTGCAAAATAGAATAGCACAGTAGGTCATCTTATTAATAAAAAAGGGGCTGATGACCGGATAAATCTGCTTGGTGAACTAGATCTGACCCACAGGTAATCAAACAATGTACTGCAATTAAAACCCAGCATTGCCTTGTTAAATATGGTATTTACAGATTTAATGCTTAAATGGGCTGCTATTCAACCAGGTAGTACAACTTGTTGCATAGCGAAATAAAACTGAGGTATACAACCAAGAATGGTTTACAAGGGTGGGTGGTATACAGCTTGACCACTGACCAGTGCTGGTAAAGTTCGCCAGTATGACAGAACACATTTTTTCAATATAAGAATGCTTTAGGAAGTGAGCACATCTTGACCTATATATACCTGCTGCTTTAATTTATTAGAATAACAACAGAAACCTTGGTTCTCAAACATTTTTAGCTTGTGGCACAGTAAAAAACTAGTTTACTGAACAAAAATCACAGGTAAAGCCATTTTTTGGTTATATAATGACCCCACTAAGGAAACTCTTGCAGCAATAACTGTACATTAATCCAATGAGCTTCAACAAGTATATCGTGTACCCAAGTGTATAGCAGAACTAGGGTGCACAGCTGACAAAAGGTATACAAAGGCTATACAGATTAGGTGATAGTTACGTGAGTTTGGACAAATTGTGTCAAGGAGGGTGCGTCCCAAAGTTTAAGCAATAGTGTTAACACCAGGGCTGCGGAGTCGGACTCGGGACTCAGTTTGTTTTTGCTGAAGTCGGACTCGGGACTCGGATAAGACCTTGTAAACTACCCGAGTCCCGAGTCCGACATGCGCATTTGCAGTACCGAATTTTAAAACTGATATGGCCGCCAAATGGAAATTGTAAAGGTGGAATATTATATGGCGGCTAAATCCACATTATGCCCAATTGACATAATATTCCAAACGCAATTAGCTATTAAATTAAATAAGCTTGTAAACATTTTGAATGCCTACTTTTGTGGCCAGTGAAACAATAACATTATAAATTCACCAAATAAGTAAATAGTTTTGTTTTACTTTTAGTTCATTTCTGTTTGTGATTTTGAGGTGAATCAGGGTTGCTAGATGAAAAAAATAAAAAAAGCCAAAATTACTCTAAAAAAAGCCAAATCTACTACAAACTCTAACAAGCCTATGTTTTTCCTTAAATAAATAAAAAATGCAATAAATGGTCATGCTGGTACATTGAACTTCTGTTTTTGTGGCAAATTTTCTTAATTTTTTTCTCTTTTTGGAATTTTTTCTTGGCAATTTTTTTTGTTTTCCCAAATTTTTCTCTTTTTGTGATATTTTTTGGAATTTTTTTCTCTTTTTGTGTTAGTTTGATCTCTTCTTAACATAACACTCATGACATTTTGGAATAAAACGAAAATAAGGGCGCTGTAGCGAATCAGCGTCTGTATTTGTTATTTACAGTACTGTGTTTATTGTGCGTGTGCTAAAGTCTGCTAAAGTCTTTCTGGCGTGTTTCCTGTGCGCTGCATCCTGCTATTTAACTGGCCAGTTTTAATCCTCAACGCATTCGCTTTGAATGCAACGTTAGTCAAAGTGTCCTTTCTACTGCTCTACAGTCAACAGATGCATGCCTTACTTGCGAGACGTGTTTGCGAACTATGCTGAATTATGTGAATGTACAATAAATCTATAAGCGACCTGACAGTATGCTCCTTAAATTACAATGGCAGTTTGTTTTAGTTTCGATTAAGAGGAGTTCAGATAGCACGGTGGTCATGTCTCACCTGTTGAAATATACATTGGAGACCCCGACTGAGATATGAACACGCAATTAAACCCTTCTGATTTAAATTTTATGCATACTGTCAGGTTGCATAGAAAGTATGTATTCATTTGGTTTGCTAGCGCAGTTTTTCGCTTGTAAGTATTTTTAAGCAACGCCGATCAGTTATGATTTGTTGAAACGTTTGTTAACAAGTTTATGCCAGCGTTATTGCTTGTCAATTTGATATTTGATTAGCCGTAATGCAGAGAAAAATCGTTTGACGCTTTAAATTAGTGGTTACGCAAGACTGTTATAGTTATTGTTGCGAAATTATGGCCCTTTTTTGGTAAAGTTTTTAAGGTGAAAATATTACGATCGAGGTTGACTGCGAACACCTCTCGTGATATCTAATCTCAAAACCAATAAACGGATAGATTCTATCTTAACCAGCACTTACAGAAGTCATTACTTCTAAAGTGTTAAAGCCACTGCGGCTACTGTCTCTGATCACGTGTTATGGTGATTGATCTTTTATATCTCACCCAAAATAACCTGATCACTTTGTCTGAAATTCCTACGTCACTTAACCGTTATGATTTATAAGAAGGAAAACAGAGCAGAAGGCCAAACCTTGTTGCCAATTCCCAACATAACGCGAGATTTATCTCATTTGTGACTGCAAGCGAAAATGCTCTGGGTATTATAAACCCATGATTGCTAAGGCCTTTGATGCCTCATTTACCTTTCAGACGGTGTGAGATAACCGTCATATAGCCCACATGAAGTTACTAGCATGCAGAGAGTAACTTTCTAGAATAACCTTTTGCGCCAAGGTTATTATGTCTGCTTTAGGGAACCCATCTAATGTGGACTAGGCGATGTAATTTGTTTTCGCGTTTTTGAGATTAGCACCTTGCCCCTTTTAATTGGTATTCTAGAGCAAAAGACTCTAAGCAACTAACTTCAGTTTTGCGATTTGAAATTAGAATTGCGTTTTAAGACGATCATTTTCTGCATTATAGGCTATTCAAAAGTGTTTTGCATTGTTGTTTATTGTGCCTTTCAAGTACCATTTCAGACGTTACATCGTGTCGTACAACCAGCTACCCCTGGAGTTGTTCGTGGGCCGCCAAGACAAGGAATTCATGAACCCTCTTCGCTCTATTGAACACCACGGTTCCCAACACGTGCTGTTTCCATATTGCACAAATGTCCGACGTTCTGCGTTTGTTGGTCGACTTCTGATCGGATCCTGGGAAGATTTTAAAGAAGAAGCGCGGCTCAACGAACTGCTAGGAACTTTTTTTTGTGTTCCTGGGGGAAGGCGGATGGTGTAGCGAATCAGCGTCTGTATTTGTTATTTACAGTACTGTGTTTATTGTGCGTGTGCTAAAGTCTGCTAAAGTCTTTAAAGTCTGGTAAAGTCCAATTTAAACCAAATTGCAAAATTTTAGTAGACCTAGGCCTCCAGTATCTGACAGCAAGCAATACTTCTCGACTGCATTCTACAAATGTTGCACCATAACTGTCGGATTTTTGGCAAACATTCACCTACAGGAACTTTGGTAAAACAGACTGAAAAGATATAAAAACAAACTGAAAACGTTATATATGCTATTCAAAAAAGACAGATTGCAAAATAGAATAGCACAGTAGGTCATCTTATTAATAAAAAAGGGGCTGATGACCGGATAAATCTGCTTGGTGAACTAGATCTGACCCACAGGTAATCAAACAATGTACTGCAATTAAAACCCAGCATTGCCTTGTTAAATATGGTATTTACAGATTTAATGCTTAAATGGGCTGCTATTCAACCAGGTAGTACAACTTGTTGCATAGCGAAATAAAACTGAGGTATACAACCAAGAATGGTTTACAAGGGTGGGTGGTATACAGCTTGACCACTGACCAGTGCTGGTAAAGTTCGCCAGTATGACAGAACACATTTTTTCAATATAAGAATGCTTTAGGAAGTGAGCACATCTTGACCTATATATACCTGCTGCTTTAATTTATTAGAATAACAACAGAAACCTTGGTTCTCAAACATGTTTAGCTTGTGGCACAGTAAAAAACTAGTTTACTGAACAAAAATCACAGGTAAAGCCATTTTTTGGTTATATAATGACCCCACTAAGGAAACTCTTGCAGCAATAACTGTACATTAATCCAATGAGCTTCAACAAGTATATCGTGTACCCAAGTGTATAGCAGAACTAGGGTGCACAGCTGACAAAAGGTATACAAAGGCTATACAGATTAGGTGATAGTTACGTGAGTTTGGACAAATTGTGTCAAGGAGGGTGCGTCCCAAAGTTTAAGCAATAGTGTTAACACCAGGGCTGCGGAGTCGGACTCGGGACTCAGTTTGTTTTTGCTGAAGTCTGACTCGGGACTCGGATAAGACCTTGTAAACTACCCGAGTCCCGAGTCCGACATGCGCATTTGCAGTACCGAATTTTAAAACTGATATGGCCGCCAAATGGAAATTGTAAAGGTGGAATATTATATGGCGGCTAAATCCACATTATGCCCAATTGACATAATATTCCAAACGCAATTAGCTATTAAATTAAATAAGCTTGTAAACATTTTGAATGCCTACTTTTGTGGCCAGTGAAACAATAACATTATAAATTCACCAAATAAGTAAATAGTTTTGTTTTACTTTTAGTTCATTTCTGTTTGTGATTTTGAGGTGAATCAGGGTTGCTAGATGAAAAAAATAAAAAAAGCCAAAATTACTCTAAAAAAAGCCAAATCTACTACAAACTCTAACAAGCCTATGTTTTTCCTTAAATAAATAAAAAATGCAATAAATGGTCATGCTGGTACATTGAACTTCTGTTTTTGTGGTAAATTTTCTTAATTTTTTTCTCTTTTTGGAATTTTTTCTTGGCAATTTTTTTTGTTTTCCCAAATTTTTCTCTTTTTGTGATATTTTTTGGAATTTTTTTCTCTTTTTGTGTTAGTTTGATCTCTTCTTAACATAACACTCATGACATTTTGGAATAAAACGAAAAAAAGGGCGCTGTAGCGAATCAGCGTCTGTATTTGTTATTTACAGTACTGTGTTTATTGTGCGTGTGCTAAAGTCTGCTAAAGTCTTTCTGGCGTGTTTCCTGTGCGCTGCATCCTGCTAGTTAACTGGCCAGTTTTAATCCTCAACGCATTCGCTTTGAATGCAACGTTAGTCAAAGTGTCCTTTCTACTGCTCTACAGTCAACAGATGCATGCCTTACTTGCGAGACGTGTTTGCGAACTATGCTGAATTATGTGAATGTACAATAAATCTATAAGCGACCTGACAGTATGCACTTTGAAATGCTATGACAGTTTGTTTAGTTTCGATTAAGAGGAGTTCAGATAGCACGGTGGTCATGTCTCACCTGTTGAAATATACATTGGAGACCCCGACTGAGATATGAACACGCAATTAAACCCTTCTGATTTAAATTTTATGCATACTGTCAGGTTGCATAGAAAGTATGTATTCATTTGGTTTGCTAGCGCAGTTTTTCGCTTGTAAGTATTTTTAAGCTACGCCGATCAGTTATGATTTGTTGAAACGTTTGTTAACAAGTTTATGCCAGCGTTATTGCTTGTCAATTTGATATTTGATTAGCCGTAATGCAGAGAAAAATCGTTTGACGCTTTAAATTAGTGGTTACGCAAGACTGTTATAGTTATTGTTGCGAAATTATGGCCCTTTTTTGGTAAAGTTTTTAAGGTGAAAATATTACGATCGAGGTTGACTGCGAACACCTCTCGTGATATCTAATCTCAAAACCAATAAACGGATAGATTCTATCTTAACCAGCACTTACAGAAGTCATTACTTCTAAAGTGTTAAAGCCACTGCGGCTACTGTCTCTGATCACGTGTTATGGTGATTGATCTTTTATATCTCACCCAAAATAACCTGATCACTTTGTCTGAAATTCCTGCGTCACTTAACCGTTATGATTTATAAGAAGGAAAACAGAGCAGAAGGCCAAACCTTGTTGCCAATTCCCAACATAACGCGAGATTTATCTCATTTGTGACTGCAAGCGAAAATGCTCTGGGTATTATAAACCCATGATTGCTAAGGCCTTTGATGCCTTATTTACCTTTCAGACGGTGTGAGATAACCGTCATGTAGCCCACATGAAGTTACTAGCATGCAGAGAGTAACTTTCTAGAATAACCTTTTGCGCCAAGGTTATTATGTCTGCTTTAGGGAACCCATCTAATGTGGACTAGGCGATGTAATTTGTTTTCGCGTTTTTGAGATTAGCACCTTGCCCCTTTTAATTGGTATTCTAGAGCAAAAGACTCTAAGCAACTAACTTCAGTTTTGCGATTTGAAATTAGATTTGAAATCAGACGTTACATCGTGTCGTACAACCAGCTACCCCTGGAGTTGTTCGTGGGCCGCCAAGACAAGGAATTCATGAACCCTCTTCGCTCTATTGAACACCACGGTTCCCAACACGTGCTGTTTCCATATTGCACAAATGTCCGACGTTCTGCGTTTGTTGGTCGACTTCTGATCGGATCCTGGGAAGATTTTAAAGAAGAAGCGCGGCTCAACGAACTGCTAGGAACTTTTTTTTGTGTTCCTGGGGGAAGGCGGATGGTGTAGCGAATCAGCGTCTGTATTTGTTATTTACAGTACTGTGTTTATTGTGCGTGTGCTAAAGTCTGCTAAAGTCTTTCTGGCGTGTTTCCTGTGCGCTGCATCCTGCTATTTAACTGGCCAGTTTTAATCCTCAACGCATTCGCTTTGAATGCAACGTTAGTCAAAGTGTCCTTTCTACTGCTCTACAGTCAACAGATGCATGCCTTACTTGCGAGACGTGTTTGCGAACTATGCTGAATTATGTGAATGTACAATAAATCTATAAGCGACCTGACAGTATGCTCCTTAAATTACAATGGCAGTTTGTTTTAGTTTCGATTAAGAGGAGTTCAGATAGCACGGTGGTCATGTCTCACCTGTTGAAATACACAGCGCTGATCTAGAATCCTACCACAACGCACATTATTTGGGTTAGGGTGTGGGTTAGCGTTTGGGTTAGGGTGGGTCAAGTATTAATATTAAATAATGAATATAATAATACTTCACCCACCCACACCTAAACGCTAACTCGCACCCAAACCAAGTATTGTGCATTGATTTAATAATTGTGGTAGGATTCTAGACCAGCGCCAAAAAAGCCTAAAAAACCCAAATTTCATTCGGATTTTTTTTTGAGAAAATAAAATCCAAAGAGGTTTCAAAATTTTTCAAAAATTTTTTAAATGGTTTTAAATTTTCAAATTTGGCTTTAAAAAATCCTAACTGGCAACCATGAGGTAAATCTAGCCACTTACCTTTGCCGCAATAATTGAATTGACGTCATAATGAGCAGCTGGTGTTTGGATGCAAAGTGACGTCATAATGAGCAGCTGGTGTTTGGATGCAAAGTGACGTCATAAAGAGCAGCTGGTGTTTGGATGCAAAGTGACGTCATAATGAGCAGCTGGTGCTTGGATGCAAAGTGACGTCATAGTGAGCAGCTGGTGTTTGGATGCAAAGTGACGTCATAATGAGCAGCTGGTGCTTGGATGCAAAGTGACGTCATAATGAGCAGCTGGTGTGTGGATGCAAAGTGACGTCATAGTGAGCAGCTGGTGTTTGGATGTAAAGTGACGTCAAGGCGGTATGGCACGGATTCCACAACGATGGAAAGTTGAACGCGACGCATTATTGCATTTACGCCCAAACATTCGAGCAACCGACGTTTATTCGCACATCACGTGACCATGCAGCGGACACAAAATGGCGCCCGTGCTTTTCAACCGGTGTGTACGGTGCACTGCAGGGTGCATCAAAATATACATGGGTTGCAGCAGAACGAAAAGGTATACAAGGGTGCATCACAAACTTTTAATAAAATATTAACATTCACGACAGGACTCTAGTAATAGATCGAAAATTGAAACAACATCAAAGTCGAAATAAAACACAAAACCAAACTTAAACCAACAACTATAACGTGGAACAAGGCCTACATCGGAATACGACCACTGACTAGAGTAAGATCTAACCTTTACCCAAAGCCCACCCCTAACCCCAAACCCACTAATAATTTCACCCCTAACCAAAATTCTAACCGCAACTATTGCACAGCCCCAATACCGAACAAGGACAAACAGTTTGGTGTCCAAACAGCGGCATTAAAACATGCTAAAAGAACAACCAAGTAGAGAACAGTTATAAATAGCGTTACTCATCAGGGTTGCTTTCAAATACTATAAATTTAAATTTGGTTTGTGGTTAAGTATAAACGTTAACTTGCTTCTGCAAGCAAAAACAGATATGGGCTGAAAGTTTCCAGCCTTAATTATGTCTCAGTTACGTAAGGATTAGTTGCCAGGGTTTCATTTTCTTACACGTTAGTTTAGTAAAGACTTTTCAAAATTAATTTTCGAATTGTTTTGCCATCAAATATTTTATTTTTTCTCTTCCAAACAAAAATCCTATTTCCAGAGAAAGTGGCAAACTGGCAATCGACGCCTAAAGCCTTTACCTTTAAAAAAAGTTTCAAGCTTTTTTAACTTAAGGTCCAATCTGGCGACATAGTTCACGAACATCATATAAATGAAGTTTCTAGCAATGCCTCCCTGCTTTACAATGGGTGAAACTTTATTTTATACTGGCCTTGCCTCTTCATGTAATACCGCGATAATAAATTCACATAAGGCAAGGTATTGGGGAATGATCTTAAAATGCAGATATAATCATTCTCTTAACATAATTTAACGCCTGTGGTCTATGTGCCTAATTCGCCACCTATTAAATCGAAAGTTTGGCCAATTTAAACCAAATTAACGCAGTGTTCTTGAAGATTTGTTCAGTATGACGCCATGTTATGACGTTGTTTAACGTCGTCGCTAAAAATACATTCAAATTTAGCATTTTGCTTGCTGCGGCCCTTGTACAATTTTAATTTGTTTACGCCTGGTGTTGTTATGTTTGGTTGGAGCAACTTCATTTTCGTCCGAAGCTTTATGGAAAAAGTATACATCGTAGAACCTTCAAATTTTCAGACATGGCGTAGAGTGGTATGTAGGCGCTTTGTAAAAGTTTATGAGGCTGCACCCCCAGGGGCCTTTGCTTGGGGGGCAAAAACCTGAAATATTGCGTTTTAGCTCTCTGTAGCTAACGACTGCAATCTAGCAGCAGAAAAACTGACATACAGAATTCGTTCATATTCGCTTGCTTTGTCCAGCTTGTGAAGTGACGAAGCGACTGACTGCCTGCTGCGCTTTATTGTCCCGCGCGTGAGACTTTCATTGTGCAATGTGGCTCGTCCAAAACTGGGCTCGTGCGACTTGCATTTTGAAAAGAGGCTTCTCTTTAGTAAAATTACTTAATGCTCTCAAGAAACAACATATTTTACCGCCGCAAATTTAAATGCGAAATCTGGTGGCAGTGTACGCCTCTCTATTTGCACCTGTTGCGCATTTTACTCCAATCAAAAAAACAAAAAAACAATTTGGGTCGCGGGACCATTCAGTTTGGGTCGCGAAAGCCTGATTAATAGAGGGCTTGTCAATAGAGGCCTATATTTTAAGTTTTCTAATTGTTTCCATTAGTACACTGAATTGAATACAAGAGAGCCGTCTTACTTGGAGCGCGGCTAAAATTGTCACGTAAAATATTTACACTAAGCCCCGTAAAAAGATGTGAGTGTTCGTTCGATCCAGGTGATGGCAAAGAACGCTTGCAATCCAACACTATTTTGGCCATTACCACACCAAACTGACCTGCTTACCGCAATCTGGGTTTACTTCTTGGTATATGTTTTCAAAGAAACTCTCTTTCATTTTTTATCCCGTTTCTGTAACCAAAGCGTCGTAAGCACGCTGTTCTCTTTGTTACATCGTGTCTAAAACAGGGGTCGGCAACCTTCGGCCTGCAGGCCGGATCTGGCCCTCCAATGAAAATCATCCTGCCCGCAAACTCTCTCACAAACTGTACACAAGGCCAGCATGCTCAATAATTTTAACTGTTTTAACTATACGAAATTGCACAAACTTTTCCCCGCGCGTATCAAATTTGACTTTTAATTACGTTGGCGTTTTGATGTAGTCTTCTCACACCAAAGGTGACGTGCGCATGACAACTATAAGCATAGGAAATTTTTCGTAGCATGAAACTCTCTAAAATCAATTTTTTTCCAAATTAATTCGCTGATGTATTATTTAATGATAAACATTAACAAAAAGAGCATAAGAAATATGTTCGTATTTTATGTCGTGTGTGGAAAATGCGTCACGTCTCCTTGTAAATTTAAAGGTTTGCCAATTTAAACATTTTTTTCGCGCTACGCCCGTTGCTTCCTTGTTGTAGTGTAACTAGAATCATTTTCACTGCATCAAACATTTGGGTTTGTCCCTGATTAAGAGTTATTATATTAAAGTGCTTAGAGGCCACACGTTTTTATAACAAAAATTGTTAGCGGAAATTTAATACGGCCCGCCGAGAACTTGCTGAGTTTGGTTTGGTCCGCGACTTGGTAAAGGTTGTCGACCTCTGTCTTAAAATTTATATTGCCCTCTGAAAAATCCTTAGATTTGAGCCTTATAATATTGAGTTTCCTCAAACGATTACGATGAGACGTCGGACATTTTTTAGTGATTTGCGCCAAAAAAACATTACACACCTTGCCAGTAATTATTGCACTAAGAAAGCGCAATAGCGGACGCTTGTTGAAGGGGTTATGGCGGGGAATTGGTGGGGGCTGCAAGCCCCATATTGGTTGCTAAATCATATTTGTCATCCGAATGAGACATCACTAGTAGTAAAACTCAAGGCTTCTTTTCAGTTGTGTTACAGAACCCTTTCTCTTTAATAACGGATAACATGTAGATCTGTCTTAATGAATGGAAACACAATAAATTACTGTGTTTTTTTAGCAAATCTATTTTATTAAAAAAAATCGAAGTATTTGGGTCGCGAGACCTCGGTGCTAGCAATTTTGGGTCGCACCAAAAAGTATTTGCGGACCCCTGTATTAGGCACATAAACTTGTTTTATATATTGATCGAAACTACAGATTTAAACTCTGTTATAACTTTGATTGCTCGGACCACGCCATGGTAAAAAATTACCGAGTAAAAGTTGGCAAAAGCAAACCATGGACGTCAAACCATTTTAAGAGAATGATAATATTGGCTTTTTAAACATGTTAGTTGGCCAAAGTGTAATAACATGCTTGTACGCATTATCTACGTAAATTTTTATTTATCAAATATATGTTTCGATTATTTCCCAAATACTATGACGCCATATTTGAACCCCTTTCGCATCAACGCCAGAAGTTAAGTGGGGAGTTTTCGGCCCATATCTGTTTTTGCTTGCAGTAACAAGTTAAGGAAAAAAATATAAAATATATAATATATAATATACATAACAAAATAAAAAATATCAAAAAACAAAAAATAAAGAAAACTTAAAAAAAAAGTAAAAATTTGAAATTAAAAAAAAAAACACCAAGCCCTGAAAATATACCCCTTGACAAAATATACAACAACCGCACCCCCGTCTAGTTCTGTATTGAATCTTTTCAACCGTTAGATGGGAATCGATAGCTACAGCGAATTTAAGATATGACGTCACATTATTGTTTTTTGTCCCCCAGTCAAAGATCCCTGGAGGTGCAGCCTCAGAAACCTCTACAAAGCACCAACATACCACTCTACGTCATGTCTGAAAATTTGAAAGTTCTACCATGTCTACTTTTTCTATAAAGCTTCGGACAAAAATCGGTCTGAAAACAAGTTCTCTCTGCCATCCCTTACGACGTAAATGCAACTATTTTTTCACAAAAAAAACGCTTTTTGTTTTAACCCT
This sequence comes from Ascidiella aspersa, assembly GCF_963924565.1. Taxonomy (NCBI): domain Eukaryota; kingdom Metazoa; phylum Chordata; class Ascidiacea; order Phlebobranchia; family Ascidiidae; genus Ascidiella; species Ascidiella aspersa. The sequence goes on along the minus strand of NC_139448.1, from coordinate 970,438 downwards.
CTATCCTCCTTGTCCTCAAACCAAATAAAAAAAACAATTTATTTTCCCTTAATAAAAAACCTACAATCAATTAAAAAACTATATGTTTGATGCCTCTGTAACAATAAACAGTCTCCATCCGGGAGTAAATATCTAAATTCGAATTAAGAACAACCAACAATTTTTCTTATCAATCAACATTTTGTATTAATTTGCCATAAAACCACCCGATTGTTGGGTTGTTAACAAATGACAAGGGGTTCGTAGTATCATTTTTATGGTTTACTAGCGGTTTAATTACATCAATAGCTTATTGGCGAACACTACAAAAGGGAGGTATATTGCTAGATATTACTGTCGCTAGGTAGGCGTAGAGAGCTTGAAATAACTTAAAAGTCACACTTTTTTATAGCGAAAAATAAAACCCGCTCATAATTTCGAACGTAAAAACCCAATTAACATAATAAACATAAATTTTAAAGATCAAAGCCGAATATGTTAAGTTTTAAACTTTAACTTTATGAGTACCAAATTATAGACCCTCAAAACTATTTGAGGCGCAATTAAGAAAATCCGTTTTTCAAATACGAACAATGAACAGGATATAAACAAAAACATTGTCGCACTTCACTTAACTTAAGCTGCATTTTTGCGCACTGTTATGCGTGACAGCAGCAAGGAACTTAAAAATTTAAAACGTTATGACGTTTCCGGCCTTTTTATGCCCCTAAAACCATCATGTTGTTTATCAGAGGTTATGTAAAAAATATGGCAACACTAGTAAATAGTATTCCACGACAGATTTTGTTTTGTTTACTTGTGAATATAAAATCATTATATCATCTTCGTTGTATAAATAGATGATTGCTTTTACCAATATAGTAAAAAAAAATTACATTCCATTCTTAAAACTGTGAGATTTTTGTCTAGAATTCATTAGACTGTTTCTTACCGTATTCCGTATTTGTTTATTAAGATAAAAATTTAGAATGCGCGCACAATTTCAAGATGACGTTACACATTTCGATGAACTGGTTATACTGCGAAATATAAATGCTTATGGTAACATACTAAACAGTTTCCATAAATGCATATGACATCCGATGGCCAGGGAGACTTGGTTTTGTCTGTATTTGTTTGGCATACTGGCTTCTGGCGTTATAAATCAAAAATACAACGCTTTGACGTAATCTGTTTCGCTGCAATCAAGGTGCCCCTTTGTCACTTATTAGCGCGAAACAGCCTCCACAACATTTTCCTTTCAACCTATTATGGCTATCGAAATTATAGTCCAAACAGGTACAAATATTAAAGTACAGTGAGATCCCGGCCCTTTTATATCTCAGTACTGGAATTTGGCTGGATTCAATTATAATCCTGTGCATGACTAGACTTCAGCTAGGTGTTCAACCAGAGCCTCTATTAACTCTTCTTTCTGGCGACAAGGCTTTACAACTATACTTCGTGTTGTCTACAACTAAGATTTGAATACAGAGGCTCTAACCATATAACAGCTAAACCAGAAGCAAAAGGTCTGGCTATTATTCCTTATATTCCAGATCTGGGCGAAATATATTTTGAAAAGCCAAGATAGTTTCAACTATAATGGATCTTGCCCAATATTCGACTTAAAATTCAAAATTGTAATTCTTGCTAATCCTTGCGAATAATTATATTTTTATGGTAGTGAAGCAATAAATAAACGTTGTTGGGTAATCGCAAGCGCGTAAAAGGTTCCTGTTCTGACTAATCGTAGCCTAATTCGGTTTGATTATTTTGTTTCGCTATTCATTACATATTTTCGTTCCCCTGTCTGCATTGGAGGTCACTAGAACCACATCACTGTAGTTTGTACGCGACAATAAACAGAAATCATTTTGCGTTACGCGGTGTCTGTTTAGGGCGGCCAGGCATCAGTTTCAAGATAATGCAGCCAACCAAAAATTATTTCATTCCGCAACAGAGCAGTAGAAATTACTCACCCGACTGCAGCTGCGATCTACACGTCATACGCTTGTGCGCCCAACTGTGACATAGTGGATGAACGACGCTGACAGATTGTATTTTTATTTCAAAAATAAATTTTCCTAAAATTGCAAGACTGTAATTGACATATTATGCTGATATTACATTTGAAAAAATGATTTTACATTTAAAAATAATTTTCCACTCATTGCCTTAATTAAACGGACAATTTTCGTAATTGCAGATAACAGCCGATGGCAGGAAAGATGTTTAGGTTTCGGCTGTAAGTATTGACATACTTGTGTCTGGCGTTTCAAAGCAGAATGTACTCCCTTAGCAGAATCTGTTTTCCTTTATCGCGTATTAACGCGAGACAGTCTGTGCAACCGGTGTCGTTTTAACCAGATCCTTTTTAGTAAATATTGCGACCGCTAGAGAAGTACAGAGCCAAAATCAATTTTACGATGACGTCATAATTTGTTTGCAATTTGTACCCTCAGCATAAGGCCCCTAAGTAAATAGACTTCTAAACCCTTAAAAGCTCATCTACATATACGCCTCCATTGTGTATGGACATTTGATGTCTTTCCCATTATAGTTTTTCTGTAAAACTCTGGACAAAAACGGTCTGAAACAAACCAAAAAACAAAAAACCATAAAACAAATCGAGCAAAAACAAGATATGTCCCAAAAATAAATTTATAAAGAATTGCTTCATGAAAACAATTTATTTTAACCAAAGTCATTGGTCCAAATGACTTAGGTCAAGTCAAGTCATTTTGCCCAAAAGACGGGAAAAAATTGAAGACGACCTGATTCGCTGATAAAACGTACTACAGCATAATAGATGCTTTATGATGTCACAAGAGACATGTAAAACACGCTATATGATCGAATAGTAAAGCATAACTGACAAGACAATAACGACAACATATAATGTTTGAATACAGACTAAATCACTGGTTTAGACTAACTTGAAATATAAATAAAAAGGACAAACAAAACGTATTCTACAGCAAAATACATTCGCTAGATTTAAACTGAGTTTTTAGCAAATAGTAAATGCTGCCACAGTTGAAAGTACGAAACCCAATTAACATAAATTAAATCAGCATACAGGCGAGTTATGGCTGACAAATACGAAGTTTGTCTTCCACAGAACAGTTCCTCATTTCATTCTCTAAAGGAGAATATCCTATGGTCGAGCAAGCGCCAAACATTTTAGTCAAGCGAAACATCGGCTTCTTTTTTGCCACAGTGAGGTTCACGTTCGGCTGTGCTTGACTGCTACACAAGAACCCCACTGAATTACACCAGCAGGCGAACTGGTTGGCTTGTTAATAAAAGTCTCAAAGTTGAATTGATTCCTACAGGAATCTGTATATCAATGAAACGTTTTGAACTTTTAAATAAATGAAATTCGCAAAACTGCTAACTGCCGGCGTTTCTCGGTGAGTTTCAATGAAATGAATAAATAAATTGTGAATAAAAAAATATTTATTATTAACATATTGTTATTTTTTTGTTTTGTTGGAAAGGCTTATTTAGCAGTGGTTCTCAAACTTTTTTGAGCGCGACCCAAATCTGAGTTTTATGAGCATCTCACGACCCAATCCTCAAACATCAAAAAATGTACTTTTTCTGACGTGCATGAAATAGAAAAAGACACAGACAACCAGATATAGTAGCCTACACAGTTCTAGTAAACAATGATTGATTGCAAGCAAATGATTGATTTATTTTAGTGTAATTGGTGAAACTGAATTTTTTCCTTTATAATATCAGCGTGGCTTGTTTGGTGACTGAAAGCTTCTTAGCAGCTACTGTAGTTGGCTGCCACCAAAACGTTCATAAAACCACTTATGATGCAATAATCCAGGTTACAGATTTGAAGACACGTGAAAAGCTTTTGATGCCATAATTCAGTGATGATTGAATTGAAAATATTTTAAAGCTAAAATGAAAAAAGTTCGTTTGGGCAGGATTGAATCACCATAAAGCGACCCCTTTTTTGACCCTGTGCGACCCATGTTTGGGTCGCGATCCATACTTTGAGAACCACTGCAGATGAGTTTGTAAAGTTACATCTGATGTCACTATACTTTCAGGGGTGGTCAACACGTGGCTCGCGAGCCGCATTCGGCTCTTCATCCAGTTATGTGCGGCTCTTAAGTTATGTTGCACAATTGTTTTAAATGTTTGGATTTCGTTCGGTTAAGTTATGGAATTTTGTCGGTTACCACTCAGACAATTTGCCTAAAGGTCATTATGTTTTTAGTAACACTTTTAAAACAAACAAACAAGTTTAACGCAAACAAGATGCCGAAATAACATTGTTCGTTCGCGTCTCTTCTAAACTAAGATCTTGTCTATTTAACGAAATTAAGACACTTTTTTTCGCGCTTTCTGCGGTCACATTTTGGGAGTAAGTAAGAAATGGAGTGAAATGCTATTCTTCTCGTTCCACGTGTGTAAGGTGTGGCTCTTAGCGGTTAAACAAGTAACAAATGCGGCTCTTGGTATCTGAGTGGTTTGCCACACCAGACCTAGAGCTTCATGACTTAACCGGTTAAGAAACGGTGTAGGGCGTTTCAGCTCAGCAATGTACAAATGCGACTTGGCCCCGTCAGAACACTATGAGTGCTGCGCTGAAGAACGAGCCTATATCACGTCATTGGGGATTGCCTAATACTAAGAGCATCGCAACAATAAACTGGCTGGCCAACATCTGTCCCAAAATCTAGCTCTCGATATTGGAAAATAGTGGTCACACAAAACCATATAACATAGATGTCAATAAGTTGTCAATCGAGCAAAGCTAAAAGATGCCTTTGTATCATTCAAGTTGCAAAAACTTTCATTTCCGATGGCGCAATGAGTCGCATGACGCCTTCGAAATAAAGCCTTTTCATCAAAGTAGGTTATATCACACTAGAAATGTCATTTAATTTTGTTTGCAGTTACGTTGTTGTAATAGGCAACAAATGCACTTTAGGTGAAATGGCCTCGTGCCCGCCCCTGGCTTCCACACGTTTACTGCGCTACAACGCGTCATAAGCTCTGTAACAAAACACTTCGAGTCACGCTAACACGGCAGTCAAAAACAACACAGATCCACATCGATTCGCAACCTTGGATTCCACGAAGCGGGCGTAAAACTAAACGCCATTTATCCAATGGCATCTGAAATTATTACAGTGTCAACATTTTTCCAGTCGCGGCCCAAATTAAAACTGAAAAATGTCTCGGTGAGCTGTAATGCATTAAAGATTAAATGGAATTTTTTTGTGAAAACATATAGTTTTTAGGCTTTTTAAAATAAATCTGTCAATCAGAAGCGGACCTAGAATTGTATTACAAATGAAAATAGGTCCAATTAGATTTAACAAAATCGTTTTCCCAACGTTTCGTATGTTTGGTGTAAAATTTAATTCCACACGGCTTCGCTTTGATCGCAATGAAAAAGGTGTGAAACATACCGGGAAACGCAGCTTTGATCTCATTTGTGGTATGGTTTGAATGGGACCCTTAAACGTTCAATGTTATCACGTTAACCGCTTTATCTCACGCAGCAATATTTTTTTTTTTTTTTTTTTTTTTTTTAACAAGAACTCAAAATGTTAACTGTTAGCTCTTTAGTTTCGCGTTTAGCAATCCGTACTTTGTTACACAGTGGCCATAATGAGTCTGGCATTGCGTATTTCCGCAATAACGTGTTTGGCTCATGTTAAGGAAGGTGGGAGCCTATAGTTCCTTTGGCGTCTCGTTTAGTCATTGTGAAACTGACCAAATAGAACAACAGTTGCGGTAAACAGGTTAAACAGATAACGGTTGCGGTAATTTTTCGGGCCTTATTTTCATTGGTGGTGCATTAATTGGGTGATTATAAATAGGTTAATTTACCAAGCTAATTCTTGAAATAATATATCTTACAGTTTGGTTTGTTGGTTTTGTGGTATAGATTAAGTTGTACTTTCCCTTAAGGACACGAAAAAGTCTTGCCTTCACCCACAGATGCAAAGGGGAAGTTGGCCAAGAGATACATTTTCTTTGATCGTTTTTTTTTGTTAATACTAAGCAAAAATCATTTGTTTTAGTCCTATCAACCCCGCACCCTAACAAATCTCCTTTGATAGACAAATAACCCCCCCGAAACTTTTCCCTGACTTGTTTCTGCAAGCAAAAACAGATATGAGCTGAAAATGTCCCGCTTTTACTTACGACGTAGATGCAAAAGGGGTAGTTTGCGTGACAACAGCAGCTAGCAGTTCCTTAAAAACTGAACAACGTTATAATATCTCTGAACTTTTTTGTGCCACTTAAAAAATAATTTTTATACCCCTTTAACCATAATTTCTCACAGAAACTGTAAGATTAGTCAAAAATTCATTAGACTGTTCCTTACTGTATTCCGTGTTTGTTTATTCAGACATAAATTAGATCGCTCACACAATTTTAAGGTGGCGTTGTACATTTCGAAGAACTCGTTATACTGCGAAATCTAAACGCTCATGGAAACACATATTAAACAAACTACATATAATTGCATATAACAACCGATGTACAGAGCGACGTTTAGGTTTTGTGTGTATAAATGTGTTGGCATACTGGCTTCTTAAGTTTTAAAGCTTTGGCGTAATCTGTTTCGCTGCTATATGGCAGTGCCTCTTTGTCAGGTATTAGCGCATGACAGCCTCCGCAACGTTTTCCTTTTGACCTATAATGGCTATCGAATAGTCACAAAAGCTGTACACAATGTTCTAAACTTGTAGCCCACTACTACACACTTACAATTGATCTTGTCCAATTTTGGGCTTTAAACGTAAATTTTGTTAAGCTTTTACGTTATAATAATCCTGGTACTAGAGAAGAATTCATTGAAAATCGTTTTTTAAACATTTAAACCAAAATAGACAATTTTTTTACAAAGAGCTGCATGATATACAAAGTTTACTTTTGTAAATCTTATAGAATTGCACAACGATTCCATTAAAACGAGCTAAATCACACTAGGGCTGCAAGGTTATACAATGTTAGCTTTTGGTGTAGAATCCGTAACATACCGTAGCCACTACATACCGTAGTACGGGTTTTTAGAGTAACATGATACATTTCAAAGAATTGATTATATTGTGGTTTGCATAATGCATTAATGAATAAAAATGCACAAATCTAAAGGCATATAAAAACATAATGGACAGTTTTCGTAATTGCAGATAACAGCCGATGGCAGGGAAGATGTTTAGGTTTCGGCTGTAAATATTGACATACTTGTGTCTGGCGTTTCAAAGCAGAATGTACTCCTTTGGCGAAATCTGTTTCGCTGATTTAACAGTGCCCCTTTGTCGCGAAACGCGAGACAGTCTGCCGGTTTCGTTTTAACCATATCCTTTTTGGGAAATATTGCTACCGCTAGGTTGGAGTACAGAGCTAAAACCAATTTTGCGATGACGTCATATTTTGTTTGCAATTTGTACCCTCAGCATAAGGCCCCTGGGTAAATAGACTTCTAAACCCTTAAAGCAGCGTTTCTCAACCGGTGCGCCGCGGCGCACTGGTGCGCCATGGAAGGTGGCCAGGTGCGCCGCGAGAAAATGGGGAAAAAATGTTACAAAAATTCTATATTATTTGTAGAATTTGCGAATAATTTTAGAATAAACTCTAGTCACTATTTTCTGTGAATAAACACTGAGCAATATGACTGGATTCGTAGCCCTTATTGAAAATAAGACCTAAATTCGCCCGAATAAGGCCTAAATGGCAAAAATAAGGCCTAACCCCAACCCCACACATAACTTCAACACGAACTCCCCCCAAATTCTAATTCTACCCATTACTCGCGCCTAACCCCAAACAGAGGCAAACAATCTGTGCCAAAACACTATGGCACCCAAACGTCGACACCAAAACGGCCGATGCCAAGAATATGTCCTTTTATCGTCGCATACCCTGTCTATTTTGATGGAGTCCCGAGTCCGACGTGCGCAGTACCAATTTTAAAACTAATAATGCCGCCAAATGCAAATTAAAAAGGCGAAATAGCATATGGTGGATATTTTCCAGCAATGTATTGTGGTTGGATGAGATATATGACACCCCCTATGAGGGGATTGTTGAAAATCCACCTTAATTTAGTTACGTAAATGGGAAAATTAAATGCTGTAGGGTGGCAGAAGCACTCGGAATTTGACGAAATCACACATTTGGCCGGAGTCGGACTCGGGAGTTGGAGTCGGGTTATTTTTAACCGACTCCGCAAGCTGCTTAATAGATAATTGGATTGGGAGCCTGATGTAATAAAAACTGCCAGCAAAAAACAAAGTATCCAAACAAAGTTTGCAGTCGACTCGCTCGTCAGGTGCGCCGCGTTTTGAAAGGTTTACAAGCGCGCCCTGGGGTGAAAAAGGTTGAGAAACACTGCCTTAAAGGCTCATCTACATATACGCCTCCATCTTGTATGGACATTTGAAGTCTCTCCAAATTATAGCTTTCCTGTAAAACTCTGGACAAAATCGGTCTGAAACAAACCAAAAAAAAACATAAAAGAATTCGAGCGAAAACAAGATATGTCCCGAAAATAAATTTTCGGCCCATATAACTAGACACCATGAGTAGGCAAACTATCAACTTAAATAACTTGACACTAAAACTGTTACCTCACAGCGATAAATCGACTTTATATAAGACATAAACTAATAACTATTTACTACAAATCCGTAATGACACTACGATTAAAAGTCCATTAGTCGCTTCCCGCCAGCGAGGCTCGTTACAACTTGATTACTTTGGCGATGGTATTAACTGCCGTATCGAAGACAAACAAAAATGCTAGCAAACCGTTTCGCGCAGCAACTGACTGAGTTTTAACGAAATACTCAAAAGCCATTGAAAGGATAAAAACAAAATGACTAAAAGTAGTAAAACTACATTAATGTATACAACAAACATAATAACTAAATCGTTTGCGACGTAACAGTGCTTGACAAATGGAGGTGTGGCATCTTGTAATCGACAGTCGTGTACTGCTCATAAATGCTACAAAACAAATAATTAAGAGTAAAATATTCATAATTTCTTGCAGAGAAATAGCCCCTGTGTTCCCCTGGCTACGCCTATGAACGCAGACGAAATAACACTCGCAAAAAAACATTTGCACACCGTCTGCGAATTTCCTTTTTACCAAATTGTTTTACACAAATAGTTTAACTTGCCTTTCTATTTCCTAACGTTTACACATTTATTGTATGAGACTCAAAACGTTCGAACTTAAAGTTTGCAAATAACGGCAATTGCTGTTCAAAGGTAGAAAACCTTTCGTACGAATTAAATTTAAGAACAGAACTTGCTTCTGTTTAGACAAACTTCTAATATAAATAATAAGAAAAAATAAAACGTATTTTACAACAAACTACATTCTCTATATTTGAACCGAGTTTACAGCAAATCGTAAATATTTATCCTGCCATAGCTGAAAGTAGGAAACTCAATCAAAGTAAATTAAACCAACATACAGACGAGTTAGGGCTGACAAATATAAAGTTTCTCTGCCACAGAACAGTTCCTCATTTCGTTCTCTGCATATTATCTCATGACAAGCCCAGACGAAAAATCGGGTTCCTCTTTTTCACAGTAAATTTTCGGCTGTGCTTGACTGCCACACAATAACGTAGCCAACTATAGCTCACCTCAATGACGCCTGGCTGGTTTAAGGTAGGCCATAAACCTCAAGCCATTCAACCATAGCGTTAACTGAACAAGTCAGGTTGTGCTTGACTACCGTAAATCCCCTAAATTCCCAGCATTCCACCAAACAGACTAACTCGTTAAATTTTTTATCAAAAAGCCCAAATGTTGAAAGAAGAACTGAAACTCTCTGCTAAAGTGACTTGTATTGGAACTATTAAATCACACAAGGAAATATATAAGCTGCTGACGTTTCTCTATGAATTTTTGTTTGTGGGAAATCATAAACCAATATATTTTTGGGCACAATGGTAGGAGGTTGTAGTAAGACTCAGTAAGAATATTAAAGCCCCATGCAGAAAACGTGATGTTGAAAATGAATAAATAATTATTCGAAACGTTCAAACTGCTACACTTCTGTATGGGATTTGATATTCTTACTACGTAAAAAACAATATCTTCCTAAAGCTTTTGTTGAAGGATTTGCTTAAAATTCCGCGAGTTGCGAAATAGCTATCCTCGTATATACAGAGTTATTCCATAACATTAAAATCTTCAGTTGAGCCCTTATAAATCCTCGCGCACTTTTAAGTAGCTTCTCAGTACGGAAAGCACCCTCTTGAGCTGCTAGTTTCGTATTACACCACAAAATCACAAGTCCAAAGATTATGCCTTGGAAGGAATATTTTCACTCGCACAACAACAAAAAAAGCAATATGGGTTTGCATCTCTAGTTTAGGAAAAGCTCTGTAGTTTTTGGCCAAAAAAGTACAAATCTTGGCCTATTTTAGACTGCCTTTCTCTCAAGTACCTATACCGGGTTTGTCGATGGTACGTGTTTTAGATATTTTCTGCAGTAATAAACGCTGCTAAAAAGTCCTTACTTTGTAAAGAAGTATTTAAAAGCGGACCCCGTTTTGTAAAATCGTTTAATGCCAAATACGAAAAACACGTATTTCAGAGCCGTTTATTTAAAAAAAAAAATTAACGCCGCAATTGTTTTATCTAAGTACGAACTGCTGAATATTTGTTTGTAGTTACACAACTAGGCTTTGTTTTGAAAAGCCGCTGGAACAAACCGGACAAACCGTTTGGGTGTCTTGAACACCGTGAAGCCTTTAAACACATTATTCAGAAGCTGGCATAAATACATATGTTTTTTATCATATTTTTCAATCAACGAATTTTAAACTTGCATTTAAGCTCCTATAAGATCGTCATTTAGAACAGAAACTACAAAACGTAAAAAAGCATGTTTTTTAAAAGGCATCCCTACATTCCAACCTGTTGGAGCGATGAAATTTTGACTGATGATCAATGATCCCGAAGTATTAACTCCTTCCAGACGAAGGTCGTAGTTTGTGTTGCTCGACAATCCAGAAATCTAAAACAGCCAGGTAAAAAGGTGTTTAGAAGTTTTTATTCCTATAAAATTCTTTACCCTTTGTCAGGGGTACGAGACTAATTTTCAATGCACTGTTTTGTTTTGAACCTTAGCATGGGACGCACAAAAATTTAAAAATAAAATGATTACTATTGGAGCATAATGGTTGGAGGTTGCAGTAAGACGAAGTAAGAAAATCAAAGATATTCAAGTATAGGTGTCATTTTGAACGACTGTGTTGAAAATGAATAAAGAGATATTTGAAACGTTCAAAATTATATCTACTTCTGTATGGGCTTTGATATTCTTACTGTTAAAGTCAAATTGTTTTTCAACTAATTTCACTACTGTCTCTAAAACATTCTGATGTTTGAAAAAAACGTTACAATTACTTTGTTTTGGCGAGTAAGAAAAATATCAAACTCTAAAAACTCTTGCGGAGTGTTGTCGTATGTATCATACTATACGCTAGAAATATAAATATTAATTTTGGCTTCGCACAAAAGTCGTTCTTTACCTGCACTGACGATTCCCCAGCTGCCACTTTTATTGTTGTGGGGTCTGCAAGATTGCTTCTGTGTTGAGGCCCATATTTGACCTTGACCTCTGTGACCCCGCTGTTGTTGAAAGTCACATTGAAACTCGTGGATGTGACCCCGATAATTGAGGGCTCAAAAGCTGTGGAATAATGCTGGTTTAGAGGTTCACTAGAATTTAAAGCAACGAATGCGCTTTTATCGGAAAAGTCGGATTATGTGTGAATAGATGTTTAGTGCTACAAACCAGCCCATGGTAAATTGGTTCTTTTTCATGGAAAGCATTGGCTGCTTATGTGACGCTTAACACACAGTCGTGCTTTAAAACTTTTGGTAACATTAAATGTGATATAATATCAAACAATAGTGGGTTAACGAAACTTCTTACGGGCGTAACTAGACGGTAAAGCAAGTTTGCCTTAATAACACAAAAAAATAGCCGCTGAACGTTTTATTTTTATCTTTTTTGCTTGTTTCAGCAGTTATGACGTCATATCAGATCGGATCCGATAGTTTTTGTCCCAAATATCGTATATCGAAATAAAAGTTTTGGAAATCTCTAATGTATAGGGACTTGTCAATGTTATTGTCGAAAAAGTTGTAAATGTAATGTTGGAATCGCGTGACAAAACTCCTGGTACGATATTCCCAGGAAAAGTCCTTCTTCAAATTCGCCTTATTCCGACAATTTCGTTTTCGCAACTTGGAAATTCGCATGAGCGAAAGACAAAAAGTACGGAAATATGAAATGGGGCGAAATTGAGTTCTTGACTTTCAATACTTCCAAACACTTGTAGTGATACTAAGAATTTTGCGGCTCCTTGCGTTTCTAAACGGAGTTTATAAAACTAACGAGTGCGGTGGAAGATGGTTCTTATGAAAGATTAAAACCAACTCTTTACCACAGGTGTTGTAATGTTATTACAGTGCGATTGAAAAATAGGCCCTTTTGTGTCGAACATTTCGAATAAACTGGAAAGGAAATATACTTATTATTACTCAATGTAATAAGCCTTCTATCCTGGATTTAGAATTCCAATATTCTATTATAATATGTTTCTTTTATGTTTAGCAGTCAATTGAATTTTATCTAAAATTATCATAAAAAATAAACTAAGGCTTTTAGTTTGTAAAGTAATTAATCTGTGTTAAGATTTTTAACTACACATCGTCGTACGGCTTATATTTTGACTTTAGGCCTAAATATATTTTTTGTTACTATACAGCATGTTCCTCTATGTTTTTATCATAAAATTAAAAAAGGTTTAAGTTTCAAAAAAGAATATTTTTAGACTGTGTTTCACATTTGTAATAAAGAACAACAACTGTCCAATGTTATGATTGAAACGAACAAATGCATTGTCTGTCAACAATCGCAACATTCTAGAACCCCGGGTCAGTTCTCAGTACGTCACGCCTCAATGCGCGCGCACGAATTTCTTCGATGACTGTTTTCGCAAAACCAAAAACATCTGGAGCGTAAAAAGTGCTTACACGGCCTTATTTAACGTTGTATTTGAAACACAAGCTTGCTTTAAATGTAGCGCATCGTACCTCGAAATTTGCAAGGGTCCTTTGAAATCGTTTTTCCCAAATTAAGGGTGACGAAGGGTTAAAACATGACAAAAAATGGGACAATTCAAATCTCCTAAAATTGGACTGCAACGGTCTTAAAAACACAAGCTTACTTCAAATGTGGAGAATTGTGTTTTAAAATTTTGCAACAGTCCTTTAAAACAGTGAAAAAGTTTGGGCGGCCACAAAAGTGGAGGCAAAATCCCACTTTTATAGAAAGGTGGAGAATACCGTTCACAGAACTCTGATTCTAACAAGGCGCCCATACAGTAGAAAAGAATGTAGCGAGTTTCAAGCTTTGGTTTATTCTTACAGCACACGACAAAATCCTTAGTTGCTTACCGAACAATATTGGAGTATGGAGTATAATCAAATCATTTTAAACTGTTTCCCAACAACTGACTGAATTCACTAAACACTAACCCACTACATATTATAGTTGTTTAAAACACGCTACTAAAGATCAGGGACAGATCCAGGACTCCGGGGGTGAAATCCTAGGTTTTAGAAATAACGTTATAAAATAAAATAAAAACTTGAAAAGCAGCTATTTTGTAAGCGCAAAAAGTAGCTAAATTAGGTTGAAATTGGCAAGTTAACCACCCTTATTTAATGCAAGTCAATTTTTCCGCGTCAGAGCGCACCAGTTATTCACCTTTTAAGCCGTGGTGCATGGCAGCATGAAACGCCTAATTCTGACCCTGCCTGGTAGTTAAGTTTGGTTCACTTGATGGACTTTTCATTTTGGCTTGTAGTAAAATTATTCATTGAATGATTTACTCTAAGACAGTGGTTCTCAAACTGGGGTCCGGTAAATATCAATAAAAAATTGATAAAGAGCAAATTTAGAAACTAAAATAAGACAGCTAAGCACACAACTCTAAAATAAGCACGTTTCTTAGAAATAAGCACATTTGCGTTTTTAAGACACTGCGCCCAAAAATAAGCACAAATCTTAGAAATAAGCACGGTATGGTATAACCCTGCTTATAGCGGCCTTAAGTAGCCACAGACGATCGAATGCTGACCGCCGAGATAATCGCGGAACAGGACATTTAGCATTTACACTTTGGTGCGAGTAAACAATAAATCTGGGGCATAAGCCGTTACAGCGTAAATTGCACAATAAACACAAAATCTCTTAGTCGGTAAATAGCCGTGCGCTACACATATTCAGCCCACTTTTTGAAAGGTTCATGGAAACCGACCAACCGCTTGATGATAAAACGCCTACGGAATAAAACTTGTGAGTTACAACCGAAAAATCAACTGCGCTTTCGTATATAGGCCTACACTAAATATGCTTGATGTGCGTATAATGAGCAATTTATGTTGTGGCCCAACATGCTACCAATTTTGGTCCACATGGGACTAGACCAGGGTTACTCACCTATTTTTAGCAAAGGTCCAGTTCCAAAAGTTTAAAATTTGCTCAGGTCCGTTATAAGCAGGGTTACCATAGCGTGCTTATTTCTAAGATTTGTGCTTATTTTTGGGCGCAGTGTCTTAAAATATAGATTTAGATTGATTAGATTTACTTGTTAAGGGGACCTCTTCTCAGTTAACGTGCTGTGCGGTTGACAGCGCTGTGCTGCTCACAGCGCTGTGTTGTTAACAGTGTTGATTGTCCGCCTACTGTAGTTTCAACTGGGTGTTCGCTTATCAGATAATACAATTAATAATCTCCAGAAGTATTGTGGTTGGCTAACGAGTCATACGCACGCAACCTTAAAGCGAGAGTCAGAAGCTCAACTAAATTAATCTCGTGCCCCACATATGCCTGTTAATGTTGAAATGCCTGCATAATCTAGGTAAATGGTTTAAAGAAACATAAAAATGCTTTAAATGGAGCCTAGACATGTTGAATCTGCATGTAAATTGGCAACAGCTGTAAAAGGTTGAAACAGGGTTTTTAAAATAGAAGATCACTATGTTAAAAGGGCCATATAAATTGGCCGGGCTTTCCAAAGTAATGTTGTTTTTAAATTGAAACGGAGTTCTACAATTGCTGGGATATCCCTCATTCCATTTGGGAAATATTTCGCTGTATTGTTTGTATAATGTGACGATGGTTCAGTTTGGTGGGTTCTTACTTTGTATAAATTTGTGTTTTCTTTCGTTGTGTTTATGTCACTGGTTATTTACCTTATTTAAAAATGGCCCATAAAAATACTTTGGGTTTGCGTGGCCCAGAACAAACATGATTTTTTTATTGATGACGTCATAATTGGAACAAGGAGACTTAGAAACCTTTAGTTCGAACACATGCGCAACTATGAAACTATTTTTTTAATGAATTATTAACCTAAGATACTCGATATAGGCTAGGTCTTAATGGAAGCCCTAAAACTAGCCCGTGTACCCCAAGGGTCCATGGGCTCCAGTTGAAAAACCCCTGATTTTGGGGGTGCATGTCCAAAACGTTCTTTATTCTCTGATATATGTATGATTTTCGGCGAAATGCTTACTGGCAACATATTCAGACAAAAAAACAACCAAGGGTTGTATGAGGGAATATTTTGTAGGTAATGCACCAAACCAATATTTTGGTAATTCTGTGTCTACCACTCATGTTCGACCAAAGCTTTGCGAAACAAGATTCTATTATTTGTTTTATGTTACACAAACCCACTTCACTTGTTAATTAAATCTACGGAAGAATAACGCTAAAATTCCTACAATTGCTTGAAAAAGAATAAATCTAAATTTGCCGATTTTGCAAAGTTTATTCTGGTATAGGGACTTGTGTGGCAAACAGACCAAGGCCTTTTATTTCAGCTAAATGAGTAGATTCGACCACCTTTAGTTTATTTTGCCTTGTCGAAATCAGATCTGTGTGAATGAGGACGCCAATCAAACAGTTCGGTGAATGCTCAGTCGCCCCAAACCACTTTAAAGGGAAACTCTGCTAGAAATTGTGATGTGACATCATTTTGCATCTAGTTGAAAACGCCAACCAAACCTAACCAACCATACAATGTGTTTAAATTATGACTGAAATTCATAATATACAAGTGTTTTTTTGGGAACACACCATGAGACCTTCAAAGCAAGAATATCAAAGCGGAATAATGTATACTAGACGAAATACCCCGCGTTGCTCAGGTTAAATAGAATGTTTACCAATTATTCTTACTGGTTAAAAATTAATTACACCTACAATTATCATCATAATGTATGAAGTCTACCTGAATTTCATCTGGTTAAACAAAATGAAACAATCCACCATACTGTGGCTCTTTATCACTATTGCACATTACGTTGTTACATGTTAAACTAATAAAAAAAAAATAAAAAAAATAATAAATAATCAAATCATGGCATATCGTGTATCCGAAATCGGTTAACTAATGCTTCCCCACAATCAGAGTAACACCCCACAGCCTGTGGGAAAGCGACAATAATGTGAAAGCGGAATGGCGTGTTTAATTATGTGACTTATCTGTGTGGCTCTAAAGATCTAATTCTTTGTCTCCGTAATTTTTCAGTACTTTTTTCATTTGGTTAAAACAATCTAAAGATAAAAAATTAATGTATAACCTAAAAGCAGTTTTGTGTGTGAAATAGGTCACTAAAGGAAAGGCGCGAACGCGCTGTGAGCATTTAGTTACTAATTCACGTGCTACCAGCATTGTATGAGCTTGCTAAAGCAGCATGATATCCGATGATTTTTAAAAACATGTGGTATTTAACATCAAACCAAATTGCAACGTTGTGTGCTTTTTAAATTGGAGCTTCTAAACACACCACCTTGGCTAAACACGTCTCGCATATTTTACTTAACGAAAACCCGCGACATATGTCGATGGAAAATTACTAACAAACGTTAAGTCGTAGCAGTAATTGTTCAAATTTCGCGTAATTCAAGCAAATAAACTTTGAAGCATAATGATTGGAGGTTGTAGTAAGACGTAATAAGAATATCAAAGCCCATACAGAAGTAGGTATCATTTTATAAGTTGTCTGTGTAAGTGTCTAAATGCCTCATAAAAGAATGTTAAGGAAAACGCTGCAATAAACGCAATATTTTGCGAACTTACACTATCTTTTACGTGGTTAAACAAACTGCAAAACCAATCAAGCATAAAAGTATAAACTTTGCCACAACTTTATCTTTACCAAGGCAATGCACTTTCGTCAGGTTATCGGCTTATAAATGTGTGAAAACGCTTTACCCTTTTCGTCAAGAGGTTTTGCGAGAAGTTGCACGCCCGCCCTTTCGAGTTAACATGCAACCACTGTTGTGTAATGTTTTTGAATGGTACGAATAAATAATCGACTATAGCACACAACACTTGGCTAAGCATGCAATATCTTTTAAGTAACGAAAACCCTTGACATTTGTCAATTGACAGTAACTCCCAAACGTAAAACTTTATGTTGTAGCAGCAATTGCTTAGACTTGCTTGATAGCGTCATGTTTAAGCAAATACGTAATCCCGGTGCTAAACTGCGTCAAACGTAAGAAATCCTCATTGAAAAAACAAATGCTTACTGTTAACTGCTGCAATAAAGCTTTTTTCGCGAACTCTGCTAAGTATTGCGTGGGTAAACACATTGTAAGAAGTCATTAGGCTTTGGCCTCAATCACTATCACAATATTTTAGGGAAGGCTTGTTGTACGATATACGTGAAGATTTCCAGATGTTTATTCAAAGTATGTTTAATATACGACCCGTGTGGTGTGTGGCAGCAGTATTTGATGCCAACGAAAGAAAACCTCGTTTGAAAAGTAAATCTGCTTAGCGTTCAAACTGCGACAACAAATGCGATGTTTTGCGAACTCTGTCTAAATTTTGCGTGGTTGAATATACTGCTAAAAGTTTTCAACTTAAGTCTTTACTTGGAACGTTGCACACGATCGGTTACAATAAATTTCATAACATGTTGCGTATTTTTGCGTTTACGTGAGCATATTGTTTACACCAAAGCGCAGGTCGTCCCTTGACTTATAAGGATTGAAATTAAATTACTCTTTTCACACGGTTTTTTATATACAGCAACAAAATATGTAGCGACATTTATCGATCCAGAATTGCTAACAAACGCCCTAAAAATAAAAGTTGCTCACCCGTGTCCGGTTTGCGACGGCGCTCGCTTGAGATGCGAGACTTTCTCTCATAGAAAGAAACTAATTTTTTTATGTCTGGGAGCAAACGAGTTTCTTTCTATTTTTCCCACTTGCTTTGCGGCTTACTTAAGAGGGAGCAGAATGAACCACGTTACTCACGTTACCCTAACCCTAACCCTAACCCTAAATCGCGAACATGCAGCTCACAAACTTTCCATTTTTTTATGTTTAGATTACCATAGTATTAAGACCAACGACATAATAAAGCCCGGAATACGCATTAATACCTACCACAAAATAAGATCGAAATCGTTTAAATACGACATAAACATGTCGAAATAATTACTAAATTCATCGTTATAAAGCCGAAATTGACAAAAATAACGCCTGAAACTGTACAGGGAAAAGTGTTTTCTTAACTTCGTTAAAAAATAACATTTTTTATGTCTATACAGAGCCGGTTACAACACATTTCAATAAAAAAGTCCTGACATGTGCAACAGCTTAGGCAGTGTTAAACGTTTTTTTACAGTTTGTTATTACTTTATTTTTGTTCGAATGTAGCTCTAACAACACTAATTCGGTCGTTTATTGTTAGGTAAACTAAACACAAAGGGTACTGAAGGTATTATGTTTAATAATCCCTGCAAAATAGTGAGGGGGGCGACTTGAGATCGAATTTTGTAAAAAAGCATTCAATTTTTCTTTGGTTGCACACTTTTGTGCAAAAGTGCCCAAAAATGAAAACACCCGACTTAAGCAATTAGAAACACGACAAAATACCAAGCAATTATAACACAAAGTAAAAATGAAAACTCAAGATTCCCCTAATGTTATTAGCATAATCTGGCGTAGTAATATCAGCTACATGACGCGTGCCATAATTAGTACACAGGTGATGTGAACAGCAAGTAGATATTGCCCACAACTTACCGGAAACTTTGCAGACAAAGCAGATTGCAACGATTAATGAAGTTAAGAGCTGCGCATAAACCCGACTCATCGATGCCATTATGTTCAATGGCGGGCTAGTACATTTGTTAATACAAGATATACTAAGTGTCGACAATATCTAAAATATTAAAACAACCGTTGTATGAAGGTCGATTTCACGTTACTCAACTGCTTTATTCTGTTTCGTGCTGAAATTAAGGCAAATATATTTATTCAACATGTAACTCTTTTACCAAAAAATGACTATTGACAAAATATAGCTTGTTTGAGCGTCTGATTTTATTTACGCCGAAATTATGTGAAACTTGTTTACTCAATAAGTAGCTTTTCACCGACAAATGACTATTTACAAAATTAATATAAAGCTTATACTTAAACCGAGTAGAAACGGAATGCTTAGAATTAAATTTTCGTGACGTTTAGGCCTAATCTAAACCAGTGAAAACAGATTTTTTACTTAAACCCAATCCCGCTTAAAGCTAGATTCAGCGCATAAACAGGCCTAACACGTTTAAGCTAAAATGCAGTGAAATCCACGAACCGTCATGCAGTTTAAAGCCACGGTTTCGAATCGTTTCTTGTAACCCTTTTCCACTATAGCTAGACTGAACGCATTCGTGCTTTTTCAGCAAAATCTCGTTCCGCTAAACTTAATTTTCCTCGCCAATGGATTCCCGCCGCTTCAACAACCACAAAGGACTTTATTTAACAGGACAATTTTGAATAAAATTTAACTTATTAACTGTGTCGAGAAACGATGCTTGTCTGTTTGTGCTTGCAATTTGTTGTATTCGTAGAAGGATTATTTTTTTATTTTTTATTTTTATTTTTTTCTTATTTATTTTTTTGTATTTTTTTCTTATTATTTTTTTTTTAAGAAGGTTTATTGCTCATAGACGTAGCAGTAAAGTATAATGAAAGAACGAATAACACGCACTGTTATATAGGGCGCAGAATGCAATCACCATTCCAACGTAAGCCAATAATTACTGCGCCTTAGGAACGCTAGCGAAATAGCAACACGAGAAACACGTGTTCAAGGCGTGTACATGGCGTGCACAAGGCGTGCACAAGGCGTGCATGCTGCATGGTAGTAGACTCATAGAGTGCGACAACGAAATACACGTACTAAGATGATACGGTGGTCGAACTCCATGACACAATTATAACGTGTCCGCCTGGTAAAGTGAAGGTCCTATAACTATAGTATAGCGAGTTTACCCGCAAATGGCAACACTAAGCTAGCAGAAACCTTTTTCTTTATGATTTGAGAATAAAATCCCCGCATTTCAGAACGTCAGAAATTAAGCTGTAACTTACAACCATTAAACGGTGCGAGGTTCCAATTGCCTTCACCAATAACTTGTTTCCTTAAACCGGTGCTTTACCAATTTTTAATGCTAAGTGTAAGTATAAAAACAAGGCTTTGGCAATCCAATTCTCTTCGCTAAACCTTTTGAAAGCTTACCCTAACAACACTTAAGACATTGGAAATATTAACTTCGAATTTAATTAATATGAGCCATATCTTTGTATTGCTCCCACAATTTTCTTACACTTTGACAAATCTTGCATATAACCTCAATAACCATGTGAACTACTGCAGTCGGCGAACCAACCAAATCAAATGGTGGCACAAAACATGGCCCGGAAGCCGGCAAAACTTAAACATTTGGATTTAAAAGTTTAAATTCAATTATCACGAGCCACGTTTTCGAATCTTGTCTTACAAAATTTCGTAGAAATTCTACTCAGAGCCAATCACTATAAATCCATCCATGTGAAGTAGCAGTCGGCGACCCAACCAAATTAAACGGCCACCCAGTTTTGGGTCGCGACCCATGGGTTAAGAAAAACTGCGCTAACTTATCCATCAAACTTAATCGCGGAGAAAAGGCGGCTATCATAGTTGCGTCATAATAGAAAGGCTCGAGCCTCGACGAAACCTGAAACTATGGAAGGCGACAATTTAAGAGGAATCTAGGGTAGACTGCACTTCGCGTCTGTATACTATTTCTGCTATATGTTGTGCAAATACACGCTTTTGGCGGCAGGTCTAGAATCCTACCGTTTTTTCACAGTAACGAAACGGGTTGTCAGAATTGAAATTACCAGCAAGAAATAAATATGAGAGAATAAATATAATATTTAACTAGATCAGTGGTTCCCAAACTGCGGGTCATGGCCCACCAGCGGGCCATTACACTAATTTAAGTGGGCCATAAAGCTATTTGAAAATATTGCAACAACACATTTTTAGTGGGGGTGCTATCTGCAGTGACATGCAAACGATAGGTAGACGTGAGATTTTTGGCACAGATGTTCATTTTGGCGTTGTATTTTGATTTTTGCCCGAACCCAACTTGATTTCGGTGTACTCCCCCCCCCCCGTATAACCCCCTAAACCCCTAACATCATTGCAAAGTGCTAAAATGATCGTTGAAATAAATACATACTTGACAAGGTAGACGACAGTAAACAGAAAAGATAATAATAAAGTGGCAATTAAATAAAGTGTTTTTCAAATTTTTATTTCAATATTCAACACATCCTTCATTCCAACAACACACACTTACAGGTCGATCCATTGGTGATATGGCGTCAGTTAGAGGTTGCAGATCGGAACCAGCGATTTTGCATCTCCTCAATTTCAGCTCTATGATGTTGTGTACTAATTTGGCCGAGACGCGAGCCCCAAACTTATTTTACAAATGACTTGACCTTGACTTAACTTATTTTACAAACGACTTGACTTTGACTTAACTTATTTTACAAATGACTTGACCTTGACTTAACTTATTTTACAAACGACTTGACTTTGACTTAACTTATTTTACAAACGACTTGACCTTGACTTAACTTATTTTACAAATGACTTGACCTTGACTTAACTTATTTTACAAACGACTTGACTTTGACTTAACTTATTTTACAAATGACTTGACTTTGACTTAACTTATTTTACAAACGACTTGACTTTGACTTAACTTATTTTACAAATGACTTGACTTTGACTTAACTTATTTTACAAATGACTTGACCTTGACTTAACTTATTTTACAAACGACTTGACTTTGACTTAACTTATTTTACAAATGACTTGACTTTGACTTAACTTATTTTACAAATGACTTGACCTTGACTTAACTTATTTTACAAACGACTTGACTTTGACTTAACTTATTTTACAAATGACTTGACCTTGACTTAACTTATTTTACAAACGACTTGACCTTGACTTAAGTTATTTTACAAACGACTTGACTTTGACTTAACTTATTTTACAAATGACTTGACCTTGACTTAACTTATTTTACAAACGACTTGACCTTGACTTAACTTATTTTACAAATGACTTGACCTTGACTTAACTTATTTTACAAATGACTTGACTTTGACTTAAGTTATTTTACAAATGACTTGACCTTGACTTAACTTATTTTACAAACGACTTGACCTTGACTTAACTTATTTTACAAACGACTTGACTTTGACTTAAGTTATTTTACAAATGACTTGACCTTGACTTAACTTATTTTACAAACGACTTGACTTTGACTTAAGTTATTTTACAAATGACTTGACCTTGACTTAACTTATTTTACAAATGACTTGACCTTGACTTAACTTATTTTACAAATGACTTGACTTTGACTTAACTTATTTTACAAATGACTTGACCTTGACTTAACTTATTTTACAAATGACTTGACCTTGACTTAACTTATTTTACAAACGACTTGACTTTGACTTAACTTATTTTACAAATGACTTGACTTTGACTTAACTTATTTTACAAATGACTTGACTTTGACTTAACTTATTTTACAAATGACTTGACCTTGACTTAACTTATTTTACAAACGACTTGACTTTGACTTAACTTATTTTACAAATGACTTGACTTTGACTTAACTTATTTTACAAATGACTTGACCTTGACTTAACTTATTTTACAAACGACTTGACTTTGACTTAACTTATTTTACAAATGACTTGACCTTGACTTAACTTATTTTACAAACGACTTGACCTTGACTTAAGTTATTTTACAAACGACTTGACTTTGACTTAACTTATTTTACAAATGACTTGACCTTGACTTAACTTATTTTACAAACGACTTGACCTTGACTTAACTTATTTTACAAATGACTTGACCTTGACTTAACTTATTTTACAAATGACTTGACTTTGACTTAAGTTATTTTACAAATGACTTGACCTTGACTTAACTTATTTTACAAACGACTTGACCTTGACTTAACTTATTTTACAAACGACTTGACTTTGACTTAAGTTATTTTACAAATGACTTGACCTTGACTTAACTTATTTTACAAACGACTTGACTTTGACTTAAGTTATTTTACAAATGACTTGACCTTGACTTAACTTATTTTACAAATGACTTGACCTTGACTTAACTTATTTTACAAATGACTTGACTTTGACTTAACTTATTTTACAAATGACTTGACCTTGACTTAACTTATTTTACAAATGACTTGACCTTGACTTAAGTTATTTTACAAATGACTTGACCTTGACTTAACTTATTTTACAAACGACTTGACTTTGACTTAACTTATTTTACAAATGACTTGACTTTGACTTAAGTTATTTTACAAATGACTTGACTTTGACTTAAGTTATTTTACAAATGACTTGACTTTGACTTAACTTATTTTACAAACGACTTGACTTTGACTTAAGTTATTTTACAAATGACTTGACTTTGACTTAAGTTATTTTACAAATGACTTGACTTTGACTTAACTTATTTTACAAATGACTTGACCTTGACTTAACTTATTTTACAAATGACTTGACCTTGACTTAACTTATTTTACAAACGACTTGACTTTGACCTAACTTATTTTACAAATGACTTGACTTTGACTTAACTTATTTTACAAATGACTTGACCTTGACTTAACTTATTTTACAAATGACTTGACCTTGACTTAACTTATTTTACAAATGACTTGACCTTGACTTAACTTATTTTACAAACGACTTGACTTTGACTTAACTTATTTTACAAATGACTTGACTTTGACTTAACTTATTTTACAAATGACTTGACCTTGACTTAACTTATTTTACAAACGACTTGACCTTGACTTAACTTATTTTACAAATGACTTGACCTTGTCTTAACTTATTTTACAAACGACTTGACTTTGACTTAACTTATTTTACAAATGACTTGACTTTGACTTAACTTATTTTACAAACGACTTGACTTTGACTTAACTTATTTTACAAATGACTTGACTTTGACTTAACTTATTTTACAAATGACTTGACCTTGACTTAACTTATTTTACAAACGACTTGACTTTGACTTAACTTATTTTACAAATGACTTGACTTTGACTTAACTTATTTTACAAATGACTTGACCTTGACTTAACTTATTTTACAAACGACTTGACTTTGACTTAACTTATTTTACAAATGACTTGACCTTGACTTAACTTATTTTACAAACGACTTGACCTTGACTTAAGTTATTTTACAAACGACTTGACTTTGACTTAACTTATTTTACAAATGACTTGACCTTGACTTAACTTATTTTACAAACGACTTGACCTTGACTTAACTTATTTTACAAATGACTTGACCTTGACTTAACTTATTTTACAAATGACTTGACTTTGACTTAAGTTATTTTACAAATGACTTGACCTTGACTTAACTTATTTTACAAACGACTTGACCTTGACTTAACTTATTTTACAAACGACTTGACTTTGACTTAAGTTATTTTACAAATGACTTGACCTTGACTTAACTTATTTTACAAACGACTTGACTTTGACTTAAGTTATTTTACAAATGACTTGACCTTGACTTAACTTATTTTACAAATGACTTGACCTTGACTTAACTTATTTTACAAATGACTTGACTTTGACTTAACTTATTTTACAAATGACTTGACCTTGACTTAACTTATTTTACAAATGACTTGACCTTGACTTAAGTTATTTTACAAATGACTTGACCTTGACTTAACTTATTTTACAAATGACTTGACCTTGACTTAACTTATTTTACAAATGACTTGACCTTGACTTAACTTATTTTACAAATGACTTGACTTTGACTTAAGTTATTTTACAAATGACTTGACCTTGACTTAACTTATTTTACAAATGACTTGACCTTGACTTAACTTATTTTACAAATGACTTGACCTTGACTTAACTTATTTTACAAATGACTTGACTTTGACTTAAGTTATTTTACAAATGACTTGACTTTGACTTAACTTATTTTACAAACGACTTGACTTTGACTTAAGTTATTTTACAAATGACTTGACTTTGACTTAACTTATTTTACAAATGACTTGACCTTGACTTAACTTATTTTACAAATGACTTGACCTTGACTTAACTTATTTTACAAATGACTTGACCTTGACTTAACTTATTTTACAAACGACTTGACTTTGACTTAAGTTATTTTACAAACGACTTGACTTTGACTTAAGTTATTTTACAAAGACTTGACTTTGACTTAAGTTATTTTACAAACGACTTGACTTTGACTTAAGTTATTTTACAAATGACTTGACCTTGACTTAAGTTATTTTACAAATGACTTGACCTTGACTTAACTTATTTTACAAATGACTTGACCTTGACTTAACTTATTTTACAAATGACTTGACCTTGACTTAACTTATTTTACAAATGACTTGACCTTGACTTAAGTTATTTTACAAATGACTTGACCTTGACTTAACTTATTTTACAAATGACTTGACCTTGACTTAACTTATTTTACAAATGACTTGACCTTGACTTAACTTATTTTACAAATGACTTGACTTTGACTTAAGTTATTTTACAAATGACTTGACTTTGACTTAAGTTATTTTACAAACGACTTGACTTTGACTTAAGTTATTTTACAAACGACTTGACTTTGACTTAAGTTATTTTACAAATGACTTGACTTTGACTTAAGTTATTTTACAAATGACTTGACTTTGACTTAAGTTATTTTACAAATGACTTGACTTTGACTTAACTTATTTTACAAATGACTTGACCTTGACTTAACTTATTTTACAAACGACTTGACTTTGACTTAAGTTATTTTACAAATGACTTGACTTTGACTTAACTTATTTTACAAATGACTTGACCTTGACTTAACTTATTTTACAAATGACTTGACCTTGACTTAACTTATTTTACAAATGACTTGACCTTGACTTAACTTATTTTACAAACGACTTGACTTTGACTTAAGTTATTTTACAAACGACTTGACTTTGACTTAAGTTATTTTACAAAGACTTGACTTTGACTTAAGTTATTTTACAAACGACTTGACTTTGACTTAACTTATTTTACAAATGACTTGACTTTAGTTACAGCCTTATAGTCTGCATTTAATAAACGTATATATTTTTGTCTATGTTTAAAGCATAAAACAAAAAATTTAACGTCTGCTGTAAGTAATTTTGAAAACATGTGCAATTTTGACAACCAATGACGTCACTATGACGTCATAATTCGACTGGAGATGTAAAAAAAATCTATAAAACTAAAACGCGAAATCAATCTATAAAAGTTATAAGAATGAGGGGATATATTGATTAAAAAGACGAAATTCAAAACGTAAAATAGCCATAACATTAAAATTATAAGTGATAAAATTAAAAAAAATATATTTTTATAAATAATTTTTCATTCTCGTTTGTTTGCGACCAATCGCAGCTAATTTTGCTGAAGCTAAAATTTAGAAGTATAGGGGGTTATACGGGGGGTGGGAAGTACACCGAAATCAAGTTGGGTTCGGGCAAAAATCAAGATAAAACGCCAAAATAAACATCTGTGCCAAAAGTCTCGCGTCTACCTATCGTTTGCATGCCAGAAGGTTTTTTGACACATAGCTCCCCCACTATTTTGTTTCACTAAAATAGTTGTTGGCAAATCTAAAAAGTATTCTGACTGCGAAGACTGTGCATGCGAGTTGTTTACCTTCAGCAGACTTATCAGAAACTTATTGAAGCTCTATTTGTTGTTAGATAAATGCTTTCAAGGAATAAAAATGTTATAATATTGGAAAACTTTCGTTAATCAATATCACTAGACATCATTAGAGGTGTTAAAACGGTAGGCCACCACCTGTTTTATAAAAAAAATTGAAAACCTGAAGTTTTTGTCTGTGCAAAGTGCATTAAGTTTTTCGTTTGCCCAAGGTTTGTTTACTTTTGAAACGAAATAGTTGGCGCGCAAAAAAAACGAGGCTTTCTGTGGAAAAGTAAACAAACCGGGTCGGTAGCGTCGGGCGAGAGAGGAACCTTCTGGTTAAAAATTAACTTGAGTTTCAAGTTGCGAATCGTGAGATCGATCACTAATCCTCACGCAATGCTCGGGTTGCAATATAAATTATTGCAACATTAAGTTAATAACATTTAACACTTTTTAATCTGAACCTACGCGACATACGTTTATTGAAAATAAAATGGTTGCGCAAACCAGTTGAACCATTCGTAAACCAGTTGAACCAAAAATGGTTGCGTAAACCAGTTGAACCATTCGTAAACCAGTTGAACCATTCCCATTAAAGCAAATTGATGGTTAAATATACAACGCCATGTTTTGCCAAACAGCTTTCTGTCTCTTTTATTTTACGCTCCATACACGAGTAGCTTTTATGATCACCTTTGGGTTTTTCAAACTAATATAAAGTTTTTACAAGACTTCAATGATTCTCAAACTGTGTGCTTTGAACGATTCTCAAGTGACAAAGCCGCGTGAACAAAACCGTAAAGCTGCTGATATTTCGGGAAGTTTTTAAATTCGCAAATCTTGCTCAGCTGCGCCTCTTGTGGCCAAATATGTAGCTTCGAAAATTTAACGGCGGCTTGGCGAGCTCATCAGCGTAACGTTAGCGCTGTCTGGAAAGCCACAACGCAACAATTGCCAGGAATTTGGAATCCAACCGGGCTCTCTCTCGCCTCTAGCGAACAAACCAAAAAAAACAAAAAAGAATTCGAGCAAAAACAAGATATGTCCCGAAAATAAATTTTCGGCCCATATAACTAGACACCATGAGTATAGGCAAACTATCAACTTAAATAACTTGACACTAGAACTGTTTTTGAACTTGAACTAGTGAGAGTATTTGGTTTGGTGCATCGCCTATCGATGCAGAAAAAAAACAAGACACGCTGAGTAGGTAATAAGTTGAGGCTGAAGCTGGTACCTCACAGCGATAAATCGAGTGTATATAAAACATAAACAAACAACTATTTACTACGAATCCGTAATGACACTACGATTAAAAGTCCATTATTCGCTTCCCGCCAGCGAGGCTCGTTACAACTTGGTCGCTTTGGCCATGGTATTAACTGCCGTATCGAACACAAACAAAAATGCTAGCAAACCGTTTCGCGCAGCAACTGACTGAGTTTTAACGAAATACTCAAAAGCCATTGAAAGGAAAAAAACAAAATGACTAAAAGTAGTAAAACTACATTAATGTATACAACAAACATAATAACTAAATCGTTTGCGACGTAACAGTGCTTGACAAATGGAGGTGTGACATGCTTGTAATCGACAGTCGTGTACTGCTCATCAATGCTAAAAAACAAATAATTAAGAGTGAAATATTCATAATTTCTTGCAGAGAAATAGCCCCTGTGTTCCCCTGACTACGCCTATGACCGTGGCCCCCCAATTACCGCTCCGTGGCCCCCCAGGGGGGCCGAGGACCACGGTTGAGAAACCCTGGTCCAAACCATAGCGTGTTGTGTTTGACTGTCACACAATAACCCAGGCCCCAGGGTTAATATTAAATTTCAATCAGCACTCACCCAGACGAAATAACATTCGCAAAAAATATCTGCACACCGTCTGCGAATTTCCTTTTTACCAAATTGTTTTATACAAATAGTTTAACTTGCCTTTCTATTTCCTAACGTTTACACAGTTATTGTATGAAACTCACAACGTTCGAACTTAAAGTTTGCAAATAACGGTATTTGTTGTTCAAAGATAGAAAACCTTTCGTACGAATTAAATTTAAGAACAGAACTTGCTTCTGTTTAGACAAACTTCCAATATAAATAATAAGAAAAAATAAAACGTATTTCACAACAAACTACATTCTCTATATTTGAACCGAGTTTACAGCAAATGTAAATATTTATCGTGCCATAGCTGAAAGTACGAAACTCAATCAACGTAAATTGAACCAACATACAGACGAGTTAGGGTTTACAAATATAAAGTTTCTTTGTCACAGAACAGTTCCTCACTTCATTCTCTACATATTATATTATGACAAGCTCAGACGAAAAATCGGGTTCCTCTTTTCCACAGTAAAGTTTTCGGCTGTGCTTGACTGCCACACAATAATGTAGCCAACTATAGCTCACCTCAATGACGCCTGGATGGTTTAAGGTAGGCCATAAACCTCAAGCCATTCAAGCATAGCGTTAACTGAACAAGTCAGGTTGTGCTTGACTACCGTAAATCCCCTAAACTCCCAGCATTCCACCAAACAGACTAACTCGTTAAATTTTTTATCAAAAAGCCCAAATGTTGAAAGAAGAACTGAAACTCTCTGCTAAAGTGACTTGTATTGCAACTATTAAATCACACAAGGAAATATATAAGCCTATCAAGATGAAACAACATCAACTGTTAAATAAATGCAATTCGCAAAACTGCTAACTGCTGACGTTTCTCTGTGAGTTTTAATGATTTGGAATAAATAAAATGTGACTAAAAACTACTTCATATTATTAGTTTTTGTTTGTGGGAAACGTTTATATATAGATGACGTCACAAGGTTACACTTTAACGTGACGTAATAAAAAGTAACTTTAAGAACACCACACAGTTCGTTTATTTTGTTAAATGTAAGGTTGGAGAGATGTTACTTTGAATACAAAGCTACAAAGATGTTAATATGTTATGGCAAAGCAATAAACGCCTTTGTATTATTTAAGTCGCCAAACTTTTACTTTCGAAGTTGCGATGAGACGCAGACGCCTTTTGGCTGAAACCTTTTAGTGAAGATCTGGTTATAAAGACACAACAGTAAAGCAAGCGGCTTACCAAAATACACTTGGTCGATTTTACAAGCTGTAATATTTCACCACAGAGGTCAAGTTACAACCACTGAAATTATGACGTCACAAAGCAACACCAAGTGACGCACGACGCCTGTGGAAATCATTTACAGAAAATAGGTCAAGACAGCCTACAAATATAATTCAGGTTTGTTTGCAGTTACGTTGTTGTAATAGGCAACAAATGCACTTTAGGTGAAATGGCCTCGTGCCCGCCCCAGGCTTCCACACGTTTGCTGCGCTACAACGCTTAACACAAAGCTCTGTAACAAAACACTTCGCGCTAAATGTGGCAGACACAGGTTCACACCGGTTCGCACCGCAGCAAGCTTAGATTACATGAAGCAGTGTGTCGACTGAAACGTACACTCGTAACCTTGCATATAATTGTACAGTACGTACCCCCGCAGTTATTTCACAACTCTATGATTTCGAAAGCTTTTTCCATCCAGTATCGTGAATCTTACTTATTGCGCCTTCGTTGTAAAAAGTTGTTTACGAAAAATTCTCGTATTCCTCGTCTATGACGTAATAATATATATTCTTATAGCCATTCGGAATTCATTTTGTTGATATCAGGGCTGCAGAGTCGGAGTCGGGCTCGTGACGTCCAATATGGGTTTTGATACTTTAGGATTTTCATTTTTTAATCACAAATATATCACATCCTTATTGATGGATGCTGTATATAACCCGTTTTTAGTTACGTTATATATAGGTTGGACTGGAATCTAAGGCTGCATAGTCTGAAATGCATTCGAATTTACAGGATGCTAACCCGCACTTATGGGTATTGAGGCTAGTTTTTTAGCTCATCCCATTAAAAAATAATAGATCTGCGGTTTCCTAAAGTCAATTTAGCAAAAATGTAAATCTGTAAGCACACAAAAACACCTTTTTAAGTGTTATACCGTTTTTACAAGAAAATCAAATATAAAACGCCAAACTTTCGCACAACCGTGCTTAGGTCTTTTCGTTCGTACTTTGTAGGGATACCAAAGGTCCAAAGCCCATATTAAAGTAGTTAACTGAAACCTTCAAAATGTTTATATGACGCTACCTACTTCTGGACTCTGAGACTCATTTTTTTAGCTTATCTACCCTGTAATTAAAATTAATAAATCTTTGGCACCCTAAAGTTTATTTTAGCAAACATTGAAATCTATAAGCACACACAAAAGCATCATCTAATCGTTATTGCGTTTTTAAAATAAAATAAAAATAAAATGCAAATCATAAACCAATATATTTTTGTGCACAATGGTAGGAGGTTGTAGTAAGACTTAGTAAGAATATTAAAGCCCGATGCAGAAAACGTGATGTTGAAAATGAATAAATAATTATTTGAAACGTTCAAACTGCTATACTTCTGTATGGGATTTGACATTCTTACTACGTAAAAAACAATATCTTCCTAAAGCTTTTGTTGAAGGATTTGCTTAAAATTCCGCGAGTTGCGAAATAGCTATCCTCGTATATACAGAGTTATTCCATAACATTAAAATCTTCAGTTGAGCGCTTATAAATCCTCGCGCACTTTCAAGTAGCTTATCAGGACGGAAAGCACCCTCTTGAGCTGCTAGTTTCGTATTACACCACAAAATCACAAGTCCAAAGATTATGCCTTGGAAGGAATATTTTCACTCGCACAACAACAAAAAAAAGCAATATGGGCTTGCATCTCTAGTTTAGGAAAAGCTCTGTAGTTTTGGCCAAAAAAGTACAAATCTTGGCCTATTTTAGACTGCCTTTCTCTCAAGTACCTATACTGGGTTTGTCGATGGTACGTGTTTTAGATATTTTTCAGCAGTAATAAACGCTGCTAAAAAGTCCTTACTTTGTAAAGAAGTATTTAAAAGCGGACCCCGTTTTTCAAAATCGTTTAATGCCAAATACAAATAACACGTATTTTAGAGCCGTTTATTTAAAAAAAAACTAACGCCGCAATTGTTTTATCTAAGTACGAACTGCTAAGTATTTGTTTGTAGTTACACAACTAGGCTTTGTTTTGAAAAGCCGCTGGAACAAACCGGACAAACCGTTTCGGTGTCTTGAACACCGTAAAGCCTTTAAACACATTATTCAGAAGCTGGCATAAATACATATGTTTTTTATCATATTTTTCAATCAACGAATTTTAAACTTGGATTTAAGCTCCTATAAGATCGTCATTTAGAACAGAAACTACAAAACGTAAAAAAGCATGTTTTTTAAAAGGCAGCCCTACATTCCAACCTGTTGGAGCGATGAAATATTTTGACTGGTGATCAATGATCCCGAAGTATTAACTCCTTCCAGACGAAGGTCGTAGTTTGTGTTGCTCGACAATCCAGAAATCTAAAACAGCCAGGTAAAAAGGTGTTTATAAGTTTTTATTCCTACACAACTCTTTACCCTTTGTCAGGGTACGAGACTAATTTTCAATGCACTGTTTTGTTTTAACCTTAGCATGGGACGCACAAAAATTTAAAAATAAAATGATTACTATTGGAGCATATTGGTTGGAGGTTGCAGTAAGACGAAGTAAGAATATCAAAGATATTCAAGTATAGGTGTCATTTTGAACGACTGTGTTGAAACTGAATAAAGAGATATTTTAAATGTTCAAAATTATATCTACTTCTGTATGGGCTTTGATGTGATTACTGTTAAAGTCAAGTTGTTTTTCAACTAATTTCACTACTGTCTCTAAAACATTCTGATGTTTGAAAAAAACGGTTACAAGTACTTTGTTTTGGCGAGTAAGAAAAATATTAAACTCTAAAAACTCTTGTGGAGTGTTGTCGTATGTATCATATTATACACTAGAAATATAAATATTGATTTTGGCTTCGCACAAAAGTCGCTCTTTACCTGTACTGACGATTCCCCAGCTGCCACGTTTATTGTTGTGAGGTCTGCAAGATTGCTTCTGTGTTGAGGCCCTTATTTGACCTTGACCTCTGTGACCCCGCTGTTGTTGAAGGTCACATTGGAACTCGTGGATGTGACCCCGATAATTGAGGGCTCAAAAGCTGTGGAATAATGCTGGGTTTTAAAGGTTCACTAGAATTTAAAGCAACGAATGCGCTTTTATCGGAAAAGTCGGATTATGTGTGAATAGATGTTTAGTGCTACAAACCAGCCCATGATAAATTGGTTCTTTTTTATGGAAAGCATTGGCTGCTTATGTGACGCTTAACACACAGTCGTGCTTTAAAACTTTTGGTAACATTAAATGTAATATAATATCAAACAATAGTGGGTTAATGAAACTTCTTACGGGAGTAACTAGACGCTAAAGCAAGTTTGGCTTAATAACACAAAAAAATAGCCGCTGAACGTTTTATTTTTATCTTTTTTGCTTGTTTTAGCAGTTATGACGTCATATCAGATCGGATCCGATAGTTTTTATCCCAAATATCGGATATCGAAATAAAAGTTTTGGAAATCTCTAATGTATAGGGACTTGTCAATGTTATTGTCGAAAAAGTTGTAAATGTAATGTTGGAATCGCGTGACAAAACTCCTGGTACGATATTCCCAGGAAAAGTCCTTCTTCAAATTCGCCTTATTCCGACAATTTCGTTTTCGCAACTTGGAAATTCGCATGAGCGAAAGACAAAAAGTACGGAAATATGAAATGGGGCGAAATTGAGTTCTTGACTTTCAATACTTCCAAACACTTGTAGTGATACTAAGAATTTTGCGGCTCCTTGCGTTTCTAAACGGAGTTTATAAAACTAACGAGTGCGGTGGAAGATGGTTCTTATGAAAGTCAAGACTTAAACCAACTCTTTACCACAGGTGTTGTAATGTTATTACAGTGCGATTGAAAAATAGGCTCTTTTGTGTCGAACATTTCGAATAAACTGGAAAGGAAATATACTTATTATTACTCAATGTAATAAGCCTTCTATCCTGGATTTAGAATTCCAATATTTTATTATAATATGTTTCTTTTATGTTTAGCAGTCAATTGAATTTTATCTAAAATTATCATAAAAAAATAAACTAAGGCTTCTAGTTTGTAAAGTAATTAATCTGTGTTAAGATTTTTATTTATACATCTTCGTAAGTCTTATATTTTCGCTTTAGGCCTAAATATATATTTTTTGTTACTATACAGTATGTTCCTCTATGTTTTTATCATAAAATTAAAAAAGGTTTAACTTTCAAAAAAGAATATTTTTAGACTGTGTGTCACATTTGTAATAAAGAACAACAACTGTCCAATGTTGTGATTGAAACGAACAAATGCATTGTCAGTCAACAATCGCAACATTCTAGAACCCCGGGTCAGTTCTTAGTACGTCACGCCTCAATGCGCGCGCACGAATTTCTTCGATGACTGTTTTCGCAAAACCTAAAACATCTGGAGCGTGAAAAGTGCTTACACGGCCTTATTTAACGTTGCATTTGAAACACAAGCTTGCTTTAAATGTAGCGCATCGTACCTCGAAATTTGCAAGGGTCCTTTGAAATCGTTTTTCCCAAATTAAGGGTCACGAAGGGTTAAAAAATGACAAAAAATGGGACAATTCAAATCTCCTAAAATTGGACTGCAGCGGTCTTAAAAACACAAGCTTACTTCAAATGTGTAGAATTGTGTTTTAAAATTTTGCAACAGTCCTTTAAAACAGTGAAAAAGTTTGGGCGGCCACAAAAGTGGAGGCAAAATCCCGCATTTATAGAAAGGTAGAGAATACCGTTCACAGAACTCTGATTCTAACAAGGCGCCCATACAATAGAAAAGAATGTAGCGAGTCTCAAGCTTTGGTTTATTCTTACAGCACACGACAAAATCCTTAGTTGCTTACCGAACAATATTGGAGTATGGAGTATAATCAAATCATTTTAAACTGTTTCCCAACAATTGACTGAATTCACTAAACACTAACCCACTACATATTATAGTTGTTTGAAGCACGCTACTAAAGATCAGGGACAGATCCAGGACTCCGGGGGTGAAATCCAAGGTTTTAGAAATAACCTTATAAAATAAAATAAAAACGTGAAAAACAGCTATTTTGTATGCGCAAAACGTAGCTAAATTAGGTTGAAATTGGCAAGTTAACCTCCCTTATTTAATGCAAGCTTTGTCAATTTTTACGCGTCAGAGCGCACCAGTTATTCACCTTTTAAGCCGTGGTGCATGGCAGCATGAAACGCCTGATTCTGAGCCTGCCTGGTAGTTAAGTTTGGTTCACTTGGCGGAGTTTGGCTTGTAATAAAATTATTCATTGAATGATTTACTCTAAGACAGTGGTTCTCAAACTGGGGTCCGGTAAATATAAATAAAAAAGGTTGTAGTAAGACTTAGTAAGAATATTAAAGCCCGATGCAGAAAACGTGATGTTGAAAATGAATAAATAATTATTTGAAACGTTCAAACTGCTATACTTCTGTATGGGATTTGATATTCTTACTACGTAAAAAACAATATCTTCCTAAAGCTTTTGTTGAAGGATTTGCTTAAAATTCCGCGAGTTGCGAAATAGCTATCCTCGTATATACAGAGTTATTCCATAACATTAAAATCTTCAGTTGAGCGCTTATAAATCCTCGCGCACTTTCAAGTAGCTTATCAGGACGGAAAGCACCCTCTTGAGCTGCTAGTTTCGTATTACACCACAAAATCACAAGTCCAAAGATTATGCCTTGGAAGGAATATTTTCACTCGCACAACAACAAAAAAAAGCAATATGGGATTGCATCTCTAGTTTAGGAAAAGCTCTGTAGTTTTGGCCAAAAAAGTACAAATCTTGGCCTATTTTAGACTGCCTTTCTCTCAAGTACCTATACTGGGTTTGTCGATGGTACGTGTTTTAGATATTTTTCAGCAGTAATAAACGCTGCTAAAAAGTCCTTACTTTGTAAAGAAGTATTTAAAAGCGGACCCCGTTTTTCAAAATCGTTTAATGCCAAATACAAATAACACGTATTTTAGAGCCGTTTATTTGAAAATAAACTAACGCCGCAATTGTTTTATCTAAGTACGAACTGCTAAATATTTGTTTGTAGTTACACAACTAGGCTTTGTTTTGAAAAGCCGCTGGAACAAACCGGACAAACCGTTCCGGTGTCTTGAACACCGTAAAGCCTTTAAACACATTATTCAGAAGCTGGCATAAATACATATGTTTTTTATCATATTTTTCAATCAACGAATTTTAAACTTGCATTTAAGCTCCTATAAGATCGTCATTTAGAACAGAAACTACAAAACGTAAAAAAGCATGTTTTTTAAAAGGCAGCCCTACATTCCAACCTGTTGGAGCGATGAAATATTTTGACTGGTGATCAATGATCCCGAAGTATTAACTCCTTCCAGACGAAGGTCGTAGTTTGTGTTGCTCGACAATCCAGAAATCTAAAACAGCCAGGTAAAAAGGTGTTTATAAGTTTTTATTCCTATACAACTCTTTACCCTTTGTCAGGGTACGAGACTAATTTTCAATGCACTGTTTTGTTTTAACCTTAGCATGGGACGCACAAAAATTTAAAAATAAAATGATTACTATTGGAGCATATTGGTTGGAGGTTGCAGTAAGACGAAGTAAGAATATCAAAGATATTCAACTATAGGTGTCATTTTGAACGACTGTGTTGAAAATGAATAAAGAGATATTTTAAACGTTCAAAATTATATCTACTTCTGTATGGGCTTTGATATTCTTACTGTTAAAGTCAAATTGTTTTTCAACTAATTTCACTACTGTCTCTAAAACATTCTGATGTTTGAAAAAAACGGTTACAATTACTTTGTTTTGGCGAGTAAGAAAAATATCAAACTCTAAAAACTCTTGCGGAGTGTTGTCGTATGTATCATATTATACGCTAGAAATATAAATATTGATTTTGGCTTCGCACAAAAGTCGCTCTTTACCTGTACTGACGATTCCCCAGCTGCCACGTTTGTTGTTGTGAGGTCTGCAAGATTGCTTCTGTGTTGAGGCCCTTATTTGACCTTGACCTCTGTGACCCCGCTGTTGTTGAAGGTCACATTGGAACTCGTGGATGTGACCCCGATAATTGAGGGCTCAAAAGCTGTGGAATAATGCTGGTTTAGAGGTTCACTAGAATTTAAAGTAACGAATGCGCTTTTATCGGAAAAGTCGGATTATGTGTGAATAGATGTTTAGTGCTACAAACCAGCCCATGATAAATTGGTTCTTTTTTATGGAAAGCATTGGCTGCTTATGCGACGCTTAACACACAGTCGTGCTTTAAAACTTTTGGTAACATTAAATGTGATATAATATCAAACAATAGTGGGTTAACGAAACTTCTTACGGGAGTAACTAGACGCTAAAGCAAGTTTGGAATAATAACATAAAAAATAGCCGCTGAACGTTTTATTTTTATCTTTTTTGCTTGTTTCAGCAGTTATGACGTCATATCATATCGGATCCGATAGTTTTTATCCCAAATATCGGATATCGAAATAAAAGTTTTGGAAATCTCTAATGTATAGGGACTTGTCAATGTTATTGTCGAAAAAGTTGTAAATGTAATGTTGGAATCGCGTGACAAAACTCCTGGTACGATATTCCCAGGAAAAGTCCTTCTTCAAATTCGCCTTATTCCGACAATTTCGTTTTCGCAACTTGGAAATTCGCATGAGCGAAAGACAAAAAGTACGGAAATATGAAATGGGGCGAAATTGAGTTCTTGACTTTCAATACTTCCAAACACTTGTAGTGATACTAAGAATTTTGCGGCTCCTTGCGTTTCTAAACGGAGTTTATAAAACTAACGAGTGCGGTGGAAGATGGTTCTTATGAAAGTCAAGACTTAAACCAACTCTTTACCACAGGTGTTGTAATGTTATTACAGTGCGATTGAAAAATAGGCTCTTTTGTGTCGAACATTTCGAATAAACTGGAAAGGAAATATACTTATTATTACTCAATGTAATAAGCCTTCTATCCTGGATTTAGAATTCCAATATTTTATTATAATATGTTTCTTTTATGTTTAGCAGTCAATTGAATTTTATCTAAAATTATCATAAAAAAATAAACTAAGGCTTCTAGTTTGTAAAGTAATTAATCTGTGTTAAGATTTTTATTTATACATCTTCGTAAGTCTTATATTTTCGCTTTAGGCCTAAATATATATTTTTTGTTACTATACAGTATGTTCCTCTATGTTTTTATCATAAAATTAAAAAAGGTTTAACTTTCAAAAAAGAATATTTTTAGACTGTGTGTCACATTTGTAATAAAGAACAACAACTGTCCAATGTTGTGATTGAAACGAACAAATGCATTGTCAGTCAACAATCGCAACATTCTAGAACCCCGGGTCAGTTCTTAGTACGTCACGCCTCAATGCGCGCGCACGAATTTCTTCGATGACTGTTTTCGCAAAACCTAAAACATCTGGAGCGTGAAAAGTGCTTACACGGCCTTATTTAACGTTGCATTTGAAACACAAGCTTGCTTTAAATGTAGCGCATCGTACCTCGAAATTTGCAAGGGTCCTTTGAAATCGTTTTTCCCAAATTAAGGGTCACGAAGGGTTAAAAAATGACAAAAAATGGGACAATTCAAATCTCCTAAAATTGGACTGCAGCGGTCTTAAAAACACAAGCTTACTTCAAATGTGTAGAATTGTGTTTTAAAATTTTGCAACAGTCCTTTAAAACAGTGAAAAAGTTTGGGCGGCCACAAAAGTGGAGGCAAAATCCCGCATTTATAGAAAGGTAGAGAATACCGTTCACAGAACTCTGATTCTAACAAGGCGCCCATACAATAGAAAATAATGTAGCGAGTCTCAAGCTTTGGTTTATTCTTACAGCACACGACAAAATCCTTAGTTGCTTACCGAACAATATTGGAGTATGGAGTATAATCAAATCATTTTAAACTGTTTCCCAACAATTGACTGAATTCACTAAACACTAACCCACTACATATTATAGTTGTTTGAAGCACGCTACTAAAGATCAGGGACAGATCCAGGACTCCGGGGGTGAAATCCAAGGTTTTAGAAATAACCTTATAAAATAAAATAAAAACGTGAAAAACAGCTATTTTGTATGCGCAAAACGTAGCTAAATTAGGTTGAAATTGGCAAGTTAACCTCCCTTATTTAATGCAAGCTTTGTCAATTTTTACGCGTCAGAGCGCACCAGTTATTCACCTTTTAAGCCGTGGTGCATGGCAGCATGAAACGCCTGATTCTGAGCCTGCCTGGTAGTTAAGTTTGGTTCACTTGGCGGAGTTTGGCTTGTAATAAAATTATTCATTGAATGATTTACTCTAAGACAGTGGTTCTCAAACTGGGGTCCGGTAAATATAAATAAAAAAGGTTGTAGTAAGACTTAGTAAGAATATTAAAGCCCGATGCAGAAAACGTGATGTTGAAAATGAATAAATAATTATTTGAAACGTTCAAACTGCTATACTTCTGTATGGGATTTGATATTCTTACTACGTAAAAAACAATATCTTCCTAAAGCTTTTGTTGAAGGATTTGCTTAAAATTCCGCGAGTTGCGAAATAGCTATCCTCGTATATACAGAGTTATTCCATAACATTAAAATCTTCAGTTGAGCGCTTATAAATCCTCGCGCACTTTCAAGTAGCTTATCAGGACGGAAAGCACCCTCTTGAGCTGCTAGTTTCGTATTACACCACAAAATCACAAGTCCAAAGATTATGCCTTGGAAGGAATATTTTCACTCGCACAACAACAAAAAAAAGCAATATGGGATTGCATCTCTAGTTTAGGAAAAGCTCTGTAGTTTTGGCCAAAAAAGTACAAATCTTGGCCTATTTTAGACTGCCTTTCTCTCAAGTACCTATACTGGGTTTGTCGATGGTACGTGTTTTAGATATTTTTCAGCAGTAATAAACGCTGCTAAAAAGTCCTTACTTTGTAAAGAAGTATTTAAAAGCGGACCCCGTTTTTCAAAATCGTTTAATGCCAAATACAAATAACACGTATTTTAGAGCCGTTTATTTGAAAATAAACTAACGCCGCAATTGTTTTATCTAAGTACGAACTGCTAAATATTTGTTTGTAGTTACACAACTAGGCTTTGTTTTGAAAAGCCGCTGGAACAAACCGGACAAACCGTTCCGGTGTCTTGAACACCGTAAAGCCTTTAAACACATTATTCAGAAGCTGGCATAAATACATATGTTTTTTATCATATTTTTCAATCAACGAATTTTAAACTTGCATTTAAGCTCCTATAAGATCGTCATTTAGAACAGAAACTACAAAACGTAAAAAAGCATGTTTTTTAAAAGGCAGCCCTACATTCCAACCTGTTGGAGCGATGAAATATTTTGACTGGTGATCAATGATCCCGAAGTATTAACTCCTTCCAGACGAAGGTCGTAGTTTGTGTTGCTCGACAATCCAGAAATCTAAAACAGCCAGGTAAAAAGGTGTTTATAAGTTTTTATTCCTATACAACTCTTTACCCTTTGTCAGGGTACGAGACTAATTTTCAATGCACTGTTTTGTTTTAACCTTAGCATGGGACGCACAAAAATTTAAAAATAAAATGATTACTATTGGAGCATATTGGTTGGAGGTTGCAGTAAGACGAAGTAAGAATATCAAAGATATTCAACTATAGGTGTCATTTTGAACGACTGTGTTGAAAATGAATAAAGAGATATTTTAAACGTTCAAAATTATATCTACTTCTGTATGGGCTTTGATATTCTTACTGTTAAAGTCAAATTGTTTTTCAACTAATTTCACTACTGTCTCTAAAACATTCTGATGTTTGAAAAAAACGGTTACAATTACTTTGTTTTGGCGAGTAAGAAAAATATCAAACTCTAAAAACTCTTGCGGAGTGTTGTCGTATGTATCATATTATACGCTAGAAATATAAATATTGATTTTGGCTTCGCACAAAAGTCGCTCTTTACCTGTACTGACGATTCCCCAGCTGCCACGTTTGTTGTTGTGAGGTCTGCAAGATTGCTTCTGTGTTGAGGCCCTTATTTGACCTTGACCTCTGTGACCCCGCTGTTGTTGAAGGTCACATTGGAACTCGTGGATGTGACCCCGATAATTGAGGGCTCAAAAGCTGTGGAATAATGCTGGTTTAGAGGTTCACTAGAATTTAAAGTAACGAATGCGCTTTTATCGGAAAAGTCGGATTATGTGTGAATAGATGTTTAGTGCTACAAACCAGCCCATGATAAATTGGTTCTTTTTTATGGAAAGCATTGGCTGCTTATGCGACGCTTAACACACAGTCGTGCTTTAAAACTTTTGGTAACATTAAATGTGATATAATATCAAACAATAGTGGGTTAACGAAACTTCTTACGGGAGTAACTAGACGCTAAAGCAAGTTTGGAATAATAACATAAAAAATAGCCGCTGAACGTTTTATTTTTATCTTTTTTGCTTGTTTCAGCAGTTATGACGTCATATCATATCGGATCCGATAGTTTTTATCCCAAATATCGGATATCGAAATAAAAGTTTTGGAAATCTCTAATGTATAGGGACTTGTCAATGTTATTGTCGAAAAAGTTGTAAATGTAATGTTGGAATCGCGTGACAAAACTCCTGGTACGATATTCCCCGGAAAAGTCCTTCTTCAAATTCGCCTTATTCCGACAATTTCGTTTTCGCAACTTGGAAATTCGCATGAGCGAAAGACAAAAAGTACGGAAATATGAAATGGGGCGAAATTGAGTTCTTGACTTTCAATACTTCCAAACACTTGTAGTGATACTAAGGATTTTGCGGCTCCTTGCGTTTCTAAACGGAGTTTATAAAACTAACGAGTGCGGTGGAAGATGGTTCTTATGAAAGTCAAGACTTAAACCAACTCTTTACCACAGGTGTTGTAATGTTATTACAGTGCGATTGAAAAATAGGCTCTTTTGTGTCAAACATTTCGAATAAACTGGAAAGGAAATATACTTATTATTACTCAATGTAATAAGCCTTCTATCCTGGATTTAGAATTCCAATATTTTATTATAATATGTTTCTTTTATGTTTAGCAGTCAATTGAATTTTATCTAAAATTATCATAAAAAAATAAACTAAGGCTTCTAGTTTGTAAAGTAATTAATCTGTGTTAAGATTTTTAACTACACATCGTCGTAAGTCTTATATTTTAACTTTAGGCCTAAATATATATTTTTTGGTACTATACAGTATGTTCCTCTATGTTTTTATCATAAAATTAAAAAAAGATTTAAGTTTCAAAAAAGAATATTTTTAGACTGTGTTTCACATTTGTAATAAAGAACAACAACTGTCCAATGTTGTGATTGAAACGAACAAATGCATTGTCTGTCATAAATCGCAACATTCTAGAACCCCGGGTCAGTTCTTAGTACGTCACGCCTCAATGCGCGCGCACGAATTTCTTCGATGACTGTTTTCGCAAAACCAAAAACATCTGGAGCGTAAAAAGTGCTTACACGGCCTTATTCAACGTTGCATTTGAAACACAAGCTTGCTTTAAATGTAGCGCATCGTACCTCGAAATTTGCAAGGGTCCTTTGAAATCGTTTTTCCCAAATTAAGGGTCAAGAAGGGTTAAAAAATGACAAAAAATGGGACAATTCAAATCTCCTACAATTGGACTGCAGTGGTCTTAAAAACACAAGCTTACTTCAAATGTGGAGAATTGTGTTTTAAAATTTTGCAACAGTCCTTTAAAACAGTGAAAAAGTTTGGGTGGCCACAAAAGTGGAGGCAAAATCCCGCTTTTATAGAAAGGTAGTGTTCACAGAACTCTGATTCTAACAAGGCCGCTATCCGCTTGTAAACTAGGCCTTTTCTCAGTTAACGTGTTGTGCGGTTGACAGCGCTGTGCTGTTCACAGTGTTGATTGTCCGCCTTCTATAGTTTCAACTGGGTGTTTCGCTTATCAGATAATACAATTAATAATCTCCAGAAGTATTGTGGTTGGCTAACGAGTCATACGCACGCAACCTTAAAGCGAGAGTCAGAAGCTCAACTAAATTAATCTCGTGCCCCACATATGCCTGTTAATGTTGAAATGCCTGCATAATCTAGGTAAATGGTTTAAAGAAACATAAAAATGCTTTAAATGGAGCCTAGACATGTTGAATCTGCATATAAATTGGCAACAGCTGTAAAGGGTTGAAACAGGGTTTTTAAAATGGAAGATCACTATGTTCAAAGGGACGTATAAATTGGCCGGGCTTGCCAAAGTAATGTTGTTTTTAACACCACCTTGCACACCACCTTGGCTAAAGATGTCTCGCATAATTTACGTAACGAAAACTCGGGACTTATATCGATCAAAAATCACTAACAAACGTAAGTTGTAGCAGCAATTGTTCAAATTTCGCGTAGTTCAAGCAAATAAGTAATCACGGTAAATACCATTCTGCATCCAACGAAAAAAATTCCGTTTGAAAAGTAAATTTGCTTAGTGTTCAAACCGCTGCAACAAACGCGATATTTTACTAACCTAGTCCAAATGTTGCGTAGTTTATACTCGATTAGGGTTGCTGTACGTTGTCTGTGTAAGTGTCCTAATGCCTCATGAAAGAATGTTAAGGAAAACGTCGCAATAAAGACAATATTTTGCGAACTTAGGCTCCATTTACGTGGTTAAACAAACTGCAAAAGCTATCAAGCATAAAAGTATAAACTTTGCCACAACTTTATTTTTATCAAGGCAATGCACTTTACGCAGGTTATTGGCTTATAAATGTGTGAAAACGCTTTACCCTTTTCGTCAAGAGGTTTTGCGAGAAGTTACACGCCCGCCCTTTCGAGTTAACATGCAACCACTGTTGTGTGATGTTTTTGAATGGTACGACTAAATAGTCGACTATAGCACACAACACTTGGCTAAGCATGTCATACATCTTTTGGGTAACGAAAACCCTTGACATTTGTCAATTGACAATAACTCCCAAACGTAAAACTTTAGGTTGCAGCAGCAATTGCTTAGACTTGCTTGATAGCGTCATGTTCAAGCAAATACGTAATCCCGGTACTAAACTGCGTCAAACGTGAGAAAAATGTTAAACTGCTGCAATAAACGCAATATTTCGCGACATCTGCCTAGTATTGCGTGGTTAAACACATTGTAAGAAGTCATTAGGCTTTGGCCTCAATCACCATCACAATATTTTAGGGAAGGCTTGTTGTACGATATACTTGTAGATTTCCTGATGTTTATTCAAAGTATGTTTAATATACGACCCGTGTGGCGTGTGGTAGCAGTATTTGATGCCAACGAAAGAAAACCTCGTTTGAAAAGTAAATCTGCTTAGCGTTCA
The DNA here is from genome assembly GCF_963924565.1 of Ascidiella aspersa. Lineage (NCBI taxonomy): Eukaryota > Metazoa > Chordata > Ascidiacea > Phlebobranchia > Ascidiidae > Ascidiella > Ascidiella aspersa. The sequence continues at coordinate 925,932 of NC_139448.1, read as the reverse complement.
AACTGCGACAACAAATGCGATGTTTTGCGAACTCTGTCTAAATTTTGCGTGGTTAAATATACTGCTAAACGTAGCAAACTTAAGTCTTTGCTTGGAACGTTGCACACGATCGGTTACAATAAATTTCATAACATGTTGTGTTTTTGTGCGTTTACGTGAGCATATTGTTTACACCAAAGCGCTGGTCGTCCCTTGACTTATAAGGATTTAAATTAAATTACTCTTTTCACACGTTTTTTTATACACAGCAACAAAATATGTAGCGACAATTATCGATCCAGAATTGCTAACAAACGCCATAAAAATAAAAGTTGCTCACCCGTGTCCGGTTTGCGACGGCGCTCGCTTGAGATGCGAGACTTTCTCTCATAGAAAGAAACAAATTTTTTTATGTCTGGGAGCAAACGAGTTTCTTTCTATTTTTCCCACTTGCTCTGAGGCTTGCTTAAGAGGGAGCAGAATGAACCACGTTACTCACGTTACCCTAACCCTAACCCTAACCCTAAATCGCGAACATGCAGCTCACAAACATTCCACTTTATTATGTTTAGATTACCATAGTATTAAGACCAACGGCATAATAAAGCCCGAAATACGCATTAATACCTACCACAAAATAAGATCGAAATCGTTTAAATACGACATAAACATGTCGAAATAATTACTAAATTCATCGTTATAAAGCCGAAATTGACAAAAATAACGCCTGAAACTGTACAGGGAAAAGTGTTTTCTTAACTTCGTTAAAAAATAACATTTTTATGTCTATACAGAGCCGGTTACAACACATTTCAAATAAAAAAGTCCTGACATGTGCAACAGCTTAGGCAGTGTTAAACGTAAAATAACAAAAAAACACCCGACTTAAGAAATTAGAAACACGACAATACACCAAGCAATTATAACACAAAGTAAAAATGAAAACTCAAGATTCCCCTAATGTTATTAGCATAATCTGGCGCAGTAATATCAGCTACATGACGCGTGCCATAATTAGTACACAGGTGATGTGAACAGCAAGTAGATATTGCCCATAACTTACCGGAAACTTTGCAGACAAAGCAGATTGCAACGATTAATGAAGTTAAGAGCTGCACATAAACCCGACTCATCGATGCCATTATGTTCAATGGCGGGCTAGTACATTTGTTAATACAAGATATACTAAGTGTCGACAATATCTAAAATATTAAAACAACCGTTGTATGAAGGTCGATTTCACGTTACTCAACTGCTTTATTCTGTTTCGTGCTGAAATTAAGGCAAATATCTTTATTCAACATGTAACTCTTTCACCAAAAAATTACTATTGACAAAATATAGCTTTTTTGAGTGTCTGATTTTATTTACGCCGAAATTATCTGAAACTTGTTCACTCAATAAGTAGCTTTTCACCGACAAATGACTATTTACAAAATTAATATAAAGCTTAAACTTAAATCGAGTAGAAACGGAATGCTTAGAATTAAATTTCCGTAACGTTTAGGCCTAATCTAAACCAGTGAAAACAGATTTTTTACTTAAACCCAAGCCCGCTTAAAGCTAGATTCAGCGCATAAACAGGCCTAACACGTTTAAGCTAAAATGCAGTGAAATCCACGAACCGTCATGCAGTTTATTGCCACGGTTTCGCATCGTTTCTTGGAACCCTTTTCCACTATAGCTAGACTGAACGCCTCATAACACACATTTGTGCTTTTTCAGCAAAATCTCGTTCCGCTAAACTTAATTTTCCTCGCCAATGGATTCCCGCCGCTTCAACAACCACAAAGGACTTTATTTAACAGGACAATTTTGAATAAAATTTAACTTATTAACTGTGTAGAGAAACGATGCTTGTCTGTTTGTGCTTGCAATTTGTTGTATTCGTAGAAGGATTATTTATTTATTTATTTTTTTTTTTATTTTTTTTTTCTTATTTATTTTTTTTTAAGAAGGTTTATTGCTCATAGACGTAGCAGTAAAGTAGAATGAAAGAACGAATAACACGCACTGTTATATAGGGCGCAGAATGCAATCACCATTCCAACGTAAGCCAATAATTACGGCGCCTTAGGAACGGTAGCGAAATAGCAACACGAGAAACACGTGTACAAGGCGTGTTCAAGGCGTGCACAAGGCGTGCACAAGGCGTGCATGCTGCATGGTAGTAGACTCATAGAGTGCGACAACGAAATACACGTACTAAGATGATACGGTGGTCGAACTCCATGACACAATTATAACGTGTCCGCCTGGTAAAGTGTTAAATATTTCACTTCGATACTCATTTACTTTCGTGGCCGTTCTGGCAAATCCAGCCGACATTTCGACTCAATTAATCCCCATCGCAGTCGCTCTTGTGCTGTATAGTGTCACGCTACTGCAGGATAAAACACTACAGTCAACGATGCGCTCCTTACTGGCAACACGTTTTTTTACTGCGCTGCAAGCCATTTCATTAAAAGCGAGCTATGCTGAATTATGTGAATGTACAATAAATCTATAAGCGATCTGACAGTATGCACTTTGAAATGCAACGACAGTTTCTTTAAGTGGAGTTCATTTAGCACAGTGGTCATGTCTCCCTGTTGATATACAACTGTTTATAGTTTCAGGTACATTGGTTGAAGGTTGCAGTTTGACGTCGAATAAATTTGAAAGCCTGCACAGAAGTGAGTTGTATTTTTTACAAGTTTTGAATAAATGCGATTGGATAAGCTGTACGCGAAACCTTCGTCAGGGCAGTTTTATAAGCGATACAAGCAGCAACATTACATTCAATCAAACATTACTTTCAATTTCCCTAGCGTTGCACAATAGCAGGTCAACAAATTCCACACTAAAAATCACACCTACTTTCCCAAATAGTCGAAGGTCCTATAACTATAGTATAGCGAGTTTACCCGCAAATGGCAACACTAAGCTAGCAGAAACCTTTTTCTTTATGATTTGAGAATAAAATCCCCGCATTTCAGAACGTGAGAAATTAAGCTGTAACTTACAACCATTAAACGGTGCGAGGTTCCAATTGCCTTCACCAATAACTTGTTTCCTTAAACCGGTGCTTTACCAATTTTTAATGCTAAGTGTAAGTATAAAAACAAGGCTTTAGCAATCCAATTCTCTTCGCTAAACCTTTTGAAAGCTTACCCTAACAACACTTAAGACATTGGAAATATTAACTTCGAATTTAATTAATATGAGCCATATCTTTGTATTGCTTCCACAATTTTCTTACACTTTGACAAATCTTGCTTATAACCTCAATAACCATGTGAACTACTGCAGTCGGCGAACCAACCAAATCAAACGGTGGCACAAAACATGGCCCGGAAGCCGGCAAAACTTAATCATTTGGATTTAAAAGTTTAAATTCAATTATTACGAGCCACGTTTTCGAATCTTGTCCTACAAAATTTCGTAGAAATTTTACTCAGAGCCAATCAGTATAAATCCATCCATGTGAAGTAGCAGTCGGCGACCCAACCAAATTAAACGGCCACCCAGTTTTGGGTCGCGACCCATGGGTTAAGAAAAACTGCGCTAAGTTATCCATCAAACTTAATCGCGGAGAAAAGGCGGCTATCATAGTTGCGTCATAATAGAGAGGCTCGAGCCTCGACGAAACCTGAAACTATGGATGGCGACAATTTAAGAGGAATCTAGAGTAGACTACACTTCCCGTCTGTATACTATTTCTGCTATATGTTGTGCAAATAAACGCTTTTGGCGGCAGGTCTAGAATCCTACCGTATTTTTACAGTAACGAAACGAGTTGTCAGAATTGAAATTACCAGCAAGAAATAAATATGAGAGAATAAATATAATATTTAACTAGATCAGTGGTTCCCAAACTGCGGGTCATGGCCCACCAGCGGGCCATTACACTAATTTAAGTGGGCCATAAAGCTATTTAAAAATATTGCAACTACACATTTTTAGTGGGGGTGCTATCTGCAGTGGCATGCAAACGATCGGTAGACGTGAGATTTTTGGCACAGATGTTCATTTTGGCGTTGTATTTTGATTTTTGCCCGAACCCAACTTGATTTCGGTGTACTCCCCCCCCCCCCGTATAACCCCCTAAACCCCTAACATCATTGCAAAGTGCTAAAATGGTCGTTGAAATAAATACATACTTGACAAGGTAGACGACAGTAAACAGAAAAGATAATAATAAAGTGGCAATTAAATAAAGTGCAGAAGGTTTTTTTGACACATAGCTCCCCCACTATTTTGTTTCACTAAAATAGTTGTTGGCAAATCTAAAAAGTATTCTGACTGCGAAGACTGGGCATGCGAGTTGTTTAACTTCAGCAGACTTATCAGAAACTTATTGAAGCTCTATTTGTTGTTAGACAAATGCTCTTAAGGAATAAAAATGTTTATAATATTGGAAAACTTTCGTTAATCAATATCACTAGACATCATTAGAGGTGTTAAAACGGTAGGCCACCATCCTGTTTTATAAAAAAATTTGAAAACCTGAAGTTTTTGTCTGTGCAAAGTGCATTAAGTTTTTCGTTCGCCCAAGGTTTGTTTACTTTTCAAACGAAATAGTTGGCGCGCAATAAAGCGAGGCTTTCTGTGGAAAAACAAACAAACCGGGTCGGTAGCGTCGGACGAGAGAGGGACCTTCTGGTTAAAAATCAACTTGAGTTTCAAGTTGCGAATCGTGAGATCGATCACTAATCCTCACGCAATGCTCGGGCTGCAATATAAATTATTGCAACATTAAGTTAATAACATTTAACACTTTTTAATCTGAACCTACGCGACATAAAATAAAATGGTTGCGTAAACCAGTTGAACCATTCGTAAACCAGTTGACCAAAAATGGTTGCGTAAACCAGTTGAACTATTCGTAAACCAGTTGAACCAAAAATGGTTGCGTAAACCAGTTGAACCATTCGTAAACCAGTTGAACCAAAAATGGTTGCGTAAACCAGTTGAACCATTCGTAAACCAGTTGAACCAAAAATGGTTGCGTAAACCAGTTGAACCATTCGTAAACCAGTTGAACCAAAAATGGTTGCGTAAACCAGTTGAACCATTCGTAAACCAGTTGAACCAAAAATGGTTGCGTAAACCAGTTGAACCATTCGTAAACCAGTTGAACCAAAAATGGTTGCGTAAACCAGTTGAACCATTCGTAAACCAGTTGAACCAAAAATGGTTGCGTAAACCAGTTGAACCATTCGTAAACCAGTTGAACCAAAAATGGTTGCGTAAACCAGTTGAACCATTCGTAAACCAGTTGAACCAAAAATTGCTGCGTAAACCAGTTGAACCATTCGTAAACCAGTTGAACCAAAAATGGTTGCGTAAACCAGTTGAACCATTCGTAAACCAGTTGAACCAAAAATGGTTGCGTAAACCAGTTGAACCATTCGTAAACCAGTTGAACCAAAAATGGTTGCGTAAACCAGTTGAACCATTCGTAAACCAGTTGAACCAAAAATGGTTGCGTAAACCAGTTGAACCATTCGTAAACCAGTTGAACCAAAAATGGTTGCGTAAAACAGTTGAACCATTCCCATTAAAGCAAAGTGATGGTTAAATATACAACGCCATGTTTTGCCAAACAGTTTTCTGTCTCTTTTATTTTACGCTCCATACACGAGTAGCTTTTATTATCACCTTTGGGTTTTTCAAACTAATGTAAAGTTTTTACAAGACTTCAATGATTCTCAAACTGTTTGCTTTGAACGATTCTCAAGTGACAAAGCCGCGTGAACAAAACCGTAAAGCTGCTGATATTTCGGGAAGTTTTTAAATTCGCAAATCTTGCTCAGCTGCGCCTCTTGTGGCCAAATGTGTAGCTTCGAAAACTTAACGGCGGCTTGGCGAGCTCATTAGCGTAACGTTAGCGCTGTCTGGAAAGCCACAGCGCAACAATTACCAGAAATTTGGAATCCAACCCGGCTCTCTGTCGCCTCTAGCGGACAACGGCGGCTTGAGAGGCTGATAACTTGGCGAGCTCATTAGCATAACGTTAGCGCTGTCAGAAAAGCCACAGCGCAACAATTACCAGAAATTTGGAATCCAACCCGGCTCTCTGTCGCCTCTAGCGAACAGCGGCGGCTTGAGAGGCTGACAACTTGGCGAGCTCATTAGCATAACGTTAGCGCTGTCTGTAAAGCCACAGCGCAACAATTACCAGGAAATTGGAATCCAATTCGGCTCTCTGTCGCCTCTAGCGGACAACGGCGGCTTGAGAGGCTGACAACTTGGCGAGTTTATCCGCATAACGTTAGCGCTGTCTGTAAAGCCACAGTGCAACAATTACTAGAATTTTGGAATCCAATTCGGCTCCCTGTCGCCTCTAGCGGACAACGGCGGCTTGAGAGACTGACAACTTGGCGAGCTCATTAGCATAACGTTAGCGCTGTCTGTAAAGCCACAGTGCAACAATTACGAGAAATTTGGAATCCAACCCGGCTCTCTGTCGCCTCTAGCGGACAACGGCGGCTTGAGAGGCTGACAACTTGGCGAGTTTATAAGCATAACGTTAGCGCTGTCTGTAAAGCCACAGCGCAACAATTACCAGGAAATTGGAATCCAATTCGGCTCTCTGTCGCCTCTAGCGGACAACGGCGGCTTGAGAGGCTGACAACTTGGCGAGTTTATCCGCATAACGTTAGCGCTGTCTGTAAAGCCACAGTGCAACAATTACTAGAATTTTGGAATCCAATTCGGCTCCCTGTCGCCTCTAGCGGACAACGGCGGCTTGAGAGACTGACAACTTGGCGAGCTCATTAGCATAACGTTAGCGCTGTCTGTAAAGCCACAGTGCAACAATTACGAGAATTTTGGAATCCAATTCGGCTCCCTGTCGCCTCTAGCGAACAACGGCGGCTTGAGAGGCTGACAAATTGGCGAGCTCATTAGCATAACGTTAGCGCTGTCTGGAAAGCCACAGTGCAACAATTACGAGAATTTTGGAATCCAACCCGGCTCTCTGTCGCCTCTAGCGGACAACGGCGGCTTGAGAGGCTGACAACTTGGCGAGCTCATTAGCATAACGTTAGCGCTGTCTGTAAAGCCACAGCGCAACAATTACCAGGAAATTGGAATCCAATTCGGCTCTCTGTCGCCTCTAACGGACAACGGCGGCTTGAGAGGCTGACAACTTGGCGAGCTCATTAGCATAACGTTAGCGCTGTCTGTAAAGCCACAGCGCAACAATTACCAGGAATTTTGAATCCAACCCGGCTCTCTGTCGCCTCTAGCGAACAACGGCGGCTTGAGAGGCTGACAACTTGGCGAGCTCATTAGCATAACGTTAGCGCTGTCTGGAACATTAAGACTTATGTGATAATATTGAACTCTGAAAACGTGTTAGCTTTAAAACGTTAAGTTATCAAACAACTTACTTGGAATAGTCAAATTTTTGTTGCAAAAGATTTACCGATAAAGTCACTCTTACCTTTCAAAATTATTAACAGACCGCGAAGTTTAAAGCAGGGCTGCGGAGTCGGTTTAAAACAACCTGAGTCCGATGAAATAAAGTCGAGTCCCGAATCCTGCTCCACAGCCCTGATTTTAAGTCATACTTTGCACTAAATATTCTTGATGCAAAGGTTTAAAACATTTATAGTTGCATCCAACTTTCTGACAGTTATCGTCTCTCGTATTTTATGTAAACTACTTCAACCAGTGGTGATAGCAAGCCTGAAAAACATAGTGGAAAAATATAAGTTCGCTTTAAACGTGTCGCAATCTCCTTGGATGCAATTAGATTAAGATTTCAGATGCAAATTTGCGCACGACATCAAACGATAAGCTCACTTTTGCGATCACGATCGCGGTCATTTAACGTCTGTCACTTGCCCAATTCAATTCACAATCGAGCGAAATTTTACCAAAACACTTCTACAAATCGCATTGAACTGAAAAACTCTCCTCACCGCGAATTTTAAACTCGTTAGCATGTTGCGCAACAAAATTCTTAAAAATACGACCTTTATACTTAATCTCTTTCTTTGACATTTTTCGCATTTTCAATTTATCAACAAAGTGATCGAGCACCACACGAACGATCAAAATTAAAAGATCCAGTTGCACTCTTTATCAATTTAATTCTATCATCCTGTACGTCACGACTCTTACTTTTTACTGTGTTTTTCGCACTATCTGTACGAGTCACACCCTGAACATTCAACAAAGCAGCACTGTTACTACCGCAACTGTCTGCACAAAACCCAGCGCCACTAGTTTTATCACATTGAACTAACAAACTCTCCTCAACCGCCAATTAATGTTTATTTAAGTTTTTAATATTTTTTTTAATTTAGAAAATATAGGGCATTCTTATAGATGTGGTGAAATTTTTTTCCTAAAATATTTAAGATAAATATGTTTAATTTGCCGTTACATTTTTGTGTTGACCCTGTGTGTTGGCTAGCTTTTGGTAAGAATAGTTTATGTAAATGCCTTGTTGCGATATTTTGAACTGCTGGTTTGTAATTGCAACATTATTATCTTTTGACCGAAGGTTTCTAAGAATATTCTTCAAAACCTTCTTCAAAACTAAAATGTAGCAAAAACATTGCTATCTTGTGTAGGGAAGGTTGCCCTTGATGGGACATTTTTGTTTCGACTCATTGTAGCTTTAAACTATAACAATAAATTTAAAATATTTTTGGTCGAACTGTTTAGCACATTTCTCATGTACCCATATTGGCTGCATTGTATCCAGTCTTCTGTGGAGGTCAAATAGCTTTCACCACACAGAGCGCAGGACCAATCTTTTTCGGGTGAGGTTCCTTTTTCCTTTTGTGGTCTGTTTTTTCGGAATAAATTTTGTTTTGTTTTTTGTACTGCAGTGTAATTCTGTTATTTCCAATTCCTTTTTCCTTCAAAGTCTTTTTATTCGGTAATCCTGTTAGTAAAGTAGATGACTGCGCCCTTCCACTTCTTTTCTGGTTAGTGGCAACTGGTGGAGGGCTGACGTCATAAACCGAGATGGATTCTAACGGCACCCCTCAGAAATAATTAATAGATTGTGACACCCCTACAAGATTTTTCCGTATGTAATCCACTAGAATGTCACAATAAACGGAACTGGAACAACACACATCAACTCTACACACCTTACGAAGTTTTAATTGGATTTATTCCACTCTAATCTTACACAAAAAGCTGTAAAAGTTGTAGCAAAAATCAGATTCTTGAAGATTTCCCAAAATAGGCACCCGGGTTGAGAAACACTGCTTCACACACATGGAACAAAGTGAATTGCCTATCACTCCATTTCTTACTCACTCCCACAAAGCCATCGGGCGAAGCGCGAAAAAAGTGCCTTTATTTGGTTAAAATTTTAATTTAGGAGACGCGACGCATTGGTTGAAAAACACACATTTCTCGATTTAATGTCCTATATACATATTGCTTGGGCATATTTTTTGCGTAACTTATCTTGTTTGAAAAGTGTTACTAAAAATACAATGGCCTGAGGAAAACAATCTGAGTCGAAACCGACAATAACTTTGCCAAAATTTTTTAAAATTTGAAGACTATAAAAAATATAAAAATATGTTTGAAAAGTGTTAATAAAATACATCAGTATAAACATCAACACGGATTTAGGAAATATCTCTCAACCTCACTTGCCGCAACAGAATTATATGAAAACCTTTTAATTAACCAAGAAAAACATAGATATAGCTGTATAGTTTTCCTTAATTCAGCCAAGGCCTTTGATACCATAGACAACCAAATATTACTTAAAAAACTAAATCATTATGGTATCAGAGACCCACCCTTGAAACTAATAGAAACTTTTTTAACGCAGAGAAAGCATAGTAAAAAAAATAGAAAGAACTCTTTCAATCAATTCAGTATTAAAATAAGGGATAATAAATTAAACAGGTAAATTCCGCTAAATAATAGGCCTCATCATAGATGATAAATTGTCATGGATACCTCAATTAAAATGATCGAACAAATAAATTCTATGAGAATTGGACTTTTATCAAAAATGAAATATTATTTAGACCAGGGAGCCGAACCGTTTGGCTTTTCAGGTTCAGGTTCGGTTCGGGTTCAAGGATTTTGTCGAAATTCGGTTCAGTTCCGATTTCGGTTTTAAGCAATTTAAAAGTTCCGGTTCAGCTCCGGTTCGACTACATTTAGTTTCAAAACCGGTTTATAAAGTTCCGGTTCGGTGCAATATGAGATGAAAATGTGGGTCAATAAATGTGGAGTTACGTGACGTAAACATGCTGCTCGTTATTAAAATACCTGAAAATTAAAAACAATGTAATCAGTATTCACTTTTTTATAAAATTTCAACATGGCAAAACTCGACTATGTAAAATATAGGTTGTGACGTCATGCTGGAGTGAACCGCTTTTGTTGACAGGTTCGGGTTCGGTTAAGGTTCTTTTAAATTATAGGGTTCAGTTCCGGTTCGGCTACTTACAATTTTACATAAAACGGTTCAGGTTCGGAAAAATTTGGAGTAAAACCGGTTTATAAAGTTTCGGTTCGACTCCCTGATTTAGACAAGCGGTTCTCAACCTGTGGGCCATAGGTACTTTTCAGGTGGGCCACAGACCAATTTAAAAAAAAAAGCTGGATTTATGGAAGAATTTAGTTTCATTTGTGTCATTATACCTAAGTTTACAGGAATAATGGCTTGGGGAGGAATTGAAGGAATGTAAATAAAACGTAAATTAATTGTTCAGAAGCAAGTACCTCACTAATGCACGGTTGAATAAATAATCTGTTTGATACAAAAAACTATTGGGCCACAGATTTTTAGTGCAACGAAAATGGGCCACGAAAGAAAAAAAATTGAGAACCACTGATTTAGACTCTCATGCACTTCGCCTTTTATATTATAGCTTAATCAATACTCATCTTCGATATTGTGTTGTAACCTGGGTAGAGCTTATCCAACTAAATTAAAACAACTTGAAGTATTACAGAACAGGGCAATCAACATTTTAAGCGGCACCCTCCCAAAACAAGATTACTTCCATTTATACCGTAATCATTCAATATTCAGATTACTCGACCTAACCAAATTGGAAATACTGCAAATAGCGCATAACTTCAAAAACAACAAATTACCAGAAACATTGGCAAATTTGATGGCCCCTCTAGAAAACTTACATTCCCATAATACAAGGCTGCGGGGTAAACAAAACTATTTTCAAGTCGGCGCCTCCACCAACTCAGAAAGAAAAACCATGAGATTTTTAGGGCCAAAATATTGGGCGAATTTAGAGATAAATATTAAACTATTACCATACAAGTGATTTGTTAAGGCGATTAAACTAATGTTGTTGAACTCTTACCACGAGGGAACGTAAACACAAAATCAAAACAAGCCCTAGGCAAATGAAATGGTTAAATCATGTAATCTTCGAAACAGGGGTAATAATGAAGTATTTTACACAAGATGAAAAACACTAGTTAAAATTTTAGGTACAAAAAAACCTGCGTGCAATCAGTTCTGCATCAATAGTTGTTATAAATCATACCATTTATTTCTCAGGCAACCTTGGATTTTACGTAAAAAAAACGTTACGAAAATGAAACTGAATAAAGTAAAACAATGCAGTGAACTTTAATGTTGACAAGGCAATTACAAACAACAGAAAAGTATAAAAATATCGACTTAATAAGAACAAACAAGACGCTAAATGCGTGGGCAGCAAAGTACCGGGGCGGCACTTATTACAAGGCAACGAGCAAAACGGCAAACACAAGTTTATAAAAGTTTTAGGTTGAGAGGTGTTAGTTTTAAAACAAAAGCTACATTAGAAAGATGTTATCGAAAAAAATCCTTTATGTATTGTTTAAGTTGCGATGAGACGCAAAGATGCCTTTCAACTAAAACCATTTTATCAAAATGGAACATACTACAACCCCAATGAAAAAAATAGAAATTACGCACAATAGGTAAATAATAAAAGGCGTGGCGTGTTGCCCACCCCCCGGAACCACCCCTGCCCCTCATTTCGCTTCCATCAACAGGAAAGCTGATAAATGTTTCGCATCACGGAGGGACGATTGTTGGTCGCTCGAAGCAATCCAAGATCAGTCGAACTTCATTTCTAAAAATCCACTCTCTTCATCTGCAAAACACAAGATGAAAATTTGAAAGCTGATAAAAGTGTTTTCAACTGAAAGAACCCGTCACATCTGTTTACAACAATTGTAATCTAGCCCATCTGATGTTGCTGTATTTACATCGGGGGTAAATTAAAGAAGTGTTGTTAAACTGGGTCCGTAGGTGAGTTGAGAACCAACCAGTCACATCTGCCCCCCACAGTTTATCAAGAGTGTCCATAATAATAATAACAGTTTTGTAACTGACCTTATATTAGCGCAAACATATTGCAAACCAAAACCTATTGATGCATGGTTAGAGAATGAAAATTGAACAATAGCTAAGAAGAGGCACTTTGCATAATAACATCCATTATGTAATGTATACAGAGCTAAATAATGTACATATGTAGTGAGTGATGTTACTTTTCACAATTTACATTAGAAAGGAGACAAGCGAAAAATAATTTAGGATAATATAATGAATAAAAAAAAGAAGTCGCGAAGTAACGGTGATAAGAACTGCAACGGAAAAATACACCCGCAAGGCGAAAGTAGTGAGGTCAATGGGAAGCAACAGATACACGCAAGAAGGAATTAGTAATAAAATAAAATGAAAAAGAACTCGACGATAGAAATGCGCGAATATACCATTTATGTATTAAACAAATACAAGGGGACTGAGAGCGTGTCTACGTTGAGAGCGGGTTTGTTTATACAGCAGCACAAGCCCGCTCTCAATGTTGACACGGTAAGGGGAAAATGATCATAAGGGCAATAATATTGCAACTGGGCAAAAAAATATAGTAGTCAAACAATAAATAAAAACACAATGGAACAGGGTTTACAAGACGGGTCAAGAAAATCAAGCTGAACCCGATATCATTTTGTCAATATATTACACACAGCGTATTAATATAGAATTGTTATATCCAGTCCTCATAAAAAAACATTTGAAAGTGTAATAATATTTACAAATGATCAAATATTACATAGTTTTGTTTTCAGATAAATTTAAATTAAAAAAGTGTGATAATATTTACAAACAATTTCACACCTTAATATTACAAGGTTTTTGAATTTAAACCAAACAAACTTAAATCACAAAATCACCACTGAAAATTTGTATTACATAAATATGTTTTTATTGGAAAAAGTTTGATAATGTTTACTACAAAATCAAATATTACAGCCTAATCCATATATCAGGGTTTTTAAACAAGAACAAATCAAATCACATAAGTTCACCTCGGAAAGTTCGTTGTAGAAAGCTTTCTCAGCAGTTGCGATGTTCGTAACAATGTCGGCGCACAGGACGACCCGTGAGTCGAAAAGGTCGGGAAGTTCTTCTTGAAGTTGTGAGTTCAGCGTCTCATAAGTAACATGAGCCTCTGTCACGTGATCCTGGGCCTATCACGTAAAAATTATGTTCGAAAGATAATCCGCAATAAAACATAAAGTATATGCGGAATGCAAGTTTATTCAAATCTATATTTCTAATAGTTTGATTTTGGTTACCACTTAAAAGTTTTGAAGATCCTCATTTTGTCCAAAAAAAAAAAAAAGAAAATGTAACAACTATAATTTGCAAAATATCTTGTTAAAAAAATCAAAACAAATGAATCAGTAGAAACTTCAAAAATATAAACTTTACCGATTATGGATTGCAGGTATCTTTTCATATCTTGCTGGAACTTTGTAAACTGAACCTGAAAAATCAATTAAATATTTAGAAAAAGTGATTTCTCAACCCATAGGTAGCGAACTAAAACTTTGTCGCCTTTTGATCTGGTCGGGTAAAGACTAAAGTAATTCACATGCTAAGATTTATTGAGGTTGCTTCAAGCAAGATTTCTACAAAATTTAAAAAAATTGAGGAAATCATGAGTGAATTGAGGAAGCAATACAAAGACACCTGACTTGTTAATATTAATTTATTATGTTTTTCCCTTAAAAATGTTCAGCGGGTAGAATTAGGTCGGCAAAGCTTTGCTGGTATAGCTCAGTGTTTGGGACATGGTGAAAAAAGTTAAGAAACACTAATATTCTAAGAATACAGTTAAAGTGTGACAACTTATATTGAAGATTTTTTGCAACATTTTTACTCAAGGGAGTCTTAAACTGCTTGTAATTTTTTTTACAAGGGATTCATTTTTGCATATCTGACTGTTAGATCAATTGAGGCCAAAATAAATAAAAACATGATAAAAAATATACGGTAAGTTTTATAAATTAGATTTGTTTTTGTTTTTGACTGCAGACCTGGCATCATTCTATGGAGCATCGGTGAAGAAGTGCTGTTTAAATGCATCATCCGACTAATAAATTATAAGCCAGATAACACCTATTTCTCTGAAATTACTGTAATTATTCTTTAAATTTTATATACTGTTTTAACTGTGATGAGGTCTTAAGATTTTCGAAAAACCAACAGGATTGAAACAGTTTTATAATGAATGCTTTCAATAATCTTTGTTAATATTCACTGTGTGGCGGTGAAATAACAAATAATTTAAACTGTTGACACTAGTCTTTGGAAGAATACATTTCATACAATACATTAGGTTTCATTGAAATGAATTTGTGGCTAATTATGTAAAGAAAGCTTAACTGTTGACAAAACACTTCAATAAGAGTGATTTGCTGCTGTGCCAATCTCAGTAAAAAATTAAAATTCAAATACTTTTCAAAAGCTTGTAACAAACTCAATTCATGTTTGCTAATTTGACAATTAAGGCCATTTGCCGGGATTTAAATTTTAATTTGTGAAATGACTGTTGTGACAGTGATTTCTAAACTCTAGTTTTTATTTTCACCTAAAATGTCTATTGTCCAAAAGCATTCTGAGTTTCTCATTTGAAAAAAGTTTTTGGCCATGAAGCTGAAATGTTAGACCTAAAAATTGCCAATCTTGGTCCAAACATTTCAAATGCGACATAAATTCAAAACTTTTCAAAGAAAAAATTTTAGTTTTTTGAAAAACCTAAATTGGATCGCTCAATAGTTTTTGAATAGAATTCTAAAACAAAAGAGTTTAGATGCCGAGTTTAACACAACAGCAAATATAGTTGAAAATTTGGAAAGAAATGATAATTTAAGCTGACTGACAAAATTCAAAGACAATCAAATACTTGTGGCAACTTTTATTAGCGATAATATTAACAAATCATTTATAATCTGGTAATCTTAACTTATCATGATATGCTACATGAAAGTTTAATAAAATTGTAAATTATTTACCAAAGATAGTTTTAAGGAAGTTTGCAGGTTAACTTTTTTATGCACACCGGAGGTGCAGAATCTTAACACAACTCAGCCTTTTTATAAAACCTGTCTGCATTCTGTGGCAGGTGCACATCCAACCTTTTTATAAAGCAATTTGTGTGTACACTACAATTTTATTGAAAATTTAGCGAGGTTTGGTGATTTTAGGTGTTTTTTCAGCAGACGCTTGGATAAAACAAAGTATGAAGACTCTAATCTGAAACTCACAAAATGAACCAAAACAGATGCTAGAGAATACATTATTTTCTGAAATAAAAAATTTACACATAAATTTTGAAAAAAAGTTGAAATGTGGTTAAATCTGGAACGTCGTTGTGCATAAAATCATGATTACACAATTGTACACCTGAAAATTTGGCTCTGCACACCTGATGTCCTCAAAAAGTGTAATCAAGTGCAGACTAGCACACAGTTAGTAAATTGACGCAGCCAACATTTGATACTGACCTTTTCCCGACCTCTGAACGCCATTTTCGTGACGTTACGCTTCAACCGAGCGCTACTTTCCCTTCTATTTCCAGAGTCCGACATTTTGTCGCAAATTTATGAAACAATTTGAAATTTAAAGCACAACAGAATTCTTTGATTTTATACTTTATGTCGTAATACAAAACATATGTTCGAACAAATTTTAGTTTTGCAGCCTGTATGGAAATGGTAAATTGATGTTAGACCTGAAAAATTATAATAAAATATTGCTAATGGTACGTCAAATTCTTAAAAACCTGCGGTCTAAATGTTAATTGGAAAGCCTATTAAACTGAAACTTTCAACCCATGATCTTGTAAGACCCAAGATTGCATTCTGTAATTTGTGGCCGTAAATAATTTAAACCAAAAAATACTTTTGCATAAATCTTATTTTCAAATTCGGCATAAGTCTAGAATCTTACAAATTTTTTTTTAAGTAACCAAAAGAGTTGTCCAAATTGAAACTGCAATAAATAAATAAATAAAGTGGTAAATACTTCGATAAACCCAAACACTTACTCGCAACCTAAACCAAATAATGTTAGCAATATAAACCCCCGGACAAAAATGTGCTTCAGTTACCGTATTTAACTCCCAGTTTGCAATTTTAATTTTGAAGACTGGTTTCATAATTGTTTTTCATCATTGTACAAAAAGGTGGCAGAATTCTTAGCCTGTGTCCCAAATTCGGCGCTCTTTCACTATTGTACGTAAAAATTAATTAAAAAAAACAACTTTCTTCAAATGCCGCATACCACAACACATATTGTTTGGGTTAGGGTGCGGGTTAGCGTTTGGTTGAGGGTGGGTCAAGTTATTATTAATAATAAACATAATATTACTTGACCCACCCTCACCCAAACGCTAACCCGCACCCTAACCCAAACAATATGCGTTGTGGTATGCGGTATTACTTTGTTTTGTTTTTTGCATAACTTTTCACGTACATAAGTGAAAGAGCGCCGGATTCTAGACCAGCGCACTTAGCCAGAGCCTAAATAATGTGCGTTGATTTAATAATGGTTTTGTTTATTTACAGTTTGAACGCTGTGGTAGAATTGTAGACCAGCGCCCAATTTTTCGCCTTTTGTATTGCTGCATTTCGTAATAGTTTTTTAACTGTACAATATTAAAAAGTTTGACGAAAACTTTTGCAAATGTTTTTAATTTGCTGCAAAATTTTTGCTTCGCCCTTTTCATAGAATACTTAAACACAGAGCAACTTCGGGTCAAAATCAACACTGACCTCTAAACTGCAACCTCGAGTCAAAATCAACACTGACCTCTAAACTGCAACCTCGAGTCAAAATCAACACTGACCTCTAAACTGCAACCGATTCCCGTCAAATGAAAAAACAAACGAATTAAAACTGTTGTTAAGCTTCGATTGGAATCACAAACTTTCTAAATTGACAATTTAAATTGCCTGCAAACATAGTTGTTTGAATAATTTGCTTAAATGTGGCGATTTATCAAGTAAGGTGATTTCTCTAGCACCATCTACCGGTTACTTTTAATCCACCGATAAAAACTCAATTTTTTCTGTTGCTTTAAATCTGTGGTTTGCTGAAATTTTACTCTATCTGAGCAGGTTTGTGTAACAAAAACACACTTAAGGTATTTACCCTCAGGATCAATTAAATCTACGTGATTGGTTATTTCCGCATCAATGAGAGGCTTCAAGTAAAATGTTTGGTTTTTAAATCTAACGCTCTTCGACACCAAAAGCTAGCCAACACACAGGGGTCAGCGCACAAATGTCACGCCAAATTAAACATATTTATCGTAAATATTTAAGAAAAAAATTTCACCACAACTATAAGAATGTCCTAGATTTTCAAAATTAAAAAAAATATTAAAATATTAATATTCAATATTTAAAAAAAATATCAATATTCAATATCTTATTCAGCATTAAATATGCGTATTTCCGCGAATTTTCATACCAACAACAACCGACCAAAATAGACCCAAATATCAATTAACACACCGAATGACCAAATAATTCGTGTAGCGCTTGATCATACCTTTCCAACGATGCCAAACATGACCTGGTGAAATTTGAGGATATCGGCTTTTATCGTAGATAACCGATATTAATATTTATGGCGATAGCGGTCATTTTTAAACGTCTTTCACTTGCCCATTTAATTCGCAATCGAGCGAAATTTTACCAAGACACTTCTACAAATCAAATTGATCTGACAAACTCTCCTCAACCGCGAATTAATGTTTATTTAATTTTTTAATATTTTTTTTAATTAAGAAAATATAGGGCATTCTTATAGATGTGGTGAAATTTTTTTCCTAAAATATTTAAGATAAATATGTGTAATTTGGCGTTTCATTTTTGTGCTGACCCTGTGTGTTGGCTAGCTTTTGGCAAGAATAGTTTGTTGCGATATTTGAACTGCTGGTTTGTAATTGCAACGTTATTATCTTTTGACCGAAGGTTTCTAAGAATATACCTTCTTCAAAACTAAAATGTAGCAAAAACATTGCTATTTTGTGTAGGGTAAGGTTGCCCGTGATGGGACATTTTTGTTTCATATCATTGTAGCTTTAAACTATAACAATAAATTCAAACTATTTTTGGTCGAACTGTTAGTTCCGTCATCCCTGCTTGTTTAACACTTTCAAAGTTTTCCTTTGGCATTTGAACTTTTTTGGTAAATGGTGATTTAAAAATCGTACTTTTGTCCCGTCTCATGAAACTTTGGACAGCATGAGACGCGAGATGGGACACATGCAAACTATATTATATTTCTTAACATTATTGATATACTTATATTACAACGCTTAATGTATACCATAATGATACAAAAGCTTTCAACTTACCTGCGACAAAACATGAATTTCAAAATAACCATTTAAAAAACAGACATTTCCATTTAATTTTAAATTTATTAAAAACAACGAATATTAGAAGTTTAAAACTGACAATCATGAGCTTATGTACATAAATCACATATAAAGAGTGGTCCTTCTGGGTCAGCACATTTCTCATGTGCCCATTCTCTGCATTGTATCCAGTCTTCTGTGGTGGTCAAATAGCTTTCACCACACACGACGCAGGACCAATGTTCTTTGGGTGAGGTTCCTTTTCCATTTTGCGGTCTATTTTTTCGGAATAAATTTTGTTTTGTTTGCATTGTTTTGTTTTGTTTTTTGTACTATAGTGTAATTCTGTTGTTTCCAATTCCCTTTTCCTTCAAAGTCTTTTTATACGGTGATTCTGTTAGTAAAGTAGATGACTGCGCCCTTCCACTTCTTTTTTGGTTAGTGGCGACTGGTGGAGGGCTGACATCATAAACCGAGATGGATTCTAAACCCTCAATATTAACGTTTTTATCTTGCATAGAATTAAAAGCTTCTTGAGAAATGTCGGACCTTTGTTCAACAGTTATTGATTCAATTGCAGTTGACGAACCAGGAACATGAATGTTCTGAAAATCCTCCTCAGGAATGTCTGATGTTGCAGAAGCCGCAAATTCATGTTCTTCGAATATATCTTCGTTAATCGGCCAGACTCCACATTTTCTAAATGCATTTACAGCTAGTGATACAGTTGCAGCTTTCCCAAACGATTGAGAAACAGCTTCGGCGATTTGAAACTGTGTAAATGCTCTTCCTGGATGCTCACGCAACCAACGTTCAATTGCTTGGTCGTAGTCAGTGTTGTAATGACTTAAGTCATTGACTTGACTTAAGTTACTGTTTTCAAATGACTTGACTTGACGTAAATCATTTTGTCAAATAACTTGGGAGTAAATTAAGTATTTTTCATTTAAATTTATCTCAAGTTTTGCACATTAAACACTCTTATTGCTGTATATTGCGTTTGTGTGTTTTTTTAGTTAAATTGTTGCTTGTAATCGGACGAGTTTGCCAATTTTAATAGTTTAACAATTTACTTTTATGTCAATGAAATGACTTGAAATTGACTTGCTCTCATAATGACTTGGACTGGGACTTAAGTTACTTCAAAATGACTTGGACTGGGACTTAAGTTATTTCAAAATGACTTGACTTGGACTTAAGTTATTTTTCAAATGACTTGACTTGGACTTAAGTTATTTTTCAAATGACTTGTTTACAACACTGGTCGTAGTAGACGCGAAAAGGTTTAAAGAAGGACACATAAAGTGGTTTTAATTTATGAGTGGTATGTTGAGGTAAGCTGACCATCACTATTCCATTATCACAAGCGTAATCCAACACTACGAGACTCTTAGTATGCGAAGAATGGCCATCTAATACCAGTAAAATTGTTTTTTCCTTCTGGCAACTTTTTCCCTAATTTGTCGCACCAGATTTTTAAAGTGAACTATTTCAGACACAAAACACAAAGCTGCTTTTAGGTTATATGTCAATTTTTCTTTTTTATACTCGGTTTTACCCAATACAAAAATTATTGGGAATTAACGGTGACAAATAATTAGATCTTTAGAGCCACGCAGATAAATCACATAATTAAACCCGCCATTGCATTAATGCCGCTTTCACACAAGCTGTGGTGTGTTACTCTGATTGTGGGGAAGCATTAGGTTAACCGATTTCAGACACACTTAACGTCAAACAGATTAGGGACGACCAGCGCCTTTGCTTTTTACAGTTTACGCCTAACGCCTTTCGATCACCGCGTAAAGCATAAAAACACATCTCATGATTTGAAATTTATATTTAGTGACACATAGTTCAAACGGTAAGGCATAAGTAAAATGGCATTTAAATAAGTATTTTCAGTATTCATGCCTCTGACGAAGGTCTTACGCTATCCGTAACATTACTTTTTGGGGGTATGTTGATTGCCACATTTATTTTTTATAATCATGTGCTATAGCAGGGGGGGGGGGGGGCAACCAATCAGATACCAAGATCCACATTTTTTACTTGGTTAACCGCTAATAATCACACTGTTCACCAGTGTTTCAACCTTATAAGGCTGACGGCACCCCTCAGGAATAATTAATAGATTGCGACACCCTTACAAGATTTTTCCGTAGGTAATTCACTAGAATGTCCCAATAAACGGAACTGAAACAACACACATCAACTCTACACAACTTACGAAATTTTTATTGGATTTATTCCACTTTAATCTTACACAAAAAGTTGTAGCAAAAAAAAATCAGATTCTTGAAGATTGCCAAATATGTCGCGGCACCCTTGAGGATTAGAAATGGCACCCTAAGGTGCCGCGGCACCCTGGTTGAGAAACACTGCTTTACACACATGGAACAAAGTGAATAACCTATCACTCCATTTCTTACTCACTCCCACAAAGCTATCGCAGAAAGCGCGAAAAAAGTGCCTTTATTTCGTTAAAATTTTAATTTAGGAGACGCTACGATTGGATAAAACACACATTTTCTCGATATAATGTCCTATATACATATTACTTGGGCATATTTTTTGCGTAACTTATCTTGTTTGAAAAGTGTTACTAAAAATACAATGGCGAGGAAAACAGTCGGAGTCGAAACCGACAATAACTTTACAAAAATTTTTTTCGAAGAAAATGAAAATATACCCAAAATAAGTAGACCATTAACACCTAATGACTTTAGGCCAATACCTGTTACCTCTATTTTTGAAAAAGTATTGCACCATCAACTTCTTAATTTTTTGCAAAACATGAAACTATCAGTAAACATCAACATGGATTTAGGAAATATCACTCAACCTCACTTGCCGCAACAGAATTATATGAAAACCTATTAATTAACCAAGAAAACCACAGATAGTTGTATAGTTTTCCTTGAGTTAGCCAAGGCCTAGACAACCAAATATTACTTAAAAAAACAAAGAGTTTTAATTGAAATTCTGTGTTTCAACTGAGTGACTAAGAATGCCGTTGGACAAAGTAGCAGTTTTGGAAAAATCCGAATTAGATTAGAACTAGAATTAGAGCACACGGGCAATTCATAAATTAGATTAGAATTAGAATTAGCCGCATTTTGCTCTATTTCAATGAATTAGAAAACTAGAATTATCTAGTTGTCCAAGTCTGGTGCCTACTGTTCAATTGTGGAGTCCAGATCTCGTACGTTATATGTGGTATTGAACACGCATAATACCTTCTGACTAACTAATATTCTAAAATAATTATTATTAACCTATTGTTTTGATTATATCTATTTTAACCTACGCTTTTGTAGCTATTTTAGTCCTATTTTTCCGTGTGTTATTCGACTCGACTAGCTGCCATGCTAGGTAATATTAAGAAAGGTAATAGTTTTCCGGGTAATAAGGGCATGAATTCGAACGTTTCTATCAAGCTTCGTCGACCGCAATTAGATATTAGCTCTCTTCCTAAACTTGTTTTTCCGTACTCTAAAAAGAAATTTACAGAAAATGGTGTTCTAATGCCATCGGTTCAAGTTGTTCCACCAATCGCACTGCCATTCTCGTCTACTGATTCAGTTTTGCAACCTGCATCTGATCTTTTAGCCCAACCGCAGATGGACAACGACTTACCGCATTCAACTTTCGAAGCCGCTTCTTCGTCGTTTTGCACCACGGCAAAACCTTTAAATGTTCCGGTAAAATCTTTTCAGCCTGTTGCAGTTACGTCCAACAGCAAACTTTCATCTGCAGAAGCGATGCCTCGTCAACAAAGCGAGTTTACTGCATCTACGACGTTCAAAACATCTATGACGACATGCTATTTAAAGCCAGACTCTATTCGAAAGGTATTTTTAACCTCTCTTTTTCAACTTTCTCTTTACCTAATCTTATCAGACAGGATTTCTTGTCGATCGATTGATGATTTTAAGTATCTCGATGACTGGTATCGTCCGCCTGACCTAACAGCTTGCAAGCAAATCTTGCGGATCTGTTGCGACAGAAGCAGCATCTTCCTACGACGTTTACACCTGATGATAACCTAGTAAGCTTTCATAACTTTACTTTACCTTATCTATCTACGGCCTCTTACTATCCTAACCTTCGACTATTCTAACTTCTTTCCCTTATTCTCAGCCTTTTGCTAGTTTTTTTATAGACGTTTGGTTAACATTTTTGGGTAATTTTTAGCGCCTATGGTTTTTAGTTATCGCTAGCGCAGGGATGGGCCTTGCATATTCAAATTGAATTATATCATAGGTTCATTACGTAGGATGGCAGCTTTAGTTTATTCGTTATTTTTGTGCGCGCTATGCATTGTCAGTTATTGATAAATGCCTTGTTTACCTTTTTACGCACCACGCCTCTTTCTATCTAAGCCGCCGCCATTGTAAGTATGTTGTTGCGTAATTATAAGCTCGTTATAATGTTGTCATATCGGTCGAACAATGCAGATTTAAAACCGCGTTTTAGCTAAACTAAATTTACGGCATAGCTGTTCAGTCATTTGCTAAATTACGTCTCTTTTTGTTAAGTTAAAGGTCAACTTTGCGTAAGAGAATATTCTTCTCTCGTAAACTAATCTCTAAGCCTATAAACAGATTTATTTATCTCTCACACTTACAGAAGTTGCGCCTTCTGAAGTGCATTTCCGTTTGCAGCTAACCTGCAGTCTGGTCCTATATGGTTTACGGTGTTTGATCAGAGATATCACACCTAAAATAACCTGACCGTTTTGTTTGTATTCCGGGCATAGTTCCCGATGATTTTAAGGCCACGTGATGCCGTGATGCCTTTATTTTACCTTACCGACCGCTGAGGTATCGTCGCATGTTTATTTGGGTTACAAGCTTGCAATAGTGTAACTTTTTAGTTTAACCTTTACGCCAAGGTTAAAACGTCTGTCATTTAGGGATTACTTCAAAAATGGACAAGGCGTCAATTTTGTTTTCGAGTTTTAGAGTTTAGCACCTTTTGACTTTCTTGATTTCGGTATTCTAGAACGATAGATTCTAGGCATTTGACTGACGGTTTTGCCTTTTTACACTAAATTACGATTTTTACGGCTCTATTTCTGCATTGTAGGCTAGGCTGTACATTTCTTGTATTCGCATGTTGTTAATCGCCGGTGTAAGTATTTTTACACAGATCGTTCAGCAACAAAGTAGGCAGCTCGATAACGGAGGGATTCTCGTACACATAAGGAGCAGTTCAGTTTCAGCTCTTTGACCACCAACGCGCTTTGTACGAAGCGAGCCTTTTCATCGTTGGACAACAGTCATCTATGTCTTGGAGGTTGACACCGCTCCTGACTTGTGCTACAAAGAGCCGGCCGACAAGGAGGACACTATTATCCAATGAACAACGTTTGACATGCAGGAGGAACACCACGAAGATGAAGTTTCTCCAGACCTCTTGTCTTAAAGGCAGGGAGAGTGAAATGTAGAGGTTTTGGACTTTGGAACTGTGATCCCGTAAACGCTGTGCTTTCTGTGAACAGCCTGCCGGCTGAATCGCTCATGCTGTCACTTTAATTTCCCGTCGCGTGTTGTATAAATTGGTTCGTGCCTGGTCGATTTCCTAAGTCGTGTTATGTGTCATGTTTCTAACGAATTAGTAACTACTAACATCTGTCCAATGTAGGCTATATAAAAATGTTGTAAATTATTAATTCAGCAGTGCCTATACTGTTCAATTGTGGAGTCCAGATCGCGTACGTTATACGGAGGTAACTATTGTACGTATATCGTAGGAACCTGTAAGTACTGTTTGTCGTTTGTTTATTGGCAATAAATATTCTTTTATTGTGTTTAAAACCCACACTGTCATTTATATCTCCCATAATGACATAAAACAGCTTCAAAAAATAATTCAAATAAATATAAAAAAATTGAGCACTGGTTTCGGGCTGACAAACTATCAATTAATCATTCTAAAACACATTACTTGGTAACCAATTCAAATTTGGAAATAGAAAATCAATTCAGTATTAAAATAAGGGATAATAAAGTAAACAGGTAAATTCCGCTAAATAATAGGCCTCATCATAGATGATAAATTGTCATGGATACGTAAATTAAAATGATCGAACAAATAAATTCTATGGGAATTGGACTTTTATAAAAAATGAAATACTATTTAGACCAGGGAGCCGAACCGTTTGGCTTTTCCGGTTCAGGTTCGGTTCGGGTTCAAGGATAATGTCGGATCCGGTTCAGTTCCGATTTCGAGCAATTTAAAAGTTCCGGTTCAGCTCCGGTTCGACTACATTTATTTTCAAAACCGGTTTATAAAGTTCCGGTTCGGTGCAATATGAGATGAAAATGTGGGTCAATAAATGTGGAGGTACGTGACGTAAACATGCAGCTCGTTATTAAAATATCTGAAAAATAGAAACAATGTAATCAGTATTCACTTTTTTTATAAAATTTCGAACATGGCAAAACTCGACTATGTAAAATAGAGGTTGTGACGTCATGCTGGAGTGAACCGCTTTTATTGACAGGTTCGGTTAAGGTTCAGGTTCTTTTAAAATATAGGGTTCTGTTCCGGTTCGGCTACTTACAATTTTACATAAAACGGTTCAGGTTCGGAAAAATTTGGAGTAAAACCGGTTCATAAAGTTCCGGTTCGACTCCCTGATTTAGACAAGCGGTTCTCAACCTGTGGGCCATAAGTACTTTTCAGGTGGGCCACAGACCAATTAAAAAAAAAAGCTAGATTTATGGAATAATTTAGTTTCATTTGTGTCATTATACCTAAGTTCACAGGAATAATGGCTTGGGGAGGAATTGAAGGAATGTAAATAAAACGTAAATTAATTGTTCAGAAGCAAGCACCTCACCAATGCACGGTTGAATAAATAATCTGTTTAATACAAAAAACTATTGGGCCACAGATTTTTAGTGCAACTAAAATGGGCCACGAAAGAAAAAAGATTGAGAACCACTGATTTAGACTCTCATGCACTTCGCCTTTTATATTATAGCTTAATCAATACTCATCTTCGATATTGTGTTGTAACCTGGGTAGAGCTTATCCGACTAAATTAAAACATCTTGAAGTATTACAGAACAGGGCAATCCACATTTTAAGCGGCACCCTCCTAAAACAAGATTACTTCCATTTATACCGTAATCACTCAATATTCAGATTACTCGACCTAACCAAATTGGAAATATTGCAAATAGCGCATAACTTCAGAAACAACAAATTACCAGAAACATTGGCAAATTTAATGGCTCCTCTAGAAAACTTACATTCCCATAATACAAGGCTGCGGGATGAACAAAACTATTTTCCAGTCGGCGCCTCCACCAACTCAGGAAGAAAAACCATAGGATTTTAAGGCCAAAATATTGGGCGAATTTAGAGATAAATATTAAACTATTACCATACAAGTGATTTGTTAAGGAAGTTAAACTAATGTTGTTGAACTCTTACCACGAGGGAACGTAAACACAAAATCAAAACAAGCCCTAGGCAATTGAAAAGGTTAAATCAGCTGATCTGCGAAACAGGCGCAATAATGAAGTATTTTAGATAAGAAAAAAAACACTAGTTAAAATTTTAGGTACAAAAACACTGCGTGCAATCAGTTCTGCATCAATAGTTGTTATAAATCATACCATTTATTCCTCAGACAACTTTGGATTTTACGTGAAAATAAAACGTTACGAAAATCAAACTGAATAAAATAAAACAATGCAGTGAACTTGAATGTTGACAAGGTTATTACAAACAACAGTAAAGTATAAAAACACCGACTTAATAAGAACTAAAATGTGTGGACAGCAAAGTACCGGGGCGGCCACCAAACAAGCGAGGTCGTCATTCTCGTCGAAGCAAAGTTGTGAGGCGACGTTTGGCTTTGGCACAAACTCACTTATTACAAGGCAACGAGCAAAACGGCAAATCGCTTTGGGGAGACGAGCGCTCGCTCAAATAAACACGGCTGTGGTTTGGGAAAGAGTCGGCCAAACATGAACAAAACAAAAGTAACAGCGGTCAATAAGAGGGGTGACGTCACATGTTGCATAAAAACGTCCATAAGACAAAACATTTCGTTTATACATGTTTTAGGTTGAGAGGTGTTAGTTTTAAAACAAAAGCGACATTAAAAGGATGTTATTAAAAAAACGCCTTTATGTATTGTTTAAGTTGCGATGAGGCGCAAAGATGCCTTTCAACTAAAACCATTTTATCAAAATGGAACATACTAGAAACCCAATGAAAAAAACTAAAATTACGCACAATAGGTAAATAATACAAGGCGTGGCGTGTTGCCCCACCCCCCGGAACCGCCCCTGCCCCTCAGTTCGCTTCCATCAACAGGAAAGCTGATAAATGTTTCGCATCACGGAGGGACGATTGTTGGTCGCTCGAAGCAATCCAAGATCAGTCGAACTTCATTTCTAAAAATCCACTCTCTTCATCTGCAAAACACAAGATGAAAATTTGAAAGCTGATAAATGTGTTTTCAACTGAAAGAAGAATTCCAACCCGTCACATCTGTTTACAACAATTGTAATCTAGCCCATCGGATGTTGTTGCATTGACATCGGGGGTAAATTAAAGAAGTGTTGTTGAACTGGGTCCGTAGGTGAGTTGAGACCCAACCAGTCACATCTGTCCCCCACAGTTTATCAAGAGTTTCAATATTAATAATAACAACCGTTTTGTAACTGACCTTAAATTAGCGCAAATCTATTAATTAACTTATTTTCCTTGCTGAGAATGTTACTTCTCATACATTAAGGCTATTATGTCACACTGTTCGTAATTGTGGTTTTATGCTGATTTGCATAATAACCATATTTCCAAAGTACCCTTAGAAGAGACCACCGATCAGTGTTTCTTAAGTTTTTACGTCATGGTGCACCTGTAGACCTCTAAACACGTGGTGGCGCACCTTGCGAGCGATATCAATTGATTATACTAAAGTTTATATGTATAGTTTCAACGTTACAAATGCAAAATGCACAAAACAATCTATTTACATCACAGCGCCAAGTTGCACACAATATTGACAATCGCCACTAACATGCTTAATTTAGTGCCATACATTTGCTCAGGGATGCAAGCGTCAGGTTTTTAGAACTAGATCTATTTTTTTATATTTTATCTAAAATTTCTAGGGTTTTCCTTCAAAATAAAGAAAACTTTTTATTGACAAATATAGCTTTGTATCTAAAATAATTACAATATCGAAGGACATGTAAAAAAGTGACAACATTTTAAACATTTTTTAAGTTAAAATTATATTTCACAGTCCTAGAAACTTGTACTACAACATCAATGTAGCTAAGTACACTACAGTTATATTTTTGAAGGTAGTTGCAGGGTTTGCCAAATAATTTAAACAATAGCTAAGAAGAGGCACGGTGAATAATTACATTCAATACGTAATGCATACTGAGCTAAATCTACATAATAAAAGAAAAAGTTTGTGAGATGTGTGTGGCAACATGTTCGCCCAGTCATTTTACAATATATTTGTGTTGCATCACAATGGAAATGTTACGTCACACTCAATGCGATTTACAAAATGTTACAATGCGATTTACAACATGGTAAAATGTTACCAAGATTGTGTTTAAGCATGTATCCCAGGCCCCAGCGTTAGTTAATTTAATATAGGTATATTTAGAAGTTTTTGTGGACCCCCGGTTGAGAACCACTGTTATAAACTATGCTAACAAACGTGTGCAACGTTCCAAGTAAAGACTTAAGTTTAACAATGCCAAATTTAGACAGAGTTCGCAAAATATCGCGTTTGTTGTCGCATTAAGTAAAAGATAGTCCAAGTTTAATTTACCTGCCGGGAAATAAATAAATAAAACTAAGTATATTTTCTTCATAAAGTAAAATTTTAATGTTTCCAACTAAGACTATTATGTTTAGGAACTTATTGATGCCTGTTGACGCGTAAAATTTAGCTAGAGTTCGCAAATTTACGAAGAATTGATTTTTTATTTTTAAGCCGTTTGTTAGCGATAGTGATTGTGGCCAAAGCCTAATGACTTCTTACAATGTGTTTACCCACGCAATACTTAGCAGAGTTCGCGAAATATTGCGTTTATTGCAGTAGTTAACAGTAAGCATTTTTCTCACGTTTGACGCAGTTTAGCACCGGGATTACGTATTTGCTTAAACATGGCGCTATCAAGCAAGTCTAAGCAATTGCTGCTGCAACCTAAAGTTTTACGTTTGGGAGTTATTCTCAATTGACAAACGTCACGGGTTTTCGTTACTTAAAATATGTATTGCATGCTTAGCCAAGTGTTGTGCGCTATAGTTAACCGACTTCACATCACATGATTTGAAATTTCTATGTAGTGACACTCAGTTCAAACGTTTAGGCATAAGCAAATTTGTTATGACATTTAAAAAAATATGTTTGAATTATTTATGTCATTTACGAAGATCTTACGAATAACCGGTATACATTCTATTTAACCTGGGCAACGCCTGGTATTTCATCTAGTGTTAAATATTTTTTTAAGTTCAAATCGTATTTCACGATCGTAGAAAGCTTGTACTAAACATTAATTTAGTTGCAGGGTTGCCAAATTAGACATAAAAAGCATAGTATGTAAAATTATTTAAAGATGCAAGAATTTAAACCAGTGGTTCTCAACATTTTATGCTTCGTGTCCCCCTTTGAAAGACTCTCGACCCTCATACCCCCCTGCTTATAAAATACCAAGCATTGTGTTTAATGTATTTTTACTTGTTTTACTTCTTCACGTGAATAACAAATACAGCTATCAATAAACGAATAAATGCACTGACTTTTAAAAAGTCGGCTCTGTTTTGTAGTGAGCCAAGCGATGTCATTACATTCGTCGAGATGATTTCTCAATTTTTCTTTTATTAACGCGTTACTATTAGCCTACTTGAATGTTGGCCTAAAAATGACCTTGAATATTTGAATAACCCTGTAGCGTACTTTATGCGTTTTACGATGGAATGTTTATTTTGCAACTGAACGCTCTTAAAGGAAATTGCAAACCAAATACACATTAGTTGCTCGCTTAACAGCATTTGTTGGACACTTTATGATTATAGGCAAAAGGGTATCGGTAAGTAAAAATGGCCGGCCCGAAAAAACGCTGATGCCGCACTGCATGGCTATGTATGAAGCAGCACAGTAATTACAGCGACAGGCCTTTAACCAAACTTGCCACACGCGAACGGCCAATTAGGCATAACTTTCCACGATAAAACGATTAAAAATGATCTAATATTCTACTTTTAAACATCCCTATACTGACGAGTCAGGCACGTGTCAGAAAATGGGTTACAAAACGTTACAAGAAAGGTTTACAGTCATAATAAAAAACACAAAATTAAGTTAGCTGTGAAATTTTAAAAATAGTGACACTTTGGTTTTTGTAATGTCTAGCTAGAGAGTTATGCCTGTGGCCCCTCAATGGCCGCTCCGTGGCCCCCCAGGGGGGCCGAGGGCCACGGTTGAGAAAATCTGTTTAAACAATAGCTAAGAAGAGGCACAGTGAATAATTATATTCAATACGTAATGTATACTGAGCTAAATAATGTACATATGTAGTGAGTGATGTTACTTTTCACAATTTACATAAGAGAGGTGACAATCGAAAAATAATTTAAGATAATATAATGAATATGTATTCTAGGTTTATTCCGCAAAATCTATTTTTTTTGTAATGTAGGCTTTTTATAATTTTTTACTGGCAACCTACATTGAGTGACTTTATAAAAAGTGCTACCAGACGAATTGTTTGTCAAGATGCATTTTAACATAGGCCGTTGTTATTAAAAGCATATGATTATGAAAATATATTACTTTTGCGTTATATTTCTATGTTTCGTTGCTTAACTTCCAAATATATATATTTTATCGTATTTGCTGTAACCTCCTAATCACCATTGTAATAGTTTATTTGCATTATTACTAGTTTACTTCGGATATTCAACAACTTGTCAAAAAAATATTTTTTAAATTTGTTTCTAATATCAACGCAAATAATATCCCGGATGTTATTAACATGAGCTCGCAATATTTTGTTCAAGTTGTTTCGTCTCATCAATGGACCTACTGTTACGTCATAAGCACACAATGCACATTTTGTCCGAGGTACAAACGTCACAAAATGAAGCGAATTGAGCCGAAACCGTGTTTTTATTTAGTTGTGCATATTTTTGTGTTAATCCAGATATTCTGGGCAAATTTGATAAAAAAACGTCAATAAGTGCGGCGCTGTGTTAAAATAATAAGCTTTACTTCCAAATTAAGATTTATTTTATAAACGCCGAAAACAAAAAAAGTTTATTTCCTTGACTTCTGTTGAAACATTAATTTGTTGTTGTTACTCACGTCAAGTCCAAGTTCTCTCAGTTTCGATCTGATCACCTCCTCGCCTTTCTCAGTGATGCCACAACGAACGACCCACAACTTCTCGATGTTTGGGAGGACGCGAGAAAGCGCAAGAGCTCCTTCGTCCCCGATGCGGTTACGACTCAGACCCAGCTGCTTGATCTGAAACAACAAATTCAAGGCACCAAATAGCTCCAGGTGATAATGTTCAGCACCTTAATGTCGGATTTCATCACTCACAGAAATGGCAACTAACTGATATTTAGAGTTTATTTAGATATGGCAGTGAATGTTAATATATCGGGGAAAGAGAAGTGGAATATGATTCAAAGGAAAATAAATATTCAAACAACCAAGTAGATAGTTTAAATATCATGAATGTGAAGTGACATACCGAGTGGTTATAATATGTTACAGACAAAAACAGGTTTTGTGTGGCCACGTAAAAATAAACACTGTTGTATGATATTTGTTTTATCAGTTGGTGGCTTTGGCGAATTTAAATTTTTGTGTTTGTTGCAAACTTAAATGGCCTCGAAAAATCACAATTTGACAACAGCAACATTTTCTCACTGTGTTTCCCACCTAAGCATTTAAGCAAATACTTTTTATACTGAGACATAAAACTTCAGCAACTGCGTCGTTCCTATTTTTATAGTCGCTGGTCCTAATACTATAGTGTTATAGAGAATCCGGCTTTAAATATTGTTACTTTATAAGTCTTATTGTGTGTTTCACTTCACTGGGCACTGCTTAAATTGGTCGAAATCAGTTTCGGAATCCTATGTTCCCATAATTATGCCAACCTTGAAATATTTGCATGAAACACTAATCATTTCACATTGGCAACAATTAGGTTGTAAGCGGTATGTTCCCATGACACTTTGCTTAAACTCGATTAGT
This sequence comes from Ascidiella aspersa, assembly GCF_963924565.1. Classification (NCBI taxonomy): domain Eukaryota; kingdom Metazoa; phylum Chordata; class Ascidiacea; order Phlebobranchia; family Ascidiidae; genus Ascidiella; species Ascidiella aspersa. The sequence continues at coordinate 894,024 of NC_139448.1, read as the reverse complement.
CACGTTTGAACTCGTAATAATGACTCTTTGTCCCGTTTTAAAAACATCGCCATTGCTGCAGTGGTAAATAGTTGTGAGGTTTATTTTTTAACTTAAACGTTGTTAATTAAAAAAAAATGTAGTGGTTGACGCCTTTAAAAAACCCAGTGGTTGACGCCTTTGAAAAAGTTTATTGGACTTGTGATGTACCCAACGAAAAGAAGTTTACTTTTTTGTGTTTATTGAATTGTTTGTATTCGAAAATTACAAGCAATTACTGCAGTTTTGGGTAACAATAAGTTCAATTGCAAATGTCTTATAATAATATTTTTAAGCAGTGTTTTTTAAGATGTTTTCAGGGAGCGCAACGGTCCAATGAAGTTTAGATACGAAACGAAACCATTGCGGACGCCCTTGGAAAATAGAAACGACCCACTATGGGCGTCACGCAGCACAGAACCTCTGGTGCATATGGTTAACTTTGTAAATGGTTTAGTTGTAAATTTACAATTGATTTGTCATTATTTGCTGTTCAGTCAGTAACTATAGTGTTGTTAGGCGAAATGCGGTGTTTTGTTTGTGGCGCTAAGCAACCTGCGGTCAAACGTCTCAAGCACAAAAATAACAGAATACGAAAAAAAGAGAGCGCGAGGATTTTTAGAAAAATGGAAAACAGTCAGGCCATAGAGCTTTTTGACAAAATAAAACATTGATCGACTTCCAAAAAATTTATCGAAGGGTGCAAATCTTTTAAGTGAGTCGATTGCTTGTCACGAGCAAAGTGAAGTCCATGCATTAGCTCGTTCGTGTTATGAAGGGCAACAATCACCAGCGACAGCTCCTGCTCTAATAGCATTCCATCAGCTTAATGAGCAATATGGCAAACGAATGGGCGATTTATTGAGAAACGCTCACGCTATTGCTAAGCACAGAAGACCGATCTGCCATTACTGTTGGTTGTGAGAACTAGATGAGGCAAAGGGTCTTGACGTCGGCAAATCCTATCGCAGTAGAAAGTCGTGCACTGTTCTAAAAAAAGCTCAACACAAAGTCGCTACAATGACATAATCAGGGAGTTTCCTCAGAATTCCTGTAGGCTACAAGCTTTTTGCAAACCTTGACGAAACATGGTGTGGACTTCATATTCTTACCGCAGTTCATTCGATTCACGCAAGAGCACGAAGACTGCCACCAGAAATATTTTTGCAACTTGCAAAAGCTGAATTCAGCAAAATGTTGGAAATGGATTTTATTCGGCGTTCCACAAGCTGTTGGTTATTAATCAACCTTGACCTTGTGGCGATTATCGTCGACTTAATGCTGTACTTGCGTCGTGCAGCCCGGTTACGAATCGTTTTACGCCGAATAACTTTCAACCTTAAGTCTATGGTTGCTTTTCTGAGTTTAGTACCGAATTACGCAAAGCTTTACCGATATTGCTGAATCGCATAGAGTGCAGTTTAACACATTTTTTTCTTTAACGTTTTTTTTGTTTGTTAAAGTCGTGCACTGTTCTAAAAAAAGTGGTACGCGGTGCCCCAAGTGGTACGAGATCGTAAAAAGGTTGGGAACCCCTGGTCTAGAGTCATAATTCCTAGTGTTCAATATGCTGAGACGTTTGGTCACTCAAATCGATAAATAGACGTAATATTCCGAACAAAGCTTTTCAGCGCCAAACTTATATCAAAATAAAAAAAAACACTGCTTGTGTGGTCGACCGTAAACACGGAATGCTTTTTTCTTTCAGCTTTCGTTCAGGTTGGCTGATTAGCAAAAATGTATTCGACAATTGACCACCCTAAGTTAAGCCTTTTTTCTCTTTTCTCGCCAAAAACGTCGAGTTAGGGTACTGTTTAACACTGTTCGCTGTCTGCGATAGTATTCGATGTTGGTGTAACAACGGAATTTTTGTAACTAACGCAATTCCCTTGAAAGGGTAGTCTAACTGTGTTTGTTTAAAGTCGCCTTTTTTATGTAATGATAGTTGCCGCAAAATTATTTTCATATCCAACGACCACGTGCTTGGTGTGCAATTGACACAACTTATTTTCTCTAAACCGCAGCTTGTATTTAGCTAACTTGACACACTGCTCGGCGCAGATGTGGCATATTTCAACCCGGAAAAACGATATTCGTTTTGTAGGATGCGAAAGACGTGCTTGTAATTTAGCGTGGTCCCTTACATGAAACTAAACTTGGGAAACTGCACTGCTGATAGTCGAATTATGATTCTTCCAAAATCAATCACACATACTTACCGTCTTGGTCTAGTTTCTCGCCTGAAGTAAACGATTGCACACTGAGCTGTTTCGACGCACGTGTTCGCTTTACGTCTTAAAGGTTAGCTTTTGCTGGACGTTTATTGGCTGTGTCTGGTTGTATGAGTCGTTCTCTTTACTATTTTATAACGTCATTCCCGTCACTATTTTATGACGTCATTAGTGATTAAGCAGACAAAAATTAGGGGAATTCCCTAAGTTGAAATTTCGGGATTCCTCTTTTCAAAGACTGTTTCAAAAGACGCCCTGGGATTTCGAAAGTTCGGCGCCTATGGTCTTGCTAATGGAAACCAAAATCAAACGCAAAACGCCGTTTTCCGTTTCTTGTTTGATCGACCGTAAACGCAGGATATTTTTTGTCTTTCGCCTTTCGTTATTCGTTCGGGTTGGCTAATCAACAAGTGTGTGTTCGACAATTAATAACGTCAATCAAGCGGTCGCTGTAATTCATCGGGCCCGCTGCCTCTTTAACAAACTATACACGAGTCCATTTTAAATACTTTTTGACTATTTTAACTACGTAAGTGCAAAAAATTTTAGCGCTTCACGCCAATTTTCTTTTTACGTTTTGATGTTGTCTATTGATATAGATTAGCGCTTCTCTATCCTTGCGCCGTGGAAGGCTGCCAAGTGCGTCGCGGACAAACGGAAAACGTATTTAAAAATATTGGACACATATTTTTTAACATTTCTTTTATTTTTATTTTCGACAATGTAATAAAAACTTGCAAGAAATTTTAAAAAATGCCGTTTTCCCCCCAAAAAAATCGCGATCGCTTCGCTCGCCAGGTCTACACCTAGTTTAAAAGGTTAAAAACACTGAACTAGATTAACTATTGAAGTGGCGTTTTTGCAGATGTCGCGCTAATCAAATAACACCGGGGAAAAGCGATCTTCGTTTAGTATTGCAGGTGGCGAAAGACGTGCTTTTAATTTAGCGTAGTCCCGTAAATAGATTTACCAAAATCGATCACATATATTTCTCCTGAAGTTAACGATTGCACACTAAGCGGTCTCGCAGCTGGTGTTACGTGCTTAATTAGCACTACAAAATTATCACCGGTTGCTAATTACGCCGACTGTAAATTATAACATTCATTATTAATTTAGCGCTTTTGTTCTTAAATGTAGGGCTAGGAATTAGGTTTTCGCATTTCGGTACATGTATAATGACGTAATATTTTTGTGCGCTCTGGTGTTCGCCGTTAATTGGACTCTAGACATGTTTTTTCCTGTCTCTGAACATTTCTGCAAATCTCACGATCATTTATCGCTTGTTTTCCGCCGCGGTTTAACTTCTCACTAAAAGGTCCGCCCAATGTTATCTTTCCACGAAACGGCCGCCCTGTAACGCGGGCCTGGGGTTTCCGGGAGCGCGTCGGTTCCCGTGAGAAGGAGTTTTGTTTAAGCGTATATTACGAGCGGCTGACCGCCTACAGCGCAGTAGACGTCTGGGTGTAGCCTTGTGAAATTAGCGAGTAAAACTTTAAGTGTCATTATGCTCTGTCTGTCGGTTTTGTAAGTAATTGTGTGTGTCTAAGTGTCATTATTGTTTGTGGTGTGGTAATATTCTACTCTTGCAACCAATACATCTGTACATTGGGTTTTCTTGTTGTGGTCTTTAATATAAGTTCTCTTTGGTAGGTTATCTAATGCCCGAAAATAAGGACTCACTAGCGACTTTACAGAAGGCCTAGGTAATTTTCTAGAATTACTAGTTAAAGTCGTAACACTGGCGCCTGGCAGGATTGTCGGCGACGTACGTGTGACGTTGTGTTTTGCGTCTAAAAGTTTGCTTTTGCTGGACGTTAATTGGCTGTTTCTGATGATTTTTTTATTGTTTATGACGTCATTACTATCGCTGATTTATGTCGTCATATCTGTCACTATTTTATGACGTCATTAACGTCAGACGGAAAAACGGGGAATTCCCGAAGTTGAAAATTCGGGACCCCCCCGTTTTGGATTTCTGGATACGCCCCTGGCTCGGATGAATACGACAAGGACAGTGATTGTGACCAAGCTACAATTGACAAATGTTGAAATGAAAAGTGTTCTCATTAGCTCGTGTAGCTCTCATATCAGCTTGTAAATATTGTCAGTGTTATTTGTTCACTAAAGATTGTTAAAAAAATATATTTAAGGAATTGTTACATTCTTTACATCGATGTTTTATCGCTTTTATCTTCACTTGATTTTTACACTGATGATGGCATGAGCTGAAACGTCTGTAAATTGCGAAATGTTGATTTTATCGAATATTATGGCTTTGACATTTTTATTAAAATTACTAAAAAAAACGTGTATTGTATTCCAAATGTTTACATTGTTTTAAGCGTGAACTGCTTCATGGTTCATTAATTTGTTTATCCATGCTTGGAAATAAACGAACAGACTTTTATGAAAACCAATGTTTACGTATAGAAACCACAAACAGGTTAACGATAACCCAAGAAATGACCACGCTAGAACGGAAATTTGCAGACGGCTTGCCAACAAATTTGGCGAGTGGTATTTGGCCAGGTGGGCGAGTGCTGATTGATAGCCGTTCGCCCTTAAATTTAATGAGCACTAAAGCGCTATGCATATACTTTCGCATGTTGCGCCGCGGTGATTCATGAACTCTATAATAGCAATTTATGTTAAATCACACTATTAATGGCGTTATTGCAAGCAAAATTCGAATGGTGTAAAACGATGAAGGGAAACATATTGTGGCGATCTATTCTGATCCTAATAAAGGTTTACTTGCTGTCGTAGGGCCACAAATATTTAATATTCCCGTTATTTAGCAGTTAAACTTTAACTGGTGGTTTTCATTAAGACATCATAAACCTCTCGTGACGTTACGGAACATATTTTATATTAATATTTTTTAAACGTGAATAGGGGGCACAAAGTGTTGTTTTATTGTTGTTTGTCTTAATACTATAGTATTATAGAGCATCCGGCTTTAAATATTGTTACTTTATAAGTCTTATTGTGTGTTTCCGCTGTTACTTCACTGGGCAGTGCTTACATGTAATTTTACTGGCGCGATGGTGGGTAAAGTAGCAAGTTTGGGTATTAGAAATAACTTTATTTCTCTTCAAGAATTTTCTGTGATTGAACACATTTTTTATTCCGATTTCCCATATGAATTAACAACTCAAACTTGTACTAATAGGAACGAAATAACTTTGATAGGTCAGTCCAGTGGTTCTCAACCTTTTATGCTTCGTGGCCCCCTTTGAAAGGCTCTCAACCCTCGTGGCCCCCTTTGAAAGGCTCTCGACCCTCGTGCCCCCCTGCTTAAAAATAACTAGCATTGTATTTACTGGTTTTCACCTCTCCAGGTTAATAACAAATATAGCCATTAACCAACAAATAAAGGCACTTAGTTGCTCAAAAATGTAATAAATCAGTTATTTTAATTTAAGTTAACTAATTACTCATTACAAAGCTGGTTCCTGCCAAGGTATTTTTTATATTTGGCTCTATTTTGTACTCAGCCAAGCGAAGGATTTATGGATTTTTTACTTTTTTTACATGCATAACCTAGATGAATATTAGGTCTCGACCAACGGCATTTGACCGACAATTAATATTATCGGCAAGTAATTGGTCGCCCGAAAAAACGCTGACGCCGCACTACATGGCTACATATAAAGCAGCACAGTTAATGTTTCGCCACAGCGACAGGCCTTTATCTAAACTTGCCACCCACGTTCGTAGGATAAGGCGTAACTTTCTGCGATAAACAAAGAAAAATTAACCGATATTCTACTTTAAACATCCCTAAACTGACGGTTCAAAAAACGTGTCTGAAAAATGAGTTACAAAACGTTACAAGAAAGTTTTACAGTCATAATAACTGGCAATTGATAAAAGTGGTGACATTTTGGTTTTGCAATAGCTAGCTAGAGAGTTGTGCCCGTAGCCAGCCTAAAATGTTTTGTGTGGTCAAATATTTTGAACTAGTGAGAGTATTTGGTTTGGTGCACCGCCTATCGATGCAGAAAAAAACAAGACACGCTGAGTAGGTAAAAGTTGAGGCTGAAGCTGATACCTCACAGCGATAAATCGACTGTATATAAAACATAAACAAATAACTATTCACTACGAATCCGTAATGACACTACTATTAAAATTCCATTATTCGCTTCCCGCCAGCGAGGCTCGTTACAACTTCGCTTTTTCAGTCCAGTGCATCAACTGCCGTATCGAAGACAAATAAATATGAAAGCTCAAACCGTTTCGAGCAGCAACTGACTGAGTTTTAGCGCAATACTTAAAACCATTCAGATAGCAGAAACAAAATGACTAAAAATATTAAAGCTACATTACTAAAAGTACAGCAAACATAATAACTATATCGTCTGTGACGTAACAGTGCATGACAATTGAAGGTGTGGCGTGCCTGTGATTGTTGTGGAACTGTTCATAAATGCTACCAACAAATTAATTATTAGGAGTACAATATTTATCTTTTTCGGGGGTAGGGTTTTAGGTCTTTTTTCTTGGCCCCTGTCACCCCCTGGCTACGCCTATGCCCGTGGCCCTCAATTACCGCTCCGTGGCCGAAAACCCTGGGTTAGTTACAAATATATTTTAATTATTTAATGCAGTAGTTATAAACTTCACAGTATTAAGATTTTAAAGTTGTTACCCTTGGGCTCACAGCAGTGGATACATATTATTGGTGAATTTGACCCATTGGTTAATTATTATTATTTATTTAGGACGGTCTATTTATTTAGTGAGATGGTTTACCACAGCTGACACTTTGTGGGTGAATCGGTCGACACAAAACACATTTACAATTAAGGGCACTAAAGCGGTGGAGGTAAAGTAGCAAACATAATAACATGCCACACATTTTTGGTCAGATTTCTTCGGCTAAGGTACAGTTTAAATTGTTACCTGCATGCTGAAGGTGCAGTAGCTAAAGTCAGAAATATAACATTAAAAAAATAAAACAAAACAAAATTTTAAGAAATTTCGTTGGCAAGGTAAAGTAGCAAAACGTTTTAATGTTTGATTAAAAGTGACATAAGTGTAAGTACAGTTTAAAATCATTACCCACGTATCAAAGGTGCAGTAGCAAAACACGAATATATATTATCTTTGATAAAAATTAACAATATAATCATGCCAAATTATAAATTTATTATTTTTGTTAAATTTTCCAAATTTGCTTGTTCGGCAACTGTAGCAAAAAATGGATTTAATCTTTGAATGAATTAACAAATATTATTATGGAATAAGCTATTAACTCGGCTAATAAAGTTGTTTAAAATAATGTTTAATAACTAATGGGTGTATGTGCACCTAAGATAACCTAAAAAAACACATTTTATTTTTACTTTTTGCTAAATTTTAAATGCAACATTTTTCAACTTTCCGAACTTGTTTGTTTGGCTACTGTACCTCTGACTGCTAATCGATACTTTAAAAACCACCTACTTTGCAATCTTTGTTCTTGATGGCGTCGGTGAGTGGACTGATGTCTGTGATGCCACATTTGTCCAACCACAACTCCTCCAACTTGTGAACAATCTCCGACAAACTTTTCACTCCGGCGTTTTGGATTTGGTTGTAGTTGAGGTCAAGCCCCTTCAACTAATTCAAAGAAACATAACGTCGTGAGTTTAAAGATTTCTATTCAATGTTTCGTTGAAATAAATTATTTTGTACAAAAAGCGAAACAAAATCTCAAGTAATTTTTGACGAAAATATACAAGTGGCAAAAACACAGCAAAAAGTTTTATTGTTTGTTTTGTCAGGGAAGGTACAGTTTAAATTATTACCCGCATATGTATTATATATTTGAATCAATTACCAAATGTTTTTAATAATGGAGTAGTTATGAACTTAAGCTATTTCCCCGGCTAAAAAGTAGTTTAAATTAATGTTTAATCACTTATGGGTGAGGGTGTATATGTTCGCAAGCAAGCCAAAAAAACTTTTTACTTTTATTCCAAAAAAAATTCTCTTAAGTTTATACCGAAACAAATTTCAAGTAATTTTGACCGAAAATTTAAGGTAAAGTAGCAAAACATAGCAATGTTTGATTTACTGCAGAGGTGTGCATGTTAAAGAAAACACAAGTGTTGGCGGCCGTACGTTGATACAAATTTTGTCAACTCAATAAAAGTTGGTTTGTGAAACTGACCTAACAGTACACATGTTATTAAATATAGTCCTAATGCGTCAAGTCTCTACTAAACCTCTTGCCATTTTGAAACCCTTTTTTAGCTTCGCGCGATTGACGTTAATCAGTTGCAAATGCAAAGGCGTTCACTTTGGGTCGCGACAATCTTAGATTTATGTATAGCGGCGTATTTTTGTTACGATTTATGGTTTGCATAAGCACACAAAAGAAATGTGACATCGCTGCCTCTGGTTTTTATTTCAGCGCTAGTATTGTTACACAATATTATTGTCAATGTTTATTATAACGTCACACAGAACTTTTAGCAATTTTTAGTGGCCACGAGCTATTTTTTAATATTTCGGTCATATCACGTAGTTGTTGGGCCGCGTAATAACCGAACATTCACTGTACTGTATTTTATTATGGGTGGTTAAGAGTTTTTGTTTTGGCTCATTGTTGCATCACAGGGCAGCCAGGCCATCCCCCACCCGTGCTGATTGACACCAACTCGCCCGACTGTGGCTTTGGCGTGAAATGTAATTAGTTGTTGTAGGACAACTTGTGTTAAGCACCACTACCAAGCGAAATGTTACTTAGCGCCAGTTATTTCCTTAAACACTAAGGTGCAAATACATTCAACACTACACAAATAATAAGGTTAATCGAAGTCACGTTTGAACTCGTAATAATGACTCTTTGTCCCGTTTTAAAAACATCGCCATTGCTGCAGTGGTAAATAGTTGAGGTTTATTTTTTAACCTAAACGTTGTTAATTAAAAAAAAAATGTTTAACCCAGTCGTTGCCTTTGAAAAGTTTATTGGACTTGTGATGTACCCAGGATAAAAATTTTACTTTTTTGTATTTATTAAATTGTTTGTATTCGAAAATTACAAGCAATTACTGCAGTTTTTGGTAACAATAAGTTTAATTTCAAATGTCTTACAATAATATTTTTAAGCAGTGTTTTTTAAGATGTTTTGAGGGACCGATAAGGCCCGATGAAGTTTAGATACGAAACGAAACCATTGCGGACGCCCTTGGAAAATAGAAACGACCCACTATGGGCACTATGGGCGTCGCGCAGCACAGAACCTCTGGTGCATGTAACTTTGCAAATAAACGCTTAGTTGTAAATTTACAATTATTTTGTCATTATTTGCTGTTCAGTCAGTAACTATAATGTTGTTAGGCGAAATACGGTGTTTTGTTTGTGGCGCTAAGCAACCTGCGGCCAAACGTCCTTCCAAGCACAAAAACACCAGAATACGAAAAAAAAGAGAGCGCGAGGATTTTTAGAGAAATAGAAAACAGGCAGGCCGTGGCTACTAAATTGCCGAAATGGTATAAAGTGCAAGTGGTGCATAGAGCATTTTGACAAAATAAAACATTGATCGACTTCCAAAATATTTATCGAAGGGTGCAAATCTTTTAAGTGAGTCGATTGCTTATCACGAGCAAAGTGAAGTCCATGCATTAGCTCGTTCGTGTTATGAAGGGCAAAAATCACCAGCGACAGCTCCTGCTCTAATAGCATTCAATCAGCTTAATGAGCAATACAGCAAAAGAATGGGCGATTTATGGAGAAACGCTCAAGCTCACGAAACGCTCACGCACAGAAGACCGATCTGCCATTACTGTTGGTTGTGTGAACTAGGACAGCAGCATAACGGAGCAGACATCCGTCCATGTCCGCTATAGCGTTAGGGGCTTGGTGCAAACTAAGTTTGTCGCCTTCGGAAGCCCAGAGAGTCCAAATGCTGCAGCCATTTATGACAGTATTTTAAAATCCCTTTTAGAAGTGGGTATGAGCCAGGAAGAGATTACGTCAAGGTTAGTTGGCTTTTGTTTGTGATGGAGCTAATGTAATGGTAGGAAAGAAATGTGGCGTTTCAGCCTTATTAAAGGGTTTGCAGCCTAGCGTTGTAGTTGTCCACTGCTTTGCACATCGTTTGCAGCTTTCCCCCAAAGACGCCATAAAACAGAACAAGCTTTACGAAAGTGTTCTTGTCCTATTAATGGGCTATACTATCCTTACCACAACAGCCCGTAACAGCGTCTAAACCTTAGACGGGCTTTTGAGGGCCTCAACCAATGTGCCTTAATGCCCACGAGAGTTTGTGGCACAAGATGGGTGGGTCATACTCTGCTATCAACCAAGAATGTGATACGAGGGTACAAGCGCAATCCGCGCTCAACTTGGAGGACTTACAGCAAAGGAAAGGGTAAAGGAAATTATTTTTCGGTAAATTTGAGTGGTGATTTAAAACATAGAGCGGTGGGTTATTTACGGCCGATGAAGAGATCTGATGTTATGTCTTTATAGCATTTACTTGCCGATGTGCTAACCCCGATTCATTCGTTATCGCTGTGTCTACAGTCTGAGCAGGTAATGGCTGATGTGAGGGAAAGTTTGACATAACATTAGATGTTCTTCGCATTCTTGAAGAAAGGTAGTTTTCTACAACAAACGTATACTTTTCAGTTTACATCGATAATTCCCAAGACTGTGTTTTTTAAGTAAATTCATATTTTAGAAATGGTGCTTTTCTAAACAAATATTACGAAGAAGTTAATTTCGAGGAAATATTTAATGGGGAAAAAATGCGTGACATGCCGATTACTGAACAGGTCAGCATTAATTTTTGGTTGAAAAAGTAATTTATGCGCTACTAAAAAGATTTTCTGTTGGAACTGACAGCTTCGTATCAGCCACAGCGATTGCAAGCTTCCCAAGATGGCCTTCGTTCGACAAAGAAGAAATTAAAAGTAACTGGTTATGGAATAACTACAATTTTAAGTTTTGATTATTTCTCATATTTTGCAGTATTTGGAGATAAAGAAGTGCAAATGATCTGTACACACTATTCCACATTGCTCGTAAGCGCTGGAATAGATAGTGTTATCGTGACAGAAAAATGGCAGCTGCTAAAGATGCATTTATGCAGACGGTATCAGCGTCAATCTAAAAATATATTGTATTTTAGTAATTGCAGTATTTTATTTAGATTCGAGGAATCGGTCGCGAAACTATCTTGGGATGAGGTTGGTCGTTCATTTGGTGACGATTACAGCAACATTTTTGCTCTTATTGATTCACTGCTTTGTTTGCCGGCTAGTTCTTCCGAAAACGAGCGTGGATTTAGCAACATGAAATTGACGAATACTTGTTTGAGGAACCGTCTAGCCCAGTGGTTCTCAAAAGGAGCCACTTGGTTCACTTTAGGGGGAATTTAAAATTTTTGGGAGGAAAACTATAAGACTTAAATTAAAGTATACGTGAAGACTAAATGCTGCTTTAACTGTGACGCCATAAGGAGTCTGTCTGGTTTACAATATCTATATTGTTTCGTCACAGTAAGTAAAGTCTAGTAGCACCAGGTGTCTGTTTCACACTGTTTAAGCAAACACTTCTTCTATTTCCCACTATATATTGATTGCTTGACATTTGCTAAACGCGGAGAATTTCGTGCATAACTGAAATATTGTGAATATTCCTTTTTTTTATTTTTGTCGGAGAGGAATTAACGGTGTTTGAGTCTTTAAGGGAGGAATATGAAAAAAACTTGGAGAAGCGCTGGTCTAGCCACTGATACGATGAACGACTTGACGGTGGTGCAAATATGCTCTGCTAATCTTACACAATTCGACCCACAACCAGCCATTAACGTGTGGCTAAATGGAGCTAAACGCCGCAGAAAAGTAACACAAAAAGAATCGCCATCAAGATCTGTCGTCGTTGACGCTGATTGCAGCTCGGATCAGTGGCGTATCCAGGGGGGGGGGGGGGTTGGACCCCCCCTTTTCGGAAGTGACATTAACGTTTTTTGTTCGTTTTTGTCAGGGTTTACCTCACCGTCTGAAGCTGCGTGTTTTTTTTCAGTGTAATTGGGTCACACGTCTTGCTCATAGGCGCCGAACGTGGGTGTGCAGAGCGTTTTTTGACGCCCTGGATTTCTTGCAGGGTGTCAAAACGCCCTGAAATTCGACCAGGTTTCATGTGCAATTAGTGTGCAACTCCATCTCTGTAAACACTATATTACAGCTAGCGCAATGTACACCGCTAGTAGCACAATCGTGGTTCACTAACAGTATGCGCGACTTTCCTGAATTACATGGGGAGAAGTACCATCTGTGAAAGTGTTCGTTCGCACGTATTAATAAACCGAAGCGCTGAAAGTACGAAATACCAGGTCGCGCTAACGTAGGTCAAGCTTAAGCTGATGCGAAATTTGTGTTTAGTGAAAAATATTCTGTGATAAAAGAACTAAATGGGTGTATGTGTACCTAAGAGAAACTAAAAAACAAAAACATTTTATTTTTACTTTTTGCTAAATTATAAATGCAACATTTTTTATTAAATTTCACGAACTTGCTTGTTTGGCTACTGTACCTCTGACTGCTTCTCGAGAATCCAACTTTAAAAACCACCTACTTTGCAATCTTTGTTCTTGATGGCGTCGGTGAGTGGACTGATGTCTGTGACGCCACATTCGATCAACCACAACATCTCCAACTTGTGAACAATCTCCGACAAACTTTTCACTCCGGCGTTTTGGATTTGGTTAATGTTGAGGGCCAGGTCCTTCAACTAATTCATAGAAACATAACATCGTGAGTTTAAATATTTCTCTTCAATGTTTTGTTGAAATAAATTATTTTGTACAAAAAACGAAACAAAATCTCAAGTAATTTTGGACGAAAATATACAAGTAGCAAAAACACCGCAAAAAGTTTTATTGTTTGACTTAAAGTGACGTCAGGGAAGGTACAGTCTAAATTATTACCCGCATATGTATTAGATATTTGAATCAATTACCAAATATTTTTAATAATGCAGTAGTTATAAACTTAAGCTATTTCCCCGGCTAAAAAGTAGTTTAAATTAATGTTTAATCGCTAATGGGTGAGGGTGTATATGTTCGCAAGCAAGCCAAAAAAACTTTTTACTTTTATTTCGAAAAAAAAAATTCTCTTAAGTTTATAACTAAATGAATTTCAAGTAATTTTGGCCGAAAATTTAAGGTAAAGTAGCAAAACATAGCAATGTTTGATTTTCTGCAGAGGTGTGCATGTTAAAGAAAACACAAGTGTTGGTGCCGTACGTTGATACAAATTTTGTCAACTCAATAAAAGTTGGTTTGTGAAACTGACCTAACAGTACACATGTTTTTAAATATAGTCTTAATGCGTCAAGTCTCCTTCTAATAAACCTCTTTCCATTTTGAAACATTTTTCCGCTTCGCGCGATTGACGTTAATCAGTTGCAAATGCAAAGGCGTTCACTTTGGGTCGCGACAACCTTAAATTTATGTATAGCGGCGTATTTTTCTTACGATTTATGGTTTGCATAAGCACACAAAGGGAATGTGACATCACTGCCTCTGGTTTTTATTTCAGCGCTAGTATTGTCACACAATATTATTGTCAATGTTTATTATAACGTCACACAGGTCCAGGATTGGGCTTGTACCTTTAAGACAGTGGTCGGCAAACTGTGGCCCGATGTGGAGATTTTTGCAATTTTTAGTGGCCACGAGTAATTTTTTAATATTTCGGTCATATCATATAGTTGTTGGGCCGCTAATAACCGAACATTCATTGTACTGTATTTTATTACGGGTGGTTAAGAGTTTTTGAACGTGGGTGTGCAGAGCGTTTTTTGACGCAGGGTGTCAAAACGCCCTGAAATTCGACCAGGTTTCATGTGCAATTAGTGTGCAACTCCATCTCTGTAAACACTATATTACAGCTAGCGCAATGTACACCGCTAGTAGCACAATCGTGGTTCACTAACAGTATGCGCGACTTTCCTGAATTACATGGGGAGAAGTACCATCTGTGAAAGTGTTCGTTCGCACGTATTAATAAACTGAAGCGCTGAAAGTACGAAATACCAGGTCGCGCTAACGTAGGTCAAGCTTAAGCTGATGCGAAATTTGTGTTTAGTGAAAAATATTCTGTGATAAAAGATGCGTCAAGCCAATTACCGAGGCTAAAATAGACAAGTGTTAACCTATTTCCTAAATTTTAAACGCCGAATAACACACAATGCTTCGTCTAGAGCAGGGTTTCCCAACATGTGGTACGTGAAGGTTGTTCAGGTGGTACGCGAGTAGTTTTTCGTTTTTAAAAACCTGGATTGACAACTTTTATATTTTGTTTATTTGTTGTTTTACAAAAAAAATCCTGAAGCCTATTCATTGTTACGTAACTATCCCCGTTGTTTTGTACCATTATACGATCTTCCAAATACAGGTCATGTCAATAAGTAGCACAGTTGCTTTAAAAAGCCATACAACGCTGTGGGACAGTGGGTCCTAGGGGGCGCCAAGCAATTCTTAGGTAGGCGCAGGGTCTACCTTCCAGTTTTTAACTTTTTATACTGATTTATTCAGTTCCATGTTGCGATAGGTATTAAATATGCTTGTATGCCGCCCTATGCATAACATCAAAATTACACGTTTAGAAAAGAAACTGAGAAAAAATCGAGTTGCGAACTTCGAGGCTGCTTATGTTTAATATAGTTTCTTGAATTTTGGGAGAATATTTGCTACTTATTACCGCCTATTGGCTGTGTTTAGTCAGAACTGTGTTTAGTCAGCCTATTTGGCTGTGTTTAGTCAGAACTGTGTTTAGTCAGCCTATTTGGCCGTGTTTAGTCAGAACTGTGTTTAGTCAGCCTATTGGGCGGTGTTTAGTCAGAACAGTATGATATAGTTGAAGAAGATCCACCTTCTCCACAAACTGTGTTTTGTCAATTTTAACAACAAAACTACGTAAACATTTAGCGTTTCGCGCGAACTACGAATTACTTCTTTTTGCGCAACACTAATTGGGGGGAACTCAGACATTTTTGCGCCAATTTTGAATGTTATTTGCAGTAAATAGCCTTCGCATTGTGTGTCATAACACTTTTTAAATCACGATTACTGCAATATGTCTGTCAAAATCAGCTCGATGTAAACCAATATATCGAGCACGAGCAACTTTTGTGTGTCTCCCAAATTAAAGTTTAGCCAATACAAACCAAATGAACGCAATTTATTTCGCTCTTCGCGCCACGAAGAGTTAACTTTTACAGAAAAAACACGGGACAATTACCAAAGGGGCGCAGCAGAAAAATAGGTAAGAACCACTGTTCTAAAAAAAGTGGTACGCGTGGCAGTACAGAGTGCCCCAAGTGGTACGAGATCGTAAAAAGGTTGGGAACCCCTGGTCTAGAGTCACAATTCCTAGTGTTCAATATGCTGATACGTTTGGTCACTCAAATCGATAAATAGACGTAATATTCCGAACAAAGCTTTTCAACGCCAAACTTATATAAAAATATAAAAAAACACTGCTTGTGTGGTCGACCGTAAACACGGAATGCTTTTTTTCTTTCACCTTTCGTTCAGGTTGGCTGATTAGCAAAAATGTATTCGACAATTGACCACCCTAAGTTAAGCCTTTTTTCTCTTTTCTCGCTAAAAACGTCGAGTTAGGGTACTGTTTAACACTGTTCGCTGTCTGCGATAGTATTCGATGTTGGTGTAACAACGGAATTTTTGTAACTAACGCAATTCCCTTGAAAAGGTAGTCTAACTGTGTTTGTTTAAAGTCGCCTTTTTTATGTAATGATAGTTGCCGCAAAATTATTTTCAAATCCAAAGACCACGTGCTTGGTGTGCAATTGACACAACTTATTTTCTCTAAACCGCAGCTTGTATTTAGCTAACTTGACACACGTCTCGGCGCAGATGTGGCATATTTCAACCCGGAAAAACGATATTCGTTTTGCAGGATGCGAAAGACGTGCTTGTAATTTAGCGTGGTCCCTTACATGAAAATCCAAAATCAATCACACATACTTACCGTCTTGGTCTAGTTTCTCGCCTGAAGTAAACGATTGCACACTGAGCTGTTTCGACGCACGTGTTCGCTTCACGTCTTAAAGGTTCGCTTTTGCTGGACGTTTATTGGCTGTGTCTGGTTGTATGAGTCGTTCTCTTTACTATTTTATAACGTCATTCCCGTCACTATTTTATGACGTCATTAGTGATTAAGAAGACAAAAATTAGGGGAATTTTCTAAGTTGAAATTTCGGGATTCCCCTTTTCAAAGACTGTTTCAAAAGACGCCCTGGGATTTCGAAAGTTCGGCGCCTATGGTCTTGCTAATGGAAACCAAAATCAAACGCAGAACGCCGTTTTCCGTTTCTTGTTTGATCGACCGTAAACGCAGGATATTTATTTGTCTTTCGCCTTTCGTTATTCGTTCGGGTTGGCTAATCAACAAGTGTGTGTTCGACAATTAATAACATCAATCAAGCGGTCGCTGTAATTCATCGGGCCCGCTGCCTCTTTAACAAACAATACACGAGTCCATTTTAAATACTTTTTGACTATTTTAACTACGTAAGTGCGAAAAATTTTAGCGCTTCGCGCGAATTTTCTTTTTACGTTTTGATGTTGTCTATTGATATAGATTAGCGCTTCTCTATCCTTGCGCCGTGGAAGGCTGCCAAGTGCGTCGCGGACAAACGGAAAACGTATTCAAAAATATTGGACACATATTTTTTAACATTTCTTTTATTTTTATTTTCGACAATGTAATAAAAACTTGCAAGAAATTTTTAAAAATGCCGTTTTCCCCCTTAGCGCCTTTGTTCTTGAATGTAGGGCTAGGAATTAGGTTTTCGCATTCCGGGACATGTATAATGACGTAATATTTTTGTGCGCTCTGGTGTTCGCCGTTAATTGGACTCTAGACATTTTTTTTCCTGCTCTAAACAACGCTGCAAATCTCACGATCATTTATCGCTTGTTTTCCGGCGCGGTTTAACTTCTCACGAAAAGGTCCGCCCAATGTTATCTTTCCACGAAACGGCCGCCCTGTAAGGCAGGCCTGGGGTTTCCGGGAGCGCGTCGGTTCCCGTAAAAAGGAGTTTTGTTTTAGCGTATATTACGAGCGGCTCACCGCCTACAGCTCAATAGACGTCTGGGTGTAGCCTTGTGAAATCAGGCTGGCAGAATCTTGCCAGCCTTCTGGTGACCAGCATTTTTGGCGAAAATTCTTCGGTTTTTGGTTGCGCCCCTAAACTTAAATGATGTGTTCGCCTAAGGAATGTTCGAACCTTGCCATGTTTTGGCGATAAACAAGGCTATTAAGTAAATTGGACAACAAAACGTAGCGCCAAAGGCGCGAAAATTTTTGGACATTAAGTCATTAACTAATACATAAGGGACATGTGAAGGTACAACCTTGGGCCTAGGGGTGTACGTACATGTCTGCTCTTCTTGCTCTAAAAGAATAACATAGATAGCTGTTTTCAGGCAAATTCGTGTGAAAACGTGCTGCTCAAAACCAGATTGAAAAGCACGAAAAAATATTCTTTGGATAAATTTTCAATCTATATTGCTCGAAATAATGATATTTATAAGCGGCTGACTTTGATGACCTAACGGTCTTTCGCTGCTCCCTGGGAATCTACTTCCCTAACAATAAACATATCTATCTACATATCTATCTATCTATAATAAAATTTAATAGAAATTGTCACAGTCACATTACAACATGCCCCATAGTATGCATATTACCTTTGGGATAGATTTGTTGAAAACTAAGACACATAAACCTTGCAAAACCAGGCTAAAGTACGCGCGAAGTGCGAAAAATTTTTGTATTTGCGTAATTAAACAACCAAAAATATACTTAGGGCTAGGCCTTAGGTGGAGAAGCATAGCCTGGTACATCCTTAATATGCTGATGCTAATGTTATACCAGTAAAATTAACAGGAATTGGAAATTCAACTCAATGTAGAAGTACTTGCCAATTCAAAGCAAAACTGCCAACATGTAACAATTGTAGCCTATGATCAAAAGTGTGTACTTTTTTAAATAATAAACAGTCTATATGCCTTACACTAGCTTTTTCTCACTAAACAATGTGCTTCACACTACCGTAATTTTTTTCAAAATAACACAACAAAATGAATTTCTGCCAATTGTGTTGTGTAATGTTATTACATAATTCCGCTGTTCAAAAATAGATGAGATTAAATATGTTTGGAAACAACCACAAGGTATTTTGTAAATTGGATGTTGAAACAAAAAAATATTTTTTTTTAAATTTTTTTTACTTAAAATTTTTTTACACCAATTTCTTCGGTTTTCTGGCTGATTCTTCGGCCGACATAGTCGCCAAGTCGCCAGCATTCTGCAATACTGTTGTGAAATTATCGAGTAAAACTTTAAGCGTCATTATGCTCTGTCTGTCGGTTTTTTGTAAGTAATTGTGTGTGTCTAAGTGTCATTATTGTTTGTGGTGTGGTAATATTCTACTCTTGCAACCAATACATCTGTACATTGGGTTTTCTAGTTGTGGTCTTTAATATAAGTTCTCTTTGGTAGGTTATCTAATGCCCGAAAATAAGGACTCACTAGCGACTTTACAGAAGGCCTAGGTAATTTTCTAGAATTACTAGTTAAAGTCGTAACACTGGCGCCTGGCAGGATTGTCAACGACGTACGTGTGACGTTGTGTTTTGCGTCTAAAAGTTTGCTTTTGCTGGACGTTAATTGGCTGTTTCTGATGATTTTTTATTATTCATGACGTCATTACAATCGCTGATTTATGACGTCATATCTGTCACTATTTTATGACGTCATTAACGTCAGACGGAAAAACGGGGAATTCCCGAATTTGAAAATTCGGGACCCCCCCGTTTTGGATTTCTGGATACGCCCCTGGCTCGGATGAATACGACAAGGACAGTGATTGTGACCAAGCTACAATTGACAAATGTTGAAATGAAAAATGCTCTCATTAGCTCGTGTAGCTTTCTGATTGATAGCCACTCGCCCTTAAATTTAATGAGCACCAAAGCGCTATGCATACTTTCGCATGTTGCGCCGCGGTGATTCATGAACTCTATAATAGCAATTTATGTTAAATCACGCTATTAATGGCGTTATTGCAAGGAAAATTAGAATGCTGTAAAACGATGAAGGGAAACATATTGTGGCGATCTATTCTGATCCTAACAAAGGTATACTTGCTGTCGTAGGGCCACAAATATTTAATATTTCCGTCATTTAGCAGTTAAACTTTAACTGGTGGTTTTCATTGTGACATCATAAACCTCTCTTGTGACGTTACTGAACATATTTTATATTTATATTTCTTAAACGTGAATAGGGGGCACAAAGTGTTGTTTTATTGTTGTTGGTCTTAATACTATAGTGTTATAGAACATCCGGCTTTAAATATTGTTACTTTATAGATCTTATTGTGTGTTTCCACTGTTACTTCACCGGGAAGTGCTTACATGTTATTTTATTGGCGCGATGGTGGGTAAAGTAGCAAGTTTGGGTATAAGAAATAACTTTATTTCTCTTCAAGAATTTTCTGTGATTGAACACATTTTTTATTCCAATTTCCCGTATGAATTAACAACTCAAACTTGAACTAATAGGAACGAAATAACTTTGATAGGTCAGTTCAGTGGTTCTCAACCTTTTATGCTTCGTGGCCCCCTTTGAAAGACTCTCAACCCTCGTGGCCCCCTGCTTAAAAATATCTAGCATTGTATTTACTGGTTTTCACTTCTCCAGGTTAATAACAAATATAGCCATTAACCAACAAATAAAGGCACTTAGTTGCTCAAAAATTTAATAAATCAGTTATTTTAATTTAAGTTAACTAATTACTCATTAAAAAGCTTGTTCCTGCCAAGGTATTTTTTATATTTGGCTCTATTTTGTACTCAGCCAAGCGAGTGATTTATGGATTTTTTAATTTTTTTACATGCATAACCTAGCTGAATATTAGGTCTCGACCAACGGCATTTGACCGACAATTAATATTATCGGCAAGTAATTGGCCGCCCGAAAAACGCTGACGCCGCACTACATGGCTACATGTAAAGCAGCACAGTTAATGTTTCGCCACAGCGACAGGCCTTTATCTAAACTTGCCACCCACGTACGTAGGATAAGGCGTAACTTTCTGCGATAAACAAATAAAAATTAACCGATATTCTACTTTAAACATCCCTATACTGACGGGTCAAAACACGTGTCTGAAAAATGAGTTACAAAACGTTACAAGAAAGTTTTACAGTCATAATAACTGGCAAGTGATAAAAGTGGTGACATTTTGGTTTTGCAATACCTAGCTAGAGAGTTGTGCCCGTAGCCAGCCTAAAATGTGTTGTGGCGTACATGGTTTTGTGTTGTGGCGTACATGGTTCCGCGTCGGCGCGCGCTTAGCGAAGCGTGCAATTTGCTTTTTTTGTGTTGTGCTTTATAATCGAGTGTTGTGTTGCGCTGACCCCCTTATTCGATCTACACATCTCGCAATAAAGCATCAACCGCTTCACTGGTGATTCTTTCGATTTCACTCGAGAAACAAGACACTCGAACATACAAGTGTATGACCAAAATATGTTGTCCAAGCCATGGAACATGGCCGTTTCCCAGGGGAATCCACACACCGCCGCAGGGAATCCTTCCCTCGTCGCAGCGCCCCGCAGGAGGGAGGTCTTCTCCCGTCGTACGGAGGCCGTTGCTAAAATTCCTAGCAAGAGATCAAGGAACTTCATCTACAGCCTCCTAAAACTGGTGTCTTTCGACACCAACAACCTGGAGGGGATAGTCGAAAGGAAAGGAGGCTACACGGGCTTTACGTGTAAAACTGAGCAGCAAGCTGAAGAGTTGGTTTTCAAGCTGAAGAGCAGACCCGAAGTCGATCTCGCAAGGCGCTATGAGGGCGAATACACCAGCGTGGAAATCTCGCACGTGCCACCTCGCTTCAACATCGGTACGCTTATGGCGTACATCCAGAAGAACCACGGCACTGCTCTAGAGGCCAGAAAACTAAAAGACGCCATAGCCGGTCTCCCAGACGGGAGAATAAAAGCAGAGGTGCTCACCGAGCAGCTGAAACGAAATCCCATCCCGGCAACCATCCGATGCGAAGGACTCACATTCCCAGTGAGGTACTACCAGCAACCACAGCAGTGCTTCCACTGCAGAGCTTTCGGCCACATCCGGGCAAATTGCCCGACACGCCAGCCCCCATCGCAGCGCACATCAGACGAGGAACCCGACCCAGCGACAAACTCAGAGAAGACCCCGGAGAACATGCCAGCAGACATCTCGTCGGAGAGCGGGGAGAAGACGAAGAAAGAAAGAAGGACAGAGGCGGCAACATCATCCAGCAAAACGGCGGCCACAGAAGTAACAGCAACAGCAGCCCCCGGCAACTCAGCGGCAACCGACATCCAACAGCCAGAAGACGACTGCACCACCAAACGACCAAGAAACAGCGGCAACACCCCTCCCGAGAACGATCAAAAGCGTCCAAAAGCCGAAGATGACAGGCTATGCCTGCCGCAGTCCAAGGGGCCTTCTGTGGACGGGCCAGTGCGTAAATGCCGTGAATGCCTCGAGTGCGACTGCCTAGCTCTTGTGGATTTTCCAGAGCCGGGCACACCGACTGTATGCGACGCCTGCAAGAGGATCTTCCGCTGGTGCGATGAATGCAATTATGCATACGTGTGGCTTCCTAAAAGCCAGAAGTCCTGCCCCACTTGCGGGACTTTCATACCGGAAAGCCTCTCACAAACCCTCCCGGGTTGACAGAGGCGGTCTGGAGCAGGGAATTTGCATAATCATTGTTTGATATCAACGTTTTTATTTGCATATTTGTTTTTCGTCTCGCCCGTTTTATTTCGTTCTTTTTCTTTCTTATTCGTTTTCTTTAATTGATGCGAATAAACCAACATAACCGCTTCACTGGTGACCCCGCAACTTTAAAACGTTCTTTTGAAGTCGAAGATGGAAGCTGAACACGCCGTTTTCGAAGCTTCCTACGTTCTGGCCAACACAGCCACGTGTTTGGCTGCAGCAGGTAGAGGCGCAGTTTGCTATTAAGAAAATTGTTGAAGATAAAACTAAGTTCTATTACATAGTTTCTGCGCTCGACCAAGGAACTGCAGCACGTTTAATTGACCTGCTGGAGCGCCCGCCGGCCGAAGGCAAGTACGACGCAATTAAGCAACGCTTGCTGCAGTCATTTACGCTGCAAGAACGAGCAGCGCAGCTTTTAAACATGCCTCCTTTGGGCGACAAGAAACCCTCTGTTTTAATGGACGAGATGCTTGCCCTACTCGGAGACCACCGTTCTTGTTTTCTTTTTGAACATTTGTTTTTGCAGCACATGCCTGAGGATATCCGGTTAGTATTGGCTCGCGAGGATACCACAGATCTTCGTCGATTGGCTCTGAAGGCAGACATTTTATGGCTTTCTCACCGTAGCAACAACGAGTTCGCTGTAAGCAAGGTGCAACGTGGTAAGCAATTTCGCAATAACAGCGATAAAACTACTGGTATATGTTTCTACCATAGACGCTTTGGAGCAGACGCACGTCAATGCAGCCCACCTTGTTCTTTTCAGGGAAACGACAAGGCCGGCAGCCTGTGATAGCGAAGACAGACGGCAATGCTTTCAGTCTATTTTTTCTTTGGGACCGGGTTTCTGGTCGTAACTTTTTAGTGGACACTGGAGCTCAAGTAAGAGCCCTTCCACCTACCGGTCTCGAACGACGCACAAACCCGAAGGGTTCCGTTCTTAAGGCTGCAAATGGTAGTTTAATCGCCACTTACGGTTACAAAATGTTTACACTCCACATCCCGGCTGGAGTTTTTAAATGGAGGTTTGTGTTGGCAGACGTTTCACGCCCACTGCTCGGTGCAGACTTTCTTCGCGCTAACCGCTTGTTAGTCGATATTGAAAGGAAACGTCTTGTACACTCCGATGCTTTTTCTACTTACCCGTTAAGAGTATATCGCTGTCCACCGCCTCAACTTAACACACTTAATTCGTTGCTTTCTCCATTTGAAAGATTATTAGATAGGTTTCCTAGTCTGAAAATCCCTAGTTTTTCCGATGCCTTGCCTAAGCATGGCGTCCAACACTATATTGTGACCACTGGCCAACCTGTACACTCCCGCGTCAGACGCCTTTCGCCTGAAAAGTTATCGTTAGCTAGGGCTGAATTTCAAAAGATGCTCGAGTTAGGTATAGTGCGCCGGTCATCCAGCCCATGGTCGTCACCTCTCCACATGGTAGAGAAGCCCTCGGGTGGTTGGCGCCCCTGTGGCGATTATCGTTGCCTCAATGATGCCACTCAAGCTGATCGTTACTCTATACCCCATATCCACGACTTTACTGCACGTCTGGCTGGTTGTACCGTATTTTCTAAAATAGACTTAATACGAGGCTATCATCAGGTTCCAGTTGCTGAAGCAGACATCGCAAAGACCGCTGTCATCACGCCATTTGGTCTCTTCGAGTTTCTTCGAACTCCGTTTGGGTTGAAGAATGCCGCGCAAACTTTTCAGAGGATGATGGACTCGATTTGTCAAGGTTTGCACTTTATTTATGTTTACCTCGATGACATTCTTGTTGCTAGTCCAACTAAGGCTGCTCACATGCAACACTTAACGCAGCTTTTGCAGCAGCTTTCAGACCACGGTCTTGTTTTGAACCTGCAAAAGTGCGAGTTCGGTAAAGAAAGCCTGGAGTTCCTCGGTCATTTCGTTGACCAGCACGGGGTCAAACCTCTGCCTTCGAAAGTTGACGCAATCAACAACTTTCCTGTGCCTCAAACCGTCAAGGGTTTACAGGAGTTTTGCGGTATGATAAACTTCTATCACAGGTTCATTCCAAATGTCGCAGACATTATGAAGCCCCTGTATGGTTCCTTGGCAAGCCGAGGTCACTCGTTTGGACTCGCGTTCTTCAGGAAGCTTTCGACAAAGCAAAGAATGCACTCGCTAACGCAACGCTTTTGCATCACCCGGAGTGGCAAGCCAGCATCGCGCTCACAGTTGATGCTTCGCAGTCTGCCGTCGGCGCAGTCATCCAACAACTTAAAGAAGGCTGCTGGGTCCCCCTGGCGTTTTTCAGTCGTCAACTGAGAAAACCCGAAACCAGGTACAGTGCCTTCGATCGCGAGTTGTTTGCACTACACCTAGCAATCAGGCACTTTCGCTACTTCCTTGAAGGTCGCAACTTCACAGCCTATACTGATCACAAACCTCTCACTTTTGCATTCAAGAAAGTTTCAGATCCGTGGTCTGCTCGTCAGCAACGTCAACTCTCCTATATTTCCCAGTTTACCACCGATGTTCAACACATCAGCGGTAAGTCAAATACAGTTGCTGATCCTCTATCAAGGTCATTTGTCCATTCCTTAGAAGGTTCAACTGCAGACTTGGACTTCGAGGCACTAGCGCGTGCACAACAGACAGACGAAGTACAATCTTACCGCACTGCTGTTACAGGGTTGACTTTGAAGGATATTTCAATTGGTTCTTCCGCAACTACACTCCTGTGCGATGTATCTACAGGTAATCCTCGTCCAATTGTCCCTGCATCATGGCAGAAAAAAGTGTTTGACGCCGTACATGGGTTATCACACCCATCCATCCGCATCACAACAAAAACTTATGGCCTCAAAGTTTGTCTGGCATGGCATAAAAAAGAATGTTGTCCAATGGGCCAAGCAATGCATCTGTTGTCAGCGTTCCAAGGACTGAAGGACTACATACCTCCGTCTGCTCGTTTTCAGCACATAAATATCGATATTATTGGTCCACTTCCACCGTGTCGAGGCCATAGGTATGTTTTTACAATTGTCGACAGGTTCTCACGATGGCCGGAAGCTATACCAATGGAAGACGCTACCACACTTACCTGTGCGCGGGCTCTCATATTTCATTGGCTCTCCAGATTCGGCATTCCAACTCGCATGTCATCGGATCGAGGCCCGCAGTTCACGTCTGAGCTGTGGACTACCGTAGGCCAACTGTTAACTGTAATTTCCCTTAATTGTATTTTATGTGTCATTTACTTTTATTTCATGCTTGACTGATTCTTATGCATGACTAATTTTATATGCATGACTAATTTTATATGCATGAGTGATTTTGTACATGTGGCATTGTGCCAGCATGCTTGCCATTTATGTTAGTGCTGTCCTAATGTTATTTAGTTGGTGCTGTAGTTGTGTTATCAGGTGTTAGCCTTTGTTTGTGTTCCTACTTATATTTCTTTTAGCTCATCATTAACTATATGTTTTCTATTTGAATAAGGATGCTTCATGTTAATAATAATAAGTTACTTGTTGTTAAATTATATAACTCTGTGCACTTGTGTGCAACAAGATTCTTCTCCCCATTGGTGGTTGCTTGAAGATAAGTTTACATGGTAGCAGAGGATGGTTAAAAAGTTGCCACCAAAATTTAACAATGACATTCCTTACTCCAATTGGAGAAACAAAATTGGCATGTGGCAGTTGGTCACACCTGTTCCAAAAAAGGAACAGGCAATTGTTGTTGTCTTGGAATCGTTGGAGGGAAATGCTAAGGCAGAAAGGGCTGCCTCAGAACTACAAACAGAGTTCTTGCACAATGATGATGGAATGGAGCGGTTGCTTGCTCATATGGATATTGCCTTCAAAACAGAAAAGGTAGATGAAGCATATGCTGCGATAATTAGAAGTAAGTCCGCTTCAGTAATTGTCAAGAATTTCCTAAAATACTGGGTAAGCATTTTTGGTGCACCAAAGAATGTTCTTAGTGATAATGGAAGAGAATTTGACAACCAGGAATTTAGAGATATGTGTTCCAAATTTGGAATAGAGGTGAAAACTACTCCGGCTTACTCCCCATGGAGTAATGGTGTCTGTGAGAGACACAATATGATACTTACAGACATCCTTAAAAAGTTAAAAAGTGACACATCGTGTGATTGGGACACATGTCTTGCTTGGGCGTTATCAGCTAAAAACTCACTTGTAAACAATAGTGGATTTAGTCCATGTCAAATATTTTTGGGAAAAACCCTAATTTACCGTCTATTTTAACCGATAGACTGTCGGCCTTAGAAGAAGGATATGGTACTGTTGGATCTCATTTGTCTGCATTGCATTCAGCAAGAAAATTATTTATAGTAGCACAGACTTCTGAAAAGATAAGACGGGCTTTGCGCAAACAGACACGTCAAACTGGACAGACTTATGATATTGGAGATCATGTATATTATAAACGAGATGAGCAGGCGGAATGGAGAGGTCCTGCTAAAGTTTTAGGACAAGATGGGGCAGTGGTTTTTCTTCGACATGGTGGGCAGTTTATTAAAGCTCATGTTTGCCGTGTACAGCCTTACCATAACACCCAAGACAAATCAATTGATCAAGGGTCCGTTGAAGCACATTCACCTTCACCTACAGTTCCCAGTCCAACCACTACACATGATGACACTGAAGACTCAAGTGAGGATGAAGCTCCCTCAGATGACACTCCCACAACTCAAACACATCAGTCTGAATTATCTTTGAGCAAATCAGTATCAAAAAATAGAAACATTTTGCATAAGACTGTTCGTTTTTTTAACTCTGATGGTGTGAGTTGTACTGCAAAGGTGTTGAGTAGAGCTGGTAAGGCTACCGGAAGATATAAAAATTCATTTAATGTTGAATTTATGACTCCAAATGATCTAATTGGAAAATTGACATGGGTTAATTTTGATAAGGTTAATGATTTAACTGTACTTCCAGAGCATGTGGACGATGTTGATGAAATTTATAACTGTGATGTTTCGTTCCAAGAGGCAAAAGAAGAAGAGCTTAGAAGCTGGCAAAGAAATAAAGTTTATAGCATTGTGCCCAACAGAAATCAAAAATGCATCTCTGTTAGGTGGGTTTGTACTATGAAAGAAAGTGAAAATGGTCCTAAACCTAAAGCTAGATTAGTTGCAAGAGGGTTTGAGGAAAAAGACCGCAACTTACTTGATAGGGAATCACCAACCTGTTCAAAAGATGGACTCCGAGTTCTTCTGAGTATAGCAAGACAGCAGGATTGGGCAATTTGTTCTATTGATATAAAAACAGCTTTTTTACAGGGAGAAGCTTTGGATAGGGATATTTTTGTTCAGCCTCCAAAAGAAGCAAAGAGTTCTAAAGATGTTCTTTGGAAACTGGAAAAATGTGTATATGGCTTAGTGGATGCATCCAAATCGTGGTACAGAAAGGTAAAGCAATTTATGCTTGATCATGGAGCTAAAATGAGTTTGCTCGATCAGTCAATATTTTTCTGGCACAATGGCAAGGTTCTTCTTGGGTGTGTTTATGTCGATGATTTTTTGTGGAGTGGAACATTGGATTTTGAGCACACTATAATTAAACAAATCAGGACAACATTTCGCATCGGAAAAGAAGAACAACAGCAGTTTAAGTATATCGGTCTTGAACTAAATCAAAGCCCACACAGCATTTCATTATGTCAATTTGACTATGTCAACAATTTGCAGGAAATTATTATTTCTCCTTATCGCAAGAAACAACTTGACAATGAACTAACGTTTGAAGAAAAAGAAGTTTTGAGATCGAAGATTGGACAGCTTCTTTGGATTGCAACACAAACTCGGCCGGATCTTAGTTTTGATGTCTGTGTTGCGGCTACTAATTTCAAAAATGCTTTAGTTAGGGATCTGGTTGCATGCAACAAAATTGTTAGAAAGGCTAAATCAAATAGAGTTACATTAAACTATTCAAATCTTGGTCTTAACTCAGATCTAAAGCTGGTTGTGTTTACTGATGCTGCATTTGCAAATCTATCGGATGGTGGAAGTCAGGGAGCTCATTTGGTGTTTCTGGGTGGAAAAAATGGTAAATGCAATCTATTAAGTTGGAAGTCCAAACGTATACGGAGAGTTGTAAGAAGCACTTTGGCTGCCGAGACATTAGCTATGTCAGATGGGCTGGACACTGCATTTTTCATCACAACTTTATGGAATGAGGTTCTGTTTGGTAATCCTGAATTGCCCTGTTTACCCATTGAAGTATATACTGACAATTGCTCTTTATGTGCGGCTGTTAATTCTTGTAAAAACGTAACTGATAAACGGCTTCGAATTGATATTGGTTCTTTAAGGGAAATGAAGCAACAACATCGGGTATCAGTATCATGGGTTCCAACTGACGAACAGCTTGCGGATTGTTTGACCAAAAACAGTGCTTCTTCTGTATCTTTGTCATTGGTTTTAGACATTGGACAAATAAAAAAGAAAGATAATGAGTATGTTAACTGTAATTTCCCTTAATTGTATTTTATGTGTCATTTACTTTTATTTCATGCTTGACTGATTCTTATGCATGACTAATTTTATATGCATGACTAATTTTATATGCATGAGTGATTTTGTACATGTGGCATTGTGCCAGCATGCTTGCCATTTATGTTAGTGCTGTCCTAATGTTATTTAGTTGGTGCTGTAGTTGTGTTATCAGGTGTTAGCCTTTGTTTGTGTTCCTACTCATATTTCTTTTAGCTCATCATTAACTATATGTATTCATTCGAATTAAGGATGCTTCATGTTAATAATAATAAGTTACTTGTTGTTAAATTATATAACTCTGTGCACTTGTGTGCAACAAGATTCTTCTCCCCATTGGTGGTTGCTTGAAGATAAGTTTACATAAGTTTATTGGGTATTCACCTCCACCGCACGACAGCATTCCATCCTCAAGCGAACGGCCTGGTGGAGCGTTTTCACCGTCATTTGAAGAGCGCATTGATGGCACGCTTGACGGGATCAAACTGGATGGACGAGTTGCCTTGGGTGTTGCTGGGCATTAGAACTGCTCTTAAGAAAGACTTAAAAGCGTCATCCGCTGAGTTGGTTTATGGCGCACCTTTAACAGTTCCGGGTCAATTCATTGCTAATGAAGGAGGTTTTACTTCTAACTTTTTACCTGCTTTACAGGACACTCTCCGACAGCTGTTGCCACAACCGATGTCGCGTCACAGCAACCCTCGTATTTCCGTCCCGTCGACATTGAGGAATAGCCCATACGTGTTTGTACGCCGCTCCTCTGACCAAACCGTACGATGGCCCATATAAGGTCCTTCAAGCGTCCAGCAAAACCTTCCTTTTAGATGTTGGAGGTCGTCAACAGACCATTTCCATCGACCGCTTGAAACCGGCTCACGTCGATTTAACTAAACCGGTTCCAGTCGCGCAACCTCCGGCCAGAGGACGACCAAGACGCAACGTTCATCCCCCGCAACGCTACGCAGCTTTTTATATGCCCGCTTCTGGAGGGGGGTACTGTGGCGTACATGGTTCCGCGTCGGCGCGCGCTTAGCGAAGCATGCAATTTGCCTTTTTTTTGTGTTGTGCTTTATAATCGAGTGTTGTGTTGCGCTGACCCCCTTATTCGATCTACGCATCTCGCAATAAAGCATCAACCGCTTCAGTGTGGTCAAATATTTTAAACTAGTGAGAGTATTTGGTTTAGTGCACCGCCTATCGATGCAGAAAAAAAACAAGACACGCTGATAAGTTGAGGCTGAAGCTGATACCTCACTGCGATAAATCGACTGTATATAAAACATAAACAAATAACTATTTACTACGAATCCGTAATGACACTACGATTAAAATTCCATTATTCGCTTCCCGCCAGCGAGGTTCGTTACAACTTGATCGCTTTTTCCAGTCCAGTGTATCAACTGCCGTATCGAAGACAAATAAATATGAAAGCTCAAACCGTTTCGAGCAGCAACTGACTGAGTTTTAGCGCAATACTTAAAACCATTCAGATAGCAGAAACAAAATGACTAAAAATATTAAAGTTGCATTACTAAAAGTACAGCAAACATAATAACTATATCGTCTGTGACGTAACAGTGTATGACAATTGAAGGTGTGGCGTGCCTGTGATTGTTGTGGAACTGTTCATAAATGCTACCAACAAATTAATTATTAGGAGTACAATATTTATCTTTTTCGGGGGGAGGGTTTTGGGTCTTTTTTCTTGGCCCCTGTCACCCCCTGGCTACGCCTATGCCCGTGGCCCCCCAATGACCGCTACGTGGCCGAAAACCCTGGGTTAGTTACAAAAATATTTTAATTAGTTAATGCAGTATTTATAAACTTAACAGCATTTAAGATATTAAAGTTGTTACCCTAGCTTGCACGGCAGTGGATACATATTATTGGTCAATTTGCCTCATTAATTAATTAATTATTATTATTTATTTAGGACGGTCTATTTGTTTAGTGAGATGGTTTACCACAGCTGACACTTTGTGGGTGAATCGGTCGACACAAAACACATTTACAATTAAGGGCACTAAAGCGGTGGAGGTAAAGTAGCAAACATAATAACATGCCACACATTTTTGGTCAGATTTCTTCGGCTAAGGTACAGTTTAAATTGTTACCTGCATGCTAAAGGTGCAGTAGCTAAAATAAAAAATGTGACATTAAAAAAATAAAACAAAACAAAATTTTAAGAAATTTCGTTGGAAAGGTAAAGTAGCAAAACGTTACAATGTTTGATTTAATGTGACAAAGGTGTAGGTACAGTTTAGAATCACTACCTACGTATCAAAGGTGCAGTAGCAAAACACGACTATGAACAATCTTTGATAAAAAATTAACAATATAATCATGCCAAATTATAAATGTAACATTTTTGTTAAATTTCACGAATTTGCTTGTTTGGCAACTGTAGCAAAAAATGGATTTAATCTTTGAATGAATTAAGAAACACATTTTATTTTTACTTTTTGCTAAATTTTAAACGCAACATTTTTCAACTTTCCGAACTTGTTTGTTTGGCTACTGTACCTCTGACTGCTTATCGATACTTTAAAAACAACCTACTTTGCAATCTTTGTTCTTGATGGCGTCGGTGAGTGGACTGATGTCTGTGATGCCACAATTCTCCAACCGCAACTTCTCCAACTTGTGAACAATCTCCGACAAACTTTTCACTCGGGCGTTTTCGATTTGGTTGTAGCTGAGGTAAAGCTCCTTCAACTAATTCATAGAAACATAACGTCGTGAGTTTAAATATTTCTCTTCAATGTTTCGTTGAAATAAATTATTTTGTACAAAAAGCGAAACAAAATCTCAAGTAATTTTGGACGAAAATATACAAGTATCAAAAATACCGCAAAAAGTTTTATTGTTTGATTTAAGGTGACGTCAGGGAAGGTACAGTCTAAATTATTACCCGCATATGTATTAGATATTTCAATCAATTACCAAATATTTTTAATAATGGAGTAGTTATAAACTTAAGCTATTTGCCCGACTAAAAAGTAGTTTAAATTAATGTTTAATCACTAATGGGTGAGGGTGTATATGTTCGCAAGCAAGCCAAAAAAATATTTTACTTTTTATTCCAAAAAAAATTCTCTTAAGTTTATACCGAAACAAATTTCAAGTAATTTTGGCCGAAAATTTAAGGTAAGGTAGCAAAACATAGCAATGTTTGATTTACTGCAGAGGTGTGCATGTTAAAGAAAACACAAGTGTGGGCGGCCGTACGTTGATACAAATTTTGTCAACTCAATAAAAGTTGGTTTGTGAAACTGACCTAACAGTACACATGTTTTTAAATATAGTCTTAATGCGTCAAGTCTCCTTCTAAAAAACCTCTTGCCATCTTGAAACCCTTTTTTCGCTTCGCGCGATTGACGTTAATCAGTTGCAAATGCAAAGGCGTTCACTTTGGTCGCGACAATCTTAAATTTATGTATAGCGGCGTATTTGTTACGATTTATGGTTTGCATAAGCACACAAAGGGAATGTGACATCGCTGCCTCTGGTTTTTATTTCAGCGCTAGTATTGTCACACAATATTTTTGTCAATGTTTATTATAACGTCACACAGGTCCAGGATTAGCCTTGTACCTTTAAGACAGTGGTCGGCAAACTGTGGCCCGATGTGGAACTTTTTGCAATTTTTAGTGGCCACGAGTTATTTTTTAATATTTCGGTCATATCATGTAGTTGTTGGGCCGCTTAATAACCGAACATTCATTGTACTGTATTATATTACGGGTGGTTAAGAGTTTTTGTTTTGGCCCATTGTTGCATCACAGGGCAGCCAGGCCATCCCCCACCCGTGCTGATTGACACCAACTCGCCCGACTGTGGCTTCGGCGAGAAATGTAATTAGTTGGTGTAGGAAAACTTGTGTTAAGCACCACTACTAAGCGAAATATTACTTAGCGCCAGTTATTTCCTTTAACACTAAGGTGCAAATACATTCAACACTACACAAAATAATAAGGTTAATCGAAGTCACGTTCGAACTCGTAATAATGACTCTTTGTCCCGTTTTAAAAACATCGCCATTGCTGCAGTGGTAAATAGTTGTGAGGTTAATTTTTTAACTTAAACGTTGTTAATTAAAAAAATGTTTAACCCAGTCGTTGACGCCTTTGAAAAGTTTATTGGACTTGTGATGTACCCAGCGATAAAAAAATTAACTTTTTAGTATTTATTAAATTGTTTGTATTCGAAAATTATACGCAATTACTGCAGTTTTTGGTAACAATAAGTTCAATTGCAAATGTCTTATAATAATATTTTTAAGCAGTGTTTTTTAAGATGTTTTCAGGGAGCGCAACGGTCCAATGAAGTTTAGATACGAAACGAAACCATTGCGGACGCCCTTGGAAAATAGAAACGACCCACTATGGGCGTCACGCAGCACAGAACCTCTGGTGCATATGGTTAACTTTGTAAATGGTTTAGTTGCAAATTTACAATTATTTTGTCATTATTTGCTGTTCAGTCAGTAACTATAGTGTTGTTAGGCGAAATGCGGTGTTTTGTTTGTGGCGCTAAGCAACCTGCGGTCAAACGTCTCAAGCAAAAAAACACCAGAGTACGAAAAAAAGATAGCGCGAGGATTTTTAGAAAAATGGAAAACAGTCAGGCCATAGAGCATTTGACAAAATAAAACATTGATCAACTTCCAAAATATTTATTGATGAGTGCAAATCTTTTAAGTGAGTCGATTGCTTATCACGAGCAAAGTGAAGTCCATGCATTAGCTCGTTGCTCTAATAGCATTCAATCAGCTTAATGAGCAATACAGCAAACGAATGGGCAATTTATGGAGAAACGCTCACGCTATTGCTAAGCACAGAAGACCGATCTGCCATTACTGTTGGTTGTGTGAACTAGGACAGCAGCATAACGAAACAGACATCCGTCCATGTCCGCTATAGCGTTAGGGGCTTGGTGCAAACTAAGTTTGTCGCCTTCGGAAGCCCAGAGAGTCCGAATGCTGCAGGTATTTATGACAGTATTTTAAAATCCCTTTTAGAAGTGGGTATAAGCAAGGAAGAGATTACGTCAAGGTTAGTTGGCTTTTGTTTGTGATTGTCCACTGCTTTGCACATCGTTTGCAGCTTTCCCTCAAAGACGCTATAATACAGAACAAGCTATACGAAAGTGTTCTTGTCCTGTTAATGGGGCTATACTATCCTTACCATAACAGCCCGTAACAGCGTCTAAACCTTAGACGGGCTTTTGAGGGCCTCAACCAATGTGCCTTAATGCCCACGACAGTTTGTTGCACAAGAGTGGTGGGTCATACTCTGCTATCAATCAAGAATGTGATAAGAGGGTACAGCGCAATCCGCGCTCAACTTGGAGATCTTACAGCAAAGGAAAGGGTAAAGGAAATTATTTTTCGGTAAATTTGACGGGTGAAGTAAAAAACAGAGCGGTAGGTTATTTACGGCCGATGAAGAGATCTGATGTTATGTCTTTATAGCATTTACTTTACGATGTGCTAACCCCGATTCATTCGTTATCGCTGTGTCTACAGTCTGACCAGGTAACCTTGGCTGATATGAGGGAAAAATTTGACATAACATTAGATGTTAATAAAAGCTTGAGAAGCGCACCGCTCCGAACAAAAATCAGTCAGCAAGGTGTAAAACTTTAATACAAATATGCATTTCGCCTATAAATGGCATCATCAGTTTGTCTGTACAGATAAATAGTAAAAAATTAAAATATTAAACTATGCGTATGCTTACCCTTTGTTTAAGACGCACAAGCTTATGCCGGAGCAATTGACATCTTGCCAATTAACGGATATCCCTACCCGCCTGCTTCAGTCTGCTGGAAACACCTACTGCTCCCGTTATACAGCATTAATTGAAAATATCCTGAAGCCAATCAGTGTAGCATACTGCCGGAATATACTCAATGAATATTGCCAAGACAGTAAGCACTACATCACTAAGCTAATCAATTGGAAGAACGGCGTAGCAAAAGAAAGTCTAAAGGCGGAGGATATCTACATTGTGGCAGCAGATGTGGTAGCGCTTTATCCTAGCGTTAGCAGACAGCTCATAAGGCGTTCCCTAGCCCGCGCGTTAGAGCTACACTCTGGGTTAAACCCTGTGGGCTGTAAATGTCTCCTGGATTTTACACTGTTCACGATGGACAATGTTATTGTCCAGTATGACGGGAGTTTTTATCGTCAGAAAGAGGGTATTATAACAGGCGACAATCATTCCGTCTCAATAGCCAACATTGCCATGCACTTCATCGTTGAATCGATCGCAGACACGTTAGGCACGGCTCAAATCTTCAAGCGGTTTATTGATGATATCATTTTCATATCCATCGGGGTCAATACCACGCAAAGAATTAGATCTGCGCTTTTGTCGGCATTCTCCAACGAGGGACTGCAATTAACATTTCGGTTTTTTGTTCGGATTACCCTAAATATGACGTTGAATTTCTCGATGTGCTTCACGCTCACTCTAAGACGGCTTCACTAGGATTCACAACTCGGGACAACGTTAAGATCACAGCAAAAAATAGATGTTTTTTTGCATGGCTCCTCTTACCATCCATTGCATATTTACAAATCTATTGTGTTGGGTGAAGCAAGCCGCCTCAGGAGGCTTAATGAATCCGATGAGGACTACCACCGAAGTCTAGAGCAACTGAAGATGAAATGCAGGAAGTCCTGTTTTCCCGCTGGCCTCACGGATTACAACCTTAATGAGGCTAAATCGTGGACCGAGAGACTCCGACACACTAAAGAAAAGACGAAAGACCGTGTTGTCGCATGGGCTACTCCATTCGCTCATCTACTCAGGCTCTCAAACAAAGAAAAGGCGCTTCAACCACGAGTTAAAATAGTATACAAAAGGCCTCATACACTCGGTAACCTTCTTACTAACTACCGACAACTTGCGCACACCTTTGGCAATGCAGTCGGTTTGTCAACGCCGTGCGGCAAATGCGCACTCTGCGGTCACCATGGGGGACACAAAGGGATGGTTGGTGAATCGAGTAAACTTAAGGCTGCAGGTAAGACCATAGAGCTCCGGCAAAGCCTTAATTGTAGAAACCACGGAATTTACGTGGCAACGTGCAACATCTGCTCTGCCCAGTACGTCGGTCAAACCAAGAACAGGTTTTCTGTTAGGTGGAACGCACACCGAACGACCTGGAATACATTTAACTCAGCAACAACAAACGACAACGCAGCGCTGCTTCACCACTACGCAACCTACCATGGCGAGAAGTTAAAGAAACATCCGCATATTGCCGAATGTTTTACGGTAATTTTCGTTGA
Organism: Ascidiella aspersa; assembly: GCF_963924565.1. Lineage (NCBI taxonomy): Eukaryota > Metazoa > Chordata > Ascidiacea > Phlebobranchia > Ascidiidae > Ascidiella > Ascidiella aspersa. Next base: position 858,165 of record NC_139448.1, on the reverse strand, counting down.
AGAGCCAGACACCAGCAAGCTCGATGAATGTGAGGCTAAATGGCTCAAACTCACCAGAGCCTCAATTAACATTCAAAAAATGATATTGCCCCAAATTCGGTAGCCTTTTTATATATATTTTTATATATATCGTTGTGGATTTGTTTTTTGTTTTTTCGTTTTTGCGTTGTGCCGTTCCATTTCGGAATGTGAGTCATATCCGTTTTCTTGTCTAACTGTGGTTTTAGGTTTGTTTTTGCCTTTCCACCTTTTCTTATCTACCGTGTTTTGCTACGTCACTGATTCTCATACCGCTTCCCTCTGGGCCGTGTTTTTATCAGTGGCTTTCTGTGGCCGCTACACGTATCGCATGCTCCTTTTGCTTTTGTTTTACAGTAGTGGTTGGGGTTTATACGCAGACTGTCTTTGTCTTTGTTCATCTTGGATGTATTTATTTTACATTTATATTTTAATATTTTAATTTTTTACTATTTATTTGTACAGACAAACTGATGATGCCATTTATAGGCGAAATGCATATTTGTATTAAAGTTTTACACCTTGCTGACTGATTTTTGTTCGGAGCGGTGCGCTTCTCAAGCTTTTATTAATAAATTTTAGAACTTTTATCGTCGGCATTATGTGTTCTGTTGGAGGGCCAGATTCTGTTGTTAATACACATACAAAACATTAGATGTTCTTCGCATTCTTAAAGAACGGAATTTTCTACAACAAACGTTTACTTTTCAGTTTACATCGATAATTTCCAAGACTGTGTTTTTTAAGTTGGTAATAAAAAATAAAAAAATGTTAAAAAATCTACGTATAACATTTTTGAATACGTTTTCCGTTTGTCCGCGACGCACTTGACAGCCTTCCACGGCGCAACGGTAAAGAAGCGCTGATATATGACAGCATCAAAACGTAAACAAACCGGAGGTAGAAAATAAAGCACATTGAAATTTTTCGCACTTGCATATTTAAAATAGTCAAACAGTATTTAAAATGGACTGTGTCTAGTTTGTCAAAGAGGCGGTGGTCGAATGAATTACATTGCCGACCCCTGTTTTAAATATACAAACATTTTCCCGCGTATAAAACGGTTAAGCGCAACAACAACCTTACATAAGAACAATACCCTTACATTGTTACGTCAGAAGTTAAGAATGGGGGGGGGGAACTTCTACAAGTTCTTAGAACGAAAGTTGCCATTTAAGCTCAAATGTTACATACAGTATTACAGTGCTGTTTGTTACTATTTATATGTGAACTTTTTGTAAAGTTTTGTGGAAAGTACTTTTATGTAACACTACCTTATGCGTGTTCGGCGCCCCCCCAAACGAGAAAAAAAAACACCCCCCTTGTAACTCGCCAACGCCCACAAGGGGGCGGTACCGCCCACGTTGGGAACTTCTGATCTACATGAAGCTCATGATGCGCGTCAAGTACAAAATGGCGGAAACCCAGCGAAGTTTAATCCATGTTAATCGTGAACTCCCAGGCACCAATTATCGGATTTTGTTGATTGTCATCATAAATTTGTGGCGATATGTTGTGACCACATCTCTAAGGATACTCTATAACAGGGGTCGGCAACCTACGGCCCGCCGATGTAATTCATCCGGCCCGCCGCCTCTTTGACAAACTAGACACCAGTCCATTTCACATACTTTTTGACCATTTTAACTATGCAAGTGCGAAAAATTTCAATGTGCTTTATTTTCTGTCTTTTGAACTAGATCAGCGCTTCTTTGCGCCGTGGAAGGCTGCCAAGCGCGTAGCGGACAAACGGAAAACGTATTTAAAATAATGGACATATATTTTTTATCATTTTTTTATTTTCGGCAATGTAACAAAAACTTGCAACAAATTTAAAAGAAATGTCTGTTTACCAAAAAAAAATCGCGCTTGCTTTGCTCATCATGTCTGCCCTAACTTAAAAGCTTAAAAAACGCTGAACTAGATTAACTATTAAGGTTATCGCGTTTCTCAAAGTAGCTTTATTAGACTTTTCATTAGTAGTATGGATGACGATACTACTAACATTAGTAGTATGGATGATGTGGACTCGAATTTTAAACCAAACAAACGCTTTCTCGCTTTGCGCCAACACTTTACTGCCACTTAAATGTAATTAAACACGTTTTTAAGCGCAAAAAATATCCGAGGCCCGGCTGATTCACAGTTGTTCTAACATTTCAATCACACAATTCTTAGTTCACATTTTGTGCGGCCCGCAAAGATCTTTCTGAGTTTGGTTTTGGCCCGCGACTAGAAAAAGGTTGCCGATCCCTGCTCTATAATATGCAGTACTATTTTCAATAAACCTAATTCAAATGGTTAAGTTGTGCAAATATTATTAAAAACACCCATTACCTAATGTGTCCACATTTTTTGTTAACCTCTAACGAATCACTTTATTTGAGTGAAGCAATCACGAACAGTCTTAAAACCGTGACCGTATATAGCCCACAGTGTCAGCGCAGCAAGCTGTAAAAACGTAATTCTTATTAGCACAACGCAACACTATGACGTCACAATGGACAATTTAACTTGAAGCGTGCAATGACGTCAATGGACAACTAATAATCAACTTGGTTTGGAAAAGTAAGCTGCCTGAAAAGTTTATTAAACAAAAAAAATTCTTCTTCAGGAGCGTCGTGTTGATTTTTTGTTAGGTGCTTCGCGGTCCCAGTAAATTGTCTTGCGGCCCCCAAAAGGACCGCGGACCCCAGTTTGAGAACCACTGTTTTAGGCAAAAGCGTCATAAGGATTTTGAACTCCATAAAAATATAATTTAATAGATCAATCGTTTTTGCTTAAAGCGCAATTCCTGTTTAGTCTTTGCAATACAGTTTTAATGCTTTGGAAAAAAATTACAAACTAACATTCGTAAACCAATCGTTTAATATGTTTGTGGCCCCTGAAGTAAACTAATAAGTTGTCCCGGTAATTAATTTCATATTTATTCTGTACCTTTAAAAACAGGGGGGGGGGGGCGCGATTCTGTTTTAACATGCTTCCTTATATGGGAAACCACGCTACAAGTAACTGTTAGCCAGGGTATGGTATTGAAATCTTTATATCAATAATGTAACAAATACAAATTAATATATAAATAAATTAAACGAGACAACATGCTGATAATTACATGAAAGCACTTTACCTTGTGAGTCATTTTCCCGATTCCTTCGCAAATGTGTTCCCAACCTTGACTTGTCAGGTTGCAGTGGAACAGATTCAACATCTCGATTGTTTTGTCGACATGCTGGAGCATCCGCCCCAAAGCGTGGCATGAACTTGTACCGATGGTTTCGTTGCTAAAATAAGCCTCCACAGGGAAGTGCTTTGCGAAAGACTGGATCACTGCTTCATTGCATTCTTGCAAATCAACAATCATTCCAATTTCTAAACACAGTTTTCAACAAATATTAAAAAAGCAACAAAAATAACATTGTAGGTTGAACCAGCAATTGGCACTGTGACGTCACAAGTGTGAATTGTTCTAACAATGGTTGTTTAAAGCAGAAGTTGCAAATTTTTTAAACGAACTGATTAAATAAAAATATGTTCACGGACAGGCAAAAAATCACAATAAATAAAAAATATAGTACTTGTGTAAGATATTGTAATATTTCTGCCATGTAAGCGGCTTGTTTTATGTTGTTGGACAACTAACTTTCAAAATCGTAACTAATAGTAAAAAGTTTACGTAAGTAGATCAACCCGGAGAAGAACTTGTTTCTAACGAAGTCATTTTTACACGAAGATATTTATTTAATGCTAGCTTATCCATAGATTGATGATTTTATATTTTTACCGCCATCTACTTAATGTGTTTCTTTAATCGCGTTCACGGCTAAAGCTTGTAGCGCCTAATATGCTCACGTGTGTTTTACTTGTTTGAATATATATGTCCAGTGAAAATATAGCACAAAGTAAAATAAATGTTGTAAACTTACCAGTGGGCTTTCGCTTGAATTGCTTTAAAAGGCGTTTGTAGAACATCTCAGCCTGGCCTGGAAATATATCAGGAAAACATATTTTACAAACATGTAAGTTTTTCTGTTGACAAACTTTCACTTTTCGCACTTTAAAGTCGCCCATCAAGCTTAATTAGATGCTGAGCAGGCGCGGATCTAGGATTTCAGTTTGGGGAGGGCCATGAATTTTTTTCAGATATGACGTCACAAAAGTATACCATTGCGTGACGTCATAATTCAGGTAAAAATAACATCGGCTGGCCGAATAAACTAACTCCTGCAAAATAACGCGAAAAACAGACCTTTTGAAAGCACGAAAAAGTAATAAGGTTAGCCTCTACAGTGGGCCGGTTTCCTAGTTTGACCCGGTATGAAGAATATCGCTGAAAGACGCTACCATGTCTATTGTCTACACATCTTCCTTTTTCCCGAAAAGGCGAGGGCAACCGCACATGCCACCGAAAAAGCGCCGAGGCCACGTCGCAATAAAATCATAGCGTTGTCTGCTGCGGTCAGCTGTGGTTCTTTCATGACACTTCTCTCAATTTTTAAGTTACTGTAGTTGGTTTTTGCCAAATAAGGTTGCTGAAATGAGCAAAACTCTATGCAGAGTTAATCCTAACATTAGATAGGTTACACAAGGGTCGGCAACCTTTGTGTAGTAGTCGCGGGCCAAAAGCAAACTCAGAAAGGTCTCTGCGGGCCGCACAACATATGTTAAATGAGATTTGGTGTTATTACAACTTTATAATAAAGCGTATACTTGGTTTAAAACTCGAGTCCACACGTCGTCACCCCCCTACTACTATTAAAAAAGTGTAATAAAACTACTTCGAGAAAACGCGATAAATTTTATAGTTAATCTATTTTAGTGTTTGTTAACCATTTGGGGCACACCTGGCGAGCGAAGCTAGCGAGCGCGATTTTTTTGGTATACCGGTATTTTTTTTAAATTTCTTGTTTTTGTTACATTTAAAAAAAAAATGGTTAAAAAATATTTGTCGATTATGTTTGAATACGTTTTTCGTTTGTCCGCGACGCACTTGGCAGCTTTCCACGGCGCAACAGTAAAAAAGCGGTGATCTAGTTCAAAAAGAGCATCAAAACGTAAACACACTGGATGTATAAAGATCATTAGCGCGAAGCGCGAAAATTTTTCGCATTTACACACTTAAAATAGTCAAAAAGTATTTAAAATGGACTCGTGTCTAATTTGTCAAGGAGGCGGCGGGTCGGATGAAGTATATTGGCAGGCTGGTTCTGATACAGATTTGCATTAACAACAAAAAAGCTTTTAATTGTACTTGGATATAAGTTAGTTATTATATAGTCGAGGTCAGCGTACGGCAGGCTGGCAGAATCTTGCCAGACTTCTGGTGACAAGCATTTTTGGCGAAAATTCTTCGGTTTTTGGTCGCGCCCCTTAAATGATGTGTTCGCCAAAGGAATGTTTGAACCTTGCCATGTTTTGGCGATAAACAAGGCTATTATAATTAATTTTGTGACATTATTAACAAGTACACAAGGGACATGTGAAGGTACAACCTGGGGCCTGGGGGTGGACGTATATGTCTGTTTTTCTTGCTTTAAAAGTGTTACATAGATAGCTGTTTTCAGGCAAACCTGTGTGAAAACGTGCTGCTCAAAACGAAAAAATATTCTTTGGATAAATTTTCAATTTATATTGCTCGAAATAATGATATTTATAATAAAATTTAATAGAAATGGTCACAGTCACAGTGCCATATTACCTTTGGGATAGATTTGCTGAAAAAAAAGACACAGAAACGTAGCAAAACCAGGCTAAAGAAAATTTTTAGCATTTGCGTAATTAAACAACCAAAAATATACTTTAGGCCTTAGGTGGAGACGCATAGCCTGGTACATCCTTAATATGCCGATGCAAATGTTATACCAGTACATTTAACAGGAATGGGGAATTCAACTCAATATACAGGAAATCAACTCAATGTAGAAGTACTTGCCAATTCAAAGTTAAACTGCCAACACGTAACAATTGTAGCCTATGATCAAAAGTGTGTACATTTTAAAATAATAAACAGTCTATAGGCCTTACACTACCATAACTTTTTTCAAAATGACACAAACAAAATGAATTTCTGCCAATTGTAGTATGTAATGTTATTACATATTTCCGCTGTTCAAAAATATATGTGTGGAAACAACCACAAGGTATTTTGTAAATTGGATGTTGGAAAAAAACTTTGAAAAAATTTTTTTGAAAAATAAATAAATTTTTTTTTTGCTTAATTTTTTTGCACCACTTTCTTCGGTTTTCTGGCTGATTCTTTGGCCGACATAGTTGCCAAGTCGCCAGCATTCTGCTATACTGGCGTACGGTCACTTAAGCCGTCTCTGCAAATCTGAAAAACGCCGCTTTGCGCGAGTGCGCGAAACGAATTTTACCATTTTTTTTGAAATATTTATTATATGGCGCCATAAGCTCGAACACCACTACAAAGCTTAAAAATATGTCTTATTTTGGCGAAAATAGGCCATACTACCTAGGGAACCGCGAAAAAAAACAATAGGCGAAAAAAATATTCCCCCCCCTAGATCCGCCCCTGATGCTGAGCATTTAATGATTTCCAAATGAAGGATAATCTGAATCATTGCCAGGTGTAAGTTCATCAAATGGTCGCTTACCTTCATCTGTTGGTTTCTGCGGATTGTCCGTTCTGCTTTGGTCGACATAGAGTTGGTTTGGTTGATTGACAGGTGGTGTAGCTGCTTGTTGCTTGGCAACCTGCATACACACATAGCTGGTGAACAAACAGAACAACTCTTATAATTATAAAAGCGTATCAAGCAGAAGCATGGGCGCAAAGTTTGAAGTTTACCTGGGATTGGGAGGGGTGTTACTGGTGACGTCATAGTCACAGTGACGATTACAGCGCTGGAGTGTGAATAATGTTGTCTCACACAACTCATATTTAGTGCTTTAATTTGAATACTGGTTTATTTTCGTCCATTGTAGAAATCTTAACTTACGATGAGTTTGGTTTTTGATATTCGTCATGCGAAATATTGCTCAGAACTCAAGTTTAACATTTGTTCTAAAATGATAATGTTGTGACTTAAATTTGACTGGGGTTGGGTAACTAACGACTTATACTTGTTATTTGTTAAGAAAGACTTGAATTGGACTTAAGTTGCTTGCTAATGATTTGACTGGGATTTAGTCATTTTAAATTGGCTTGTTTAGAACACTGGGTGTGATGCGACCCCGATGGCGTCTAGCTACAAAACGTTCCCAGATGCCAACCTGTAGGCTATATTTATCCCATTGTATTCACATGCGATCAAACTAAACTGCTACTAATATCAATCACACCAAATTATAGAAAGAAAATAGCAACCTGTTGGTCAGTTTGTTGATGTGTCGCTTGTACGGCGGAGGAATCTTGTGGCAACTGTGACTGGGCTTGCTGTGGGTGGAAGCTCCAGGGTCTCAACTGGCTACAAACAAATAAACTTTCATGTTAAGTAGTTTATTAGTAATTAGTTTTAACAAAGAACCATAATAAAGTGTTGCTATAAATCTACACAAAGGCATACTGGCCGCAATCAATACATTTGTCGCAACGTTGTTTTCATTGGGCTTAGGTTACCCACTCCTGATGTAAGCGATTAATCCAATTAAATATGACCTGAACAACTATGATTTCTATGGATAAATGGGCCATGTCTTAGTCGAGGTGAAACATTCTGGCACGACCAAATCCTAAATATGTTTAGCGTTACGCAAAACTTGTGGCAATAAACAGGTTGTTGGTGATAGCAAACCCGTAGCTTGAAGTTGATTGCGCTTCTCTTGGAGCAACGCTTGGATGTTGATCGAGCAGCAAGGAGCTTCTCTGTATCTTCTCCTCACACACAGATGCCTGAAAAAATAGCATTTCAATAAATCACAAAAATATTAAAACTATTCCAAACATCCAAAGTAATTTCTTAATGGAATGCATTTTCACTAATTAGTTAACTAAACTAATTTATGCCAAACTTTTAAACCAAATATTGCACTACTTAAGCAAAACAGTACAAAATGCTACTGAAATTTATTTGTTATAATATATTTAGTTTATTTGTAAACATCAACTGCAATACTTGTGGTGTGGATGGTGCGCCATCAAGTGGTTGCGGAGTTGCCAAGTGCGTCGATGAACTAGTTGATGGTTCTGACGTTCCTGGGTAAAACATAACATCAAACTTTTCACACATGACAACCTTACATGGATATTTTTCAAACAGCTTCCCAGGATCTATCAAATTATGCTTAGGGCGCAACACCACCAAAGGGTTGCAACAAACAGAAGCTTTAAGTGTCAAGAGTTGATTTTCAAATTTAACCTAACTTTTGCATACTTTGTAATATGGACGTAACTAAAGGAATTATTGATAAAAAGGGAAATTAGCTCGGTTGGTAGAGTGGCGGACCCGTTAGGCCGAGGTCGTGAGTTCGAATCTCACCACATACAGTTTTCTAAAATACCTAATTGAGCGACTAGTTCAGTTTGCCAATAAACTCGGGATGTAATATTTATTTTTTCACGTTTAAGCTTTTTAGAGTGAAATATTGTTTGTTCCAGTCCACTGCTGACTTTTTACAGAGTTAAGCAAGAAATATGTTTATGATATCTATTTGTACAAGCTATAGTCTAACAAGATTGTGTAGTGTAATAGTTTTTTTTTAAAAGAGATTCATGAGCACAAAGTAATTTCAGGAAAGTAATGAAACAAATTTGATTTACATTTCCAACCAAACGAACCGAAATAAAAAAAGAGATAAAATTGTCTCGTTTTTTCCGGGTGTTATTATGCCACGATTAGAGCAATATCTGCGCCGAGCTGTTTGCCAAAGTCAGCAAAGTGATAGAAAAATAAGTTGTGTCAATTATACACTAAACACGTGGTCTTAGGATATGGTTATAGAGAATAATTTTGCGGTAACAATCATTAAATGCCAATGTTACACCAACATCAGATATTAGCGCGAACAGCGAGGAACATTAGCTGCGCCTAACTCAACGTTTTTGACGATAAGTAAGACGGCTTGACTTTGCGTTGTCAATTGTCGAATACTAAACCTGAACGAATAACAAAAGGCGAAAGAGAAAAACATCCTGCGTTTACAGTCCACCAAACAGGAGACGAAAAACGGCGTTTTCAACCTCCTCCCCCCTGGATACGCTACTAGGTTAAAGTTTTGTCAAAATTAATTATTACGAAAAACGGCGTTTTTAACGATTTTAGGTAAAAAAGCGCCTTACATATCGATACAATACATTTCATACTAGCGTAGTTTGTACTACACGGTGTACTTTGCTTATGTCACCAAACCAAAATATAATCTAAGAAATCACGGTTAGAAATGGTGTACATACCTTTTCTTTTGTCGGATTCTGCATCACTGGAGGATTCATCGGATTGTGCATCACTGGAGGATTCATCGGATTCTGCATCACTGGAGGATTCATCGGATTCTGGAACTGTGAAGTTATCTCCGAGTAGAAGTCCACATTCGAATGTTCTCACCATCGCCCAGTGAGGACTAGCGACCAAACCATCGACAATCTGACTAAACTCATCTAAACTCATGTTCTGGCTAATATGGACAGCGGTATAGAATTCTTGAAGTAACTGATGCGAAAAATAAAACTTTTTGTCCCCGTCGAAAAGTTTCTGGTTAAAGTGAGAATACCCAGGTACTGCGATTATAATATCCTGGACTATGACATCACTTAAACCTTGCTCAGCCATTTGTGGATAGGTCATAATGACAGTTGAATTCTTTGTGGCGTTGTAAGCGATTTTTGCGACTTTAACTTTGATATTTTCGATGTCATGACCCTTGGCATGTTCTGAGCGTCTCAGGTTTTCAAGTAAAACTATGAAAATCTGAGTGATGTTAAAAAGTTCGGTGAGATTATCTGTGCCCAAAGCAGCCAAAAGGATCAATTGAAGCATGATCGGGGTAAGACAAAGCTCAAGTAACACAGGTGCGAGTTTGGTAAAGCTTTCCCATATTCTCTGGGCTTCATTTTTAGCAAAAGCAAAAAATAGTTTTTTCATGTCGGCTGGTGTAAGCTCATGTACTAAAACAATTTCCTTTGGTCGAAGTAATTTTTTAAGGGTTACTATAGAATGTGGCCTGGAAGTCAAAACTATAGAAATGCCTGGAAAGAATTTTCCGGTGCATAAATTTGCGATTACCTCTTCAACTAACATTGGAGTATCATACGATGCATATCTAGGCATTACATTATCAAGTGACCAAGTTGCTTGATCGTAACCATCAAGTATGATCCCAAATTTCTCTGGGAACTTCATTATTGCTGCAAATATGGCGTTTCGTTTTCTTTCGCTTAACCATGGGTACGCATAATCAACCACAACCTGCCTTAGAGTGACTCTTTCTGACCCATAGAGCATGTCCATGCACAACAGGAGAATCCACGTTATGCAAGAGGTGTTTGACAGTCGTCTGGCAACGGTTGATTTCCCAGAACCAGGAGCCCCAACTAAAGCTGTGTAGCGATGAGGTACTACATAATCATGCAATCGCTCAAAACTGATCTCCTTTGAGCCAGAATCGACATACCTTTGTTGTGTGAAAGGCTTATAGTCTTCAGTTTTACCGGCTCCACCTCGATAAAAGTTTTCCTCTGTCCTTAGAACTGGATGAACACGGGGAAAGTTTTCCTGCTCGTAGTTTAGCCCGAGTGAAACAACTTCTTGTTGTGGTCTCTTGAGATCTTCCTTTATAGTTTCCAGTAAAACTTCAACAGAGGTTGAATCTAAAACATAGTAAAACAATAGATTCAATAAATTCTGTTTGCCTTTGGGACAAATTAAACCTATTAATTTGAGTTGCTGTTTGAGTTTCAGCCCTTAGCAGACATCTGCTTCATCAGTTGAACAAATTAATGCTACCTAGCTTTAGATGTCCTAAACATAAACTTATCTTATTGGATGTAATAAGAACAAAGTATTATCATTAGCTTTTGGTAAAGTAATACCAACTGTGAGAGGCAACACACAATAAGTATAATCAGCCCAGCAATATCTTTATCTTTATTTACAATGCTTTAATTAGGCTTTTATAACCCAAGGAGAGGTGCATGTATGCAAGGCCTTATTTTTGGCTCATTCCATCTTTAATTTAAAGTTTTTCAAAATTTGTCCACCCATGTTCTCAGATTTTTTTTATATTTTAAACAATTAAAAACCTCAAAGAAAAAATAAGATTGCAACAAATTTGAACGTTCTGTGATGAGTGGTTACAAAGACATGACGTTTTAAAATATTTGATCACTAGGTGGAAATAGGTACTTTTTTGGTTCCGCTTGAGTGCTTTTATCTAACTGGAGGCTTTATTTTGCAGCAGAAACCTGTAGTAAAATGCTATTTCAACATTTATTGGGGTGGTGGTTTCAAAAATGATGCTTAAACAACTATGTGGTATTTCTTCTATATGAAAATTGCATTTTAAGTTTTATGACTTCCAAAGAGTTTTCCGAAGCTTTCTGCATTTTTTTTTCAATTTTTATGTTGGCAAAATAATCTTTAGACAACATAGTATTTGGACTTTGTAAAGTGGTTCTTGGTATTTTACAATTAGTAATTGGTTAAGTTTCAAATTTAAGCCTCTTGTAATAAAATAGAAAGTGACCAAACTTTAAAATGCGTTAATACACTGACTTTTGCAGCCTCTCATACAACTATTGTGCAGACATACAATAACACATTGGCTGAAATAATTCTATTCAACAGATTGTATAAAGTTCTAGAAAAAGAAGTGCAAACAATGAGACAATGTACAAAACTTTGCAGATATTTTGTTATGTGTAAATCTGTATTCCATGACATACTGAGTAAATTTAAAAGCAGAAATGCAACTATGTGTAGAGCTGTTTGACATTAAAGCAGATTAGATCTTCTAAGCTACAAATATCTCCTAGTGATAGAGTAGGTGACCCTGTTAAAAACTTATTGAAAAAATGCTCACATTTCAATCAAATACTGTATTGTACAATGTTTTTTATTACTGTAAAATTAGCATTGGTGGAAATAGCAAAGTACCAAGACTCCAGCAAAATACTTAAAGCAACATGAAAGGAGTTAGCAATATGGTTTAACCATGGAAATACTTTTTTTGAAACAAGATCCTATTATTAGTATATCGCTTCGGCCCCAGACAAACCAGATGACAATACATAATTTGGACTCCAGCTATAGTAGCACCAAAGTGGTTAATTTTTATGGCTTGTCTAACTTTGACAAAGTAAATTTATGGGTTTGTCAATCTTAGTTTTTTGCCTTTCGCTATTGCTCCATTTCTCGTTTTTGCGCGCGCATAATGGCGCGACGCATCGCATAAGCACACTCACTTAATTAGGCGTGGTAGTGCGCGCCTCTCACGCAAAAAATGCAATTAGCTTCTAGCCTTTGGGGCCAATTTAGTTGCTATATAAAGCTTTTGTTTTGCGGTGCTTGGTGCATTTATCACCAGCATCATTACCGAAGACGCTATACACCCCAGACATCTTACTTTGGTATGTTTTATTTCGCAACCTTTTTGTTTATATATGAAGTATTGTACGCTAAATAATTTCCTTTTCTGCCTTACAGAAAACCTGCACCGATTTCTCTACTGTTTTGATTTGTACCGTGCGAAAATTGTACGTTCGCTATTGTCCTTGTACACGCAAGCAATAATAGAAAGAAGTGCTGAGTACTGCAAAGCTTGATTTCTACAATTATTATATGATATATAACTACGTAGTTGGAGTATTTAGATATAGTTTCTCAGTCTTTTCTGTCTGCCTACCAACTAGTGGCCTGGTTCCAATACTAACCAGTCTTCAAAATTTACTTAATGTAAATAAGCCAAAAAAAAAGAAAAATATTGCCCTCAACACAAACCGCAGATTTTAGATTACATTCCGATTTAATGTGGCTAATGACAAAACCCCCACTATTCCTATTAAATTACACTTGCGTTAACTTTTGTAAACTTGGCATAAGAGCTTAAAGCCGCACACTCACTGAAAAGCCTTAACGTTCAACTTGTGCGACGTGCACCACATTTCGTGAACCACTGTCGTAAACCTTAAAAACGTACCACTTTTAAACGGTATAGAAATCTGTACAAACACTATTTGTATTTAGATGTGACATAGTTTGTTTAAATAACATCATAAATGCAACAGTAACATCTTGCTCAACACCAAAAAACTTTCAAAAGTTGCACAAAATTTTAAAATACTTTTAAACTAATTCCAAATGCTTTGCAATTACGTTATGTCAATGTTTAAATATGGGGTACAATGTACCAAAGACAGTTTAAAAAAGGTTGAAAAACATATTTCCACCTTGCAACCAATTGATAACATTGTATAATGTTTTGTGTTTTCAGCGAAATCAAACAATTAATGGGGTTGACAAAATGTCACTTTGCTACTTGTCTAATGCAGACCGTGGCAAAAGCATGTTGCAACTAAATTGAAAATCATTTTGCTCTAAAATTATGATAAATGTATAAACGTTTAGAAGCCTGAAACTACCTGTTACTACTTTATCATGGAAAAATTAGTTCTCTGTATTGAAATAAAACGTTAATCTATTTCTTACCAACTAAAACATTCAGACAGACTTATTTCGCTAAGCCTCTCTGAAGGCATCTTGTTTACTGTTTCTAGTATATTGGTAGATTCTTTAATGAAAACAAATTTGCACCATAATCAATTTTTTTACCTTCCTGATAATTTTTGTTCTATTATGTTTAGCGGAAATTTGCAAAGTTTAACGTTGTTTAAGAATTAACAAAGGTAAAATATTTTAGTTAATATAATATTGGAAAAAATAAAGACTAGCAGTTCAGTCATTACTATTACAATGGTGACTATATGGATTAAAACAACATAAACTTTGGTGCTTTTTAAGTGCATTTATCAGTAAACAACAACAATTATTCAGGTTTCTGGTTAGGCGCAACATCCTAATAGTGTGCTGGAAAATAGACCACTCAATCTAAGGTAGAAAAACTTAAATTTTTAAAACGCAATTTTGGAAACAAATTTCGTAATATTCATTTTATCTAAAATACCTTGTTGGGCAGTTGATGGTCCAACACTTAGAGGGGTTTCCCCTTGTTGAGAAGTGGATGGCCCAACCCTTAGAGGGGTTTCCCCTTGTTGAGAAGTGGATGGCCCAACCCTTAGAGGTGTTTCCCCTTGTTGAGAAGTTGATGGCCCGAGAAGTTGATGACATAGAGGTGCTTCACCTTGGATAGCAGATTGTGGCACTACCACTGTAACATTTATATAGTTTATATGATGCTTGAGAATGAAAAGACTATCACTTCCAAGTCATTACTATCACAATAGTGAATATATGAATAAAAACAATAAAAACTTTGGTGCTTTAAAAGTGCATTCAGTGGCGTATCCAAGGGGGGGGGGTTTGGGGGTTCGGACCCCCCCCCCCCCCTTTCGTAAGTGACATTATCGTATTTTGTTTGTTTTCGTCGAGTTTTACTCACCGTCCGAAGCTGCGTGTTTTTAAATGTAATTCGCCCACGCGTCTCAAGCTAATGCAAAACCAAAATCAAACGCAAAACGCCGTTTTTCATCTTTTGTTTGGTTGACCGTAAACGCTTGATAATTTTTCTCTTTCGCCTTTCGTTATTCGTTCGGGTTGGCTATTCAGCAAGTGTGTGTTCGACAATTAATAATATAAATCAACAGGTTTACGCCTTTTCTCTCTGAAAACGTTTGAGTTAGACGGTAATTTAAAAGAAATGCCGTTATACCAAATAAAAATCGAGCTCGCTTCGCTCGCCAGGTGCGCCCGAACTTAAAACGCTTATCTAGCGCTGAACTAGATTAACTAACTATTAAAGTTGTGTCGTTTCTTCGAAGTAGTTTTATATGTCGCGCTAACCGAAAAACACCCGGGAAAAAAAGATCTCCGTTTAGTATCGCAGGTGGCGACAGACGTGCTTGCAATTTAGCCTAGACTCGTACTTGGATCTACCAAAATCAATCACACATATTTCACGGTCTTGGTTTAGTTTTTCGCCTGAAGTTAACGATTGCACACTAAGCGGTTTCGCAGTTGGCGCCTGGCAGGATTGTCAATAACGCACGTGTTCGCTTTGCGTCTAATTTTCGCTTTTGCTTTACGTTAATTGGCTCTTTCGGATGATTTGTTTTCTTGTTTATGACGTCATTACAATCGCTATTTTATGACGTCATATCCATCACTATTTTATGACGTCATTAACGTCAGACGAAAAAACAACAGGGAATTCTCTAAGTTGAAAATTCGGAACCCCCATTTTGAATTTCTGGATACGCCCCTGAGTGCATTTATCAGTAAACTTCAAGTTTCTGGTTAAGAGCAACATCCTAAAAGTGTGCTGGAAAATATACCAAGTCAATTTAAGGTAGAAAAACTTTAAACTTTAAGACGCAGTTTTGCAACAAATTGACACTGGTCTAGAACAGTGCGCAACCTTTTCCACTTGCGGCACACAAACAGAGATAAAACAATTTGTGAACGTCGCGACACACCTGGCATGTTCCGCGGCACACCGGTTGCTGAGCACTGGTCTATAGAATCCTAACACAACGCACATTATTTGGGTTAGGGTGCGGGTTAGCGTTTGGGTTAGGGTGGGTCAAGTATTATTATTAAGTAAATATAATAATACTTCGCCCACCCACACTCAAACTCTAGCCCGCACCTTAACCCAAATATTGTGCGTTGATTTAAGGATTGTGGTAGAATTCTAAACCAGCGCTGGCCACTAATTTTGCCATATGTTAAAGTAGCGAAGTGCACTTTTTAAACTTGAGTACACCCGGTCACCTCAATTTTTTGGCTCTGTACGCACAAGATTTAGTAGAGATGTGCCAACAAATTTCGTAATATTTATTTATTGTCTAAAATACCTTGTTGGGAAGATAATGGACCAACACTTAGAGGTGTTTCCCCTTGTTGAGGAGTTGATGGCCCGAGAAGTTGATGACATAGAGGTGCTTCACCTTGGATAGCAGATTGTGGCACTACCACTGTAACATTTATATAGTTTATATGATGCTTGAGAGTGAAAAGACTATCAGTTCCAAGTCATTTCTATCACAATAGTGACTATATGAATTAAAACAATAAAAACTTTGGTGCTTTAAAAGTGCATTTAAAAGTAAACAACAACAATTATTCAGGATTCTGGTTAGGAGCAACATCCTAATAGTGTGCTGGAAAATAGACCACTTAATTTAAGGTAGAAAAACTTTAATCTTTAAATCACCTTTTTGGAAACAAATTTCCTAATATTTATTTTCTCTAAAATACCTTGGTGAGAAGTTGATGGTCCAATACTGAGAGGGGTTTCCCCTTGAATAGCAGATTGTTGTACTACAACTGTAACATTCTGTTGAATGCTTAGTTGCTGATTTACCGTCTGGTGCTGGATACTGGCCTGTTGTTGTAGTCCTTCTACTGCCTGATGTTGTATCATCGCATGTTGCTGTTGTAGTCCTTCTACTGCCTGATGTTGTATCATCGCATGTTGCTGTTGCAGCCCACTCACATCTTGACGTTGGATAACCGCTCGTTGTTGTTGTAGATCTTCTACTTTCTGACGTTTTATTTGTGCTCTCTGTTCGTGCATTCCTGCAACAGTCTGATGTTCGATTCTAGCATCTTGGTGTTCGATTTGTTGATCACCAGCAATAAAGTTCTACATAATATATTTAAAATATTTGTAATTAGAAAAATATATATTTTTAATATAAATGTTTAGCCTAATATAATTTAAACATTTTATACCACGTAGTAAAAGAAATTTTAATTCCAATATTTTATTCATATTTTTCTGAGCAAAGGTATGTAAGAAAAACAAAGGATATAATTATGTTCTGCACGCGTGAAAGATGTGACTATTTGAGGCTAAAAAAGCGACATCTTGCTTAGTTAGGTTGATTTATAAGTTTTCAATTACATTGATAAAGAAACTAAGATTTAAAACAAATTCAACTTACTTGACAAGTGATGTTTGATGTATTTTCTTCAGCCATTTTTAAATACACAAGTTGAAACAATATATTATTTACATTATCTAAACAAACAGTAAGCATTGTGTGTTAGGGTTAGGGTTATATACAAGTTCTAATTACTTATGGCTTAACCCTTTTCTAAACATAAACTAGCAAAAATGATAAATTTGCAAAAAACAATGATAACAATTAACAACTGAAGCCAAGTGGCAGAATCAGTATTCGTCCGATAATATCGGAGCCGATACACGATACCAAGTGGTAGTATCGGTACTCGTTCGATAATATCGATGCCGATACACGATACTAAGTGGCCGTATCGGTACTCGTCCGATAATATCGGAGCCGATGCACGATACCAAGTGGTAGTATCGGTACTCGTCCGATAATATCGGATTCAAAGCCGACACACGATACCAAGTGGTAGTATCGGTACTCGTCCGATAATATTGGAGTCCATACACGATACCAAGTGGTAGTATCGGTACTCGTCCGATAATATCGGAGTCGATACACGATACCAAGTGGTAGTATACTCGTCCGATAATATCGGATTCGAAGCCGATACACGATACCAAGTGGTAGTATCGGTACTCGTTCGATAATATCGATGCCGATACACGATACTAAGTGGCCGTATCGGTACTCGTCCGATAATATCGGAGCCGATGCACGATACCAAGTGGTAGTATCGGTACTCGTCCGATAATATCACAATAGACATATATATTTTTTAAGTGTTTAAAAAATAGGGTAAATTGGGTTGGGGGGATATTATGGGTTAAATTAAGGCCAGGTTTGTAAGGTCTAGGGGTCAGTAGGTGTTCAATTTTCAGCTTTTGTAACTCACTCTTCCTAACTGTTGAGGGTTATTGGAGCAAGGAATATTTATATATTAGTTCAACTTTCTTTATTTGGAGATTAATGTTCAACAATTCCTTCAATTATGTCAAAAAGTGTATAAGTACTAAATCTAACACACAATATATTGGTCAACAAAAAAAACAATGATAAACTGGATAAATACATTAAAAAACTGCCGCATATTTAGATGTACACAGACAAATTTAGATGCAGAATTAGGTCATGTCTGAACAAAAAAAAATAATTATAAGCAATGCTTTTTAATAATATTAGCTTACAAACATGAGAGAAACCTAATCATTATTGAAAAAAAAAATGTTATTGACAGAATTTAATAAACCGAAAATCAGTTTGTTTAGATGTTATAATATAATAAATATATTTTACTAATAAAAGCATATAAGCATCGTTGATGCAGGTTGTGGATTGTACTGTGCACCACTTGCCTAGAACAATTGTTTTTTTGTTTTTTTATTAGCGTACTTCTTGACTTATATTGTTTTTAGATACTGATAATGCTTTTAGTAGCGAAATATATTTATCATATTATAACATATAAACAAACTGATTTTTTAATTCCTGTATTAAGTTTTATCTTATAATTGATGTGCAACCAGAATCGTTTGTTTTCATCATTCGGATTCAGGCAGATTCTGTTATTCGAAAGAAAATTCTAATTATTAGCATGTTTTGTGATATGTTACAGTTTTATGGTTAAATTAAGATGCTCATACAGATGAAATGTATGTTAACCTACTAGATTGGGAGTTAGTAACTTTCCTTTGCAATCTACAATTCTGTTCTGTTATATTTTGATAGTTTACTAAATTATTACTCAACTCCGCTTTGTTCAACTAAGGTTGGTTCGGATATTAATATTTCTAGTATCTGGATAATGGATATATCCGGATATTTGTACTTTAACCCAGTGTTTCTTAATCAGGTGAATGGGTCACCCAGGGTGAATAATATGTTTGCAGGGGTGAACCAACCAAAAGGGGTGAATAAGAATGAACCGGCCAAAATGGACGATAGCTTGCTAGCAGGGCGGATATTCTGGGTGTGCTGTTACATATATACGAGATAGTTTTATCATATCATTGGACAAGGTTGAATAAATATGGAGATAAATGCTAGGAGTGAACAAAACTAAAAAAGTTTAAGAAGCACTGCTTTAACCTGAAAAATCGATAATTATCAGACTATTAATCTTTCGCAATTTATGTCAAAACACAATTGTTAAATAACCTGACAGTTACACAGTTTGTTATAAACATTATTACATGCCATAGAAATAAATATATCGCCCATTTTGAATATTTACTTTCTTATAAAGAACATAATGATTGGATTAAGTTAACCGCTAACGGTAGGTCAGTCATGAATCACTTCTATCGCTGTTAATTAATTGCAAAATTTTAGTAGACCTAGGCCTCCAGTATCTGACAGTAAGCGATACTTCTCGACTGCATTCTACAATTGTTGCACCATAACTGGCGGATTTTTGGAAAACATTCACCTACAGGAACTTTGGTAAAACAAACTGAAAAGATATAAAAACAAACTGAAAACGTTACATATGCTATTCAAAAACGACAGATTGCAAAATAGAATAGCACAGTAGGTCATCTTATTAATAAAAAAGGGCTGATGACCGGATAAATCTGCTTGGTGAGCTAGATCTGACCCACAGGTTACCAAACAATGTACTGCAATTAAAACCCAGCATTGCCTTGTTAAATATGGAATTTACAGATTTACTGCTTAAATGGGCTGCTATTAAACCAGCTACTACAACTTGTTGCATAGCAAAATAAAACTGAGGTATACAACCAAGAATGGTTTGCAAGGGTGGATGGTATACAGCTTGACCACTGACCAGTGCTGGTAAAGTTCGCCAGTATGACAACACATTTTTTCAATATAAGAATGCTTTAGGAAGTGAGCACATCTTGACCTATATATACCTGCTGATCTAATTTATTGGAATAACAACAGAAACCTTGGTTCTCAAACATTTTTAGCTTGTGGCACAGTAAAAAACTAGTTTACTGAACAAAAATCACAGGTAAAGCCATTTTTTGGTTAAATAATAACCCACTAAGGAAACTCTTGCAGCAATAACTGTACATTAATCCAATGGGCTTCAACAAGTATATTGCATACCCAAGTGTATAGCAGAACTAGGGTGCACAGCTGACAAAAGGAATACAAAGGCTATACAGATTAGGTGATAGTTAGGTGAGTTTGGACAAATTGTGTCAAGGAGGGTGCGTCCCAAAGTTTAAGAACCCCTGTTTTAAGCAATAGTGTTACCACCAGGGCTGCGGAGTCGGACTCGGGACTCAGTTTGTTTTTGCTGAAGTCGGACTCGGGACTCGGATAAGACCTTGTAAAACTACCCGAGTCCAGAGTCAGACATGCGCATTTGCAGTACCGAATTTTAAAACTGATATGGCCGCCAAACGGAAATTGTAAAAGCGCAATATTATATGGCGGAATATTTTCCGAACATGTATTGTGAGTAAATGAATTATACAACATCCCTGGCACTGTAAGTGAATTGCTGAATATCCACGTTATTTTAGTTATGTAAACTGGTGAAATACAGGCTGTAGAGTCCAGGCCGGCTCGGGACTCGACGAAATCGCACATTTGACCGGAGTCGGACTCTTGTTTATTTTTGGCCGGAGTCGGACTCGGGTTATTTTTAACTGACTCCGCAGCCCTGGTTTCCCTAAAGGTTTTATTTAAAGAATCGCCCCAATTTATAGAGAATAAATACTCAAACTTGGGCTAAATTCACATTATGCCCAATTGACATAATATTTCAAATGCAAATTAGCTATTAAATTAAATAAGCTTGTTACAATTTTGAATGCCTACTTTTGTGGCAAGTGAAACAATAACATTATAAATTCACCAAATAAGTAAATAGTTTTGTTTTACTTTTAGTTCATTTCTGTTTGTGATTTTGAGGTGAATCAGGGTTGCTAGATGAAAAAAATAAAAAAAGCCAAACTTACTCTAAAAAAAGCCAAAACTACTACAAACTCTAACAAGCCTATGTTTTTCCTTAAATAAATAAAAAATGCAATAAATGGTCATGCTGGTACATTGAACTTCTGTTTTTGTGGCAAATTTTCTTAATTTTTTTCTCTTTTTGGAATTATTTCTTGGCAATTTTTTTGGCGCTGGTCCAGAATCCTACCACATTTACTAAATCAACACACAATATTTTGGGTCAGGGTGCGAGTTTGGGTGTGGGTGGGTCAAGTATTATTTTATTTATTATTTAATAATAATACTTGACCCACCCTAACCCAAAACGCTAACCCGCACCATAACCCAATTAATGTGAGTTATGGTAGGATTCTAGACCAGCGCCATTTTTTTTGTTTTCGCAAATTTTTCTCTTTTTGTGATATTTTTTGGAATTTTTTTCTCTTTTTGTGTTTGTTTGATCTCTTTTCAACATAACACTCATGACATTTTGGAATAAAACGAAAAAACGCCTAAAAACGCCAAATTTGATTTGGATTTTTTTTTGAGAAAATAAAATCCAAAGAGGTTCAAAAAAAGCCTAAATTTTCAAATTTGACTTTAAAAAATCCTAACTGGCAACCCTGAGGTGAATTTAGCCACTTACCTTTGCCGCAATAATTGAATTGACGTCATAATGAGCAGCTGGTGTTTGGATGCAAAGTGACGTCATAAAGAGCAGCTGGTGTTTGGATGCAAAGTGACGTCATAATGAGCAGCTGGTGTTTGGATGTAAAGTGACGTCAAGGCGATATGGCACGGATTCAACAACGATGGAAAGTTGAGCGCGACGCATTATTGCATTTACGCCCAAACATTCGAGCAACCGACGTTTATTCGCACATCACGTGACTATGCAGCGGACACAAAATGGCGCCCGTGCTCTTCAACCGGTGTGTACGGTGCACTGTAGGGTGCATCAAAATTTACATGGGTTGCAGCAGAACGAAAAGGTATACAAGGGTGCATCACAAACTTTTAATGAAATATTAACATTCACGACAGGACTCTAGTAACAGATCGAAATTGAAACAACATCAAAGTCGAAATAAAACACAAAACCAAACTTAAACCAACAACTATAACGCGGAACAAGGCCTACATCGGAATACGACCACTGGCTAGAGTAAGATCTAACCTTTACCCAAAGCCCACCCCTAACCCCAAACCCACTAATAATTTCACCCCCAACCCAAATTCTAACCGCAACTATTGCACAGCCCCAATACCGAACAAGGACAAACAGTTTGGTGTCCAAACAGCGGCATTAAAACATGATAAAAGAACAACCAAGTAGTGAACAGTTATAAATAGCGTTACTCATCAGGGTTGCTTTCAAATACTATTAATTTAAATTTGGTTTGTGGTTAAGTATAAACGTTAACTTGCTTCTGCAAGCAAAAACAGATATGAGCCGAAAGTTTCCAGCCTTAATTATGTCTCAGTTACGTAAGGATTAGTTGCCAGGGTTACATTTTTTTTACACGTTAGTTTGGTAAAGACTATGCAAAATTAATTTTCGAATCGTTTTGCCATCAAAATATTTTGATTTTTCTCTTCCAAACAAAAATCCTATTTCCAGAGAAAGTGGCAAACTGGCAATCGACGCCTAAAGCCTTTACCTTTGAGAAAACTTTCAAGCTTTTTTAACTTATGGTCCAATCTGGCGACATAGTTCACGAACGTCATATAAAAGAAGTTTCTAGCAATGCCTCCCTGCTTTACGATGGGTGAAACTTTATTACAAGGCCTTGCCTTTTCATGTATTAACGCGATAATAAATTCAAATACGGCGAGGTATTTGGGAAAAAATAATTTACGTAGAGAATGCGTACGGCCATGTAATTAAATTTGGGCCAGGTGGCATGTTTAAAATGCAGATATAATCATTCTCTTAACATAATTTAACGCCTGTGGTTTATATGCCTAATTCGCCACCTATTAAATCGAAAGTTTAGCCAATTTAAACCAAATAAACGCAGTGGTCTTGAAGATTTGTTCAGTATGAAGCTATGTTATGACGTAGTTTAACGTCGTCGCTAAAAATGCATTCAAATTTAGCATTTTGCTTGCTGCGGCCCTTGTACAATTTTAATTTGTTTACGCCTGGTGTTGATATGTTTTTGGTTGGAGCAACTTCATTTTTGTACGAGGCTTTATAGAAAAAGTATACATCGTAGAACCTTCAAATTTTCAGACATGGCGTAGAGTGGTATGTAGGTGCTTTGTAGAAGATTATGAGGCGCACCCCCTAGGGCCTCTGCTTGGGGGGCAAAAACCTGAAATATTGCGCTTTAGCTTTCTGTAGCTAACGACTGTCATCTAGCAGCAGAAAAACTGACATACAGAATTCGTTCATATTCGCTTGCTTTGTCCAGCTTGTGAAGTGACGAAGCGACTCACCGCCTGCTGCGCTTTATTGTCCCGCGCGTGAGACTTTCATTGTGCAAAGTGGCTCGTCCAAAACTGGGCTCGTGCGACTTGCATTTTAAAAAGAGGCTTCTCTTTAGTAAAATTAGTTAATGCCCTCAATAAACAACATATTTTACCGCCGCACATTTAAATGCTAAATCTGGTGGCAGTGTACGCCTCTCTATTTGCACCTGTTGCGCATTTTACTCCAATCATAAAAAAAAACAATTTGGGTCGCGGGACCATTCAGTTTGGGTCGCGAAAGCCTTATTAATAGAGGGCTTGTCAATAGAGGCCTATATTTTAAGTTTTCTAATTGTTTCCATTAGTACACTGAATTGTATACAAGATAGCCGTCTTACTTGGAGCGCGACTAAAATTGTCACGTAATATATTTACACTAAGCCCCGTAAAAAGTCGTAAGTGTTAGTTCGATCCAGGTGATGGCAAAGAGCGCTTGCAATCCAACACTATTTTGGCCATTTCCACACCAAACTGATCTGCTTACCGCAATCTGGGTTTACTTCTTGGTATATGTTTTCAAAGAAACTCTCTTTCATTTTTTATCCCGTTTCTGTAACCAAAGCGTCGTAAGCACGCTGTTCTCTTCGTTACATCGTGTCTAAAACAGGGGTCGGCAACCTTCGGCCCGCAGGCCGGATCTGGCCCTCCAATGAAAATCATCCTGCCCGCAAACTCTTTCACAAACTGCACACAAGGCCAGCATATGCTCAATAATTTTAACTGTTTTGACTTTAAATTACATTGGCGTTTTGAAGGAGTCTTCTCACACCAAAGGTGACGTGCGCATGACAACTATAAGCATAGGAAATTTTTCGTAGCATGAAACTCTCTAAAATCAATTTTTTTTCCAAATTAATTCGCTGATGTATTATTTAATGATAAACATTAACAAAAAGAGCATAAGAAATATGTTCGTATTTTATGTCGTGTGTGGAAAATGCGTCACGTCTCCTTGTAAATTTAATGGTTTGCCAATTTAAATATTTTTTTCGCGCTACGCCCGTTGCTTCCTTGTTGTAGTGTAACTAGAATCATTTTCACTGCATCAAACATTTGGGTTTGTCCCTGATTAAGAGTTATTATATTAAAGTGCTTAGAGACCACACGTTTTTATAACAAAAATTGTTAGCGTAAATTTAATACGGCCCGCCGAGAACTTGCTGAGTTTGGTCTGGTCCGCGACTTGGTAAAGGTTGTCGACCTCTTTCTTAAAATTTGTATTTCCCTCTGAAAAATCCTTAGATGTGAGCCTTATAATATTGAGTTTCCTCAAACGATTATGATGAGACAACATGTTGAAAATGAATAAAGAGTTATTCGAAACGTCCAAAATGATACCTACTTCTGTATGGGCTTTGATATTCTTATTACGTCTTACTACAACCTCCAACCATTATGCTCCAAAATTATGATGAGACGTCCGTCTTTTTTAGTGATTCGTGCCAAAAAAACATTACGCACCTTGCCAGTAATTATTGCACTAAGAAAGCGCAATAGCGGACGCTTGTTGAAGGGGTTATGGCGGGGAATTGGTGGGGCTGCAAGCCTGCAATCCATATTGGTTGCTAAATCATATTTGTCATCTGAATGAGACATCACTAGGAGTAAAACTCAAGTCTTCTTTTCAATTTTGTTACAGAACCCTTTTTTTAAAAACGCATAACATGTAGATCTGTCTTAATGAATGGAAACACAATAAATTACTGTGTTTTTTTAGCAAAGCTATTTTATTAAAAAAATTCGAAGTATTTGGGTCGCGAGACCTCGGTACTAGCAATTTTGGGTCGCACCAAAAAGTATTTGCGGACCCCTGTATTAGGCACATAAACTTTTTTATATATTGATCGAAACTACAGATTTAAACTCTGTTATACTTATAACTTTGATTGCTCGGACCACGCCATGGTAAAAAATTACCGTGTAAAAGTTGGCAAAAGCAAACCATGGACGTCAAACCATTTTAAGAGAATGATAATATTGGCTTTTTAAACATGTTAGCTGGCCAAAGTGTAATAACATGCTTGTACGCATTATCTACGTAAATTTATTTATCAAATATATGTTTCGATCATTTCCCAAATACTATGACGCCATATTTGAACCCCTTTCGCATCAACGCCAGAAGTTAAGTTGGGAGTTTTCGGCCCATATCTGTTTTTGCTTGCAGAAACAAGTAAAAGAAAAAAATATAAAATATATAATATAAAATAAAAAATATCAAAAAATAAAAAATCAAGAAAAATTAAAAAAAAAAGTAAAAATTTGAAATTAAAAAAAACACCAAGCCCTGAAAATATACCCCTTGACAAAATATACAACAACCACACCCCCGTCTAGTTCTGTATTGAATCTTTTCAACCGTTAGATGGGAATCGATAGCTACAGCGAGTTTAAGATATGACGTCACATTATTGTTTTTTGTCCCCCAGTCAAAGGTCCCTGGAGGTGCAGCCTCAGAAATACGATGTCTACTTTTTCTATAAAGCTTCGGACAAAAATCGGTTTGAAAACAAGTTCTCTCTGCCATCCCTTACGACGTAAATGCAAATATTTTTTCACAAAAAAACGCTTTTTGTTTTAACCCCCTCTCCTCCTTGTCCTCAAACCAAATAAGAAAAAACAATTTATTTTCCCTTTATAAAAAACCTACAATCAATTAAAAAACTATATGTTTGATGCCCCTGCAACAATAAACAGTCTCCATCAGGGAGTAAATATCTAAATTCGAATTAAGAACAACCAACAATTTTTCTTATCAATCAACATTTTGTATTAATTTGCCATAAAACCACCCGATTGTTGGGTTGTTAACAAATGACAAGGTGTTCGTAGTATCATTTGTATGGTTTACTAGCGGTTTAATTACATAAATAGCTTATTGGCGAACACTACAAAAGGGAGGTGGTATATTGCTAGATATTACTGTCGCTAGGTAGGCCTAGAGAGCTTGAAATAACTTTAAGTCACACTTTTTTATAGCGAAAAATAAAACCCGCTCATAATTTTGAACGTAAAAACCCAATTAACATAATAAACATAAATTTTAAAGATGAAAGCCGAATATGTTAAGTTTTAAAGGTTAACTTTATGAGTACCAGATTATAGACCCTCAAAACTATTTGAGGCGCAATTAAGAAAATCCGTTTTTCAAATACGAAGAATGAACAGGATATAAACAAAAAACATTGTCGCACTTCACTTAACTTAAGCTGCTTTTTTGCGCACTGATAAATTTAAAACGTTATGACGTTTCCGGCCTTTTTATGCCCCTAAAACCATCGTGTTGTTTATCAGAGGTTATGTAAAAAATATGGCAACCCTAGTAAATAGTATTCCACGAAAGATTTTGTTTTTATTTACTTGTGAATATAAAATCATTATATCATCTTCGTTGTATAAATAGATGACTGCTTTTACCAATATAGACAAAAAAAATTACATTTCATTCTTAAAACTGCGAGATTTTTGTCTAGAATTCATTAGACTGTTTCTTACCGTATTCCGTATTTGTTTATTAAGTTAAAATTTAGAATGCGCACACAATTTCAAGATGACGTTATACATTTCGATGAACTGGTTATACTGCGAAATATAAATGCTTATGGTAACATACTAAACAGTTTCCATAAATGCATATGACATCCGATGGCCAGGGAGACTTTTAGGTTTTTTCTGTATATGTTTGGCATACTGGCTTCTGGCGTTTAAAGCAAAATACAACGCTTTGACGTAATCTGTTTCGCTGCAATCAAGGTGCCCCTTTGTCACTTATTAGCGCGAAACAGCCTCCACAACATTTTCCTTTCAACCTATTATGGCTATCGAAATTATTGTCCAAACAGCTGTACCAAATATTAAAGTTGTACCACACTTATAATGGATCTTGCCCAATATTCGACTTTTAACATAACTCATGCCAGCCTTTGCGTTTTAAATGATAATCCTGGTAATGGAGATTGTAATGTTAGGGTTAGGGTTCTTTGAAGTGTGTTTTGGCTAAAAGTGAAAATATTTTGCTCTGTGCATTAATAAAACATTTAGTGCATGTTCCACTTAATAGATTGCGGCAAACTCGTTTAGTTCTTTTAAAACAGGAAACGAAATTTCCAAAAAACACAAAAAATTGTGGCGTTATATTCAAAGACTGATTTCGTTTTATAATTGCCCATTATATTCTACCATTGCAAGCGAAAAATTTTGCAGTTTCTGTGTAATTAATTTTTTCCAGTTAAAATTCAAAATTGTAATTCTTCCTAATCCTTGCGAATAATTATATTTTTATGGTAGTGAAGCAATAAATAAACGTTGTTGGGTAATCGCAAGCGCGTAAAAGGTTCCGGTTCTGATTAAGCGTGTACGCGACAATAAACATAAATAAGATTGCGTTACGCGGTGTCTGTTTAGGGCGGCCACGCATCAGTTTCAAGATAATGCAGCCAACCAAAGATCATTTCACTACAGAGCAGTAGAAACTCCCCCAGACTGCAGCTGCGAAAAAGACGTCAAACGTTTGTGCGCCCAACTGTGACATAATGGATGAAAGACCTGAGAAATTGTATTTTTGTTTTAAAAAGGATTTTCCTAAAATCCTAAGACTGCAATTGACATATTATTGTGACATTAAATTTGAAAAAATAATTTTTCAATTGAAAATCGTTTTTTAAACATTTAAACCAAAATAGACACTTACAATTGATCTTGTCCAATTTTGGACTTTAAACGTAAATTTTGCTAAGCTTTTACGTTATAATAATCCTGGTACTAGAGAAGAATTCATTGAAATTTGTTTTTTAAACATTTAAACCAAAATGGGCAAGTTTGTTACAAACGGCCGCATGAGATACAAAGTTGACTTTTGTAAATCTTATAGAATTGCGCAAGGATTCCATTAAAACGAGCTAAATCATTCTAGGGCCACAACGTTATACAATGTTAGCTTTTAGTGTAGAATCCATAACATACCGTAGTACGTGTTTTTTAGAGTGACGTTATACGTTTCAAAGAATTGATTATATTATGGTTTGCCTAATGCATTAATGATAAAAATAAAAATACACAAATCTAAAGGCTTATCAAAACATAATGGACAGTTTTCGTAATTGCAGATAACAGCCGATGGCAGGGAAGATGTTTAGGTGTCGGCTGTAAGTATTGACATACTTGTGTCTGGCGTTTCAAAGCAGAATGTACTCCCTTGGCGGAATCTGTTTCGCTGCTTTAACAGTGCCCCTTTGTCGCGTATAAACGCGAGACAGTCGGTATAACCGGTGTCGTTTTAACCAGATCATTTTTTAGGAAATATTGCCACCGCTAGGTAGGAGTACAGAGCTAAAACCAATTTTACGATGACGTAATATTTTGTTTCCAATTTCTAACCCCAGCTGAAGGCCCCTAGGTAAATTGGACAAAAAACGGTCTGAAACAAACCAAAAAAAACATAAAAGAATTCGAGCAAAAACAAGATATGTCCCGAAAAATAAATTTTCGGCCCATATAACTAGACACCCTGAGTAGGCAAACTATCAACTTAAATAACTTGACACTCAAACTGTTTTTGAACTTGAACTAGTGAGAGTATTTGGTTTGGTGCACCGCCTATCGATGCAGAAAAAAACAAGACACGCTGAGTAGGAAAAGTTGAGGCTGAAGCTGATACCTCACAGCGATAAATCGACTGTATATAAAACATAAACAAATAACTATTTACTACGAATCCGTAATGACACTACGATTAAAATTCCATTATTCGCTTCCCTCCAGCGAGGCTCGATACAACTTGATTGCTTTGGCCATGGTATTAACTGCCGTATCGAAGACAAACAAAAATGCTAGCAAACCGTTTCGCGCAGCAACTGACTGAGTTTTAACGAAATACTCAAAAGCCATTGAAAGGAAAAAAACAAAATGACTAAAAGTAGTAAAACTACATTAATGTATACAACAAACATAATAACTAAATCGTTTGCGATGTAACAGTGCTTGACAAATGGAGGTGTGACATGCTAGTAATCGACAGTCGTGTACTGCTCATAAATGCTACAAAACAAATAATTAAGAGTAAAATATTAACAATTTCTTGCAGAGAAATAGCCCCTGTGTCCCCCCTGACTACGCCTATGACCGTGGCCCCCCAATTACCGCTCCGTGGCCCCCCAGGGGGGCCGAGGACCACGGTTGAGAAACCCTGTCTTAACGTAACCGTGCAAAACCTTTTTCAAGCGCAATTACCTGCGTGGAAATAAAAATCAAATGAAGTATATTGGCTTAATAAAAATAAATTTTTATGTTTCCAACTTGCGACTTTTGTAATTAAGAACTCCTTGAACTATGTTACCGCGCAAAACTAGGTTTATAGAGTTCGCAAAATATCGCATTTAAAGCGGCGGTTTTAATAGTAACCAATTTTCAGTTTTTGACGTGATTTTACTTACGTTGGAGGCAGTATGACACCAGGATTACGTATTTGCTGAATATCACGCAATGCGAACATTGGCTGCTACAACTTAAGGTTTTACGTTTGTGGTTCCCTATTGATATATGTCAGTGGTTTTTTACGTAAAAGATGTTTGACGTGCTTAGCCGTTGGGTACTTAGTCGTTCCAAGTAAAAAATAAGGTTTAGGCATGTTAGTGATTCCCGATCGATATACATATCACGAAATGTTACATTGAAGCCGATTAGGTTAGCGCTTATTTACTAAAGCATCCCGAGAATGATGTGGCGCCGGCAGTTTTGCTAAAGTTGCAAGATTACAAATATTAACCCCGCTGTGCAATTATTTGTAAATTTTATTTTCGTAATAAGAATATCAAAGCCCATACAGAAGCAGGTATCATTTTGAACGTTTCGAATAACTCTTTATTCATTTTCAACATAGAGAGAAGTCACAGATGGTAAGTGTATATATAGTGCTAAGACAGACATCAGAAATAACACGGCACAACCCGGAAATTAACGCAGACCAAGCTTCTATACCCCTCTATCTTTTCAACATCTGATCACGTGGATGGCCTTATCTGCTATCGGCGACCTACCTTCTAATCGCCCCACACCCGGTTTAGATTATGTATCTATCCACGTTTCCTTCTTTCTGATGTCTGTCTTAGCACTATATATACACTTACCATCAGTGACTTCTCTCTATGTTGAAAATGAATAAAGAGTTATTCGAAACGTTCAAAATGCTACCTACTTCTGTATGGGCTTTGATATTCTTATTACGTCTTACTACAACCTCCAACCATTATGCTCCAAAGTTTGTTAATTATACTTGATTTTTGTAAAATATATTTTGTCGGATTATACTAAATTCCAAAGTAAGGTAGATCGCTGTTCGGTAGCAACCGGTAGCAACCGTAAAACTAAAGACAGTTATGTTTGTTAAATGCTTATCAGTTTGTATAGAAGCGCAGCTGAACTACGGGCTTTATATTGCCGTACAGTTTAAACCAGGGGTTCTCAAACTGGGGTCCATGGACCCCTTAGGGGTCCGTGAACTAGTTTTATGGGGTCCATGAAGGTCTAATTGAAATATTAGTGTATATTTAAGAAGTAATCAATTTATCAAACAAAACAGTTTAATTAAAAATAAAATGGTTTTGCACTGAATGTATTAAGACTCATTTCATTTTCACATTTTTGGACCAAAATCAGCAGATTTAAGAAGTCTATTTGTATTGTGACGTAATTTTATAACGTCATTTTGCCTACCGTGGTCCACGCGAGTCCCCAAAAACTTTTAGGGTCGGCGGTAAAAAAAGTTTAAGAACCCCTGGTTTAAACACTGCGACAGAATCTCTGTTTAAACAGGTACTTTTAAACTAAATACCGTTTTGTTTGGTAATTGCTGCTGTTTGCTAAAGTTGCGAGATTAGTGAGACCTAATACTGTTGCTGCTCTCACAAGGGCCGCATCCTACTTTAATTGTGAAAAAGTATTTACTCTATTTAAAATCGAACTAATAAACCGAAAGAGTTAGTATAGACGCATTACAAGGTCGTATGTTATACAGGCATGATTAAAAACAATTTTGCCATTTCTCAGAAAATATACAATGCGCGTATTGTGATAAGTTAATAAGATAAGTTCACTTTGTCAAACACCAGTGCTAGACAGATTTATGATGAGGGTGACATGGAATTAAAAATCCAAAGCAGCAAAGATTTTTATTATTTTATACGACAAAAACTTACTTGGTTTTGGTTTGGAGTATCGGCCATGTTATTCCTTGTGCTTGATTGGTTGATACAGTTTCTTTTACCAAATACAGTCTGTAAAATGAAACAAGATACCAAGTTAATGACAGCATGGGTATATAGCCTACTGTGATATCTGTGATCTCGCCCTGTTGAACTAGCACTGCCCAACGATTGACATACACATAATATTATACCAGGTACAGAGGTACGCAGGCTCAGTGGGAGCAAGTCGTGAGACGATAATTATAGCAGCGTTGCCTGCTGGATCTTGTTCGTACATACAAATAGTGATTGTCAACCTTTAGAACACGGACCAATGTTACGCGAACAGCTTTCTGGCTGCAATCGAAGTTTTATAGAAATGAACGCAAGTGCATTGCGGTATTGCGACAAGACGACCTATAATC
This sequence comes from Ascidiella aspersa, assembly GCF_963924565.1. NCBI lineage: Eukaryota > Metazoa > Chordata > Ascidiacea > Phlebobranchia > Ascidiidae > Ascidiella > Ascidiella aspersa. The sequence continues at coordinate 826,171 of NC_139448.1, read as the reverse complement.
TTAAATGTACGGCTAGCGCTGAAAAAATCTTTATTTGGCTTATTAAATCTAAGTAAACTTGAGTAAAAATGGTTTCTTTTGAAACCAGGTAGCTCGAAGTGACATTAAAAACACCACAGATTGGAGTGCGGCAGGAAAAGGTTGAGATCCACTGATTTAAGGTTTTGATGTTATAAACTAACCTGACATTCCTGTTCATACCTTCACAACATTACACATTTACCTCAGTACAGCAGTAAGGCGCTTGCACCAAGTTGCAGGCAACAACCAAACGCTAGCTCTTTGTTGAAGGCGGACTGGTATTTCCTTGTTCTAAAGGAAATTACGTTAAGGCTCCATCCATCTAGTTTGGCCTCCAACCCCTTTACTCATTTCCTGTCTGGAAATCACGCGAGCTATTGTAAAGGTAAAAAAATCCCAAGCTTCAATTTCGTTTGCATAGAAATGCGTATTTTCATCGTTCTATAGTTAGTTTAGTTGCTTCACTGGCGCAATGATAATAACTCCATTAGACTTTTTTACTTGAATTTAGGAATGTCCGTAATTTGGTTTAGGATCGGCGCCGATACAACCCTAGTATCGGACGAGTATCAACGATACCACCATTTGGTATCGGGTATCGGCTTTGATCCGATTAAACTGAAGGATGTGACCAGTGGAAGATTCAGGGGGAGAGAATGAGATTATGCTCCCCAAACATGTACTTGCACCTGTTAACCGCAACAAAACGAAGTAAATACGGGCCTTTAAACCAGGGGCGTCCAACATACGACCCGCGGTATTTTTATGTAAATCTTTCGACTTGGTCAAGTTGCCCGTTTCAGTGGCGCAGCCAGCCGAAAATTAGGGTGGGGGGGGGCAAAAAGTATGAATTTTTTTGTTTAGCTTTTGTCTTTGTATTAACTGCCGTAACGAACACAAATAACAATGCTGGCAAACCGTTTCGAGCAGCAACTGACTGAGTGTTAACGCAATACTCAAAAAACATTCAAAGAGCAAAAACTGTCTAAAAGCAGTAAAACTACATTATTGTGTACCAAACGTAATAATAACTACATCGTTTGTGACGTAACAGTGCATGACAATTGAAGGTGTGACATGCCTGTGATCGACTGTTGTACTGCTCATAAATGCTAAAATAACAAATTATTAAGAGTAAAATATTTATAAATTTTTGGGGGCCATGCCCCCTGAGGCTCAACCCTGGCTACGTCTATGCCCCGTTTGCCCTTTATATTTTTAGGATGTTGTTGCTTTTAACTAGATCGCGATCATTTCTGACTTCGTATTACGTCACAATGCAGTTGAATTTGTTTTTTGGTTTCATTTTGTTTAATTTGCTTTGCTGCACTTTACTTTTTGTCCTATTTTGTTTCTTGCCGTTACACCTTTACGTTTTTATTTTAGAATAAATACCCGGTGTCAAGTAATGATTAGAGCATGTCAAATTGAAGTCAAATCCATGTCTATAAAGTAAACGTTAAACATTAAAACTGGTGAACTCGTGCGAATATGAGAAAAATCTCAAGTAAAAAATAACATAAACGCAACATACAGCAATTGAATTGTTTTATCTTTCAAAATTAAGATAAATTAGACGGGGGTGCGGTTGCTGTATATTTTGTCAGGGGGTGTATTTTCAAGGTTTAGTGTTATTTTTTTTAATTTTAAATTTTTATTTTTTTTTTATTTGTTATGTTTTAATATTTTTTTAATTGACCTAATTGAAAATGTTTTATATTCTTCGTTGTATAGTATGTTTAATAATATGGTATGGCAGAGTTTGGGGAATAAAGGCGCCGTGTAATATTTCACCTAAAAATCAAATATTCTCAATCCGACACTGCTTCCTAGTGGTTTTAGTGGGCCTACAATAGCTCTGAAAAAATTACTTTGGGCCGCGACAAAAAAAGTTTGCCGACCACTGTTTTGATGCATTCATAACAATTTGCCGACCACTGCCTTAAACGATATCCCTTTGTTGAGCTATTGTTTTAAAACAACAATGGAGTTATCGCTGAAGTAGCTGTTTCAGTTAATTACTAGTTTGTTCATAATTTTGAGTCAAACTTTATAGCAAAATTCCTTGGTTGACGGAAGCAGAAAGCGAAAGTAATTCCAAAGTAATGTGGCCTGTTCACAAAATAAAACTACAAAAATGTGATTTGGATGCTGTTGCGGGAAGTGTACAAGTTGTGTGAAAGTGTACAAGCTGTGTGAAAGTTGAATGTGCGGATTGCCTTAAGCGCTGCAGTTTTTTTATTTTTGAAATGGATTTGAATAGCTACTTGCGGTCCATATAGCAAAAGTGTAATAAAGAATGGGGTTAGGTCGTTTTACCTCATTTGAAATGTAATTTTTTTTCAATCAATTTTAATGTTCATGTGAGTTGTAAAAAATAAACAAATTTCTCTCTGCGCAGCTAAAAATGAGTTTTTTTACCGCAAACATCTCGATCTAAATAATTTTTCATAGCTGAGAAAATTTGTTACTTCAAAAAATGCATTGTTCGGTTAAACGTACGTTTGTGAACAATTTTTTGGGGGGTTCATGAAATCCCCTCATCGCTCAGAACTGACTAATGTACACCTAGTGAATAAACGGGTTGCCAGCAACCTTTCCGTTGATTCTCAATGAACTAAAAACGAAACGGTTTTCTTTTCGTGGTAGTCACTAAAACTTATAGTCGACGATATATATACAAGTGGTCCGTGGTTTAACCCGAATACACATATCTGGCCCGGCAGTATAAAAGGTTGCACACCCCTGGTATAAACAATTAAAAAAACTTTTTCGCGCTTTGCGCAAAAACACTTAACTTAAGCTGCTTGTCTGCGCACTGTTGTTTTGACGTTTCCGGCTTTTTACGCCCCTTAAATCAGTATATTGTTTATTAGAGATTATGTGAAAAACATGGCAACCCTAGTAGATAGCATTGCACGACAGATTTCGCTCTGTTATCATTTTATCGTCTTTATTGTATAATTTAGATCAGCGGTTCTCAACCAGTTGGCCATGGCTCACTGGTGGGCCTTAAGAACTTTTGAGGTTGGCCACAGACCAATTTAAAAAAGCTAGATTTAGTTTCATTTGTGTCACTATATTTAATTTTACAGGAATAATGGCTTGGGGAGGAATTAAAAAGGAATGTAAATTTATTGTTCAGTCGCAAGTATCTCACTAATGCACGGTTCAATAAATAATCTGTTTTTAATTATGTTCTGCTGTGTTTTGTTGTAAACCTATTTTACAGTTTTTTCTTTTAAAAAACTATTGGACCACAGAATATTTTGCAACGTAAATGGGCCACGAAAGAAAAAAGGTTGAGAACCACTGATTTAAATGATTGCTTTTACCATTACAGTCAAAATATTTTGCGTAGTTTCGATAATTATATTTCCTTCTAAAAACTGTGAGATTTTAGTCTAGAATTCATTAAGACTATCTCTTACCGTATTGCCGTACGCATTTGTTTATTCAGATAAAAATTTAGATTGCTCATAAATTCAAGTTGACGTTATACATTCCGATGAACTGTTTATACTGCGAGAAATCTAAAGGCTTGTGGAAACATATAAAATTGTTTTTTTTTTTATCAAACAAAACAGTTTATTTAAAAATAAAATGGTTTTGCACTGAATGTATTAAGACTCATTTCATTTTCAAATTTTTGGACCAAAATCAGCAGGTTTAAGAAGTCTATTTTTATTGTGACGTAATTTTATAACGTCATTTTGCCTACCGTGGGTCACGCGAGACCTTTTTTTGAAGCTAAATGGTTTAACATTAGTTTATTATATTCATTAAAGCTATTTAAAATCGAACTAATAAACCGAAAGAGTTAGTACAGACGCATTACAAGGTCGTATGTTATACAGGCATGTTTAAAAACAATTTTGCCATTTTTCGGGAAAATATACAATGCGCGTATTGTGATAAGTTAATAAGATAAGTTCACTTTGTCAAATACCAGTGCTAGACAGATTTATGAGTAGGGTGACATGGAATTAAAAATCCAAAGCAGCAAAGATTTTTATTATTTTATACGACAAAAACTTACTTGTTTTTGGTTTGGAGTATCGGCCATGTTATTCCTTGTGCTTGATTGGTTGATACAGTTTCTTTTACCAAATACAGTCTGTAAAATGAAACAAGATACAAAGTTAATGACAACATGGGTATATAGCCTACTGTGATATCTGTGATCTAGCCCTGTTGAACTAGCACTGACCAACGATTGACATACACATAATATTATACCAGGTACAGAGGTACGCAGGCTCAGTGGGAGCAAGTCGTGAGACGATAATTATAGCAGCGTTGCCTGCTGGATCTTATTCGTACATACAAATAGTGATTGTCAACCTTTAGAACACGGACCAATGTTACGGGAACAGCTTTCTGGCTGCAATCGAAGTTTTATAGAAATGAACGCAAGTGCATTGCGGCATTGCGGCAAGACGACCTATAATCTTAAATGTACGGCTAGCGCTGAAAAAAATCTTTATTTGGCTTATTCAATCTAAGTAAACTTGAGTAAAAATGGTTTCTTTTGAAACCAGGTAGCTCGAAGTGACATTAAAAACACCACAGATTGGAGTGCGGCAGGAAAAGGTTGAGATCCACTGATTTAAGGTTTTGATGTTATAAACTAACCTGACATTACTGTTCATATACCTACACAACATTACACATTTACCTCAGTACAGCAGTAAGGCGCTTGCACCAAGTCGCAGGCAACAACCAAACGCTAGCTCTTTTTTGAAGGCGGACTGGTATTTCCTTGTTCTAAAGGAAATTACGATAAGGCTCCATCCATTTAGTTTGCCCTCCAACGCCTTCACTCATTTCCTGTCTGGAAATCACGCGAGCTATTGTAAAGGTAAAAAAATCCTCAGCTTGAATTTAGTTTGCATAGAAATGCGTATTCTCATTGTTCGATAGTTAGTTTAGTTGCTTGACTGGCGCAATGATAATAACTCCATTAGACTTTTTTACTTGAATTTAGGAATGTCCGTAATTTGGTTTAGGATTGGTGCCGATACAACCCTAGTATCGGACGAGTATCAACGATACCACCATTTGGTATCGGGTATCGGCTTTGATCCGATATTATCGGACATCCCTATGCTTGCAGCATGCCGAATTATTTCCCTAAAATTCGCGCTAAACTTGACACTAGTAATGACATAGGTGTTGCGTGAGATGCAGTTAATTTCTAACTTGAACGTTAAGAAGTTGATTCACATTAAATCTGAAATACTGAAAGTCTGGGCAAACACTCACAATCACCTAACTTAAGTTATTGAATTATGTTTTTTAAGAAAAATATTAACCTAATTGTAAAGTATGATTACTTTTAATTCAATCAATATCTAACTTTTTAAAATTTTTCTCACCAGAACAAACCACGAAAGATTGGAGTTTGTTGCGAAAGTCAAACCTAGGCTCAGAATCCAAACGAGGAAAAATGTGTGTTTAATTGTGGTAGCAGCGCAGTTATCAGCAGCGCAGTTTTAAGTTCCATGAACGGAACTAGCGCTAAATTACAAGCAAGCCTTTCACCACCTGCAATACTAAACGAAGATTGTTTTTACCTGGTGTTATTATGCCACGAATGGCGCAACATCTGCGCCGAGCTGTGTGCCAAGTCAGCTAAATTACAAGCTGAGGTTGAGGGGAAATAAGTTGTGTCCATTGCACACTTAGCACGTGGTCTTAGAGTATGCTTGAAGAGCATAATTTTGCGTTAACTATCATTACTTAAAAATTTATACTTTAAAACGCGCACGACATTATACCTCCTTTTAAGAATCTGCTTCATTTAAACAAATGTCGATGTTACACCAACATCGGATATTAGCGCAGAGACCGAACAGCGAGAAACATACTGCGTATAATGACGTTTTTTAGCGAGAAAAAAAGAAATAAGGTTTGACTTAGCGTTGTCAATTGTCGAATACACACTTGCTAATCAGTCAATCTAAACCAGCGCTTCTCAACCAGTGGGGGCCATAAGAACATTTAAGGTGGGCCACAAACCAATTTAAAAAGCTAGATTTAGTTTCATTTGTGTCATTATATTTCATTTTAAAGGAATAATCGTTTGGGAGGAATTAAAAAGGAATGTAAATTTATTGTTCAGCCGCAAGTATCTCACTAATGCACGGTTGATTAAATAATCTGTTTTGAAATATGTTCTGCTGTGTTTTGTTCTAAACCTATTTTAAAGTTTTTTCTTTGATAAAAATTCTATTGGACCACAGAATTTTTTTGCAAGGTAAATGGGACACGAAAGAAAAAAGGTTGAGAACCACTGACCTAAACAAATAACGAAAGAGAAAAACTATCCAGCGTTTACGGTCGACCAAACCAAAGACGAAAAACGGCGTTTTGCGTTTGATTTTGGATTCGAATTAGATTAAGACGCGTGACCCAATTACTTAAAAATCACGCCGCTTCGAACAGTTTGCTTAACCATGAAAAAAACGATCCAAAAACGATAATATCACTTACAAAAAGGGTGGTAAGAACTCCCGCCCCCACTAGATACGCCACTGGGGGGCAATGGATAGTGTATATTATTTTTAACCTTCATAAGTAATACATATTACACTTACAAATAATACTAATAATCACATTTTGAAATTCCAGGGGGGGCAAGTGCCCCCCTTGCCCCCCCTGCGGGCGCCCATGGGTACCGGGATTACGTAAAAAGCACATCACATGTTATAATTTATGTTAACAAACGTGTGCAACGTTCCAGGTAAAGACTTAAGTTTAACAATGCCAAATTTAGGCAGAGATCGCAGAATATCATGTTTGTTGTCGCAGTTTTAACAGTAAGCAATTTATATTTTCAACGGGTTACGGGTTTGTCTGGCGTTGGACGCAGCTTAATTTGGCGTTTAGTGCATAGGTTTAGCAAAAAAATATTTGTTTTATTTACTTTTTTATTTTTTTGCATTTTTTTAAAACATACTTAAATAAAAGCATAAACGTCAGGAAACCTACACGGACATCCAACAACAAACGTGTTTAGCCACGCAATACTTGGCAGAGTTCGCAAAATATTGCGTTTATTGCAGCAGTTTAACAGTAAGCATCTGTTTTTTCAATGAGGATTTTTCCCACGTTTGACGCAGTTTAGCACCGGGATTACGTATATCACGCTATTAAGCAGATCTAAACAATTGCTGCTACATTGCTACAACCTAAATGGTAAATTGTTATCAAGATGTGTGACATGCTTATCCACGTGATGTGTGATATAGTCGATTATTTAGTCATACCATTTCAAAAACATTACACAGCATTGTAGTTTGTTCGCATGTTAAATACACAAAGGGCGTGCGTGCGACTTTACGCAAAACCTCTTGACGTAGGAGGGTAAAACGTTTCCAAACATTTATAGGGAAATAACCTGCGTGACCGTAAAAATCAAGTCAAGCACATTGCCTTGTAAAAAAATTCATGTGGCAAAATTTCTACTTTATGTTTATTGCCTTTTTGCAGTTTGTTTAACCACGTAAATAAAGCTTAAGCTCGCAAAACATTGCGTTTATTGCAGCGTTTTCCGTAACATTAGACATTAGGACACTTCACAGACAACGTACTACAGCAACCCTAACCGAGTATAAACTGCGCAACATTTGGAATAAGTTTGCAAACTATCGCGTTTATTTCAGCTGTTCGAACACTAAGCAAATTTAATTTTCAAACGTTATTTTTTGTTGGATGCATGATACCTACCAGGATTGCGTATTTGCTTAAATTTCGCGCAATTTATACAATTGGTGCTGCGGCTTTCTTACGTTTGTTAATAATTTTTGATCGACATATGTCACGGGTTTTCGTTACGTAACATATGCGAGACGTGTTTAGCCAAGGTTGTCTGATTAGTAGCTCCATTTGAAAAACACACAACGTTGCAGTTTGTTTGATGTTAAATATACTTTTTTAAATAATCAGCTATAACATGCGGCTTCAGGAAAAAGGTTATACAATGCTGGTAATACGTGATTAGTAATTAAATGGTCGGAGCGCGTTCGCGCCTTTCCTTTAGTTGCCTATTTCAAACACAAAACTGATTTTTAAACGTTAATTTTTGTTTTAACCAAATGCAAAAATAATGGGAGTTGACTGAGACCAAGAATTAAATCTTTAGAGCCACGCAGATAAGTCACACAATTAAACCCGCCATTGCATTAATGCCGCGTTCACACAGGCTGTGGGGTGTTACTCTGATTGTGGGGAAGCATTAGGTTAACCTTTTATTAGACACAAGATATGACATGATTTGAAACACATCACAATCATCACATGATTTGAAATTTTTATTTAATGACACGTAGTGCAAACGTTTCGGCATAAGCGAATTTGTTATGACATTACAAAAATATGTTTGCATTATCTAAGCCTCTTACAAAGTTCTTACGCTATCCGTAACATTACTTTTTGGGTATATTGAGATTACCACGTTTATCTTCCATAATCATTGGGTATAACATGAGGCCAGCAGTAGCAACGTAATATGCAATAGTGATAAAGAGCCACAGTATGGTGGATTGTTTCATTTTGTTTAATCAGACAAAATTCAGGTAGACTTCGTACATTATGATGATTATTGTGTGGTGTAATTCATTTTTAACGAGTTAAAATAACTGATAAATATTATATTTAACTTGGGCAACGCCGGGTATTTCGTCTAGTAAAAAAAAAAATTACTTTTGCAAACCACTTGCACATCTTGACCACCAATTACCAATTGTTTATAATGCAATGAAAATCACTCACCAACTGATAAATCATAGACTTGCTTCACAACATAAATGTAGGACAAGACCCACGCTAACATGTACAGTTTGCATGCTTTGCCACTGTCGCCTCTAGCGAACAACACCGGCTTGAGAGGCTGACAACTTGGCGAGTTTATAAGCATAACGTTAGCGCTGTCCGTAAAGCCACAGCGCAACAATTACGAGAATTTAGAATTCAATTCGGCTCTCTGTCGCCTCTAGCGAACAACGGCGGCTTGCTTTACAGAGGCTGACAACTTCGCGAGCTCATTAGCATAACGTTAGCGCTGTCTGGAAAGCCACAGCGCAACAATTACCAGGAATTTGGAATCCAATTCGGCTCTCTGTCGCCTCTAGCGAACAACGGCGGCTTGCTTTACAGAGGCTGACAACTTCGCGAGCTCATTAGCATAACGTTAGCGCTGTCTGTAAAGCCACAGTGCAACAATTACCTGGAATTTGGAATCCAATTCGGCTCTCTGTCGCCTCTAGCGAACAACGGCGGCTTGCTTTACAGAGGCTGACAACTTCGCGAGCTCATTAGCATAACGTTAGCGCTGTCTGTAAAGCCACAGTGCAACAATTACCAGGGATTTGGAATCCAATTCGGCTCTCTGTCGCCTCTAGCGAACAACGGCGGCTTGCTTTACAGAGGCTGACAACTTCGCGAGCTCATTAGCATAACGTTAGCGCTGTCTGTAAAGCCACAGTGCAACAATTACCAGGAATTTGGAATCCAATTCGGCTCTCTGTCGCCTCTAGCGAACAACGGCGGCTTGAGAGGCTGACAACTTGGCGAGCTCATTAGCATAACGTTAGCGCTGTCTGGAACATTAAGACTTATGTGATAATATTGAACTCTGAAAACGTGTTAGCTTTAAAACGTTAAGTTATCAAACAACTTACTTGGAATAGTCAAATTTTTGTTGCAAACAATTTACCGATAAAGTCACTCTTACCTTTCAAAATTATTAACAGACCGCGAAGTTTAAAGCAGGGCTGCGGAGTCGGTTTAAAACAACCTGAGTCCGATGAAATAAAGTCGAGTCCCGAATCCGGCTCCACAGCCCTGATTTTAAGTCATACTTTGTACTAAATGTTCTGGGTGCAAAGTTTTAAACATTTATAGTTGCGCCCAACTTTCTAATAGTTATCGTCTCTCGTATTTTATGTAAACTACTTCAAACCAGTGGTGATAGTAAGCCTGAAAAACATACTGGAAAAATATAAGTTTGCTTTAAACGTGTCGCAATCTCCTTGGATGCAATTAGATTAAGATCTCAGATGCAGATTTGCGCACGACATCAAACGATAAGCTCACTTTTGCGATCGCGGTCGCGGTCATTTAACGTCTGTCACTTGCCCAATTCAATTCGCAATCGAGCGAAGTTTTATCAAGACACTTCTACAAATCACATTGAACTGACAAACTCTCCTCACCGCGAATTTTAAACTCGTTAGCATGTTGCGCAACAAAATTCCTAAAAATACGAACTTTATACTTAATCTCTTCTTTGACAATTTTTCGCATTTTCAATTTGTCAACAAAGTGATCCAGCACCACACGAACGATCAAAATTAAAAGATCCAGTCGCACTCTTTATCAATTTAATTCTATCATCCTGTACGTCACGACTCTTACTTTTCACCAATGTTTTTCGCACTACCTGTACAAGACACACCCTGAACATTCAACAAAGCACCACTGCTACTACCGCAACTGTCTGCACAAAACACAGCGCCACTAGTTTTATCACATTGAACTGACAAACTCTCCTCAACCGCCAATTCATGTTTATTTAAGTTTTTGATATTTTTTTAATTTAGAAAATATAGGGCATTCTTATAGATGTGGTGAAATCTTTTCTAAAATATTTAAGATAAATATGTTTAATTTGCCGTTACATTTTTGTGCTGACCCTGTGTGTTGGCTAGCTTTTGGTAAAGAATAGTTTATATATATGCACCCCGGTTAAGAAACACTGCTTTACACACATGGAACAAAGTAAATTGCCTATCACTCCATTTCTTACTCACTCCCACAAAGCGATCGCAGAAAGCGCGAAAAAAGTGCCTTTATTTCGTTAAAATTTTAATTTAGGAGACGCGACGCATTGGATGAAAAATACACATTTCTCGATTTAATGTCCTATATACATAATACTTGGGCATATTTTTTGCGTAACTTATCTTGTTTGAAAAGTGTTACTAAAACTACAATGGCCTGAGGAAAACAGTCGGAGTCGGAACCGACAATAACTTTACCAAATTTTTTTTCGAAAAAAATGAAACTATACCAAAAATAAGTAGACCATTAACACCTAATGACTTCACGCCAATACCTGTTACCTCTATTTTTGAAAAAGTATTGCACCATCAACTTCTTAATTTTTTGCAAAACATGAAACTATCAGTAAACATCAACACGGATTTAAAAAATATCACTCAACCTCACTTGGCGCAACAGAATTATATGAAAACCTATTTAATTAACCAAGAAAACCACAGATATAGCTGTATAGCCTTCCTTGATTTAGCCAATGCCTTTGATGCCATAGTGCTTGTTAAACTTTTTTAGTTTCGTTCACCTCTAGCATCTATCTCCAGATTTCATTCACCCTTGTCTCATGGTATGATAAAACTGACTTGCACCCCTACGAAAAGCAATTCGGAATTTTTAATTAAATATCACTGAGACAACTTGAAAATAGAAAAGTTTGTTATTGGTCGCGCGGAGCTCGGAAAAAATTGGATTTAATTGGTTGAATTGGCGCTAAACTGTAAAATCAGGAGGCTATTCGCAAAACATTTCGTCCCCCTGTTGCTAGCCTGCTATCCAATTTAATAAATATGGATTGAAAATAGTTCGAATGGTGGATGACTTTTATCGTTTATCTATAAGTTAGAAAAATTATAATTAAATAGGGCCGTTACCTTCGATGATATGAAAACATGCAATGGCACTCAAACAGACTTTGTCAAATTTTTTTTGGCAGCTTTAATGTTAAAGTTTGCAAAAACAGAGTTTGTACAGCGCTGTAGGAGTGGTGTACAACCAAAACGATACCATTAGAATCATAGCAAAAAATAAATATTAACTTAGAGCTCGCCCCCCCCCCTACGAATTGCTTGGAGCCCCCCTAGAAACCTTTTTTAAACCAGCAATTCAGCATCTTTCATGGCCTAAGTATTTTTTGGAAATAAATGCAACGCCTTGCCTGAAAGTCTTGCTATAAGTATTAGCAACTAACTCGAAATGCGAAAAAAGAGGACATTTGGGCATTTTTGACCGTCCTGGGAGGACCATTCAGTTTTCTCAAGAAAAGGGGACAAATCCTCCTAAAAGAAGACATATGGTAGGCCTAACTTATACACTCAGTGCAAACCAACTTAAGTATTACAATAAGCATAAAAACACCAAAGAACAACAGGTTTTAGTCGATTTACTTCAGAAAGTTGTTTACTAGTGACTATAGGGTGCTCCTGAACTTTCGTTCACCCTTATTCACCCCTTTTGGTTGGTTCACCCCTGCAAAAATTTTATTCACCCTGGGGTGAACCATTCACCACTTTAAGAAACACTACCATAGACAACCAAATATTACTTAAAAAAATAAATCATTGTGGCATCAGAGGCCCACCCTTGAAACTAATACAAACTTTTTTATGGCAGAGAAAGCATAGTACAAAAGTAGGAAGAACTCTTTCTAATCCGTCGATGCCTGTATGCGGTGTCCCACAAGGTCGTATATTAGCACCTCTCCAGTTTCAAATCTACATCAATGACTTACCAATAAACTCAAATATAAATTGTAGTTTATACGCAGATGATACTGTCATTTATATCTCCCATAATGACATTAAAAAATACAACAAATAGGCCTAATTAAATAAATATAGAAAAAATTGAGCACTGGTTTCGGGCTGACAAACCATCAATTAATCATTCTAAAACACATTACTTGGTAACCAATTCAAATTTCAGTATTAAAATAAGGGTGAATAATCCAAGAAAGGTAAATCCAGCTAAATAATAGCTGGCCTCAACATAGATGATAAATTGTCATTCAAACTTCATATTAAAATGATTGAACAAAAGTTTCTATGGGAGTTGCACTTTTATCAAAAATGAAATACTATTTAGACACTTCTGCACTTCGCCTTTAATATTGTAGCTTAATAAATACTCATCTTCGATATTGTGTTGTAACCTGGGTAGAGCTTATCCGACTAAATTAAAACATCTTGAAGTATTACAGAATAGAGCAATCCACATTTTAAGCGGCACCCCTCCCCAAATACTTACATTCCCATAATACAAGGCTGCGGGGTAAACAAAACTATTTCCAAGTCGGCGCCTCCACCAACTCAGGAAGAAAAACCATAGGATTTTTAGGCCAAAATATTGGGCGAATTTAGAGATAAATATTAAACTAAGTGATTTGTTAAGGCAGCTAAACTAATGTTGTTGAACTCTTACCACGAGGGAACGTAAACACAAAATCAAAACAAACCCAAGGCAATTGAAATGGTAAAATTGGCTAATCTGCGAAACAGGAGCAATAATGAAGTATTTTACACAAGATAAAAAACACTAGTTAAAATTTTAGGTACAAAAACACTGTGTGCAATCAGTTCTGCATCAATAGTTGTTATAAATCATACCATTTATTTCTCAGACAACTTAGGATTTTACGTAAAAGAACGTTACTTACAAGAATCAAACTGAATAAAGTAAAACAATGCAGTGAACTTGAATGTTAGCGAGGTAATTACAAACAACGGTAAAGTATAAAAATATCGACTTTGCAAGAACAAACAAGACGCTAAAATGTGTGGACAGCAAAGTACCGGGGCGGCCACCAAACAAGCGAGGTCGTCATTCTCGTCGAAGCAAAGTTGTGAAGCGACGTTTGGCTTTGGCACAAACTCACTTATTACAAGGCAACGAGCAAAACGGCAAAGCGCTTTGGGGAGACGAGCGCTCGCTCAAATAAACACGGCTGTGGTTTGGGAAAGAGTCGGCCAAACATGAACAAAACAAAAGTAACAGCGGTCAACAAAGAGGGATGACGTCACATGTTGCATCTAAACGTTCATAAGAACACACATTTCGTTGATACAAGTTTTAGGTTTTAGGTCGCAGAGGTGTTAGATTTAAAACAAAAGCGACATTAGAAATATGTTATTAAAAAAACGCCTTTATGTATTGTTTAAGTTGCGATGAGACGCAAAGATGCCTTTCAACTAAAAGTATTTTATCAAAATGGAACATACTACAACCCCAATTAAAAAAACTAAAATTACGCACAATAGGTAAATAATACAAGGCGTGGCGTGTTGCCCCACCCCTGCCCCTCAGTTCGCTTCCATCAACAGGAAAGCTAATAAATGTTTCGCATCACGGAGGGGCGATTGTTGGTCGCTCGAAGCAATCCAAGATCAGTCGAACTTCAGAAGCCTAAACGCACTCTTTTCTCCTGCAAAACACAAGATGAAAATTTGAAAGCTGATGAAAGTGTTTTCAACTGAAAGAAGAATTCCAATCCGTCACATCTGTGTACAACAATTGTAATCTAGCCCATCTGATGTTGTTGTATTTACATCGGGGGTAAATTAAAGAAGTGTTGTTAAACTGGGTCCGTAGGTGAGTTGAGAACCAACCAGCCACATATGCCCCCCACAGTTTATCAAGAGTTTCCATATTAATAACAACTGTTTTGTAAATGACTTTAAATTAGCGCAAACCCATCAATTAACTTATTTTCCTTGCTGAGAATGTTACTTCTCATACATTAAGGCTATTATGTCACACTGTTCGTATTTGTGGTTTAAAAAAATAATTACAATATTTAAGAACATGTAAAAAAGTGACAACATTTTAAATATTTTTTTAAGTTAAAATCGTATTTCACGGTCGTAGAAAGCTTGTACTAAATATTAATTTAGTTGCAGGGATGCCAAATTAGACATAAAAATGTAGTATGTAAAATCATTTAAAGATGCATGGTTAGAGAATGAAAATTGAACAATAGGTAAGAAGAGGCACTTTGCATAATAAGATCCATTATGTTTAGTATAATGAGCTAAAAGATGTACATTATGTAGTGAGTGATGTTACTTTTCACAATTTACATTAGAAAGGTGACAAGCGAGAAATAATTTAGGATAATATAGTAAATAAAAAAAAGAAGTCGCGAAGTAACGGTGATAAGAACTGCAACGGAAAAATACACCCGCAAGGCGAAAGTAGTGAGGTCAATGGGAAGCAACAGATACGCAAGAAGGAATTAGTAATAAAAATAAAATGAAAAAGAACTCGAGGATGGAAATGCGCGAATATACCATTTATGTATTAAACAAATACAAGGGGACTGAGAGCGTGTCCACGTTGAGAGCGGGTTTGTTTATACAGCGGCACAAGCCCGCTCTCAACGTGGACACGGTAAGGGGCAAATCATCATAAGGGCAATAATATTGCAACTGGGCAAAAAATATATAGTAGTCAAACAATAAATAAAAACACAATGGAACAGGGTTTACAAGACGGGACAAGAAAATCAAGCTGAACCCGATATCATTTTGTCAATATATTACACACAGCGTATTAATACAGAATTCCCATTAGTAAAGTTGGTTGCTATGTTTTAAAAAAAAGAAATTATGAAATATACAAACTACTTTTTTAAGTGGCTTAAATGCAATTTAGTTATCACAGGGTTTTAAAAGCAAATAGAATTGCTGTTTAACTATGAAATAATTTTAAAAAGATCGGTTATATCCAGTCCTCATAAAAAAACATTTGAAAGTGTAATAATATTTACAAATGATCAAATATTACATAGTTTTGTTTTTAGATAAATTTAAATTAAAAAAGTTTAATAATATATACAAACAATTTCACACCTTAATATTACAACGTTTTAAACCAAACAAACTTAAATCACAAAATCACCACTGAAACTTTGTATTACATAAATATATTTTTATTGGAAAAAGTTTGATAATGTTTACTACAAAATCAAATATTACAGCCTAATCCATATATTAGGGTTTTTAAACAAGAACAAATCAAATCACATAAGTTCACCTCGGAAAGTTCGTTGTAGAAAGCTTTCTCAGCAGTTGCGATGTTCGTAACAATGTCGGCGCACAGGACGACCCGCGAGTCGAAAAGGTCGGGCAGTTCTTCATGAAGTTGTGAGTTCAGCGTCTCATAAGTATCATGGGCCTCTGTCACGTGATCCTGGGCCTATCACGTGAATATCATGTTCAAAAGATAATCCGCAATAAAACATAAAGTATATGCGGAATGCAAGTTTATTTAAAATCTATTTTTTAGCAGTTTTATTTTGACGACCACTCAAAAGTTTTGAGATCTCCATTTTGTTCAAATATGTAAAAATACGCATAGTTGCTGAACGTTTGTTGATTGTTGGCATTTTATAAAACAAATGTAGAAATAAACTTTAAAAGGCCTACTTACAAAGGCAAACTGCTAGTTCTGTGCTGCAAGTACATAAGTAGGCCATAAGTTAAGACCAACTCAGTACAACCTAATATTTAAATGCAACGCCTTGAAAAACAACTTTTTTTAAGTACACAGTAAATATATGTGAAATTCAATCTATTGTCAAAATGGCTCTATATGTTCAATGAAACAGATGTACACACATATGTTTCATTGAATAAAATATATGGTACTGTGGATCCCCTTCAATATGAGGTTGCTTGTACTAACAAATTGAGCTAGTATTGGCGTATGGTTGTTTCTCGACTTGCTCCTCTCTGAGCCTGTGTAGCTCAGTTGGTATAGTGACGTTTCCGGTATGACCGAGATCGTGAGTTCGAACCTCACCACAGGCTATAGTAGGTAAATAGAAATAAAACATCATTGATTAAACGTTTTTAAAAACAACTGAGAATAAATATATTTTAAGAGCTTCGACATCAATTTCAAGTTAATGCAATTGCATTTATTTAATATAAGCCTATAAAAGAGGGGCCATATTTTGTTCCACATTTTCTAAATTTATTTCCTGATGAATTATATTTTCACAAAATTTGGTATCTCGCAGCGGTCGTCAATTCTTATCAGGCCATTTGTAATAAAAGCATCATGAGGGCAACAGTTTTACTTAATTGTTTAAATTTTTCTAAAATAACCAGGGTCTTGCTTTTCTTTGGCATTTTTATAGTTGTTTGTCTTTTTGAAATGACAAAAATCTAAAAGCATTTTCAAGAGTTTTGCACAAACACGAAAAAATAACGGCAGTCAGTAAAACATCTAAAACATTTTGCCCACTCAGCCAAGGCCCTAGTAATGCAGTACTTCATGTTGTTTAAATCAATGTTTTTCGAATAGGTTAAAATTTTAATTTTTTGGTCAAAAAGTAATCGCCCTAATCATATGTGTAAAACACTCAATTTATTCAAACCTGAGTAACATGATCTTGTAGGACAGATATGACCTCTGTGTTCAGTCAGGCATGAAGGTCACTGTGCAGAAGATTCGTCGTCTGAAAAATAAAAAAATTAAATTGGGTTGGAAGTATGATGTCCATACCTCATCCCGATAACAGTTTGATTAAAAATTTCAGGCAGCATTTGTGATTGAATGCAGCAATGATACAGGGTGCGGCAGAAAAACCTTACCACATTTTAAATTGTCACTGTACCAAAGCTGTAGCAGTCTGACAGGAGGTTGAATTGAAACTTTGCAGCAAATGACTTACCATTTGTGTTTCAGATGTTAGTTTTTATAAGTAAATAATGTTTTGTGCAAATTTAAAAAAATTTGTATCTGTATGTAAAATGGCCTGGACTGGCGAACACTGTGCATTTATTGTGGAAGATTTCGTTAAAAATGGGTAATCTGTGACTCGAGGGCGCCATCTACAGGATGTAATCTTTAAAACGTAGATACATCAAATGGTAACCTTTTGACTTTGAGATAAGACAATAAATGGTTTGATTGCTTATAAATTTTGTCTCTTTTTCATAGTTTGAAATGCGGTAGGTTTTTCTGCCGCACCCTTCGCCAGTCTAGGCCATTTTACAAACAGATACGAAATTTAAAAAATTTACACAATACATTACAGGTATCTGTACGAACCAAAGGTACATACTTCATTGCATTACTTCACCAAAAGTGTAGAACCATAAAACAAGAAATGTTTTGAAAAAAGTTCGCCCAGGTTAAGTGGATTGTGGCACAAGCTAGCATCTGATCAGTATTTCATTCTACTCACAACTTTATTTCAATCAACACTTACTTTTGAGAGTGTTGCGACCAAATCTTTTCCCATCCAACCGTCTTCGTAAACCTCTCCAACGATGCATAGAAATCATTGGCTGCCGACTGCATTGCTAAAAGTTAAAAAAAAAGTTTAAGCAACTTTAAAAAGCTAAAGTACTTTTGGTTTTAAAGAATCTCATGCAAACAATTTAATTTTTTTTTTCAGAAAATATATTTTTTACAGAAACTGATAATGCTTGTTGTTATGCGACGGAATATTTATTTTTGTGAATTTTAATAAATAATTTAGGCTTTGTATATGTTTTTTAAATCAACAGTTTAAATATTTAGGTTTAAAAAGCGAAAAAAGAAAATGTAACAACTATAATTCTCAAAATATCTTGTTAAAAAAATCAAAACTAATGAATCAGTAGAAATTTCAAAAATATGAACTTTACCGATTATGGATTGCAGGTATCTTTTCATATCTTGCTGGAACTTTGTAAACTGAACCTGAAAAATCAAGTAAATATTTAGAAAAAGTGATTTTTCAACCCATAGGTAGCGAACTAAAACTTTGTCGCCATTTGATCTGGTCGGGTAAAGACTAAAGTAATTCACATGCTTAGATTTATTGAGGTTGCTTCAAGCAAGATTTCTACTAAATTTAAAAAATTTGGGGAAATCATGAGTGAATTGAGTAAGCAATACAAAGACATCTGACTTGTTAATACTAATTTATTATGTTTTTCCCTTAAAAATGTTCAGCGGGTAGAATTAGGTCGGCAAAGCTTTGCTGGTATAGCTCAGTGTTTGGGACGCTGTGAAAAAAGTTAAGAAACACTAATATTCTAAGAATACAGTTAAAGTGTGAAAATTTATATTGAAGATTTTTTGAAACATTTTTACCCAAGGGAGTCTTAAACTGCTTGCAATTTTTTACAAGGGATTCATTTTTGCATATCTGAGTACTGTTAGATCAATTGAGGCCAAAATAAATAAAAAACATGATGAAAAATACAGGTTTTCAACTAATTTTTCGATTTGCCTGCAGACCTGGTAACATTCCATGGAGCAACACGTGTTGTTTTAATTACTTTTGACTGATAAATTACAAGCCAGAGAACACCCATTTCATTAAAAGCAATCACTCTAGTGATTCTTTAAATGTTATATACTTGTTTAAAACATGAGGGCTTATGTTTTTCAAAAAACCAACAGGATTGAAACAGTTTTATAATGAATGCTTTCAATAATCTTTGTTAATATTCACTGTGTGGCAGTGAAATAACAAATAATTCAAACTGTTGACACTAGTCTTTGGAAGAATACATTTTTTTAGGTTAGGTTTCATTGAAAATGAATTTGTGGCTAATTATGTAAAGAAAGCTTAAATGTTGACAAAACACTTCAAACATAATCAATTCTTTATCAAAACACTGAAATCTAGACTCTAAAAGCATTAATATTAATAAACAAGCATTAATGCAATACAGCTAGAAGCATTTAATTCACAAAAACAAAGATAACAACAATTTAACTAATATATATCAAACTGTTGAATCCACTGTAATAGCACTAGCATAATTCAGCAAAGATAATGTCATAACAAGGTGTGGGTTATTTATTAATGCCTTTGCTGGTTTTTAGTTTTATATTTTAGTGTTTTATTAAAATTATTTGGTGTCCTTCAGATATGTTAAAATTTTTATTCAATTAAGCTCGTTGAATATGTATTTGAGTTTATTAACCTATTGGTTAAGTTTTATTTTGCATTACACAAAGTTTGAATTTTTGAAAGCAAGAACACTCATTTTAAATTCTTATGTTTTTCAACAAATTATATAAAACAGATTTCAAACTATCCACGAAAAGCTACAAGAAATGGAGATTGAAGTGCCACAGGTTTTGGACGATGACTTAATTAACCGAATCTCACTTTCGAACAACAACAACAGTTTGAAACATGAGCCGCTGACAATACACACCACTGTGACATCATAATAGTAACACTTGAGAACACTTCAATAATAGCTAGAGTGAAAAGTAAGGGACTTAATAGACTGCTTTTGTAGCAAATACGTTTCAGTGTTTTTAATTTCCTTTACTACATTTTATTCGTTTTATCTTCACTTTATTTCCACAGTTAATGATGGCATGAGTTATTGCTAAAAGTTGGAAAATATAGAATCTGTTGATTGCATTGAATGTTATGACATTTAAGTTGTAATAGAAACTACTATCTCTTGCAATATACTGTTTTTAAAATTCTAAACTCTTTTCAACATTTTTCCAGTAGATTAGAATTCCCAATCTAGAAATTGCCTAAAATCATAAGGAATTGCAATTTGTTTCCTGAGAAATGTGAATGACAAAATTCTTAAATCAAAGGCAATTTTTAGGCTGTATTTTCAATTGCAGTTCAGATATTTGTTTTAAATGAGAAACTTAAAAACGCCATTGTACATTTTAAGTAGTTTGGGTCAAAATGGAAATTACATTAGAACTAGAATTTAAACATACAAGGAATCCCTAAATAACATTAGAATTAACTACAAACTAATCCAATTGATCGCAATAAAAACTATAGCTATCTAGTTATTAGCAAACGTGTTTCATGGAATAACAACACTATGATGTAATGCTTTGGAATGTGTTTGTAAAGTGGAGATATCTTGGGGTAATCATTAATCGAAATGCAGCAGCGGCTGGAAGTAGGTCACCGCAGGGAAATGCAAGTATTTGCAAGCACATATCTCCACCAAATATCACTACTCATAACTTACAACATAAGTAACTCAAATTAAGTATTTTGAGGAATAAGAGTGGTTTGCTGCTGTGCCAATCTCAGTAAGAAATTAAAATTCAAATAATTTTCAAAAGCTTGTAACTTGAAACTCAATTCATGTTTGCTAATTTGACAATTAAGGCCATTTGCCGGGATTTAAATTTTAATTTGTGAAATGACTGTTGTGACAGTGATTTCTAAACTCTAGTTTTTATTTTCACCTAAAATGTCTATTGTCCAAAAGCATTCTGAGTTTCTCGTTTGAAAAAAGTTTTTGGCCATGAAGCTGAAATGTTAGACCTAAAAATTGCCAATCTTGGTCCAAACATTTCAAATGCGACATAAATTCAAAACTTTTCAAAGAAAAAATTTTAGTTTTTTGAAAAACCTAAATTGGATCGCTCAATAGTTTTTGAATAGAATTCTAAAACAAAAGAGTTTAGATGCCGAGTTTAACACAACAGCAAACATAGTTGAAAATTTGGAAAGAAATGATAATTTAAGCTGACTGACAAAATTCAAAGACAACCAAATACTTGTGGCAACTCTTATTAGCGATAATATTAACAAATCATTTATAATCTGGTAATCTTAACTTATCATGATATGCTACATGACAGTTTAATAAAATTATAAATTATTTACCAAAGATAGTTTTAAGGAAAGCGCTATTAACACTGGATAAATGACAATACATTTATTACTATCTAAAAAAAAATACTATTGCTGTGCGCTTAAATTTGTCTAAATTCATTTGCTAAAAGTTTCTACTTTGACCTGATAAAGCAGCTTGTGCAAAAGCTTGTCGAGGATTTAATACAATTTGTTGTTTTAAAGTGACACCTGATTATCCTATTTAGAATCAGACAAATATGGACATTTACAAAGAATCAAATGTGAAAATAATTGCAGATATTTATTCGCTTTCTTTTTCTGATTGAATGGAAACAACAGAATCCCTATAGGAACTTCCTTTCGGCATATTTCAAGTGTTAGTGAAAAAACAATATTAGGTTAAGCAAAATGTAAGTTTACCAAGAACATAATTATGTATGTAGCTGAAGTGCAACTTTTCAAAATATAAATTTACCAATTCGCTACAAATCTGGTTTTAAACATTTTGGAGACAAAAGTGCAGGAAGTGACTCGTGGTTGTTATTTAATCAAGATTTACCTGTTGCTTAGTAACAAGGTGAACGTAATTGTCGATGATTTCATCCTTGGTTTCATCGCCGCGCCCGAGCGAACGCAGCATCTGCAAAACACAAAACACGATAACATATGACAAACGCAGAGAATGACTCGTACAAGTAAAAACAAATCCATATGGTTCATTACAAATACTACTGTAGGAAAAAAGCATAAAATTTAAATCAAACAGGAACACTTAAAAACATTATTTTCTCAAGGAATGGTGAGATTTTTGCAAGTTACAGTAACCATAGCGACTTCATTTCAAAAGAAATATTCAAAGAAACTATATTCAAGATTGAATCTCTAAGTCAAAAGTTTTATTCCGATTAAAATTTCTCTTTTTTAAATGTGTAAAGTGTGTAAAGTATAGTTGGTAAGATAACTATAAAATCCTAGTTAATCTGACAAAGTTTCCGCTTTCAAATAATCATGACTTACTTATAAAACGGAACAAACAATTAGGTTCATTGCAAATGTTCTATTATAAAAATTCAAATCCACTAAAAATTAAAAAACTCAAGTATAAGACTAGGGATGTTTAAAGTAGAATATTGAACCTTGGATTCCAACAAGCTGGACATGTACTACAGTTTCCAAATTGCTGGAAATAGCAGTTGTTAAGAATGTTAACATTTGTTAGAATATATTTTTGATTACAATATACACAGGTTAACACTGTGGGCCTTGTGGGTTGTATGAGCAATGAGTCCTCCTTTAACAGGGTTGGACCTAAGCACTCGCCCGCTCGCCAATGCGAGTGCAAATCCCGACTGGCGAGTGGCTATTGCCAGGAAATTTCAACTTGTGTTAAGCACCACTACTAAGCAAAATATTACTTAGCGCCAGTTATTTCCTTAAACACTAAGGTGCAAATACGTTCAACACTACACAAATAATAAGGTTAATCGAAGTCACGTTCGAAGCTCGTATTAAAGATTCTTTGTCCGTGGTAAGATCTTAATAAAGACTCTTTGTCCCGTTTTAAAAAATTGTTTACCGGCAAACAATCAAAGACGCTATTGCTGCAGTGGTAAATAGTTATGAGTAGGGATGTTCAAAGTAGAATCCCAAGGTATTCTAGAATAATAGGTTTCGAATCTAGAATAACGAATCCAGAATAGCGAATCCTAGTATCTTTTTATTAAATAAAACAACCTTGGTTTTGTTTGGGGAAGGGATTAATCTTAATCTACCCCAGAGAGCCTACAATCACAGCAATAAATCGCCCAAACAATTTGCTAACATGTGTACATTATAATAAAAAAATCTCCAATATGTTTAACATTCTTAACAACTGTCATTTGAAGCAGTTCTGTAAACTGTATTATATCAACTGTCCAGGTTGTTGCCAAAACTTATATTTTTGCCAATAGTGAGTACAATGAAACACTGCACACAGAAGTCTTAAGCAATTCGGTCCTGTTTTTCAAAGCATTGTTGGGTTTTAGTGCATCATTTTTGACTAACATGATCTGTTATGCAGTCAAATAATGTACTGCAAAGAATACAAAGTTACTATTGACATAACGAATTCTTGACAATTACGCTGTGAATAACTCCATAACCTCACTGAATATTGGCCTAAAGTTGACCTTAAGTAACCCTATAGCGCATTTTGTAGACGGTCAGCACGTTTTACAACGTAATGTTACTTTTGCAACTTAACGCATTTAGGGCAATTGCGAACTCCACACCAGACATTACACGTTAGTCGCTCGCCCGATAACGTTTGATTGACACTTAATTATTAGACGAACGTTATCGCGAGACGCGGTAATTGGTCGCCCGAAAAAACGCTGACACTGCACTACCAGGTTACATTTAAAGCAAGCACTATAAATCGGTCGCCGCAGCGACATGCCAACTTACCGCACGCGTTTGAACAATTAGGCGCAACAATCGGCGGTAAAACATTAAATTATATCGGTTCCAATTACCCGAAATAAACGGCAGAATTGGATTCGAATCCCATCTGGATTCGAATCCAAGGATTCGATATTCTACTTTGAGCATCCCTAGTTATGAGATTTATTGTTTAACTTAAAGGTTAATTTTTAAAAGTTTAACCCGGTCATTGATGCTCATGGAAAAGTTTATTGGACTTGCGATGTTCCCAGCGATAAGAATTTTACTTTTCTGTATTTATTGAATTGTTTGCATAAGAAAATTATAAGCAATTACTGGAGTTTTTGGTAACAATAAGTTTGAATGTAAATGTCTTATATTATTTGTAGGCAGTGTTTTTTAAGACGTTTAAGAGACCGAAACGGCCACTGAACACTACGGTATTTTAAAAACCATACAGCTGAGAATTACCAATTAGTTTACGTAGGTATGTTGTTGCGCTCTCTTAAGTTCATAGCCCCGCACAGAAACTCTAGTGCATACAGTTGTTAACTATGTGAAAGAATGGTGTAGTTGTAAATTTACAATTATTTTGTGATTATTTGCTGTTTAACCAGCTACTATACTGTTAGGCGAAGTTTTGCGTTTTGTTTCTAGCGCGAAGCAACCAGTGGTGAAATGTCCTTCAAGCATAGAAAAACCAGAATACGAAAAAAAAAGTGCGAGCATTTTAAAAAAAATGATAAACGAACAGGCCGTGGCTACTAAATTGTCAGTGTTATTTATTTCACTGAAAACTGTAAAAAATATTCACTGCTTAATGGGTCAATAATTTGTTGAACCATGCATGGAAATAAACGACCAGACTCTTAAAAAACAAATGTTTCGCATAGAAACCACAAGACAGGTTAACGATAACCCAAGAAATGGCAATTTGCAGACGGCGTGCCAACGAATTTGGCTATTGTTATTCCGTCTGGGCGAGTGCTGATGGATAGCTGCTCGCCTTGCTGGCGAGTATAAATTTTTTCTTAGGAACAACCCTGTTCAAACAAAATCAGGGTTAAATAATTCAATAAAAATATACTAGGATTCAATATTCTGGATTTGTTGTTCTAAATTCGAAATCCAAAGTTCTAGAATCTCATGGGATTCCACTTTAAACATTCCCCATATAAGACACATTCAGACTATTAAATAAAAAAAAATTCTGCCTAAAAAGGTCATTTTTTTCAATTACTGTAACTGTAAAAAAAATAAATACAACACAAAGTAAATAACTCAAACACAATGGAATCCTGCTTTAGAAAATCATGACCGAGTCTGCATTTGATTGAACCTTTCGACAAGATCTTGGGTGTGGAGCTTAAGTTTGCAGGTTAACTTTTTTATGCACACCAGAGGTGCAGAATCTTAATACAACTCGACCTTTTTAGAAAACCTGTCTGCATTCTGTAGCTGTTGCACACCCAACCTTTTTATAAAGCAATTTGTGTGTACACTACAATTTTATTGAAAATTTAGCGAGGTTTGGTGATTTTAGGTGTTTTTTCAGCAGACGCTTGGATAAAACAAAGTATGAAGACTCTAATCTGAAACTCACAAGATGAACCAAAACAGATGCTAGAGAATACATTATTTTCTGAAATAAAAAATTTACACATAAATTTTGAAAAAAAGTTGAAATGTGGTTGAATCTGGAACGTCGTTGTGCATAAAATCATGATTACACAATTGCACACCTGAAAATTTGGCTCTGCACACCTGATGTCCTCAAAAAGTGTAATCAAGTGCAGACTAGCACACAGTTAGTAAATTGACGCAGCCAACATTTGATACTGACCTTTTCCCGACCTCTGAACGCCATTTTCGTGACGTTACGCTTCAACCGAGCGCTACTTTCCCTTCTATTTCCAGAGTCCGACATTTTGTCGCAAATTTATGAAACAATTTGAAATTTAAAGCACAACTGAATTCTTTGATTTTATACTTTATGTCGTAATACAAAACATATGTTCGACTGAATTTTAGTTTTGCAGCCTGTTTGGAAATGGTAAATTGATGTTAAAACTGAAAAATTATAAAAAAATATTGCTAATGGTACGTAAAATTCTTAAAAACCTGTGGTCTAAATGTTAATTGGAAATCCTATCAAACTGAAACTTTCAACCCATAATCTTGTAAGACCCAAGATTGCATTCTGTAATTTGTGGCCGTAAATAATTTAAACCAAAAAATACTTTTGCATAAATCTTTTTTTCAAATTCGGCATAAGTCTAGAATCTTACAAATTTTTTTTTAAGTAACCAAAAGAGTTGTCCAAATTGAAACTGCAATAAATAAATAAATAAAGTGGTAAATACTTCGATAAACCCAAACACTTACTCGCAACCTAAACCAAATAATGTTAGCAATATAAACCCCCGGACAAAAATGGGCGCTGGTCTAGAATCCTACCACAGTTCTAAAATCAACGCACAAAATTTGGGTGTGGGTGGGTCAAGTATTATTATATTCTTTGTTTAATAATAATACTTGACTTACCTTAACTAACCCAAACGCTAACCTGTACCCTAACCCAAATGGTGTTTCATTGTGGTAGGATTCTAGACCAGCGCCCAAAAATGTGCTTCGGTTACCGTATTTAACTCCCAGTTTGCAATTTCAATTTTGACGACTGGTTTCATAATTGTTTTTCATCATTGTACAAAAAGGTGGCAGAATTCTGAGCCTGTGTCCCAAATTCGGCGCTCTTTCACTATTGTACGTAAACATTAATTAAAAAAAAAACTTTCTTCAAATGCCGCATACCACAACACATATTGTTTGGGTTAGGGTGCGGGTTAGCGTTTGGTTGAGGGTGGGTCAAGTTATTATTAATAATAAACATAATATTACTTGACCCACCCTCACCCAAACGCTAACCCGCACCCTAACCCAAACAATATGCGTTGTGGTATGCGGTATTACTTTGTTTTGTTTTTTGCATAACTTTTCACGTACATAAGTGAAAGAGCGCCGGATTCTAGACCAGCGCACTTAGCCAGAGCCTAAATAATGTGCGTTGATTTACTAATGGTTTTGTTTATTTACAGTTTGAACGCTGTGGTAGAATTGTAGACCAGCGCCCAATTTTTCGCCTTTTGTATTGCTGCATTCCGACATAGTTTTTTAACTGTACAATATTAAAAAGTTTGACGAAAACTTTTGCAAATGTTTTTATTTTGCTGCAAAATTTTTGTTTCGCCCTTTTCATAGAATACTTAAACACAGAGTAACTTCGAGTCCAAATCAACACTGACCTCTAAACTGCAACCTCGAGTCCAAATCAACACTGACCTCTAAACTGCAACCGATTCCCGTCAAATTAAAAAACAAACGAATTAAAACTGTTGTTAAGCTTCGATTGGAATCACAAACTTTCTAAATTGACAATTTAAATTGCTTGCAAACATAGTTGTTTGAATAATTTGCTTAAATGTGGCGATTTATCAAGTTAGGTGATTTCTCTAGCACCGTCTACCGGTTACTTTTAATCCACCGATAAAAACTCAATTTTTTCTGTTGCTTTAAATCTGTGGTTTGCTGAACTTTAACTCTATCTGAGCAGGTTTGTGTGACAAAAACACACTTAAGGTATTTACCCTCAGGATCAATTAAATCTACGTGATTGGGTATTTCCGCATCGATGAGAGGCTTCAAGCAAAATGTTTGGCTTTCAAATCTAACGCTCTTTGACACCAAAAGCTAGCCAAAACACAGGGGTCAGCGCACAAATGTCACGCCAAATTAAACATATTTATCCTAAATATTTAAGAAAAAAAATTTCACGCTAACTATAACAATGTTCTATATTTTCTAAATTAAAAGAAATATTAGAAATATAAAAAAATATTAATATTTAATATTAAAAAAAAATATCAATGTTCAATATCATATTCAGCATTTAATATGCGTATTATCGCGAATTTTCATACTACCAACAACCGACCAAAATAGACCAAATATCAATTTACACACTGGCAGACCAAATAATTCGTGTAGCGCTTTATCATACCTTTCCAACGATGCCAAACATGACCTGGTGAAATTCGAGGATATCGGCTTTTATCGTCGATAACCGATATTAATATTTATAGGCGATCGCGGTCAGTTTTAAACACATGTCACTTGCCCAATTCAATTCGCAATCGAGCGAAATTTTACCAAGACACTTTCTACAAGTTCAATTGCTGTTGACGAACCAGGAACATCTGGTTGAATGTTCTGAAAATCCTCCTCAGAAATGTTTGTTGTTGCAGAAGCCGCAAATTCATCTTCTTCGAATATATCTTCGTTAATCGAAAAGATTCCACATTTTCTAAAAGTATTTACAGATAGTGATACAGTTGCAGCTTTCCCAAACGATTGAGAAACAGCTTCGGCGATTTGAAACTGTGTAAATGCTCTTCCTGGATGCTCACGCAACCAACGTTCAATTGCTTGTTCGTAGTACACGCGAAAAGGTTTAAAGAAGGACACATAAAGTGGTTGTAATTTATGAGTGGTATGTGGAGGTAAGCTGACCATCACTATGCCATTATCAGAAGCGTAATCCAACACTACGAGACTCTTAGTATGCGAAGAATGGCCATCTAATACCAGTAAAATTGTTTTTTCCTTCTGGCAACTTTTCCCTAATTTGTCGCACCAGATTTTTAAAGTGAACTATTTCAGACACAAAACACAAAGCTGCTTTTAGGTTATATGTTAATTTTTCTTTTTTATACTCGGTTTTACCCAAATACAAAATATTGGGAATTAACGGTGACCAAGAACTAGATTTTCGAGCCACGCAGATAAATCACATAATTAAACCCGCCATTCCATTAATGCCGCTTTCACACAAGCTGTGGGGTGTTACTCTGATTGTGGGGAAGCATTAGATTAACCGATTTCAGACACACTTAACGTCAAACAGATTAGGGACGACCAGCGCCTTTGCTTTTTGCAGTTTACGCCTAACGCCTTTCGATCACCGCGTGAAGCATAAAAACACATCTCATGATTTGAAATTTATATTTAGTGACACGCAGTTCAAACGGTAAGGCATAAGTAAAATGGCATTTAAATAAGTATTTTCAGTATTCATGCCTCTGACGAAGGTCTTACGCTATCCGTAACATTACTTTTCTGGGGGTATGTTGATTGCCACATTTATTTTTTATAATCATGTGTAATCATGTGCAGGGGGGGCTAACCAATCAGATAACAAGATCCACATTTTGTTACTTGGTTAACCGCTAAGGGTCGCACCTTGCACCAGAGTTTCAACCTTATAAGGCTGACGGCACCCCTCAGAAATAATTAATAGATTGCGACACCCTTACAAGATTTTTCCGTAGGTAATCCACTAGAAAGTTACAATAAACGGAACTGGAACAACACACATCAACTCTACACAACTTACGAAGTTTTAATTTGATTTATTCCACTCTAATCTTACACAAAAAGTTGAGCAAAAATCAGATTCTTAAAGATTGACAAATATGTCGCGGCACCCTTGAGGATTAGAAATGGCACATTGAGGTGCCGCGGCACCCTGGTTGAGAAACACTGCTTTACACACATGGAACAAAGTGAATAACCAATCACTCCATTTCTTACTCACTCCCACAAAGCGATCGCAGAAAGCGCGAAAAAAGTGCCTTTATTTCGTTAAAATTTTAATTTAGGAGACGCTACGATTGGATAAAAATACACATTTTTCGATATAATGTCCTATATACATAATACTTGGGCATATTTTTTGCGTAACTTATCTTGTTTGAAAAGTGTTACTAAAAATACAATGGCCTGAGGAAAACAGCCTGAGTCGAAACCGACAATAACTTTACAAAAATTTTTTTCGAAGAAAATGAAAATATACCCAAAATAAGTAGACCATTAACACCTAATGACTTTAGGCCAATTCCTGTTACCTCTATTTTTGAAAAAGTATTGCACCATCAACTTCTTAATTTTTTGCAAAACATGAAACTATCAGTAAACATCAACACGGATTTAGGAAATATCACTTAACCTCACTTGCCGCAACAGAATTATATAAAAACATATTAAATAACCAAGAAAAATATGGATATAGTTGTATAGTTTTCCTTGAATTAGCCAAGGCCTTTGATGCCATAGACAACCAAATATTACTTAAAAAACTAAATCATTATGGTATCAGAGGCCCACCCTTTGAAACTAATAGAAACTTTTTTAAGGCACAGAAAGCATAGTAAAAAAATAGGAAGAACTCTTTCTAATCCGTCGATGCCTGTATGCGGTGTCCCACAAGGTCGTATATTAGCACCTCTCCAGTTTCAAATTTACATTAATGACTTACCAATAAACTCAAATATAAATTGTAGTTTATACGCAGATGATACTGTTATTTATATCTCCCATAATGACATAAAACAGCTTCAAAAAATAATTAAATAAATATAGAAAAAATTGAGCACTGGTTTCGGGCTGACAAACTATCAATTAATCATTCTAAAACACATTACTTGGTAACCAATTCAAATTTCAGTATTAAAATAAGGGTGAACAAACTGAAACAGGTAAATTCCACTTAATATTTAGGCCTCATCATAGATGATAAATTGTCATTTAAACTTTATTTTAAAATGATTGAACAAGAAATTTTTAGGGAAATTGAACTCTTATCAAAAATGAAATACTATTTAGACACTTCGCCTTTTATATTATAGATTAAACAATACTCATCTTTGATATTGTGTTGTAACCTGGGTAGAGCTTATCCGACTAAATTAAAACATCTTGAAGTATTACAGAATAGGGCAATCCACATTTTAAGCGGCACCCCTCCCCAAATACTTACATTCCCATAATACAAGGCTGCGGGGTAAACAAAACTATTTTCAAGTCGGCGCCTCCACCAACTCAGGAAGAAAAAACATAGGATTTTTAAGGCCAAAATATTGGGCGAATTTAGAGATAAATATTAAACTATTACCATACAAGTGATTTGTTAAGGAAGTTAAACTAATGTTGTTGAACTCTTACCACGAGGGAACGTAAACACAAAATCTAAACAAACCCAAGGCAAATATAACGGTTAAATTGGCTAATCTGCGAAACAGGCGCAATAATGAAGTATTTTACACAAGAAAAAAACACTAGTTAAAATTTTAGGTACAAAAACACTGCGTGCAATCAGTTCTGCATCAATAGTTGTTATAAATCATACCATTTATTCCTCTGTTTCCACCCGATCCGTCAGAAATCAGTGCAGTTCTAAGCAAAAAGGTCTACGAAAGGATCAAAAAGTTCGACTTTTAGACTTTGAGGTCGTGGACAATGCACTAATTTGCATTAACAAATGTGCATAAGAAGATTAAGTTTAACAATACTTGACCCAACCAAACCCAAACGCTAACCAGCGCCCTAACCCAAACAATGTGCGATAATTTAATAATTATAACGCTTCAGGCCCCAATACATCAATTTGTGACGTAATAATCTTAAATACAATGGACGAGAAACCATCCGAGTTAGGGCTTTTTTCCCCAGCATTTAAAGAATTATTAAAATAACGCACATTATTTGGGTTTGCGTTAGGGTTTAAGTGGGTCAAGTGTTATTAATCCTATCTCATACTTTTTTGTTATCTTTTCTGAACTTTTAATGAATATTTTTAATTAATCTACGCCGGGAGTTTACCTAAAGGTCCAAATCAGTGCATTGCCAGGACCTCAAGGTCTAAAAGTCTAGACTTTTCTGCCATTGGATGGCCTGATTGTCGTAGATCTTTTTTCTTAGAAATGCACTGATTTCTAACGGATCGGGTGAATCAGTTCTGCACCAATTACAATTATAAATCATAACATTTATTTCTCAGGCAACTTTGGATTTTACGTGAAAATAAAACGTTACGAAAATCAAACTGAATAAAATAAAACAATGCAGTGAACTTGATGTTGGCGAGGCAATTACAAACAACAGTAAAGTATAAAAACACCGACTTAATAAGAACTAACAAAACGCTAAAATGTGTGGACAGTAAAGTACCGGGGTGGCCACCAAACAAGCGAGGTCGTCAATCTCGTCGAAGCAAAGTTGTGAAGCGACGTTTGACTTTGGCGCAAACTCACTTATTACAAGGCAGCGAGCAAAACGGCAAAGCTCAAATAAACACGGCTGTGGTTTGGGAAAGAGTCGGCCAAACATGAACAAAACAAAAGTAACAGCGGTCAATAAAGAGGGATGACGTCACATGTTGCCTCTTAATCTCCATAAGAACACACTTTTCTTTTATATAAGTTTTAGGTTGAGAGGTGTTAGTTTTGAAACAAAAGCGACATTAGAAAGATGTTATTAAAAAAACGCCTTTATGTATTGTTTAAGTTGCGATGAGACGCAAAGATGCCTTTTAACTAAAACCATTTTATCAAAATGGAACATACTAGAAACCCAATGAAAAAAATTAAAATTACGCACAATAGGTAAATAATAAAAGGCGTGGCGTGTTGCCCCACCCCCTTGAACCGTCCCTGCCCCTCAGTTCACTTCATCAACAGGAAAGTTGATAAATGTTTCGCATCACGGAGGGACGATTGTTGGTCGCTCGAAGCAATCCAAGATCAGTCGAACTTCAGAAGTGAAAACGCACTCTTTTCTCCTGCAAAACACAAGATGAAAATTTAAAAGCTAATAAACGTGTTTTCAACTGAAAGAAGAATTCCAACCCGTCACATCTGTTTACAACAATTGTAATCTAGCCCATCTGATGTTGTTGTATTTACATCGGGGGTAATTAAAGAAGTGTTGTTAAACTGGGTCCGTAGGTGAGTTGAGACCCAACCCTTAACATCTGCCCCCCACAGTTTATCAAGAGTTTCCATAATAATAATAACAGTTTTGTAACTGACCTTATATTAGAGCAAACATATTGCAAACCAAAACCTATTGATGCATGGTTAGAGAATGAAAATTGAACAATAGGTAAGAAGAGGCACTTTGCATAATAACATCCATTATGTAATGTATACGGAGCTAAATAATGTACATATGTAGTGAGTGATGTTACTTTTCACAACTTACAATAGAAAGGGGACAAGCGAAAAATAATTTAGGATAATATAACAAATAAAAAAAAGAAGTCGCGAAGTAACGGTGATAAGAACTGCAACGGAAAAATACACCCGCAAGTCGAAAGTAGTGAGGTCAATGGGAAGCAACAGATACACGCAAGAAGGAATTAGTAATATAAATAAAATGAAAAAGAACTCGACGATGGAAATGCGCGAATATACCATTTATGTATTAAACAAATACAAGGGGACTGAGAGCGTGTCCACGTTGAGAGCGGGTTTGTTTATACAGCGGCACAAGCCCGCTCTCAATGTTGACACGGTAAGGGGCAAATGATCATAAGGGCAATAATATTGCAACTGGGCAAAAAATATATAGTAGTCAAACAATAAATAAGAACACAATGGAACAGGGTTTACAAGACGGGACAAGAAAATCAAGCTGAACCCGATATCATTTTGTCAATATATTACACACAGCGTATTAATACAGAATTCCCATTAGTAAAGTTGGTTGCGATGTTTTAAAAAAAAGAAATTATGAAATATACAAACTACTTTTTTAAGTGGCTTAAATGCAATTTAGTTATCACAGAGTTTTAAAGGCAAATAGAATTGCTGTTTAACTATGAAATAATTTTAAAAAGATCTGTTATATCCAGTCCTCATAAAAAACATTTAAAAGTGTAATAATATTTACAAATGATCAAATATTACATAGTTTTGTTTTCAGATAAATTTAAATTAAAAAAGTTTAATAATATATACAAACAATTTCACACCTTAATATTACAACGTTTTAAACCAAACAAACTTAAATCACAAAATCACCACTGAAACTTAGTTCACCTCGGAAAGTTCGTTGTAGAAAGCTTTCTCAGCAGTTGCGATGTTCGTAACGATGTCGGCGCACAGGACGACCCGCGAGTCGAAAAGGTCGGGCAGTTCTTCGTGAAGTTGTGAGTTCAGCGTCTCATAAGTATCATGGGCCTCTGTCACGTGATCCTGAGCCTATCACGTGAATATCATGTTCAAAAGATAATCCGCAATAAAACATAAAGTATATGCGGAATGCAAGTTTATTCAAAATCTATTTTTTTAATAGTTTGATTTTGGTTACCACTTCAAAGTTTTGAAGATCCCCATTTTGTCCAAAAAAGAAAATGTAACAACTATAATTCGCAAAATATCTTGTTAAAAAAATCAAAACTAATGAATCAGTAGAAATTTAAAAAACATGAACTTTACCGATTATGGATTGAAGGTATCTTTTTTTTTTTATCTTGCTGGAACTTTGTAAACTGAACCTGAAAAATAAAAATAGATATTTAGAAAAAGTGATTTCTCAACCCATAGGTAGCGAACTAAAACTTTGTCGCCATTTGATCTGGTCGGTTAAAGACTAAAGTAATTCACATGCTTAGATTTATTGAGGTTGCTTCAAGCAAGATTTCTACAAAATTTAAAAAATTTGGGGAAATCATGAGTGAATTGAGTAAGCAATACAAAGACATCTAACTTGTTAATAATAATTTATTATGTTTTTCCCTTAAAAATGTTCAGCGGGTAGAATTAGGTCGGCAAAGCTTTGCTGGTATAGCTCAGTGTTTGGGACGCTGTGAAAAAAGTTAAGAAACACTAACATTCTAAGAATACAGTTAAAGTGTTAAAACATTTTTACTCAAGTGTCTTAAACTGCTTGTAATTTTTTTACAAGGGATTCATTTTTGCATACCTGAGTACTGTTAGATCAATTGAGGCCAAAATAGAAAATAAAAACATGATAAAAAATATACGGTAAGTTTTATAAATTAGATTTGTTTTTGTTTTGGACTGCAGACCTGGCATCAATCTATGGAGCATCGGTGAAGAAGTGCTGTTTAAATGCATCATCCGACTAATAAATTATAAGCCAGATAACACCCATTTCTCCGAAATTACTGTAGTTATTCTTTAAATTTTATATACTTGTTTAAAACATGATGAGGTCTTAAGATTTTCAAAAAACCAACAGGATTGAAACAGTTTTATAATGAATGCTTTCAATAATCTTTGTTAATATTCACTGTGTGGCGGTGAAATAACAAATAATTCAAACTGTTGACACTAGTCTTTGGAAAAATACATTTCATACAATACATCAGGTTTCATTGAAATGAATTTGTGGCTAATTATGTAAAGAAAGCTTAACTGTTGACAAAACACTTCAAACATAATCAATTCTTTATCAACACACTGAAATCTAGACTTAAAAAAAGCATTAATATTAATAAACAAGCATTTTGCAATACAGCTAAAAGCATTTAATTTACAAAAACAAAGATAACAACAATTTAACTAATATATATCAAACTGTTGAATCCACTGTAATAGCACTAGCATAATTCAGCAAAGATAATGTCACAACAAGGTGTGGGATTAATGCCTTTGCTGGTTTTCAGTTTTATATTTTAGTGTTTTATTAAAATTATAAATGTTGCCTTGGTGTCCTTCAGATATGTTGAAATATTTATTCAATTAAGCTCGTTGAATATGTATTTGAGTTTATTAACCTATTGGTTAAGTTTTATTTTGCATTACACAAAGTTTGAATTTTTGAAAGCAAGAACACTCATTTTAAATTCTTATGTTTTTCAACAAATTATATAAAACAGATTTCAAACTATCCACAAAAAGCTACAAGAAATGGAGATTGAAGTGGCAACAGGTTTTGGATGATGACTTAATTAACCGAATCTCACTTTGGAACAACAACAACAGTTTGAAACATGAGCTGCTGACAATACACACCACTGTGACATCATAATAGTAACACTTGAGAACACTTCAATAATAGCTAGAGTGAAAAGTAAGGGACTTAATAGACTGCTTTTGTAGCAAATACGTTTCGCTATTTTTAATTTCCTTTACAACATTTTTCTTCACTTTATTTCCTTGTAATTTGATTAAGAACTGTTTCAAAATTAAACTCACTCCACAAACAATTTAGTCACATTTAGGCAAACATCAGATTTGGACAACTAAACTTTTTTGACGTATTTCTAAAATTAGATTAGAATTCTCAAAACTAGAAATCAACTAAATCAATTAATAAGGAATTGCAATTTGTTCCCTGAGAAATGTGGATGACAAAATTCGTAAACCAAGATTGGCAATTTTTAGGCTGTATTTTCAATTGCAGTTCAGATATTTGTTTTAAATGAGAAACTTAAAAACGCCATTGTACATTTTAAGTAGTTTGGGTCAAAATGGAAATTACATTAGAACTAGAATTTAAACATACAAGGAATCCCTAAATAACATTAGAATTAACTACAAACAGATCCAATTGATCGCAATAAAAACTAAAGCTATCTAGTTATTAGCAAACGTGTTTCATGGAATAACAACACTATGATGTAATGCTTTGAAATGTGTTTGTAAAGTGGAGATATCTTGAGGTAATCATTAATCGAAATGCAGCAGCGGCTGGAAGTAGGTCACCGCAGGGAAATGCAAGCATTTGCAAAAACATATCTCCACCAAATATCACTACTCATAACTTACAACATAAGTAACTCAAATTCAGTATTTTGAGGAATAAGAATGATTTGTGCCAATATCAGTAAGAAATCAAAAATTCAAATACTTTTCAAAAGCTTGCAACTTGAAACTCAATTCATGTTTGCTAATTTGACGATTAAGGCAAGTTGCCACTATTTAAATTTTAATTTTGTGAAATTACTGTTGTGACTGTGATTTCGAAACTCTAGTTTTTATTTTCACCTAAAATGTCTATTGTCCAAAAGCATTTTGAGTTTCTCATTTGAAAAAAGTTTTTGGCCATGAAGCTGAAATGTTAGACCTAAAAATTGCCAATCTTGGTCCAAACATTTCAAATGCGACATAAATTCAAAACTTTTCAAAGCAAAAATTTTAGTTTTTTGAAAAACCTAAATTGGATCGCTCAATAGTTTTTGAATAGAATTCTAAAACAAAAGAGTTTAGATGCCGAGTTTACCACAACAGCAAATATAGTTGAAAATTTGGAAAGAAATGATAATTTAAGCTGACTGACAAAATTCAAAGACAACCAAATACTTGGGGCAACAATTATTAGCGATAATATTAACAAATCATTTATAATCTGGTAATCTTAACTTATCATGATATGCTATATGACAGTTTAATAAAATTGTAAATTATTTACCAAAGATAGTTTTAAGGAAAGCGTTATTAACACTGGATAAATGACAATACTTTTATTACTATCTAAAAAAAAAAATACTATTGCTGTGCGCTTAAATTTGTCTAAATTCATTTGCTAAAAGTTTCTACTTTGACCTGATAAAGCAGCTTGTGCAAAAGCTTGTCGAGGATTTAATACAATTTGTCGTTTTAAATTGACACCTGATTATCCTTTATAGAATCAGACAAATATTTACAAAGAATCAAATGTGAAAATAATTGCAGATATTTATTCGCTTTCTTTTTCTGATTGAATGGAAACAACAGAATCCCTATAGGAACTTCCTTTCGGCATATTTCAAGTGTTAGTGAAAAAACAATATTAGGTTAAGCAAAATGTAAGTTTACCAAGAACATAATTATGTAGGTAGCTGAAGTGCAACTTTTTAAAGTATAAATTTACCAATTCGCTACAAATCTGGTTTTAAACATTTTGGAGACAAAAGTGCAGGAAGTGACTCGTGGTTGTTATTTAATCAAGATTCACCTGTTGCTTAGTAACAAGGTGAACGTAATTGTCGATGATTTCATCCTTGGTTTCATCGCCGCACCCGAGCGAACGCAGCATCTGCAAAACACAAAACACGATAACATATGACACACGCAGAGAATGACTCGTACATGTGAAAACAAACCCATATGGTTCATTACAAATACCACTGTAGGAAAAAAGCATAAAATTTAAATCAAACAGGAACACTTAAAAACATTATTTTCTCAAGGAATGGTGAGATTTTTGCAAGTTACAGTAACCATAGCGACTTTATTTCAAAAGAAATATTCAAAGAAACTATATTCAAGATTGAATCTCTAAGTCAAAAGTTTTATTCCGATTAAAATTTCTCTTTTTTAAATGTGTAAAGTGTGTAAAGTATAGTTGGTAAGATAACTATAAAATCCTAGTTAATCTGACAAAGTTTCCACTTTTAAATAATCATGACTTACTTATAAAACGGAACAAACAATTGGGTTCATTGCAAATGTTCTATTATAAAAATTCAAATCCACTAAAAATTAAAAACTCAAGTATAAGACTAGGGATGTTTAAAGTAGAATATTGAACCTTGGATTCCCACAAGCTGTACATGTACTACAGTTTCCAAATTGCTTGAAATAGCAGTTGTTAAGAATGTTAACATTTGTTAGAATATATTTTGATTACAATACATACAAGTTAACACTGTGGGCCTTGTGGGTTGTATGAGCAATGAGCCCTCCTTCAACAGGGTTGGACCTAAGCACTCGCCCGCTCGCCAATGCGAGTGCAAATCCCGACTGGCGAGTGGCTATTGCCAGGAAATTTCAACTTGTGTTAAGCACCACTACTAAGCGAAATATTACTTAGCGCCAGTTATTTTCTCAAACACCAAGACGCCAATACATTCAACACTACACAAATAATAAGGTTAATCGAAGTCACGTGCGAAGCTCGTATTAAAGATTCTTTGTCCGTGGTAAGATCGTAATAAAGACTCTTTGTCCCGTTTTAAAAAAACAAATGTTTACCGGCAAACAATCAAAGACGCTATTGCTGCAGTGGTAAATAGTTATGAGATTTATTGTTTAACTTAAAGGTTAATTTTTAAAAGTTTAACCCGGTCGTTGATGCTCATGGAAAAGTTTATTGGACTTGCGATGTTCCCAGCGATAAGAATTTTACTTTTCTGTATTTATTGAATTGTTTGCATAAGAAAATTATAAGCAATTACTGGAGTTTTTGGTAACAATAAGTTTGAATGTAAATGTCTTATATTATTTGTAGGCAGTGTTTTTTAAGACGTTTAAGAGACCGAAACGGCCCACTGAACACTAAGGTATTTTAAAAACCATACAGCTGAGAATTACCAACTAGTTTACGTAAAAACATGTTGTTGCGCTCTCTTAAGTTCATAGCCCCGCACAGAAACTCTAGTGCATACAGTTGTTTACTATGTGAAAGAATGGTGTAGTTGTAAATTTACAATTATTTTGTGATTATTTGCTGTTTAACCAGCTACTATACTGTTAGGCGAGGTTTTGCGTTTTGTTTCTAGCGCGAAGCAACCAGTGGTGAAACGTCCTTCAAGCATAGAAAAACCAGAATACGAAAAAAAAGTGCGAGCATTTAAAAAAAAATGATAAACGAACAGGCCGTTGCTACTAAATTGTCAGTGTTATTTTTTTCACCGAAGACTGTAAAAAATGTTCACTGCTTAATGGGTCAATAATTTGTTGAACCATGCATGGAAATAAACGACCAGACTCTTAAAAAACAAATGTTTCGCATAGAAACCACAAGACAGGTTAACGATAACCCAAGAAATGGCAATTTGCAGACGGCGTGCCAACGAATTTGGCTATTGTTATTCCGTCTGGGCAAGTGCTGATGGATAGCTGCTCGCCTTGCTGGCGAGTGTAAATTTTTTCTTAGGAACAACCCTGTTCAAACAAAATCAGGGTTAAATAATTCAATAAAAACATACTAGGATTCAATATTCTGGATTCGTTGTTCTAAATTCGAAATCCAAAGTTCTAGAATCTCATGGGATTCCACTTTAAACATTCCCCATATAAGACACATTCAGACTATTAAATAAAAAAAAAATTCTGCCTAAAAAGGTCATTTTTTTCAATTACTTTAACTGTAAAAAAAATAGATACAACACAAAGTAAATAACTCAAACACAATGGAATCCTGCTTTAAAAAATCATGACCGAGTCTGCATTTGTTTAAACCTTTCGACAAGATCTTGGGTGTGGAGCTTAAGTTTGCAGGTTAACTTTTTCATGCACACCGGAGGTGCAGAATCTTAACACAACTCAGCCTTTTTATAAAACCTGTCTGCATTCTGTGGCAGGTGCACACCCAACCTTTTTATAAAGCAATTTGTGTGTACACTACAATTTTATTGAAAATTTAGCGAGGTTTGGTGATTTTAGGTGTTTTTTCAGCAGACGCTTGGATAAAACAAAGTATGAAGACTCTAATCTGAAACTCACAAGATGAACCAAAACAGATGCTAGAGAATATATTATTTTGTGAAATAAAAAATTTACACATAAATTTTGAAAAAAAGTTGAAATGTGGTTGAATCTGGAACGTCGTTGTGCATAAAATCATGATTACACAATTGCACACCTGAAAATTTGGCTCTGCACACCTGATGTCCTCAAAAAGTGTAATCAAGTGCAGACTAGCACACAGTTAGTAAATTGACGCAGCCAACATTTGATACTGACCTTTTCCCGACCTCTGAACGCCATTTTCGTGACGTTACGCTTCAACCGAGCGCTACTTTCCTTTCTATTTCCAGAGTCCGACATTTTGTCGCTAATTTATGAAACAATTTGAAATTTAAAGCACAACTGAATTCTTTGATTTTATACTTTATGTCGTAATACAAAACATACGTTCGACCAAATTTTAGTTTTGCAGCCTGTATGGAAATGGTAAATTGATGTTAGACCTGAAAAATTAAAATAAAATATTGCTAATGGTACGTCAAATTCTTAAAAACCTGCGGTCTAAATGTTAATTGGAAAGCCTATTAAACTGAAACTTTCAACCCATGATCTTGTAAGACCCAAGATTGCATTCTGTAATTTGTGGCCGTAAATAATTTAAACCAAAAAATACTTTTGCATAAATCTTATTTTCAAATTCGGCATAAGTCTAGAATCTTACAAATTTTTTTTTAAGTAACCAAAAGAGTTGTCCAAATTGAAACTGCAATAAATAAATAAATAAAGTGGTAAATACTTTGACAAACCCTAACACTTACTCGCAACCTAAACCAAATAATGTTAGCAATATAAACCCCCGGACAAAAATGTGCTTCAGTTACCGTATTTAACTCCCAGTTTGCAATTTTAATTTTGACGACTGGTTTCATAATTATTTTTTATTATTGTACAAAAAGGTGGCAGAATTCTTAGCCTGTGTCCCAAATTCGGCGCTCTTTCACTATTGTACGTAAAAATTAATTAAAAAAACAACTTTCTTCAAATGCCGCATACCACAACACATATTGTTTGGGTTAGGGTTAGCGTTTGGTTGAGGGTGGGTCAAGTTATTATTAATAATAAACATAATATTACTTGAACCACCCTCACCCAAACGCTAACCCGCACCCTAACCCAAACAATATGCGTTGTGGTATGCGGTATTACTTTGTTTTGTTTTTTGCATAACTTTTCACGTACATAAGTGAAAGAGCGCCGGATTCTAGACCAGCGCACTTAGCCAGAGCCTAAATAATGTGCATTGATTTAATAATGGTTTTGTTTATTTACAGTTTGAACGCTGTGGTAGAATTGTAGACCAGCGCCCAATTTTTCGTCTTTTGTATTGCTGCATTCCGACATAGTTTTTTAACTGTACAATATTAAAAAGTTTGACGAAAACTTTTGCAAATGTTTTTATTTTGCTGCAAAATTTTTGTTTCCCCCTTTTCATAGAATACTTAAACACAGAGTAACTTCGAGTCCAAATCAACACTGACCTCTAAACTGCAACCGATTTCCGTCAAATTAAAAAACAAACGAATTAAAACTGTTGTTAAGCTTCGATTGGAATCACAAACTTTCTAAATTGACAATTTAAATTGCCTGCAAACATAGTTGTTTGAATAATTTGCTTAAATGTGGCAATTTATCAAGTTAAGTGATTTCTCTAGCACCATCTACCGGTTACTTTTAATCCACCGATAAAAACTAATTTTTTTCTGTTGCTTTAAATCTGTGGTTTGCTGAAATTTTACTCTATCTGAGCAGGTTTGTGTGACAAAAACACACTTTAGGTATTTACCCTCAGGATCAATTAAATCTACGTGATTGAGGATTTCCGCATCGATGAGAGGCTTCAAGTAAAATGTTTGGTTTTTAAATCTAACGCTCTTTGACACCAAAACCTAGCCAACACACAGGGGTCAGCGCACAA
The DNA here is from genome assembly GCF_963924565.1 of Ascidiella aspersa. NCBI lineage: Eukaryota > Metazoa > Chordata > Ascidiacea > Phlebobranchia > Ascidiidae > Ascidiella > Ascidiella aspersa. The sequence continues at coordinate 784,080 of NC_139448.1, read as the reverse complement.
ATGTCACGCCAAATTAAACATATTTATCGTAAATATTTAAGAAAAACATTTCACCACAACTATAATAATGTCCTATATTTTCAAAATTAAAAAAAATATTAAAATATTAATATTCAATATTTAAAAAAAATATCAATATTCAATATCTTATTCAGCATTAAATATGCGTATTTCCGCGAATTTTCATACCAACAACAACCGACCAAAATAGACCCAAATATCAATTAACACACCGAATGAACAAATAATTCGTGTAGCGCTTGATCATACCTTTCCAACGATGCCAAACATGACCTGGTGAAATTTGAGGATATCGGCTTTTATCGTAGATAACCGATATTAATATTTATGGCGATAGCGGTCATTTTTAAACGTCCGTCACTTGCCCATTTAATTCGCAATCGAGCGAAATTTTACCAAGACACTTTTCAAATTGATCTGACAAACTCTCCTCAACCGCGAATTAATGTTTATTTAAGTTTTTAATATTTTTTTTAATTTAGAAAATATAGGGCATTCTTATAGATGCTGTGAAATTTTTTTCCTAAAATATTTAAGATAAATATGTTTAATTTGCCGTTTCATTTTTGTGCTGACCCTGTGTGTTGGCTAGCTTTTGGCAAGAATAGTTTGTTGCGATATTTTGAACTGCTGGTTTGTAATTGCAACGTTATTATCTTTTGACCGAAGGTTTCTAAGAATATACCTTCTTCAAAACTAAAATGTAGCAAAAACATTGCTATTTTGTGTAGGGTAAGGTTGCCCGTGATGGGACATTTTTGTTTCATATCATTGTAGCTTTAAACTATAACAATAAATTCAAACTATTTTTGGTCGAACTGTTAGTTCCGTCATCCCGGCTTGTTTAACACTTTCAAGTTTTCCTTTAGCATTTGAACTTTTTTGGTAAATGGTGATTTAAAAATCGTACTTTTGTCCCGTCTCATGAAACTTTGGAAAGCATGAGCCGCGAGATGGGACACATGCAAACTATATTATATTTCTTAACATTATTGATATACTTATTTTACAACGCTTAATGTATACCATAATGATACAAAAGCTTTCAACTTACCTACGAGAAAACATGAATTTCAAAATAACCATTGAAAAGACAGACATTTCCATTTATTTTTAAATTTATTACAAACAACGAATATTAGAAGTTTAAAACTGACAATCATGAGCTTATGTACATATATCACATATAAAGAGTGGTCCTTCTGGGTCAGCACATTTCTCAAGTGTCCATATTGGCTGCATTGTATCCAGTCTTCTGCGGAGGTCAAATAGCTTTCACCACACACAACGCAGGACCAATCTTTTTTGGGTGAGGTTCCTTTTCCATCTTGTGGTCTATTTTTTCGGAATAAATTTTGTTTTGTTTGCATTGTTTTGTTTTGTTTTTTGTACTATAGTGTAATTCTGTTGTTTCCAATTCCCTTTTCCTTCTAAGTTTTTTTATACGGTAATCCTGTTAGTAAAGTAGATGACTGCGCCCTTCCACTTCTTTTTTGGTTAGTGGCGACTGGTGGAGGGCTGACGTCATAAACCGAGATGGATTCTAAACCCTCAATATTAACGTTTTTATCTTGCATAGAATTAAAAGCTTCTTGAGAAATTTTCGGACCTTTGTTCAACAGTTATTGATTCAATTGCAGTTGACGAACCAGGAACATCTGGTTGAATGTTCTGAAAATCCTCCTCAGGAATGTCTGATGTTGCAGAAGCCGCAAGTTCATGTTCTTCGAATATATCTTCGTTAATCGGCCAGACTCCACATTTTCCAGATGCATTTACAGCTAGTGATACAGTTGCAGCTTTCCCAAACGATTGAGAAACAGCTTCGGCGATTTAAAACTGTGTAAATGCTCTTCCTGGATGCTCACGCAACCAACGTTCAATTGCTTGGTCGTAGTCAGAGTTGTAATGACTTAAATCATTGACTTGACTTAAGTTACTGTTTTCAAATGACTTGACTTGGACGTAAATCATTTTGTCAAATAACTTGAATTAAGTTTTTTTCATTTAAATTTATCTCAAGTTTTGCACATTAAACACTCTTATTGCTGTATATTGCGTTTGTGTGTTTTTTTAGTTAAATTTTTGCTTATAATCGGACGAGTTTGCCAATTTTAATAGTTTAACAATTTACTTTTATGTCAATGACATGACTTGAAATTGACTTGCTCTCATAATGACTTGACTTGGACTTAAGTTATTTTAAAATGACTTGTTTACAACACTGGTCGTAGTAGACGCGAAAAGGTTTAAAGAAGGACACATCAAGTGGTTGTAATTTATGAGTGGTATGTGGAGGTAAGCTGACCATCACTATTCCATTATCAGAAGCGTAATCCAACACTACGAGACTCTTAGTATGCGAAGAATGGCCATCTAATACCAGTAAATTGTTTTTTTCCTTCTGGCAACTTTTTCCCTAATCGCACCAGATTTTTAAAGTGAACTATTTCAGACACAAAACACAAAGCTGCTTTTAGGTCATATGTCAATTTTTCTTTTTTATACTCGGTTTTACCCAAATACAAAAATTATTGGGAATTAACGGTGACAAAGAACTAGATGTTTCGAGCCACGCAGATAAATCACATAATTAAACCCGCCATTCCATTAATGCCGCGTTCACACAGGCTGTGGGGTGTTACTCTGATTGTGGGAAAGCATTAGGTTAACCGATTTCAGACACACTTAACGTCAAACAGAATAGGGACGACCCCACAGCCTTTGCTTTTTACAGTTTACGCCTAACGCCTTTCGATCACCGCGTGAAGCATAAAAACACATCTCATGATTTGAAATTTATATTTAGTGACACGCAGTTCAAACGGTAAGGCATAAGTAAAATGGCATTTAAATAAGAATTTTCAGTATTTATGCCCCTGACGAAGGTCTTACGCTATCCGTAACAATACTTTTTTGGGGGTATGTTGATTGCCACATTTATTTTTTATAATCATGTGCTATAGCAGGGGGGGGGCCAACCAATCAGATACCAATATCCACATTTTGTTACTTGGTTAACCGCTAAGGGTCGCACCTTGCACCAGTGTTTCAACCTTATAAGGCTGACGGCACCCCTCAGGAATAATTAATAGATTGCGACACCCCTACAAGATTTTTCCGTAGGTAATTCACTAGAAAGTCACAATAAACGGAACTGAAACAACCCACATCAACTCTACACAACTTACGAAGTTTTAATTGGATTTATTCCACTCTAATCTTAAACAAAAAGTTGTAAAAGTTGTAGCAAAAATCAGATTCTTGAAGATTGCCAAATATGTCGCGGCACCCTTGAGGATTAGAAATGGCACACTAAGGTGCCGCGGCACCCCAGTTGAGAACCACTGCTTTACACACATGGAACAAAGTGAAAAACCAATCACTCCATTTCTTACTCACTCCCACAAAGCGATCGCAGAAAGCGCGAAAAAAGTGCCTTTATTTCGTTAAAATTTTAATTTAGGAGACGCTACGATTGGATAAAATACACATTTTTCGATTTAATGTCCTATATACATATTACTTTGGCATATTTTTTGCGTAACTTAGCTTGTTTGAAAAGTGTTGCTAAAAATACAATGGCGAGGAAAACAATCTGAGTCGAAACCGACAATAACTTTACAAAAAATTTTTTCGAAAAAAATGAAACTATACCAAAAATAAGTAGACCAGTAGTACCTAATGACTTCAGGCCAATAGCTGTTACGTGTATTTTTGAAAAAGTAATGCACCATCAACTTCTTAGTTTTTTGCAAAACATGAAACTATCAGTAAACATCAACACGGATAAGAAATATCACTCAACCTCACTTGCCGCAACAGAATTATAAAAAAAGAAAAAAAAAAACAAGAAAAACACAGATATAGCTGTATAGTTTTCCTTGATTTAGCCAAGGCCTTTGATGCCATAGACAACCAAATATTACTTAAAAACTAAATTATTATGGTATCATAGACTCACCCTTGAAACTAATAGAAACTTTTTTAAGGCAGAGAAAGCATAGTAAAAAAGTATGGAGAACTATTTCTAATCCGTCGATGCCTGTATGCGGTGTCCCACAAGGTCGTATATTAGCACCTCTCCTCTTTCAAATTTACATTAATGACTTACCAATAAACTCAAATATGAATTGTAGTTTATACGCAGATGATACTGTCATTTATATCTCCCATAATGACATAAAAAAATACAACAAATAATTCAAATTATTATAGAAAAATTGAGCACTGGTTTCGGGCTGACAAACTATCAGTTAATCATTCTAAAACACATTGCTTGGTAACCAATTCAAATTTCAGTATTAAAATAAGGGTGAACAAACTGAAACAGGTAAATGAAATACTATTTAGACACTTCGGCTTTTTATATTATAGATTAAACAATACCCATCTTTGATATTGTGTTGTAACCTGGGTAGAGCTTATCCAACTTAAGCAGCTCCCCTCCCCAAATACTTACATTCCCATAATACAAGGCTGCGGGGTAAACAAAACTATTTTCAAGTCGGCGCCTCCACCAACTCAGGAAGAAAAACCATAGGATTTTTAGGGCCAAAATATTGGGCGAATTTAGAGATAAATATTAAACTATTACCATACAAGTGATTTGTTAAGGAAGTTAAACTAATGTTGTTGAACTCTTACCACGAGGGAACGTAAACACAAAATCTAAACAAACCCAAGGCAATTAAAAATGTAAATTGGCTGATCTGCGAAACAGGCGCAATAATGAAGTATTTTAAATAAGAAAAAAAAACACTAGTTAAAATTTAGGTACAAAAAACACTGCGTGCAATCAGTTCTGCATCAACAGTTGTTATAAATCATACCATTTATTCCTCTGTTTCCACCCGATCCGTCAGAAATCAGTGCAGTTCTAAGCAAAAAGGTCTACGACAATCAGTGCATTCAATGGCAGAAAAGTCTAGACTTTTAGACTTTGAGGTCCCTGGCAATGCACTGATTTGCATTAAGAAATGTGCATAAGAAGATTAAGTTTAACAATACTTGACCCAACCAAACCCAAACGCTAACCAGAGCCCTAACCCAAACAATGTGCGATAATTTAATAATTATAACGCTTCAGGCCCCAATACATCAATTTGTGACGTAATAATCTTAAATACAATGGACGAGAAACCATCCGAGTTAGGGCTTTTTTCCCCAGCATTTAAAGAATTATTAAAATAACGCACATTGTTTGGGTTAGCGTTAGGGTTTAAGTGGGTCAAGTGTTATTAATCCTATCTCATACTTTTTTGTTATCTTTTCTGAACTTTTAATGAATATTTTTAATTTATCTACGCCGGGAGTTTACCTAAAGGTCCAAATCAGTGCATTGCCAGGACCTCAAGGTCTAAAAGTCTAGACTTTTCTGCCATTGGATGCCCTGATTGTCGAAGACCTTTTTTCTTAGAAATGCACTGATTTCTAACGGATCGGGTGAATCAGTTCTGCACCAATTACAATTATAAATCATACCATTTATTTCTCAGGCAACTTTGGATTTTACGTGAAAATAAAACGTTACGAAAATCAAACTGAATAAAGTAAAACAATGCAGTGAACTTTAATGTTGACAAGGCAATTACAAACAACAGTAAAGTATAAAAACACCGACTTAATAAGAAAAAACAAGACGCTAAATGTGTGGACAGCAAACAAGCGAGGTCGTCATTCTCGTCGAAGCAAAGTTGTGAAGCGACGTTTGGCTTTTGGCACAAACTCACTTATTACAAGGCAACGAGCAAAACGGCAAAGCGCTTTGGGGAGACGAGCGCTCGCTCAAATAAACACGGCTGTGGTTTGGGAAAGAGTCGGCCAAACATGAACAAAACAAAAGTAACAGCGGTCAATAAAGAGGGATGACGTCACATGTTGCATCTAAACGTCCATAAGAACACACATTTCGTTAATACAAGTTTTAGGTTGGAGAGGTGTTAGTTTTAAAACAAAAGCTACATTAGAAAGATGTTATTAAAAAAACGCCTTTATGTATTGTTTAAGTTGCGATGAGACGCAAAGATGCCTTTTAACTAAAACCATTTTATCAAAATGGAACATACTAGAAACCCAATGAAAAAAACTAAAATTACGCACAATAGGTAAATAATACAAGGCGTGGCGTGTTGCCCCACCCCCTGGAACCGCCCCTGCCCCTCAGTTCACTTCCATCAACAGGAAAGCTGGTAAATGTTTCGCATCACGGAGGGACGATTGTTGGTCGCTCGAAGCAATCCAAGATCAGTCGAACTTCAGTTGTAAAAATCCACTCTGTTCATCTGCAAAACACAAGATGAAAATTTAAAAGCTGATAAAAGTGTTTTCAACTGAAAGAAGAATTCCAACCGTCACATCTGTTTACAACAATTGTAATCTAGCCCATCTGATGTTGTTGTATTTACATCGGGGGTAAATTAAAGAAGTGTTGTTAAACTGGGTCCGTAGGTGAGTTGAGACCCAACCCTTAACATCTGTCCCCCACAGTTTATCAAGAGTTTCCATATTAACAACAACTGTTTTGTAACTGACCTTAAATTAGCGCAAACATATTGCTTAACTAATTTTCCTTGCTGAGAATGTTACTTCTCATACATTGAGGCTATTATGTCACACTGTTCGTATTTGTGGTTTTATGCTGATTTGCATAATAACCATGTTTCCAAAGTACCCTTAGAAGAGACCACCGATCAGTGTTTCTTAAGTTTTTACGTCATGGTGCACCTGTAGACCTCTAAACACGTGGTGGCGCACCATGCGAGCGATATCAATTGAGTATACTGGAGCTTATATGTATAGTTTCAACGTTACAAATGCAAAATGCACAAAACAATCTATTTGCATCACAGCGCCAAGTTGCACAAAATATTGACAATCGTCATTAATTAATTTCCAGGGTTTTCCTTCAAAATAAAGAAAACCGTTTTTTATTGACAAATATAGCTTTGTATCTAAAATAATTACAATATCGAAGGACATGTAAAAAAGTGACAACATTTTAAATAGGTTTTAAGTTAAAATTATATTTCACAGTCCTAGAAACTTGAACTAAACATCAATGTAGCTAAGTACACTACAGTTTTACAATATATTTGTGTTACATCACAATGGAAATGTTACGTCACACTCGATTTGCAACATGGTGCAAAGCAACCAAATTGTGTTTAAGCATGTTTCCCAAGCCCCAGCGTTAGTTAATTTAATATAGGTATATTTATAAGTTTTTGTGGACCCATGGTTGAGAACCACTGTTGTAAACTATGCCAACAAACGTGTGCAACGTTCCAAGTAAAGACTTAAGTTTAACAATGCCAAATTTAGGCAGAGATTGCAAAATATCGCGTTTGTTGTCGCAGTAAGTAAATATAAATAAATAAAACTAAGTAAATTTCCTTCATAAAGTAAAATTTTAATGTTTCAAACTAAGACTATTATGTTTAGGAACTTATTGATGCCTGTTACCGCGTAAAATTTAGGTAGAGTTCGCAAATTTACGAAAAATTGAATTTTTATTTTTAAGCCGTTTGTTAGCGATAGTGATTGAGGCCAAAGCCTAATGACTTCTTACAATGTGTTTACCCACGCAATACTTATCAGAGTTCGCGAAATATTGCGTTTATTGCAGTAGTTAACAGTAAGCATTTGTTTTTTCAATGAGGACTTTTCTCACGTTTGACGCAGTTTAGCACCGGGATTACGTATTTGCTTAAACATGACGCTATCAAGCAAGTCTAAGCAATTGCTGCTGCAACCTAAAGTTTAACGTTTGGGAGTTATTCTCAATTGACAAACGTCAAGGGTTTTCGTTACTTTTAAGATGTATTGCATGTTTAGCCAAGTGTTGTGCGCTATAGTTAACCGACTTCACATCACATGATTTGAAATTTCTATGTAGTGACACTCAAACGTTTAGGCATAAGCAAATTTGTTATGACGTTTAAAAAAATATGTTTGCATTATTTATGTCTTTTACGAAGATCTTACGAATAACCGGTAAATATTATTTTGGGAAATACTAATTTACGGAATGATGAATGGTCGGAACGCTCACTAATTTAAGTGTTACCCCGTTAAAACAATTATTAAACCAACGCACAATATTTCGGTTAGGGTGGGGTTAGCGTTTGGGTGAAGGTGGGTCAAGGGTTATCAGGGGCGTATCAATAAATTTAAAAAGGGGGGGTCCCGAAATTTCAACTTGGGGAATTCCCCGATTTTTCGTCGGACGTTAATGACGTCATAAAATAGTGACGGATATTACGTCATAAAATAGCGATTGCGATGACGTCATAAATAATACCGCTTAGTGTGCAATCGTTAACCAAGTAAATCGAAAACAAGTGAAATATATGTGATTGATAGTGGTCGATCCATGTACGGGACCACGCTAAATTACAAGCACGCCACCTGCAATACTAAACCAAGATCGTTTTCCCGGGTGTTATTCCACCAGCACAACATAAAAACGCCACTTAAATAGTTCTAAAATCAGTGTTGTTAACCTTTTTAAGAAAGGGGCGCCTGGCGAGCGAAGCGATCGCGATTTTTTTTGGTATAACGGCATTTCTTATTTAATTTTTTTTTTTAAGTTTTATTACATTGCCGAAACTAAAAAATACAAAAATATGTCCAATATTTTTGAATACGTTTTCCATTTGTCCGCGACGCACTTGGCAGCCCTCTACGGCGCAACGGTGAAGCAGCGCTGTTCAAAAGACAGCATTAAAATGTAAACAAAACGGACGTATGAAAGTCATTCGCGCGAAGCGCGAAAATTTTTCGGAATTACGTAGTTAAAATAGTCGAAAAGTATATGAAATGGCACACTGCGAGAAAATGTTCTCACGTTTGACGCAGTTTAGCACTGGGATTACGTATTTGCAAACGTTTAGGCATAAGCAAATTTGTTATGACATTTAAAAAAATATGGTTGCATTATTTATGTTTACGAAGATCTTACGAATAACCGGTAAATATTCTATTTAACCTGGGCAACGCCGGGTATTTCGTCTAGTGTTAAATATTTTTTTAAGTTGAAATTGTATTTCACGGTTGTAGAAAGCTTGTACTAAACATTAATTTAGTTGCAGGGTTGCCAAATTAGACATTAAAAACATAGTATGTAAAATTATTTAAAGATGCATGGTTACAGAATGAAAATTTAAACCAGTGGTTCTCAACATTTTAGTTTGTTCTTCGACGCCGCCAAGTTTTTTTTTAAGTCGGCTCTGTTTTGTAGTGAGCCAGGCGATGTCATTACATTCGTCGAGATGATTTCTCAATTTTCCTTTTATTAACGCGTTACTATTAGCCTACTTGAATGTTGGCCTAAAAATGACCTTGAATATTTGAATAACCCTGTAGCGTACTTTATGCGTTTTACGATGGAATGTTTATTTTGCAACTGAACGCTCTTAATGGAAATTGCAAACCAAATACACATTAGTTGCTCGCTTAACAGCATTTGTTGGACACTTTATGATTATAGGCAAAAGGGTATCGGTAAGTAAAAATGGCCGGCCCGAAAAAACGCTGACGCCGCACTGCATGGCTATGTATGAAGCAGCACAGTAATTACAGCGACAGGCCTTTAACCAAACTTGCCACACGCGAACGGCCAATTAGGCATAACTTTCCACGATAAAACGATTAAAAATGATCTAATATTCTACTTTTAAACATCCCTATACTGACGAGTCAAGCACGTGCCAGAAAATGGGTTACAAAACGTTACAAGCAAGGTTTACAGTCATAACAAAAAACACAAAATTAAGTTAGCTGTAAAATTTTAAAAATAGTGACACTTTGGTTTTTGTAATGTCTAGCTAGAGAGTTATGCCTGTGGCCCCTCAATGACCGCTCCGTGGCCCCCCAGGGGGGCCGAGGGCCACGGTTGAGAAAATCTGTTTAAACAATAGCTAAGAAGAGGCACAGTGAATAATTATATTCAATACGTAATGTATACTGAGCTAAATAATGTACATTATGTAGTGAGTGATGTTACTTTTCACAATTTACATAAGAAAGGTGACAAGCGAAAAATAATTTAAGATAATATAATAACTATGTATTCTAGGTTTATTCCGCAAAATCTATTTTTTTTTTTTGTAATGAAGGCTTTTTATAATTTTTTACTGGCAACCCCACATTGAGTGACTTTATAAAAAGTGCTACCAGACAAATTGTTTGTCAAGATGCTTTTTAACATAGACCGTTGTTATTAAAAGTACATGATTAGGAAAATATATTACTTTTGCATTATATTTCTGTATTTTGTTGTCTAAATTCCAAATATATATATTTTATCGTATTTGCTGTAACCTCCTAATCACCATTGTAATAGTTTATTCGCATTATTACTAGTTTACTTCGGATATTCAACAACTTGTCAAAAAATATTTTTTTAATTTGTTTCTAATATCAACGCAAATAATATCCCGGATGTTATTAACATGAGCTCGCAATATTTTGTTCAAGTTGTTTCGTCTCATCAATGGACCTACTGTTACGTCATAAGCACACAATGCACATTTTGTCCGAGGTACAAACGTCATAAATGACGCGAATTGAGCCGAAACCGTGTTTTTATTTAGTTGCGCATATTTTTGTGTTAATCCTGATATTCTGGGCGAATTTGGTAAAAAAACGTCAATAAAGTGCGGCGCTGTGTTAAAATAATAAGCTTTACTTTCAAGTAAGATTTCTTTTATAAACGCCGAAAACAAAAAAAGTTTATTTCCTTGACTTCTGTTGAAACATTAATTTGTTGTTGTATTTGTTGTTGTTACTCACGTCAAGTCCAAGTTCTCTCAGTTTCGATCTGATCACCTCCTTGCCTTCCTCAGTGATGCCACAATCACCGACATTCAACTCCTCGATGTTTGGGAGGACGCGAGAAAGCTCAAGAGCTCCTTCGTAGCCGATGCGGTTCCCACTCAGAACCAGCCACTTCAACTAAAACAACAAATTGACGAGCGAGGTTAGATTTTGAAAGTGAGCCACAAATGGCGTCAAGGCACCAAATAGCTCCAGGTGATAATGTTCAGCACCTTAATGTCGGATTTCATCACTTACCGAAACGGCAACTAACTGATAAATTTGAGTTTTTTAGATATGGCAGTGAATGTTAATATATCGGGGAAAGAGAAGTGGAATATGATTCAAAGGAAAATAAATATTCAAATAACCAAGTAGATAGTTTAAATATCATGAATGTGAAGTGACATACCGAGTGGTTATAATATGTTACAGACAAAAACAGGTTTTGTGTGGCCACATAAAAATAAACACTGTTGTATGATATTTGTTTTATCAGTTTGGTGGCTTTGGCAAATTATAATTTTTGTGTTTGTTGCAAACTTAAATGGCCTCGAAAAATCACAATTTGACAACAGCAACATTTTCTTACTGTGTTCCCACCTAAGCATTTAAGCAAATACTTTTTATATTGAGACATAAAACTTCAGCAACTGCGAAGTTCCTATTTTCTTGAGGTCAACGAAGGCCTAATTGAAATCATATTGTGTAATTTATAAAAAAAAAGAAACAAATTTTTCAAAAGAACAAACTTAAATTAAAGAAAAATACTTTTTTGTTAAATGCATTTATAATTCATTTCAGTTTGACATTTGTTGAAGTGAAAACAGCAGGTTTAAGTCCACTTTGATTTATGAACTCATCAAGTAATTGGCCGCCCGAAAAAACGCCGACGCCGCACAACATGGATACATATAAAGCAGCACAGTTAATGTTTCGCCACAGCGACAGGCCTTTATCTAAACTTGTCACCCACGTAAACGTAACTTTCTGCGATAAACAAATAAAAATTAACCGATATTCTACTTTAAACATCCCTATACTGCCGGGGCAAAAAACGTGTCTAAAAGCAAAACGTCACAAGAAAGTTTTACAGTCATAATAACTGGCAATTGATAACAGTGGTGACATTTTGGTTTTGCAATACCTAGCTAGAGAGTTGTGCCTGTAGCCAGCCTAAAATGTTTTGTGTGGTCAAATATTTTGAACTAGTGAGAGTATTTGGTTTGGTGCACCGCCTATCGATGCAGAAAAAAACAAGACACGCTGAGTAGGTGAAAGTTGAGGCTGAAGCTGTTACCTCACAGCGATAAATCGACTGTATATAAAACATAAACAAACAACTATTTACTACGAATCCGTAATTACACTACGATTAAAATTCCATTATTCGCTTCCCGCCAGCGAGGCTCGTTACAACTTGATCGCTTTTTCCAGTCCAGTGCATCAAGTGCCGTATCGAAGACAAATAAATATGAAAGCTCAAACCGTTTTGAGCAATAACTGACTGAGTTTTAGCGCAATACTCAAAAACCATTCAGATAGCAGAAACAAAATGACTAAAAATATTAAAGCTACATTACTAAAAGTACAGCAAACATAATAACTATGTTGTCTGTGACGTAACAGTGCATGACAATTGAAGGTGTGGCGTGCCTGTGATTGTTGTGGAACTGTTCATAAATGCTACCAACAAATTAATTATTAGGAGTACAATATTTATATTTTTCGGGGGGAGGGTTTTAGGTATTTTTTTCTTGGCCCCTGTCACCCTCTGGCTACGCCTATGCCCGTGGCCCCCCAATTATCGCTACGTGGCCGAAAACCCTGGGTTAGTTACAAATATATTTTAATTAGTTAATGCAGTATTAATAAACTTCACAGCATTAAGATATTAAAGTTGTTACCCTTGGGCTACACGGCAGTGGATACATATTATTGGTGAATTTGACTCATTAATTAATTATTATTATTTATTTAGGACGGTCTATTTATTTAGTGAGATGTTTATCACAGCTGACACTTTGTGGGTGAATCGGTCGACACAAAACACATTTACAATTAAGGGCACTAAAGCGGTGGAGGTAAAGTAGCAATCATAATAACATGCCACACATTTTTCGTCACGTTTGTTTGGCTAAGGTACAGTTTAAATTATTATCTGCATGCTGAAGGTGCAGTAGCTAAAATCAAAATTGTGACATTAAAAAAAAAAATTAAGAAATTTCGTTGGAAAGGTAAAGTAGCAAAACGTTTCAATGTTTGATTTAAAGTGACATGTGTAGGTACAGTTTAAAATCACTACCCACGTATCAAAGGTGCAGTAGCAAAACACAAGTATATATTATCTTTGATAAAAATTAACAATATTATCATGCCAAATTATAAATTTATCATTTAACTTTCTGAATTTGCTTGTTCGGCAACTGTAGCAAAAAAATGGATTTAATCTTTGAATGAATTAACAAATATTTTTATGGAATGAGCTATTCACTCGGCTAATAAAGTTGTTTAAAATAATGTTTAATAACTAATGGGTGTATGTGCACCTAAGAGAACCGAAAAAAAAAAAACACATTTGTTTTTACTTTTTGCTAAATTTTAAATGGAATATTTCTACTAAATTGTTTGGCTACTGTACCTCTGACTGCTTATCGATACTTTAAAAACAACCTACTTTGCAATCTTTGTTCTTGATGGCGTCGATGAGTGGACTGATGTCTGTGATGCCAGAATTCTCCAACCACAACTCCTCCAACTTGTGAACAATCTCCGACAAACTTTTCACTCCGGCGTTTTCGATTTGGTTGCGGTTGAGGTTAAGCTCCTTCAACTAATTCATAGAAACATAACGTCGTGAGTTTAAATATTTCCATTCAATGTTTCGTTGAAATAAATTATTTTGTAAAGAAACAAAATTTCAAGCAATTTTGGACGAAAATATACAAGTGCTAAAAACACCGCAAAAAGTTTTATTGTTTGTTTCAAGGTGACGTCAGGGAAGGTACAGTTTAAATTATTACCCGCGAATGTATTAGATATTTGAATCAATTACCAAATGTTTTTAATAATGCAGTAGTTATAAACTTAAGCTATTTCCCCGGCTAAAAAGTATTTCAAATTAATGTTTAATCACTACTGGGTGAGGGTGTATATGTTCGCAAGCAAGCCAAAAAAATATTTTTACTTTTATTTCGAAAAAATTCTCTTAAGTTTACAACAAAACAAATTTGAAGTAATTTTGGCTAAAAATTAGAGGTAAAGTAGCAAAACATAGCAATGTTTGATTTACTGCAGAGGTGTGCATGTTAAAGAAAACACAAATGTTGGTGCGCGGCACGTTTTATTGCGGTATCGATATTTCAAGCAGAATGTAAACCGCGGTCTCGTTTGAACTCGTAATAATGACTCTTTGTCCCGTTTTAAAAACATCGCCATTGCTGCAGTGGTAAATAGTTATGAGGTTTATTTTTTAACCTAAACGTTGTTAATTAAAAAAAATGTTTAACCCAGTCGTTGCCTTTGAAAAGTTTATTGGACTTGTGATGTACCCAGCCATAAAAAAATTAACTTTTTTGTATTTATTTAATTGTTTGTATTCGAAAATTATACGCAATTACTGAAGTTTTTTGGTAACAATAAGTTCAATTGTAAATGTCTTAGAATAATGTTTTTAAGCAGTGTTTTTTAAGATGTTTTGAGGGACCGAAACGGTCCACTGAACAATGCGGTATTTAAAAATATCGCATACTTGTGCTACAGCCGAGAATTAGCAATTAGTATACGTAAGAATGTTGTTGCGATCTCTTAAGTTCATAACGGTCAGCCAAGTCAAAGCTTAAAAACTAACTGTCTGTGAATATTTTGTATTGTAATTATGTTTAGATAAGAAACGAAACCATTGCGCACGCCCTTGGAAAGTAGAAACGACCCACTATGGGCGTCACGCAACACAGAACCTCTGTTGCATATGGTTAACTTTGTAAATGGTTTAGTTGTTAATTTAGAATTATTTTGTCATTATTTGCGGTTCAGCCATATAACTGAACAAGTCAGAAAAAATTTTGTGTGGAAAAAGTAATTTATGCGCTACTAAAAAGATTTTCTGTTGGAACTGACAGCTTCGTATCAGCCACAGCGAATACAAGCTTCCCAAGATGGCCTTCATTTGACAAAGTAGAATTAAAAGTAACTGGTTATGGAATAACTACAGTTTTAAGTTTTGATTATTTGTCATATTTTGCACTATTTGGAGATAAAGAAGTGCAAATGATCTGCACACACTATTCCACATTGCTCGTAAGCGCTGGAATAGATAGTGTTATCGTGGCAGAAAAATGGCATCTGCTAAAGATGCATTTATGCAGACGGTATCAGCGTCAATCTAAAAATATAATCTATTTTAGTAATTGCAGTATTTTATTTAGATTCAAGGAATCGGTCGCGAAACTATCTTGGGATGAGGTTGGTCGTTCATTTGGTGACGATTACAGCAACATTTTTGCTCTTATTGATGTACTGCTTTGTTTGCCGGCTAGTTCTTCCGAAAACGAGCGTGGATTTAGCCACATGAAATTGACGAAAACTTGTTTGAGGAACCGTCTAGCCCAGTGGTTCTCAAAAGGAGCCACTTGGCTCACTTTGGGGGAATTGAAAATTTTTGGGAGGAAAACTATAAGACTTAAATTAAAGTATACGTGAAGACTAAATGCTGCTTTAACGGTGACGCCATAAGGAGTCTGTCTGGTTTACAATATCAATATTGTTTCGTCACAGTAAGTAAAGTTTAGTAGCACCAGGTGTCTGTTTCACACTGTTTAAGCAAACACTTCTTCTATTTCCCACTATATATTGATTGCTTGACATTTGCTAAACGCGGAGAATTTTGTGCATAAATGAAATATTGTGAATATTCCTTTTTTGATTTTTGTCGGGGAGGAATTAACGGTGTTTGAGGGGGGGTGGGGTGGGGGTTCGGACCCCCCTTTTCGGAAGTGACATTAACGTGTTTTGTTCGTTTTTGTCAGGGTTTACCTCACCGTCCGAAGCTGCGTGTTTTTTTTCAGTGTAATTGGGTCACACGTCTTGCTCATAGGCGCCGAACGTGGGTGTGCAGAGCGTTTTTTGACGCCCTGGATTTCTTGCAGGGTGTCAAAACGCCCTGAAATTCGACCAGGTTTCATGTGCAATTAGTGTGAAACTCCATCTCTGTAAACACTATATTACAGCTAGCGCAATGTACACCGCTAGTAGCACAATCGTGGTTCACTAACAGTATGCGCGACTTTCCTGAATTGCATGGGGAGAAGTACCATCTGTGAAAGTGTTCGTTCGCACGTATTAATAAACTGAAGCGCTGAAAATACGAAATACCAGGTCGCGCTAACGTAGGTCAAGCTTAAGCTGATGCGAAATTTATGTTTAGTGAAAAATCTTCTGTCATAAAAGATGCGTCAAGCCAATTACTGAGGCTAAAATATACAAGTGTTAACCTATTTCCTAAATTTTAAACGCCGGATAACACACAATGCTTCGTCTAGAGCAGGGGTTCCCAACCTGTGGTACGTGAAGGTTGTTCAGGTGGTACGCGAGTAGTTTTTCGTTTTTAAAAACCTGGATTCACAACTTTTATATTTTGTTTATTTGTTGTTTTACAAAAAAAATCCTGAAGCCTATTCATTGTTACGTAACTATCCCCGTTATTTTGTACCATTATACGATCTTCGAAATACAGGTCATGTCAATAAGTAGCACAGTTGCTTTAAAAAGCCATACAACGCTGTGGGACAGTGGGTCCTAGGGGGCGCCAAGCAATTCTTAGGTAGGCGCAAGGTCTACCTTCCAGTATTTAACTTTTTATACTGATTTATTCAGTTCCATGTTGCGATAGGTATTAAATATGCTTGTATGCCGCCCTATGCATAACATCAAAATTACACGTTTAGAAAAGAAACTGAGAAAAAAATCGAGTTGCGAACTTCGAGGCTGCTTATGTTTAATATAGTTTCTCGAATTTTGGAAGAATATTTGCTACTTATTACCGCCTATTGGGCTGTGTTTAGTCAGAACTGTGTTTAGTCAGCCTATTGGCTGTGTTTAGTCAGAACTGTGTTTAGTCAGCCTATTGGGCTGTGTTTAGTCAGAACAGTATGATATAGTTGAAGAAGATCCACCTTCTCCACAAACTGTGTTTTGTCAATTTTAACAACAAAACTACGTAAACATTTAGCGTTTCGCGCGAACTACGAATTACTTCTTTTTGCGCAACACTAATTGGGGGGAACTCAGACATTTTTGCGCCAATTTTGAATGTTATTTGCAGTAAATAGCCTTCGCATTGTGTGTCATAACACTTTTTAAAACACGATTACCGCAATATGTCTGTCAAAATCAGCTCGATGTAAACCAATATATCGAGCACGAGCAACTTTTGTGTGTCTCCCAAATTAAAGTTTAGCCAATACAAACCAAATGAACGCAATTTATTTCGCTCTTCGCGCCACGAAGAGTTAACTTTTACAGAATAAACACGGGACAATTACCAAAGGGGCGCAGCAGAAAAATAGGTAAGAACCACTGTTCTAAAAAAAGTGGTACGCGTGGCAGTACAGAGTGCCCCAAGTGGTACGAGATCGTAAAAAGGTTGGGAACCCCTGGTCTAGAGTCATAATTCCTAGTGTTCAATATGCTGAGACGTTTGGTCACTCAAATCGATAAATAGACGTAATATTCCGAACAAAGCTTTTCAACGCCAAACTTATATAAAAATAAAAAAAACACTGCTTGTGTGGTCGACCGTAAACACGGAATGCTTTTTTTCTTTCACGTTTCGTTCAGGTTGGCTGATTAGCAAAAATGTATTCGACAATTGACCACCCTAAGTTAAGCCTTTTTTCTTTTCTCGCCAAAAACGTCGAGTTAGGGTACTGTTTAACACTGTTCGCTGTCTGCGATAGTATTCGATGTTGGTGTAACAACGGAATTTTTGTAACTAACGCAATTCCCTTGAAAAGGTAGTCTAACTGTGTTTGTTTAAAGTCGCCTTTTTTATGTAATGATTAGGGCAATTTTTATTTTAAACAAAAAAAAATATTTAACTTTATTTTTATCAAATTTTAACTTTATTTTAACCTAACGAAATTGCTTGTTTCTAGAGGCCACAGTTCTTCCTTGAATTGATGCCAGTTACCCAAACATAATATTTTGTCGATTTCAGACCCAAACGTGATATTTTGTTGCAAAGTCAAGGTGTATTATGGATTTTAAAAAGTGCATCGTTTTTTTTGGGCGATAGATTAAGCTTGCTTAGGCATTTTTGTATTACAGAATGTCAGTAGGCTATTCCTAAAATTCAAACTGTTGATCTTCGAAAAGACCACGTTTATGAAGTGTTTTGTAACAACCAATAAAAAAAATGGACAATTTGCGATAAAAGTTACTGCAGATCCAAATGGTCATTTTGACATTTTGCCTGCTTTTACGGGTTAATATGGTTTAATTGTGTCGCAGTTCCTGATTTACAATGTTTCCACAACGATATTTACATAAACTACTCTCAAGAAACACAAAAACTTTGTCAAAAGCCATAATTTGACAAATTTTGACTTTATTAAAAAATTTTACTTTTATTGTAAATTTTAACTTTATTTTAACCTATAAACTTCTTAGAAACAGTCCCCTAGGTGCTGAAAACAACTTTATTCTTTGATTCGTGGACAGACGAGGTCCTTAAAAATTTTTAACTTTATTGACTTTTGCGGGCCCTAGTAATGCCGCAAAATTATTTTCATATCCAAAGACCACGTGCTTGGTGTGCAATTGACACAACTTATTTTCTCTAAACCGCAGCTTGTATTTAGCTAACTTGACACACTTCTCGGCGCAGATGTGGCATATTTCAACCCGGAAAAACGATAATCGTTTTGCAGGATGCGAAAGACGTGCTTGTAATTTAGCGTGGTCCCTTACATGAAACTAAACTTGGGAAACTGCACTGCTGATAGTCGAATTATGATTCATCCAAAATCAATCACACATACTTACCGTCTTGGTCTAGTTTCTCGCCTGAAGTAAACGATTGCACACTGAGCTGTTTCGACGCACGTGTTCGCTTTACGTCTTAAAGGTTCGCTTTTGCTGGACGTTTATTGGCTGTGTCTGGTTGTATGAGTCATTCTCTTTACTATTTTATAACGTCATTCCCGTCACTATTTTATGACGTCATTAGTGATTAAGCAGACAAAAATTAGGGGAATTCCCTAAGTTGAAATTTCGGGATTCACCTTTTCAAAGACTGTTTCAAAAGACGCCCTGGGATTTCGAAAGTTCGGCGCCTATGGTCTTGCTAATGGAAACCAAAATCAAACGCAAAACGCCGTTTTCCGTTTCTTCTTTGATCGACCGTGAACGCAGGATATTTTTTCTCTTTCGCCTTTTGTTATTCGTTCGGGTTGGCTGATCAACAAGTGTGTGTTCGACAATTAATAACATCAATCAAGCGGTCGCTGTAATTCATCGGGCCCGCTGCCTCTTTAACAAACTATACACGAGTCCATTTTAAATACTTTTTGACTATTTTAACTACGTAAGTGCGAAAAATTTTAGCGCATCGCGCGAATTTTCTTTTTACGTTTTGATGTTGTCTATTGATATAGATTAGCGCTTCTCTATCCTTGCGCCGTGGAAGGCTGCCAAGTGCGTCGCGGACAAACGGAAAACGTATTAAAAAATATTGGACACATATTTTTTAACATTTCTTTTATTTTTATTTTCGACAATGTAATAAAAACTTGCAAGAAATTTTTAAAAATGCCGTTTTCCCCCCAAAAAAATCGCGATCGCTTCGCTCGCCAGGTCTACACCTAGTTTAAAAGGTTAAAAAACTGAACTAGATTAACTATTGAAGTGGCGTTTTTGCAGACGTCGCGCTAATCAAATAACACCGGGGAAAAGCGATCTTCGTTTAGTATTGCAGGTGGCGAAAGACGTGCTTTTAATTTAGCGTAGTCCCGTAAATGGATTTACCAAAATCGATCACATATATTTCTCCTGAAGTTAACGATTGCACACTAAGCGGTCTCGCAGCTGGTGTTACGTGCTTAATCAGCACTACAAAATTATCACCGGTTGCTAATTACGCCGACTGTAAATTCGAACATTCATTATTAATTTAGCGCCTTTGTTCTTAAATGTAGGGCTATAGGAATTAGGTTTTCGCATTTCGGGACATGTATAATGACGTAATATTTTTGTGCGCTCTGGTGTTCGCCGTTAATTGGACTCTAGACATGTTTTTTCCTGTCTCCAAACATTTCTGCAAATCTCACGATCATTTATCGCGTGTTTTCCGCCGCGGTTTAACTTCTCACGAAAAGGTCCGCCCAATGTTATCTTTCCACGAAACGGCCGCCCTGTAAGGCAGGCCTGGGGTTTCCGGGAGCGCGTCGGTTCCCGTGAAAAGGAGTTTTGTTTTAGCGTATATTACGAGCGGCTGACCGCCTAGACCTCAGTAGACGTCTGGGTATAGCCTTGTGAAATTAGCGAGTAAAACTTTAAGTGTCATTATGCTCTGTCTGTCGGTTTTTTGTAAGTAATTGTGTGTGTCTAAGTGTCATTATGGTTTGTGGTGTGGTAATATTCTACTCTTGCAACCAATTCATCTGTACATTGGGTTTTCTTGTTGTGGTCTTTAATATAAGTTCTCTTTGGTAGGTTATCTAATGCCCGAAAATAAGGACTCACTAGCGACTTTACAGAAGGCCGAGGTAATTTTCTAGAATTACTAGTTAAAGTCGTAACACTGGCGCCTGGCAGGATTGTCGGCGACGCACGTGTGTGTTTTGCGTCTAAAAGTTTGCTTTTTGCTGGACGTTAATTGGCTGTTTCTGATGATTTTTTTACAATCGCTGATTTATGACGATTTATGATTACAATCGCTGATTTATGACGTCATATCTGTCACTATTTTATGACGTCATTAACGTCAGACGGAAAAACGGGGAATTCCCGAAGTTGAAAATTCGGAACCCCCCCGTTTTGGATTTCTGGATACGCCCCTGGCTCGGATGAATACGACAAGGACAGTGATTGTGACCAAGCTACAATCGACAAATGTTGAAATGAAAAGCGCTCTCATTAGCTCGTGTAGCTCTCATATCAGCTTGTTAATATTGTCAGTGTTATTTTTTCACTAAAGATTGTAGAAAAAACATATTTAAGAAATTGTTTACATTCTTTACATCGATGTTTTATCGCTTTTATCTCCACTTGATTTTTACACTGATGATGGCATGAGTTATTGCTGAAACGTCTGTAAATTACGAAATGTCGATTTTATCGAATATTATGGCTTTGATATTTTTATTAAAATTACTAAAAACCCGTGTATTGTGTTCCAAATGTTTACATTGTTTTAAGCGTGAACTGCTTTATGGTTCATTAATTTGTTTATCCATGCTTGGAAATAAACGAACAGACTTTTATGAAAACTAATGTTTACGTATAGAAACCACAAGACAGGTTAACGATAACCCAAGAAATGACCGCGCTAGGACGGAAGTTTGCAGACGGCTTGCCAACGAATTTGGCGAGTGTTATTTGGCCAGGCGGGCGAGTGCTGATTGATAGCCGCTCGCCCTTAAATTTAATGAGCGCCAAAGCGCTATGCATACTTTCGCATGTTGCGCCGCGGTGATTCATGAACTCTATAATAGCAATTTATGTTAAATCCCACTATTAATGGCGTTATTGCAAGGAAAATTCGAATGGTGTAAAACGATGAAGGGAAACATATTGTGGCGATCTATTCTGATCCTAACAAAGGTATACTTGCTGTCGTAGGGCCACAAATATTTAATATTTCCGTCATTTAGCAGTTAAACTTTAACTGGTGGTTTTCATTATGACATCACAAACCTCTCCTGTGACAATAACATATTTTATATTTATATTTCTTAAACGTGAATAGGGAACACAAAGTACTTTATAGGTCTTATTGTGTGTTTCCACTCTTACTTCACTGGGCAGTGCTTACATGTTATATTATTGGCGCGATGGTGGGTAAAGTAGCAAGTTTGGGTATAAGAAATAACTTTATTTCTCTTCAAGAATTTTCTGTGATTGAACACATTTTTTATTCTAATTTCCCATATGAATTGACAACTCAAACTTGTACTAATAGGAACGAAATAACTTTGATAGGTTAGTTCAGTGGTTCTCAACCTTTTATGCTTCGTGGCCCCCTTTGAAAGGCTCTCAACCCTCGTGGCCCCTGCTTAAAAATATCTAGCATTGTATTTACTGGTTTTCACTTATCCAGGTTAATAACAAATATAGCCATTAACCAACAAATAAAGGCAGTTAGTTGGAAAAAAATTTAATAAATCAGTTATTTTAATTTAAGTTAACTAATTACTCATTACAAAGCTGGTTCCTGCCAAGGTATTTTTTATATTTGGCGTTATTTTGTACTCAGCCAAGCGAATGATTTATGGATTTTTTACTTTTTTTACATGCATAACCTAGCTGAATATTAGGTCTCGACCAACGCCATTTGACCGACAATTAATATTATCGGCAAGTAATTGGCCGCCCGAAAAAACGCTGACGCCGCACTACATGTCTACATATAAAGCAGCACATTTAATGTTTCGCCACAACGACAGGCCTTTATCTAAACTTGCCACCCACGTACGTAGGATAAGGCGTAACTGTCCGCGATAAACAAATGAAAAGGACCCAATATTCTACTTTAAACATCCCTACACTGACGGTTCAAAAAACGTGTCTGAAAAATGAGTTACAAAACGTTACAAGAAAGTTTTACTGTCATAATAACTGGCAATTGATAAAAGTGGTGACATTTTGGTTTTGCAATACCTAGCTAGAGAGTTGTGCCCGTAGCCAGCCTAAAATGTTTTGTGTGGTCCAATATTTTGAACTAGTGGGAGTATTTGGTACTATCGATGCAGAAAAAAAAAACAAGACACGCTGAGTAGGTAAAAGTTGAGGCTTAAGCTGTTACCTCACTGCGATAAATCGAGTGTATATAAAACATAAACAAATAACTATTTACTACAAATCCGTAATGACACTACTATTAAAATTCCATTATTCGCTTCCCGCCAGCGAGGCTCGTTACAACTTCGCTTTTTCCAGTCCAGTGTATCAACTGACGTATCGAAGACAAATAAATATGAAAGCTCAAACCGTTTCGAGCAGCAACTGACTGAGTTTTAGCGCAATACTCAAAACCATTCAGATAGCAGAAACAAAATGACTAAAAATATTAAAGCTACATTACTAAAAGTACAGCAAACATAATAACTATGTTGTCTGTGACGTAACAGTGTATGACAATTGAAGGTGTGGCGTGCCTGTGACTGTTGTGGAACTGTTCATAAACGCTACCAAGAAATTAATTATTAGGAGTACAATATTTATCTTTTTCGGGGGGAGGGTTTTGGGTCTTTTTTCTTGGCCCCTGTCACCCCCTGGCTACGCCTATGCCCGTGGCCCCCCAATTACCACTCCGTGGCCGAAAACCCTGGGTTAGTTACAGAAATATTTTAATTAGTTAATGCAGTATTTATAAACTTCGCAGCATTAAGATATTAAAGTTGTTACCCTTGGGATACACGGCAGTGGATACATATTATTGGTGAATTTGACCCATTGGTTAATTATTATTATTATTTACTTAGGACGGTCTATTTACTGGTGCGATGGTTTACCACAGCTGACACTTTGTGGGTGAATCGGTCGACACAAAACACATTTACAATTAAGGGCACTAAAGCGGTGGAGGTAAAGTAGCAAACATAATAACATGCCACACATTTTTCGTCACGTTTGGTTGGCTAAGGTACAGTTTAAATTATTATCTGCATGCTGAAGGTGCAGTAGCTAAAATCAAAATTGTGACATTAAAAAAATAAAACAAAACAAAATTTTAAGAAATTTCGTTGGAAAGGTAAAGTAGCAAAACGTTTCAATGTTTGATTTAATGTGACATAGGTGTAGGTACAGTTTAAAATCACTACCCACGCAAAGGTGCAGTAGCAAAACACGACTATATACAATCTTTGATAAAAATTAACAATATAATCATGCCAAATTATAAATTTATTATTTTTGTTAAATTTTCAAAATTTGCTTGTTCGGCAACTGTAGCAAAAAATGGATTTAATCTTTGAATAAATTAACAAATATTATTATGGAATAAGCTATTAACTCGGCTAATAAAGTTGTTTAAAATAATGTTTAATAACTAATGGGTGTATGTGCACCTAAGATAACCTACAAAAAACACATTTTATTTTTACTTTTTGCTAAATTTTAAAAGGAACAGTTCTATTAAATTTCACGAACTTGCTTGTTTGGCTACTGTACCTCTGACAGCTTCTCGATTCTTTAAAAAACACCTACTTGGCAATCTTTGTTCTTGATGGCGCCGGTGAGTGGACTGATGTCTGTGATGCCACATTTGTTCAACCGCAACTCCTCCACATTGTGAACAATCTCCGACAAACTTTTCACTCCGGCGTTTTGGATTTGGTTGCCGATGAGGTAAAGCTTCTTCAACTAATTCAAAGAAACATAACGTCGTGAGTTTAAAGATTTCCATTCAATGTTTCGTTGAAATAAATTATTTTGTACAAAGAGCGAAACAAAATCTCAAGTAATTTTGGACGAAAATATACAAGTGGCAAAATACCGCAAAAAGTTTTATTGTTTGACTTAAGGTGACGTCAGGCAAGGTACAGTTTAAATTATTACCCGCATATGTATTAGATATTTGAATTAATTACCAAATGTTTTTAATAATGCAGTAGTTATAAACTTAAGCTATTTCCACGACTAAAACGTAGTTCAAATTAATGTTTAATCACTAATGGGTGAGGGTGTTATATGTTCGCAAGCAAGCCAAAAAAATATTTTTACTTTTATTCCAAAAAAAAACAAATTCTCTTAAGTTTATAACGAAACAAATTTCAAGTAATTTTGGCCGAAAATTGAAGGTAGAGTAGCAAAACATAGCAATGTTTGATTTACTGCAGAGGTGTGCATGTTAAAGAAAACACAAATGTTGGTGCGCGGCACGTTTTATTGCGGTATCGATATTTTAAGCAGAATGTAAACCGCGGTCTCGTTTGAACTCGTAATAATGACTCTTTGTCCCGTTTTAAAAACATCGCCATTGCTGCAGTGGTAAATAGTTATGAGGTTTATTTTTTAACCTAAACGTTGTTAATTAAAAAAAATGTTTAACCCAGTCGTTGCCTTTGAAAAGTTTATTGGACTTGTGATGTACCCAGCGATAAAAAAATTAACTTTTTTGTATTTATTTAATTGTTTGTATTCGAAAATTATACGCAATTACTGCAGTTTTTTGGTAACAATAAGTTCAATTGCAAATGTCCCATAATATTATTTGTAAGCAGTGTTTTTTAAGATGTTTTGAGGGACCGAAACGTCCCACTGAACAATGCGGTATTTTATCGCATACTTGTGCTACAGCCGAGAATTAGCAATTAGTCTACGTAAGAATGTTGTTGCGATCTCTTAAGTTCATAACGGTCAGCCAAGCCAAAGCTTAAAAAATAACTGTCTGTAAATATTTTATATCGCAATTATGTTTAGATACGAAACGAAACCATTGCGGACGCCCTTGGAAAATAGAAACGACCCACTATGGGCGTCACGCAGCACACAACCTCTGGTGCATATGGTTAACTTTGTAAATGGTTTAGTTATAAATTTACAATTATTTTGTCATTATTTGCGGTTCAGCCATATAACTGAACAAGTCAGCAAAAATTTTGTGTGGAAAAAGTAATTTATGCGCTACTAAAAAGATTTTCTGTTGGAACTGACAGCTTCGTATCAGCCACAGCGATTGCAAGCTTCCCAAGATGGCCTTCGTTTGACAAAGAAGAATTAAAAGTAACTGGTTATGGAATAACTACAGTTTTAAGTTTGATTATTTGTCATATTTTGCAGTATTTGGAGATAAAGAAGTGCAAATGATCTGCACACAGTATTCCACATTGCTCGTAAGCGCTGGAATATATTGTGTTAGCGTGGCAGAAAAATGACAGCTGCTAAAGATGCATTTATGCAGACGGTATCAGCGTCAATCTAAAATTATAATCTATTTTAGTAATTGCAGTATTTTATTTAGATTCAAGGAATCGGTCGCGAAGGGATGAGGTTGGTAGTTCATTTGGTGACGATTACAGCAACATTTTTGTTCTTATTGATTCACTGCTTTGTTTGCGGCTAGTTCTTCCTAAAACGAGCGTGGATTCAGCAACATGAAATTGACGAAAACTTGTTTGAGGAACCGTCTAGCCCAGTGGTTCTCAAAAGGAGCCACTTGGCTCACTTTGGGGGAATTGAAAATTTTCGGGAGGAAAACTATAAGCCTTAAATTAAAGTATACGTGAAGACTAAATGCTGCTTTAACTGTGACGCCATAAGGAGTCTGTCTGGTTTACAATATCTATATTGTTTCGTCACAGTAAGTAAAGTCTAGTAGCACCAGGTGTCTGTTTCACACTGTTTAAGCAAACACTTCTTCTATTTCCCACTATATATTGATTGCTTGACATTTGCAAAATGCGGAGAATTTCGTGCATAACTGAAATATTGTGAATATTCCTTTTTTGATTTTTGTCGGGGAGGAATTAACGGTGTTTGAGTCTTTAAGGGAGGAATATGAAAAAAACTTGGAGAAGCACTGGTCTAGCCACTGACACGATGAACGACTTGACGGTGGTGCAAATGTGCTCCACTAATCTTACACAATTCGACCCACAACCAGCCATTAACGTGTGGCTAAATGGAGCTAAACGCCGCAGAAAAGTAACACAAAAAGAATCGCCATCAAGATCTGTGGTCGTTGACGCTGATTGCAGCTCGGATGAATACGACAAGGACAGTGATTGTGACCAAGCTACAATCGACACTGTCCTTTTTTTAAATGTTTGTAACATTTTTAAAAGTGAAAATAAATTAGTAGGTGCTTGAAGACTTAGTTTTAATTGAGGGTCGGTGTTTAAGTACAAGTTATTTACGATCTACTGTTTGTAAGGATTCTCCCGCATAAAATCAAGGGTAAAGTTTACCGAATTAAATATTTAGACCGCAAGTTTCCAAGAAATAGGCATATTAAACATATTTACTGCAAAACATTTTGCTTATTTCGCGGCCTTTTTAATTTTAATTGAGCAAGTCGGCCTACATGTTTTTGTGAACTTTGTTTTTAATTTACTTTTTCAAATAATAGTTAGACGTAGAATGAATATCAATGTCTATTTACTCTGGGCTGCAAAATATCGGTGCAAAGTCCAAACTACACCAACAAAAGTTGATTCACGTCAATTTATTTTTCCTCTCTATTTGTTACAAACTGCTGCTTCAAACTGTTGTTACTTTCTGTCAAGGGCTGTTCCTATTATTTGTCCTGAAATTTTATGAGGTACTTCAATTACACTGTCCAAACTCGGCTAATAAAGTTGTTTAATGTTTAATAACTAATAGGTGTATGTGCACCTAAGAGAACCGAAAAAAAAAACATTTTATTTTTACTTTTTGCAAAATTTAAATGGAACATTTCTATTAAATTTCACGAACTTGCTTGTTTGGCTACTGTACCTCTGACTGCTTATCGAGAATCAACTTTAAAAACAACCTACTTTGCAATCTTTGTTCTTGATGGCGTCGGTGAGTGGACTGATGTCTGTGATGCCACAACCCTCCAACCACAACACCTCCAACTTGTGAACAATCTCCGACAAACTTTTCACTCCGGCGTTTTGGATTTGGTTGTGGCCGAGGTTAAGCTCCTTCAACTAATTCATAGAAACATAACGCCGTGAATTTAAAGATTTCCATTCAATGTTTCGTTGAAATAAATTATTTTGAACAAAAAGCGAAACAAAATCTCAAGTAATTTTGGACGAAAATATACAAGTACCAAAAACACAGCAAAAAGTTTTATTGTTTGTTTCAAGGTGCATCAGGGAAGGTACAGTTTAAATTATTACCCGCATATGTATTAGATATTTGAATCAATTACCAAATATTTTTAATAATGGAGTAGTTATAAACTTAAGTTTTTCCCCGGCTAAAAAGTAGTTTAAATTAATGTTTAACCACTTATGGGTGAGGGTGTATATGTTCGCAAGCAAGCCAAAAAATATTTTTACTTTTATTTCGACAAAAAATCTCTTCAGTTTATACCCAAACAAATTTCAAGTAATTTTGGCCGAAAATTTAAGGTAAAGTAGCAAAACATAGCAATGTTTGATTTACTGCAGAGGTGTGCATGTTAAAGAAAACACAAATGTTGGTGCGCGGCACGTTTTATTGCGGTATCGATATTTTAAGCAGAATGTAAACCGCGCTCACGTTTGAACTCGTAATAATGACTCTTTGTCCCGTTTTAAAAACATCGCCATTGCTGCAGTGGTAAATAGTTGAGGTTTATTTTTTAACCTAAACGTTGTTAATTAAAAAAAATGTTTAACCCAGTCGTTGACGCCTTTGAAGAAGTTTATTGGACTTGTGATGTACCCAGCGATAAAAAAATTTAACTTTTTTGTATTTATTTAATTGTTTGTATTCGAAAATTATACGCAATTACTGCAGTTGTTCGGTAACAATAAGTTGTCTCATAATATTATTTGTAAGCAGTGTTTTTTAAGATGTCTTGAGGGACCGAAACGTCCCACTGAACAATGCGGTATTTTATCGCATACTTGTGCTACAGCCGAGAATTAGCAATCAGTCTACGGAAGAATGTTGTTGCGATCTCTTAAGTTCATAACGGTCAGCCAAGCCAAAGCTTAAAAAATAACTGTCTGTAAATATTTTATATCGCAATTATGTTTAGATAAGAAACGAAACCATTGCGGACGCCCTTGGAAAATAGAAACGACCCACTATGGGCGTCACGCAGCACACAACCTCTGGTGCATATGGTTAACTTTATAAATGGTTTAGTTGTAAATTTACAATTATTTTGTCATTATTTGCGGTTCAGCCATATAACTGAACAAGTCAGCAAAAATTTTGTGTGGAAAAAGTAATTTATGCGCTACTAAAAAGATTTTCTGTTGGAACTGACAGCTTCGTATCAGCCACAGCGATTGCAAGCTTCCCAAGATGGCCTTCGTTCGACAAAGAAGAAATTCGAAGTAACTGGTTATGGAATAACTACAGTTTTAAGTTTGATTATTTGTCATATTTTGCAGTATTTGGAGAAGTGCAAATGATCTGCACACAGTATTCCACATTGCTCGTAAGCGCTGGAATATATTGTGTTAGCGTGGCAGAAAAATTGCAGCTGCTAAAGATGCAATTATGCAGACGGTGTCAGCGTCAATCTAAACTATAATCTATTTTAGTAATGGGGACTTGACGGTGGTGCAAATATGCTCCACTGATGTTACACAATTCGACCCACAACCAGCCATTAACGTGTGGCTAAATGGAGCTAAACGCCGCAGAAAAGTAACACAAAAAGAATCGCCATCAAGATCTGTCGTCGTTGACGCTGATTGCAGCTCGGATGAATACGACAAGGACAGTGATTGTTACCAAGCTACAATTGACAAATGTTGAAATGAAAAGTGCTCTCATTAGCTCGTGTAGCTCTCATATCAGCTTGTAAATATTGTCAGTGTTATTTTTTCACTAAAGATTGTAAAAAAAAATATATTTAAGGAATTGTTTACACTCTTTACATCGATGTTTTATTGCTTTTATCTTCACTTGATTTTTACACTGATGATGGCATGAGTTATTGCTGAAACGTCTGTAAATTGCGAAATGTTGATTTTATCGAATATTATGGCTTTGACATTTTTATTAAAATTACTAAAAAAGCCGTGTATTGTGTTCCAAATGTTTACATTGTTTTAAGCGTAAACTGCTTTATGGGTCATTAATTTGTTTATCCATGCTTGGAAATAAACGAACAGACTTTTATGAAAACTAATGTTTACGTATAGAAACCACAAGACAGGTTAACGATAACCCAAGAAATGATCGCGCTAGGACGGAAATTTGCAGACGGCTTGCCAACAAATTTGGCGAGTGGTATTTGGCCAGGCGGGCGAGTGCTGATTGATAGCCGCTACCCAGACTGGCGAGTGTAAATTTTTGCTCATGAACAACCCTAGAGAACTATACTTTTTTCGCGTCACGAGCGAACTTTTATCCGTTTTAATTAAGTTCAATGAGCAGTTGAGCACTAAAGCGCTATGCATACTTTCGCATGTTGCTCCGCGGTGATTCAAGAATGCTACAATTAAAATTTCAGTCAAATTACACTATCAATGGCGTTATTTCAAGCAAAATTCGAATCGCTTTTCCAAACCTTTTTTACACTAGTGCCCCTTGCGCTCCATATTGTTTCATATCGCCCCCCCCCCCATCTTGCTTTACAGTTTTTAGGTTGACTAACATGCATTCACTATAGGAATTTACGTGAGCATGTGTATAAATTGAATTAAATTAATGGCGTAACTTAAAAAATAAGGCATGTAGGTAACAGGACAAGAGGACATAAAATTTACATACAACAATATTTTTTTTTATAAGATTTTAAGGAGCTGAACGGGCCATGTTCGAAATTTTATGAAAAAAATATAAATATTGATTAAATAAAAGGTTTATTTTTTATTTTTTAGATATTTCAATATTGAGTTGCTGTTTTTTAATAAGTCACGTAACTTAGATTAAATGACTTACAATTCAAAGATTATTCCCTACATTTATTGACCCACATTTTTAGATTTAACGCAACTTATATTGGATTCGAACCGGAACTTTATGAACCGGTTTTGAAATAACGATGGTCGAACCGGAGCTGAACCGGAACGACCGGCGTTATTTCACAAGGTTATGTTATTATCACGAAAAATTCAACTTTCTGCACCAAGATTTAAATCAGGGGTCGGCAACCTTTTATAGTCGCGGGCAAAACACAAAATGTTAACTGAGAATTGTGTGATTGAAATGTTAGAACAACTGTGAATCAGCCGGGCCTCGGATATTTTTTGCGCTTAAAAACGTGTTTAATTACATTTAAGTGGCAGTAAAGTGTTGGCGCAAAGCGAGAAAAAAGCGTTTGTTTGGTTTAAAATTCGAGTCCACATCATCCATACTACTAATGTTAGTGTAATAAAACTACTTTGAGGAAATGCGACAACCTTTATAGTTTATCTAGTTGAGTGTTTGTTAACCTTTTTAAGTCCGGGCGCACCTGGCGAGCAAAGTGTGCGTGATTTTTTTTGGTACCGCAATTTCTTTTAAATTTCTTTAAAGTTTTTGTTACATTGCCGAAAATAAAAAATAAAAAAATGTTAAAAAATATATGTATATATGCATAACATTTTTGAATACGTTTTCCGTTTGTCCGCGACGCACTTGGCAGCCTTCCACGGCGCAACGGTAAAGAAGCGCTGATATATGACAGCATCAAAACGTAAACAAACCGGAGGTAGAAAATAAAGCACATTGAAATTTTTCGCACTTGCATATTTAAAATGGACTGTGTCTAGTTTGTCAAAGAGGCGGTGGTCGAATGAATTACATTGCCGACCCCTGTTTTAACTATACAAACATTTTCCCGCGTATAAAACGGTTAAGCGCAACAACAACCTTACATAAGAACAATACCCTTACATTGTTACGTCAGAAGTTAAGAATGAGAGAGGGGGGGGGGGAACTTCTACAAGTTCTTAGAACGAAATTTGCCATTTAAGCTCAAATGTTACATACAGTATTACAGTGCTGTTTGTTACTGTTTATATGGGAACTTTTTGTAAAGTTTTGTGGAAAGTACTTTTATGTAACGCCACCTTATGCGTGTTCGGCGCCCCCCCAAACGAGAAAAAAAAAACACCCCCTTGTAACTCGGTACCGCCCACGTTGGGAACTTATGATCTACATGAAGCACATGATGCGCGTCAAGTACAAAATGGCGGAAACCCAGCGAAGTTTAATCCATGTTAACCGTGAACTCCCAGGCACCAATTATCGGATTTTGTTGATTGTCATCATAAATTTGTGGCGATATGTTGTGACCACATCTCTAAGGATACTCTATAACAGGGGTCGGCAACCTACGGCCCGCCGATGTAATTCATCCGGCCCGCCGCCTCTTTGACAAACTAGACACCAGTCCATTTCACATACTTTTTGACCATTTTAACTATGCAAGTGCGGAAAATTTCAATGTGCTTTATTTTCTACGCCCGGTTTGTTTATGTTTTGATGCTGTCTTTTGAACTAGATCAGGGCTTCTTTGCCGTTGCGCCGTGGAAGGCTGCCAAGTGCGTCGCGGACAAACGGAAGACGTATTTAAAATAATGGACATATATTTTTTATCATTTTTTTATTTTCGGCAATGTAACAAAAACTTGCAACAAATTTAAAACAAATGTCGGTTTACCAAAAAACAATCGCGCTTACTTTGCTCATCAGGTCTGCCCTAACTTAAAAGCTCAAAAAACGCTGAGCTAGATTAACTATTAAGGTTGTCGCGTTTCTCAAAGTAGCTTTATTAGACTTTTCATTAGTAGTATGGATGACGATACTACTAATATTAGTAGTATGGATGATGTGGACTCGAATTTTAAACCAAACAAACGCTTTTTTCTCGCTTTGCGCCAACACTTTACTGCCACTTAAATGTAATTAAACACGTTTTTAAGCGCAAAAAATATCCGGGGCCCGCCTGATTCACAGTTGTTCTAACATTTCAATCACACAATTCTCAGTTAACATTTTGTGCGGTCCGCAAAGATCTTTCTGAGTTTGGTTTTGGCCCGCGACTAGAAAAAGGTTGCCGACCCCTGCTCTATAATATGCAGTACTATTTTCAATAAACCTAATTCAAATGGTTAAGTTGTGTAGAAACGATAACTGTCTAAATATAACAATAATTATTTTGTGCAAATATTAATAAAAACACCCATTACCTAATGTGTCCAATGTCCATATACCTATTCTAGCCTAATATGTATATATATATATATTAAAATATTGGTGAAAATATATTTAATAGATAACTGTATGCAAGTAGATGAAATGTTATAATTTTAACAACAAATCGCGAAGTAAACGCCAACCCAAGAGATAGAAATTTGCTGAACACACTTGTTAAGCGACTAACCTACCTCTTACAAACCACCGTATTTAAAAAGTTACCACCGTCTTAAGAATGGCTTGTATTTTTAAATTTTGAAAAAAAAATAATTATATTAATATTCAATATTAATATTCGCCATAAAAATAAAATTACAAATTTTAAAAATGTACACAAATTAACACAAAATAACACGTTTTTTTAATGGTAACAATGGGACGGGTGCACTTGCTTCTTTGCTATCAGCTCGGCTATGTTAACCTCTAACGAATCATTTATTTGAGTGAAGCAATCACGAACAGTCTTAAAACCGTGACCGTATACAGCCCACAGTGTCAGCGCAGCAAGCTGTAAAAACGTAATTCTTATTAGCACAACGCAACACTATGACGTCACAATGGACAATTTAACTTGAAGCGTGCAATGACGTCAATGGACAACTAATAATCAACTTGGTTTGGAAAAGTAAGCTGCCTGAAAAGTTAATTAAACAAAATAATTCTTCTTCAGGAGCGTCGTGTTGATTTTTTGTTAGGTGCTTCGCGGTCCCAGGAAATTGTCTTGCGGCCCCCAAAAGGACCGCGGACCCCAGTTTGAGAACCACTGTCTTAGGCCAAAGCGTCATAAGGATTTCAACTCCATAAAAATATAATTTAATAGATCAATGCGTTTTTGCTTAAAGCGCAATTCCTGTTTAGTCTTTGTAATACAGTTTTAATGTTTTCGAAAAAACGCTACAAACTAACATTCGTAAACCAATCGTTTAACATGTTTGTGGCCCCTGAAGTAAACTAATAAGTTGTCCCGGTAATTAATTTCATATTTATTCTGTACCTTTAAAAACAGGGGGGGGGGGGCGCGATTCTGTTTTAACATGCTCCCTTATATGGGAACCACGCTACAAGTAACTGTTAGCCAGGGTATGGCATTGAAATCTTTATATCAATAATGTAACAAATACAAATTATCTATAAATAAATTAAACGAGACAACATGCTGATAATTACATGAAAGCACTTTACCTTGTGAGTCATTTTCCCGATTCCTTCGCAAATGTGTTCGCAACCTTGACTTGTCAGTTGGCAGTTCCACAGATCCAACACCTCGATTGTTTTGTCGACATGCTGGAGCATCCGCCCCAAAGCGTGGCATGAACTTGTACCGATGGTTAGGCCGCTAAAATAAGCCTTCACAGGGAAGTGCTTTGCGAAAGACTGGATCACTGCTTCATTGCATTCTTGCAAATCAACAATCATTCCAATATCTAAACACAGTTTTTAACAAATATTAAAAAAGCAACAAAAATAACATTGTAGGTTGAACCAGCAATTGGCACTGTGACGTCACAAGTGTGAATTGTTCTAACAATGGTTGTTTAAAGCAGAAGTTTTCAAATTTTTTAGACGAACTGATTAAATAAAAATATGTTCACAGACCGCCAAAAAATCACAATAAATAAAAGAGATAGTACTTGTGTAAGATATTGTAATATTTCTGCCATGTAGGCGGCATGTTTTATGTTGTTGGACAACTAACTTTCAAAATCGTACTAATAGAACTAATAGTAAAAAGTTTACGTGAGTAGATCAACCCGGAGAAGAACTTGTTTCTAACGAAGTCATTTTTACACGAAGATATTTATTTAATGCTAGGTTATCCATAGATTGATGATTTTATATTTTTACCGCCATCTACTTAATGTGTTTCTTTAATCGCGTTCACGGCTAAAGCTTGTAGCGCCTAATATGCTCACGTGTGTTTTACTTGTTTGAATATATATGTCCAGTGAAAATATAGCACAAAGTAAAATAAATGTTGTAAACTTACCTTCGGGCTTTCGCTTGAATTGCTTTAAAGTGCGTTTGTAGAACATCTCAGCCTTGCCTGGAAATATATCAGGAAAACATATTTTACAAACATGTAAGTTTTTTTGTTGACAAACTTTCACTTTTCACACTTTTAAGTCGCCCATCAAGCTTAATTAGATGCTGAGCAGGCGCGGATCTAGGATTTCACTTTGGGGAGGGCCATGAATTTTTTTCAGATATGACGTCACAATTTTTTCAGATATGACGTCACAAAAGTATACCATTGCGTGACGTCATAATTCAGGTAAAAATAACATCGGCTGGCCGAATAAACTAACTCCTGCAAAATAACGCGAAAAACAGACCTTTTGAAAGCACGAAAAAGTAATAAGTTTAGCCTCTACAGTGGGCCGGTTTCCTAGTTTGACCCGGTATGAAGAATATCGCTGAAAGACGCTACCATGTCTATTGTCTACACATCTTGCTTTTTCCCGAAAAGGCGAGGACAACCGCACATGCCACCGAAAAAGCGCCGAGGCCACGTCGCAATAAAACCATAGCGTTGTCTGCTGCGGTCAGCTGTGGTTCTTTCATGACACTTCTCTCAATTTTTAAGTTACTGTAGTTGGTTTTTGCCAAATAAGGTTGCTGAAATGATCAAAACTCTATGCAGAGTTAATCCTAACATTGGATAGTTTATTCAAATCTTTACACAAGGGTCGGCAACCTTTGTGTAGTAGTCGCGGGCCAAAAGCAAACTCAGAAAGGTCTCTGCGGGCCGCACAACATATGTTAAATGAGATTTGGTGTTATTACAACTTTATAACAATTGTGAATCAGGTGGGCCTCGGATTTTTTTGCACTTTAACGTGTTTATAATTACTTTTAAAGAGGCAGTAAAGTCTTGGCGCAAATTCGCTAAAAAAGCGTATACTTGGTTTAAAACTCGAGTCCACACGTCGTCACCCCCTACTACTATTAAAAAGTGTAATAAAACTACTTTGAGAAAACGCGATAAATTTTATAGTTAATCTATTTTAGTGTTTGTTAACCATTTGGGGCAGACCTGGCGAGCGAAGCGCGCGCGATTTTTTTGGTACACCGGTATTTCTTTTAAATTTCTTGTTTTTGTTACATTTAAAAAAAATGGTTAAAAAATATTTGTCGATTATGTTTGAATACGTTTTTCGTTTTTCCGCGACGCACTTGGCAGCTTTCCACGGCGCAACAGTAAAGAAGCGCTGATCTAGTTCAAAAAGAGCATCAAAACGTAAACACACTGGATGTACAAAGATCATTAGCGCGAAGCGCGAACATTTTTCGCATTTACACACTTAAAATAGTCAAAAAGTATTTAAAATAGACTCGTGTCTAATTTGTCAAAGAGGCGGCGGGCCGGATGAATTATATTGGCAGGCTGGTTCTGATACAGATTTGCATTAACAACAAAAAAGCTTTTAATTGTACTTGGATACAAGTTAGTTATTATATAGTCGAGGTCTCTACGGTCACTTAAGCCGTCTCTGCAAATCTGAAAAACGCCGCTTTGCGCGAGTGCGCGAAACGAATTTTACCATTTTTTTGAAATATTCATTATATGGCGCCATAAGGTCGTACACCACTACAAAGCTTGAAAATATGGTTTATTTTGGCGAAAATAGGCCATACTACCTAGGGAACCGCGAAAATAAGCTGCCTATTAAGTAAAAAAAATGTACATAGTTTTTAGTTTTTTTTGGGGGGGGGCCATGGCCATATCGCCCCCCTCTAGATCCGCCCCTGATGCTGAGCATTTAATGATTTCCAAATGAAGGATAATCTGAATCATTGCCAGGTGTAAGTTCATCAAATGGTCGCTTACCTTTATTTGTTTTGTCCGTTCTGCTTTGGTCGACATAGAGTTGGTTTGGTTGATTGACAGGTGGTGCAGCTGCTTGTTGCTTGGCAACCTACATACACACATAGCTGGTGAACAAACAGAACAACTCTTATAATTATAAATGCGTATCAAGCAGAAGCATGGGCGCAAAGTGTGAGGTTACCTGGGGTTTGAAGGGGTGTTACTGGTGACGTCATAGTCACAGTGACGATGACAGCGCTGGAGTGTAAATGATGTTGTCTCACACAACTGATATTTAGTGCTTTAATTTGAATACTGGTTTATTTTCGTCCATTGTAGAAATCTTAACTTACGATGAGTTTGGTTTTCGATATTTGTTATGCGAAATGTTGCTCAGAACTCAAGTTTAACATTTGTTCTAAAATGACAATGTTGTGGCTTAAATTTGACTGGGGTTGGGTAACTAACGACTTATACTTGTTATTTGTTAAGAAAGACTTGAATTGGACTTTAGTTGCTTGCTAATGACTTGACTGGGATTTAGTCATTTTAAATTATCTTGTTTAGAACACTGGGTGTGATGCGACCCCGATGGCGTCTAGCTACAAAACGTTCCCAGATGCCAACCAGTAGGCTATATTTATCCCATTGTATTCATATGCGATCAAACTAAACTGCTACTGATATCAATCACACCAAATTATAGAAAGAAAATAGCAACCTGTTGGTCAGTTTGTTGATGTGTCGCTCGTACAGAAGATGCTTGTACAGCAGTCGGTTGTACTGCAGAGGAATCCTGTGCCAACTGCGACTGGGCTTGCTGTGGGTGGAAGCTCCCGGGTCCCAACTGGCTACAAACAAATAAACTTTCACGTCAAGTAGTTTATTAGTAATTAGTTTTACCAAAGAACCATGATAAAGTGTTGCTACATATCCACACAAGGGCTTACAGGTTTTTTTTAAGGTTTGGTTTGGGTGACGGCAAAGTAGTTTTATGAGACCGCAAGTGTTTCATTTAAATACCAAACAGTTGCAAGTCCAAAATTTTGGAAACCGCTGGAGAAATTTGACCGTTTCGGTCCCCCAAAACACCTTAAAAAAACACTGCTGGCCGCAATCAATACATTTGTCGCAACGTTGTTTTCATTGGGCTTAGGTTACAGACTCCTGATGAAAGCGATTAATCCAATTAAATAAGACCTGAACAACTATGATTTCTATGGATAAATGGGCCATGTCTTAGTCGAGGTGAAATATTCTGGCACGACCAAATTCTAAATATGTTTAGCGTTACACAAAACTTGTGGCAATAAACAGGTTGGTGGTGATAGCAAACCCGTAGCTTGAAGTTGATTGCGCTTCTCTTGGAGCCACGCTTGAATGTTGATCGAGCAGCAAGGAGCTTCTCTGTATCTTCTCCTCACACACAGATGCCTGAAAGAATTCCATTTCAATAAATCACAAAAATACTAAAACTATTCCAAACATCCAAAACAATTTCTTTCATTTTCACTAATTAGTTAGCTAAATTAATTTATATAAAACTTTTAAACAAAAAATTGCACTACTTAAGCAAAACAGTACAAAATGCTACTAAAATTTATTTGTTATAATATATTTTTGTTTGTAAACATCAACTGCAATACTTGTAGTGTGGATGGTGCGCCATCAAGTGGTTGCGGAGTTGCCAAGTGCGTCGATGAACTAGTTGATGGTTCTGACGTTCCTGGGTAAAACATAACATCACACTTTTCACATATGACCACCTTACATGAATATATTTTTCAAACAGCTTCCCAGGATCCATCAAATTATGCTTACATGACAAACCAAACAGAAGCTTTAAGCACCAAGAATTGATTTTCAAATTTAACCTAACTTTTGCATATTTTGTAGCATGGGCGTAACTAAGGGCATTATTGATAAAAAGGAAAACTTAGCCCGGTTGGTAAAGTGGCGGTCCCGTTAGGCCGAGGTCGTGAGGTCGTGAGTTCGAATCTCACCGCATGCAGTTTTCTAAAATTAATAATTAAGCGACTATTTCGGTTTGCCATTAAAACCCGGGATGTAATATTTATTTCAATATTTTTTTTTCACGTTTAAGCTTTACAGAGTTGAGCAAGAAATATATTTCTGATATCTATTTGTACAAGCTATAGTCAGCAAGATTGTGTAGTGTAATAGTTTTGTAAAAATAGATTCATAACCACAAAGTAATTTCAAAAAATAATGAAACAAATTTCGTTTAAATTCCCAACCTAACGAACCGAAGCAAATAGAGATAAAATAGTTAAGACTAACCCTTTAATTGCTTTGTTTTTCGCCGGAATATCGCAAGAAATCTGTTGAAGAACTTCGCAGGCAAACCTGGAAACATTCGGTAACATGATTAATATTGAACACCAGGTTACATGGCAAGCACAAATTGTTAACTGAGGTAGATTGCAAAAATTAGGAGTTTAACAACTAGAAATTCAAGAAATATTTATTCAAGAATAAAGTCGTTTTCGATTCTAATACACAGGATTTAATTAGGAAGGGATATTTATTGTTATTAATTATAACACTCGATTTGGTGACACATTGCACCACGACATAAAAGTAAAGGTTTGCAAATCGCATACATTTTCATCATGAAGATAGCTTCTGTATTGAAATGATGTTTTTTTTATTTTTTTTGTAATAATTTTTACAATGTATTTTAACCGAACTGTTTGCTCAACAATTTTCTAAAATACCCAACGTCTGGTTTTTTTCGGCATTTTAATATTTGTTTTCTTCTTGAAAAGTCAAAAATATCAACGATGAACACTAATGCGGTACTTTTATACAACAAAGCATTGTTTAAATCTTAAGGAACTCCTCTATTTCCCGTCTATCGTTAATGAGTAACGTTAGTGATTTGTTATAACGTCATGAAAAAATAATCAGAAACAGCCAATTAACGTTCAGCAAAGCAAAAGCGAACCTTAGGCCCAAAGCGAACACGTGCGTCGAAACCGCTCAGTGTGCGATCGTTAACTTCAGGCGAAAAACTAAACCAAGACGGTAAAATATGTGTGATTGATTTTGGTAGAATTATGTTTCGACTATCAGCAGCGCAGTTTCCCAGGTTTCATATGCTGGACTAGCACTAAATTGCAAGCACGTCTTTCACCACCTGCAATACTAAATGAAGATCGTTTTTCCTGGGTGTTATTATGCCACGATTAGCGCAATATCTGCGCCGAGCTGTTTGCCAAAGTCCGTAAAATAATAGAAAAATAAGTTGTGTCAATTATACACTAAACACGTGGTCTTAGGATATGGTTATAGAGAATAATTTTGCGGTAACAATCATTAAATGCCAATGTTACACCAACACCAGATATTAGCGCGAACAGCACTAGCTGCGCCTAACTCAACGTTTTTG
The DNA here is from genome assembly GCF_963924565.1 of Ascidiella aspersa. NCBI lineage: Eukaryota > Metazoa > Chordata > Ascidiacea > Phlebobranchia > Ascidiidae > Ascidiella > Ascidiella aspersa. Next base: position 744,022 of record NC_139448.1, on the reverse strand, counting down.
ACGATAAGTAAGACGGTTTGGCTTTGCGTTGTCAATCGTCGAATACTAAACCTGAACAAATAACAAAAGGCGAAAGAGAAAAACATCCTGTGTTTACAGTCCACCAAACAGGAGACGAAAAACGGCGTTTTCAACCCCCTCCCCCCTGGATACGCTACTAGGTTAAAGTTTTGTCAAAATTAATTATTTTTACGTCAGAATTTTAATCTATTAGGTATAAATTACTTATTTTTTAGGCAAAAAAGCGCCTTACATATCGATGCAATACATTTCATACTAGCGAAGTAGTTTGTACTACACCGTGTACTTGCTCATGTCACCAAACCAAAATATAATCTAAGAAATCACGGTTAGAAATAGTGTACATACTTCTTTTTTTCTTTTTTCTTTTATCGGATTCTGCATCACTGGAGGATTCATCGGATTCTGCATCACTGGAGGATTCATCGGATTCTGGAACCGTGAAGTTATCTCCGAGTAGAAGCCCACATTGGAATCTTCTCACCATCGCCCAGTGGGGACTAGCGACCAGTTGCTCGACAAGCTGACTAAAATCGTCCAAACCCATGTTCTGGCTCATATGGAGGGCTGTGAAGAATTCTTGCAGTAACTGATGCGAAAAATAAAACTTTTTGTCCCCGTCGAAAAGTTTCTGGTTAAAGTGAGAATACCCAGGTACTGCGATTATAATATCCTGGACTATGACATCACTTAAACCTTGCTCAGCCATTTGTGGAAAGGTCATAATGACAGTTGAATTCTTTGTAGCGTTGTAAGCAATTTTGGTAAGTTTGACTTTGATTAGGTTGATGTCATGACCCTTGGCATGTTCTGAGCGTCTCAAGTTTTCGAGTAAAACTGTGAAAATCTGAGTGATGTTACAAAGTTCGGTGAGATTATCTGTGCCTAATGCAGCCAAAAGGATCAATTGAAGCATGATTGGGGTAAGACAAAGCTCAAGTAACATGGGTGCAAGTTTGGTAAAGCTTTCCCATATTCTCTGGGCTTCATTTTTAGCAAATGCAAAGAAAAGTTTTTTCATGTTGTCTGGTGTAAGCTCATGTACCAAAACAATTTCCTTGGGGCGAAGTAATTTTTGAAGGGTGACTATAGAATGTGGTCTGGAAGTCAAAACTATAGAAATGCCAGGAAAGAATTTTCCGGTGCATAAATTTGCGACTATCTTTTCAACTAACATGGGAGTATCATATGACGCATTTCTAGGCTTTACATTATCAAGTGACCAAGTTGCTTGATCGTAACCATCAAGTATGATCCCAAATTTTTCTGGGGACTTGGTCATTGCTGCAAATATGGCGTTTCGTTTTCTTTCGCTTAACCATGGGTACGCATGATCAACCACAACCTGCCTTAAAGTTACTTTTTCTGACCCATAGTGCATGTTCATGCACAACAGGAGAATCCAGATTATGGACGAGGTGTTTGACAGTCGTCTGGCAATGGTAGATTTCCCAGAACCAGGAGCCCCAACTAAAGCTGTGAAGCGATTAGGTACTACACTACCATGCCATCGCTTATAACTGATCTCCTTTGAGCCATAACCGACATACCTTTGTTCTGTGGAAGGCTCATATTTTTCAGTTTTACCGGCTCCACCTTGATAAAAGGTTTCCTCTGTCCTTAGAACTGGATGGACACAGGGAAAGTTTTCCTGCTTGTAGTTTAGCCCGAGCGAAACAACTTCTTGCTGTGGTCTCTTGAGATCTTCCTTTATGGTTTCAAGTGAAATATCGCCGGAGGTGGAATCTAAAATAAAGTTTATTTGCGAAATAGGTTAAACAAGCAAAACAATCGATTCAATAAATTTTGAATTCTTGCCCTTGGGAAAAAAATAATATATGTTTATTTGGGTTGATGTTCGAGTTTTATCTCTTAGCAGACATCAACGTCATCGGTTGAACAAATTATTACCACCTATAGCTTTAGTTGCCTTAAACATAAACTTATCTTATTGGATGCAATAAGAACAAAGTATTATCATTAGCTTTTGGTAAAGTAATTCCCTCGAAGAAAGGTATATTATAGCTGCAAAAAAACATTAATCAACTGTGAGAGGTAACACACAATAAGTATAATCAGCCCAGCAATATCTTTATTTACAATGCTTTAATTATAGGCTTTTATAACCCAAGGAGAGGTGCATGTATGCAAGGCCTTAAATTATTTTGGGTCATTCCATCTTTAATTTAAAGTTTTTTAAAATTTGTCCACCCATGTTCTCAGATTTTTTTTATATTTTAAACAATTAAAAACCTCAAAGAAAAAATAAGATTGCAGCAAATTTGAGCGTTCTGTGATGAGCGGTTACAAAGACATGACGTTTTGAAATATTTGACCACTAGGTGGAAATAGGTACTTTTTTGGTTCCGCTTGAGTGCTTTTATCTAACTGGAGGCTTTATTTTGCAGCAGAAGCCTGTAGTAAAATGCTATTTCCACATTTATTAGGGTGGTGGTTTTAAAAATGATGCTTAAACAACTATGTGGCATTTCTTCTATATGAAAACTGCATTTGAAGTTTTATGACTTCCAAAGAGTTTTCCGAAGCTCTCTGCAGTTTTTTTCAATTTTTATGTTGGCAAAATAATCTTTAGACAACATAGTATTTGGACTTTCTATAGTGGTTCTTGGTATTTTACAATTAGTAATTGGTTAAGTTTCAAATTTAAGCCTCTTGTAATAAAATAAAAAGTGACCAAACTTTAAAATGCGTTAATACACTGACTTTTGCAGCTTCTCATACAACTATTGTACAGACATACAATAACACATTGGCTTAAATAATTCTATTCAACAGATTGTATAAAGTTCTAGAAAAAGAAGTAGTTACAATGAGACAATGTACAAAACTTTGCAGATATTTTGTTATGTGTAGATCTGTATTCCATGACATACTGTGTAAACTTAAAAGCAGAAATGCAACTATGTGTAGAGCTGTTTGACATCAAAGCAGATTATATCTTCTAAGCTACAAATATCTCCTAGTGATGGAGTAGGTTACCCTGTTAAAGGCTTATTAAAAAAATGCTCACATTTCAATCAAATACTGTATTGTACAATGCTTTTTATCACTGTAAAATTAGCATTGGTGGAATTAGCCAAGACTCCAGCAAAATACTTAAAGCAACATGAAAGGAGCTAGCAAAATGGTTTAACCATGGAAATACTTTTTTTGAAACAAGATCCTATTATTAGTATATCGCTTCGGCCCCAGACAAACCAGATGACAATACATAATTTTGGACTCCAGCTATAGTAGCACCAAAGTGGTTAATTTTTATGGCTTGTCTAACTTTGACAAAGTAAATTAATGGGTTCGTCAATCTTAGTTTTTTGCCTTTCTCTATTGCTCCATTTCTCGTTTTTGCGCGCGCATAATGGTGCGACGCATCGCATAAGCACACTCACTTAATTAGGCGTGGTAGTGCGCGCCTCTCACGCAAAGAATGCAATTAGCTTCTAGCCTTTGGGGCCAATTTAGTTGCTATATAAAGCTTTTGTTTTGCGAGGCTTGGTGCAGCCATCACCAGCATCATTACTGAAGACGCTATACACCCCAGACATCAAACTTTGGTATGTTTTATTTCGTAACCTTTTTTGTTTGTCTATGAAGTATTGAGCGCTAAATAATTTCCTTTTCCGCCTTACAGAAAACCTGCACCGATTTCTCTACTGTTTTGATTTGTACCGTGCGAAAATTGTACTGCAAAGCTTGATTTCTACAATTATTATATGATATATAACTACGTAGTTGGAGTATTTAAATATAGTTTCTCAGTCTTTTTTGTCTGCCTACCAACTAGTGGCCTGGTTCCAATACTAACCAGTCTTCAAAATTTACTTAATGTAAATAAGCCAAAAAAGAAAAGAAAAATATTGCCCTCAACACAAACCGCAAATTTTAGATTACATTCCGATTTAATGTGGCTAATGACAAAACCCCCACTATTCCTATTAAATTACACTTGCGTTAACTTTTGTAAACTCGGCATAAGAGCTTAAAGCCGCACACTCACTGAAAAGCCTTAACGTTCAACTTGTGCGACGTGCACCACATTTCGTGAACCACTGTCGTAAACCTTAAAAACGTAGCACTTTTAAACAGTATAGAAATCTGTACAAACACTATTTGTATTTAGACGTGACATAGTTTGTTAAAATAACATCATAAATGCAACAGTAACATCTTGCTCAACACCAAAAAACTTTCAAAAGTTGCACAAAATTTTGAAATACTTTTAAACTAATCCCTAATGCTTTACAATAACGTTATGTCAATGTTTAAATATGAGGTACACTGTACAAAGGACAGTTTAAAAAAGGTTGAAAAACATATTTCCACCTTGCAACCAATTGATAACATTGTATAATGTTTTGTGTTTCAGCGAAATCAAACAATTAATGGGGTTGACAAAATGTCACTTTGCTACTTGTCTAATGCAGACCGTGGCAAAAGCATGTTGCAACTAAATTGAAAATCATTTTGCTCTAAAATTATGATAAAGGTATGAACGTATAGAAGCCTGAAACTACTTGTTACTACTTTATCATGGAAAAATTAGTTCTCTGTATTGAAATAAAACGTTAATCTATTTCTTACCAACTAAAACATTCAGACAGACTTATTTCGCTAAGCCTCTATGAAGTAAATTGGTAGATTCTTTAATAAAAACAAATTTGCACCATAATCAATTTTTTTACCTTCCTGATATTTTTTGTTCTATTATGTTTAGCGGAAATTTGCAAAGTTTAACGTTGTTTAAGAATTAACAAAGGTAAAATATTTTAGTTAATATGATATTGGAAAAAATAAAGACTAGCAGTTCAGTCATTACTGTTACAATGGTGACTATATGGATTAAAACAACATAAACTTTGGTGCTTTTTAAGTGCATTTATCAGTAAACAATAACAATTATTCAGGTTTCTGGTTAGGCGCAACATCCTAATAGTGTGCTGGAAAATAGACCACTCAATTTAAGGTAGAAAAAATTTAATTTTTAAAACGCAATTTTGGAAACAAATTTCGTAATATTTATTTTATCTAAAATACCTTGTTGGGGAGTTGATGGTCCAATACTTAGAGGGGTTTCCCCTTGTTGAGAAGTGGATGGCCCAACCCTTAGAGGTGTTTCCCCTTGTTGAGAAGTGGATGGCCCAACCCTTAGAGGTGTTTCCCCTCGTTGATAAGTGGATGGCCCGAGAAGTTGATGACATAGAAGTGCTTCACCTTGGATAGCAGATTGTGGCACCACCACTGTAACATTTATATAGTTTATATGATGCTTGAGAATGAAAAGACTATCACTTCCAAGTCATTACTATCACAATAGTGAATATATGAATTAAAACAATAAAAACTTTGGTGCTTTAAAAGTGCATTCAGTTGCGTATCCAAGGGGGGGTTTGGGGGTTCGGACCTAACCCCCCCCCCCCCCCCCCCCCTTTCGTAAGTGACATTATCGTATTTTGTCGTTTTCGTCAGAGTTTTACTCACCGTCCGAAGCTGCGTGTTTTAAATGTAATTGGGCCACGCGTCTCAAGCTAATGCAAAACCAAAATCAAACGCAAAACGCCGTTTTTCGTCTTTTGTTTGGTCGACCGTAAACGCTTGATAATTTTTCTCTTTCGCCTTTCGTTATTCGTTCGAGTTGGCTATTCAGCAAGTGTGTGTTCGACAATTAATAATATAAATCAACCGGTTTCCGCCTTTTCTCTCTGAAAACATTTGAGTTAGACGGTAATTTAAAAGAAATGCCGTTATACCAAATAAAAATCGCGCGCGCTTCGCTCGCCAGGTGCGCCCAGTCTTAAAACGGTTATCAAACGCTGAACTAAATTTACTAACTATTAAAGTTGTGCCGTTTCTTCGAAGTAGTTTTATATGTCGCGCTAACCGAAAAACATCTGGGAAAAACGATCTCCGTTTAGTATTGCACGTGGCGACAGACGTGCTTGTAATATAGCCTAGTCCCGTACTTGGATCTACCAAAATCAATCACACATATTTCATGGTCTTGGTTTAGTTTTTCGCCTGAAGTTAACGATTGCACACTAAGCGGTTTCGCAGTTGGCGCCTGGCAGGATTGTCGACAACGCACTTGTTCGCTTTGCGTCTAATTTTCGCTTTTGCTTGACGTTAATTGGCTCTTTCGGATGATTTGTTTTCTTGTTTATGACAACATTACCATCGCTATTTTATGACGTCAGTAACGTCAGACGAAAAAACAACGGGGAATTCTCTAAGTTGAAAATTCGGAACCCCCCCATTTTGAATTTCTGGATACGCCCCTGAGTGCATTTATCAGTAAACTTCAAGTTTCTGGTTAAGAGCAACATCCTAAAAGTGTGCTGGAAAATATACCAAGTCAATTTAAGGTAGAAAAACTTTAATCTTTAAGACGCAGTTTTGCAACAAATTGACACTGGTCTAGAACAGTGCGCAACCTTTTCCACTTGCGGCACACAAACAGAGATAAAACCATTTGTGAACGTCGCGGCACACCGGTTGCTGAGCACTGGTCTATAGAATCCTAACACAACGCACATTATTTGGGTTAGGGTGCGGGTTAGCGTTTGGGTTAGGGTGGGTCAAGTATTAATATTAAGTAAATATAATAATACTTGGCCCACTGTTACGACTTTACTAGTAATTCTAGAAAATTACCTAGGCCTCCTGTAAAGTCGCTGTGAGTTCTTATTTTCGGGCATTAGATAACCTACCAAAGAGAACTTATATTAAAGACCACAACAAGAAAACCCAATGTACAGATGTATTGGTTGCAAGAGTAGAATATTACCACACCACAAACAATAATGACACTTAGACACACACAATTACTTACAAAGGCGACAGACAGAGCATAATGAAACTTAAAGTTTTACTCGCTAATTTCACAAGGCTACACCCAGACGTCTCTCTCCGCTGTAGGCGGTGAGCCGCTCGTAATATACGCTAAAACAAAACTCCTTTTCACGGGAACCGACGCGCTCCCGGAAACCCCAGGCCTGCCTTACAGGGCGGCCGTTTCGTGGAAAGATAACATTGGGCGGACCTTTTAGTGAGAAGTTAAACCGCGCCGGAAAACAAGCGATAAATAATCGTGAGATTTGCAGAAATGTTTGGAGACAGGAAAAAACATGTCCAAAATCCAATTAACGGCGAACGCCACAGCGCACAAGAATATTACGTTAATATACAATTATACATGTCTCGAAATGCGAAAACCTAATTCCTAGCCCTACATTTAAGAACAAAGGCGCAAAATTAATAATGAATGTTAGAATTTACAGTCGGCGTAATTAGCAACCGGTGATAATTTTGTAGTGCTAATTAAGCACGTAACACCCACCCACACTCAAACTCTAGCCCGCACCTTAACCCAAATATTGTGCGTTGATTTAAGGATTGTGGTAGAATTCTAAACCAGCGCTGGTCACTAATTTTCCCATATGTTAAAGTAGCGAAGTGCACTTTTTAAACTTGAGTACACCCGGTCACCTCAATTTTTTGGCTCTGTACGCACAAGATTTAGTAGAGATGTGCCAACAAATTTCCTAATATTTATTTTATCTAAAATACCTTGTTGGGAAGATAATGGACCAACACTTAGAGGGGTTTCCCCTTGTTGAGAATTTGATGGCCCGAGAAGTTGATGACATAGAGGTGCTTCACCTTGGATAGCAGATTGTGGCACCACCACTGTAACATTTATATAGTTTATATGATGCTTGAGAATGAAAACACTATCAGTTCCAAGTCATTCCTATCACAATAGTGACTATATGAATTAAAACAATAAAAACTTTGGTGCTTTAAAAGTGCATTTATAAGTAAACAACAACAATTATTCAGGATTCTGGTTAGGAGCAACATCCTAATAGTGTGCTGGAAAATAGACCACTTAATTTAAGGTAGAAAAACTTTAATATTTAAATCGCACTTTTGTTAACAAATTTCCTAATATTTATTTTATCTGAAATACCTTGTTGAGAAGTTGATGGTCCAATACTGAGAGGGGTTTCCCCTTGAATAGCAGATTGTTGTACTACAACTGTAACATTCTGTTGAATGCTTAGTTGCTGATGTACCGTCTGGTGCTGGATACTGGCCTGTTGTTGTAGTCCTTCTACTGCCTGATGTTGTATCATCGCATGTTGCTGTTGTAGTCCTTCTACTGCCTGATGTTGTATCATCGCATGTTGCTGTTGTAGTCCTTCTACTGCCTGATGTTGTATCATCGCATGCTGATGTTGCAGCCCACTCACATCTTGACGTTGGATAACAGCTCGTTGTTGTTGTAGATCTTCTACGTTCTGACGGTTTATTTGTGCTCTCTGTTCGTGCATTCCTGCAACAGTCTGATGTTCGATTCTAGCATCTTGGTGTTCGATTTGTTGATCGCCAGCAATAAAGTTCTACATAAAATATTTAAAATATTTGTAATTAGAAAAAAATATAATTTTAATATAAATGTTTAGCCTAATATAATTTAAACATTTCATACCACGTAGTAAAATAAATTTTAATTCCAACATTTTATTCATATTTTTCTGAGCAAAGGTATGTAAGAAAAATAAAGGATATAATTATGTTCTGCACGCGTGAAAGATGTGACTATTTGAGGCTAAAAAAGCGATATCTTGCTTAGTTAGGTTGATTTATAAGTTTCCAATTACATTGATAAAGAAACTAAGATTTAAAACAAATTCAACTTACTTCACAAGTGATGTTGGTTGTGTTTTCTTCAGCCATTTTTAAATACACAAGTTGAAACAATATATTATTTACATTATCTAAACAAACAGTAAGCATTGTGTGTTAGGGTTAGGGTTATATACAAGTTCTAATTACTTATGGCTTAACCCTTTTCTAAACATAAACTAGCAAAAATGATAAATTTGCAAAAAACAATGATAACAATTAACAACTGAAGCCAAGCGGCAGAATCAGTATTCGTCCGATAATATCGGAGCCGACACACGATACCAAGTGGTATTATCTGTACTCGTCCGATATTTTCGGAGTCCATACACGATACGAAGTGGAAGTATCGGTACTCGTCCGATAATATCGGAGCCGATACACGATACTAAGAGACAGTATCGGTACTCGTCCGATAATATCGGATTCGATACACGATACCAAGTGGTAGTATCGGTACTCGTCTGATAATATCGGATTCGAAGCCAATACACGATACCAAGTGGTAGTATCGGTACTCGTCTGATAATATCGGATTCGAAGCCAATACACGATACCAAGTGGTAGTATCGGTACTCGTTCGATAATATCGGAGCCGATTCACGATACCAAGTGGTAGTATCGGTACTCGTCCGATAATATCACAATAGACATATATTTTTTAAGTGTTTAAAAAATAAGGTAATTTGGGTTGGGGGGATATTATGGGTTAAATTAAGGCCACGTTTGTAAGGTCTAGGGGTCAGTAGGTGTTCAATTTTAAGCTTTTGTAACTCACTCTTCCTAACCGTTGAGGGTTATTGGAGCAAGGAATATTTATATATTAGTTCAACTTTCTTTATTTGGAGATTAATGTTCAACAATTCCTTCAATTATGTCAAAAAGTGCATAAGTACTAAATCTAACACACAATATATTGGTCAACAAAAAAAAACAATGATAAACTGGCTAAATACATTAAAAAACTGCCGCATATTTAGATGTACAAAGACAAATTTAGATGCAGAATTAGGTCATGTCTGAACAAAAGAAAATAATTATAAGCAATGCTTTTAAATAATATTAGCTTACAAACATGAGAGAAACCTAATCATTATTGAAAAAAACAAGCATGTTATTTGCAGAACTTAATAAACCGAAAATCAGTTTGTTTAGATGTTATAATATGATAAATATATTTCACTAATAAAAGCATATAAGCATCGTTGATCCAGGTTGCGGATTGTACAGTGCACCACTTGCCTAGAACAATTGGTTTTTATTTTTTTTATTAGCGTACTTCTTGACTTATATTGTGTTATGTTTTTAGATACTGATGATGCTTTTAGTAGCGAAATATATTTATCATATTATAACATATAAACAAACTGATTTTAAAGTCCTGTATTAAGTTTTATCTTATAATTGATGTGCAACCAGTAGTTTGTTTTCATCATTCGGATTCAGGCAGATTCTGCTATTTGATAGAAAATTCTAATTATTAGCATGTTTTGTGATATGAAACCTTTTTACTTGATACAGTTTTATGGTTAAATTAAGATGCTCATACAGATAAAATATAATGTGAATCTACTAGATTGGGAGTTAGTAACTTTCCTTTACAATCTACAATTCAGTTTCGTTTATATTTTAATAGTTTACTAAATTATTACTCAACTCCGCTTTGTTCAACTAAGGTTGGTTCGGATATTAATATTTCTAGTATCTGGATAAAGGATATATCTGCATATTTGTACTTTAACCTTACCGGTTAACCCAGTGTTTCTTAATCAGGTGAATGGGTCACCCAGGGTGAATAAAATTTTTGCAGGGGTGAATAATGGTGAACCGGCAGAAATGGATGATAGCTTGCGAAACAACCTAAGTCATTTTGTGCTGTTATATATAAACGAGATAGTTTTATCTTATTATGAAAAACAGGGGTGAACAAAACTAAAAAAGTTTAAGAAGCACTGTTTTAACCTGAAAAAGCGATAATTATCAGACTATTAATCTTTCGCAATTTACGTCAAAAAATAATTGTTAAATAACCCGACAGTTACACAGTTTGTTATAAACATTATTACATGCCATAGAAATAAATATATCGCCCATTTAGAATATTTACTTTCTTATAAAGAACAACACATTCATTGTTAAATCATGTAAACGCGACTTGTGAGTCAAAAAGACACAAAATGAAGGGTGTGAATAATGATTGGATTAAGTTAGCAGTAGGTCAGTCATCAATCACTACCATCGCTCCTCCAGTATCTGACAGAAAGCAACACTTCTTGCCGCATTCTACAAATTATTGTCACTAAACCAGGGATTTTGGGCAAACATTCAACCTACAGGAGCTTTGGTGAAAACTGCCTGAAAAGATGAAAAAACAAACTGGCAACGTTCAAAGTGCCATTCGATTAATCGCTATCCAGATAGTACAAGCCTGGTTCCAACCCACATAGTGCAACTTGCCATGAAATCGATTTTCACAAACAGACAATGACAGTTATTGAACAGATGACAGATTGCAAAATATTATAGCACAGTAGGCCATCTTATTAATATAAAAGGGGGTGATGACCAGATAAATCTGCTTGGTGAGCTGGATCTGACCAACAGGTTACCAAACAATGTACTGCAATTAAAACCCAGCATTGCCTTGTTAAATATGGTATTTACAGATTTAATGCTTAAATGGGCTGCTATTGAACCAGCTACTACAACTTGTTGCATACCGAAATTAAACTGAGGTATACAACTAGGGATGCTCAAAGTAGAATATCGAATCCTTGGATTCGAATCCAGATGGGATTCGAATCCAATTCTGCCATTTATTTCGGGTAATTGGAACCGATATTATTTAATGTTTTACCGCGGATTGTTGTGCCTAATTGCACAAACGCGTGTGGTAAGTTGGCCTGTCGCCGCGGCGACCAATTTTTAGTGCTTGCTTTAAATGTAACCTCGTAGTGCAGTGTCAGCGTTTTTTCAGGCAACCAATTACCGCGTCTCGCGATAACGTTCGTCTAATAATTTAGTGTCAATCAAGCGTTATTGGGCGAGCGGCTAACGTGTAATGTCAGGTGTGGAGTTCGCAATTTCCCTAAATGCGTTAAGTTGCATAAGTAACATAGCGTTGCAAAACGTGCTGGCCGTCCACAAAATGCGCTATGGGGTTACTTCAGGTCAACTTTAGGCCAATTATTCAGGAAAGTTATGCAGTTATGCACAACGTAATTGTCAAGAATTCGTTATGTCAATAACAACTTTGTATTCTTTGCAGTACATCATTTGACTGCATAACAGATCATGTTAGTCAAAAAAGAAGCAATAAGACTTAACAATGCTTTCAAAATCAGGACCGAATTGCTTAAGACTTCTGTGAGCAATGTTGCATTTTCTCACTATTGGCAAAAATATAAGTTTTGGACACAACCTGGACAGTTGACATATTACAGTTTACAGAACGGCTTCAGATGACAGTTGTTAAGAATGTTAAACATATGAGAGAGTTTTTTAATTATAATGTACACATGTTAGAAAATTGTTTGGGCGATTTATTGCTGTGATTATGGGACCTGTAGGGTAGATTAAGATTAATCCCTTCCCCAAACAAAATCGAGTTTAAATAATTTAATAAAAATATACTAGGATTCGCTATTCTGGATTCGTTATTCTAGATTCGAAACCTATTATTCTAGAATACCTTGGGATTCTACTTTGAACATCCCTATATACAACCAAGAATGGTTTGCAAGGGTGGATGGTATACAGCTTGACCACTGACCAGTGCTGGTGGAGTTCGCCAGTAGGCGTATGCCATAATGTATTTTTCATTATAAGAATGCTTTAGGAAGTCAGCACATCTTGATCTATATACACCTGCTGATTTAATTTATTAGAATAACAACAGAAACCTTGGTTCTCAAACATTTTTAGCTAAAAAAAAGTTTACTGAACAAAAATCACAGGTAAATTAGTAACAGTTTTAGCATTTTTTGGTTATATAATGACCCCTCTAAGTTAGGAAAACTCACGTGGCAATAATCTGTACATTAATCCAATGAACTTCAACAAATATATTGTATACCCAAGTGTATAGCAGAACTAGGGTGCACAGCTGATAAAAGGTATACAAAGGCTATACAGATTAGGCGATAGATAGTTCAAATTGTGTCAAGGAGTGTGCGTACCAAAATTTTAAGAACTCTTTTTTTAAGCAATAGTGTTTCCACAAAGGTTTTATTTAAAGCAGGGGTTCCCAACCTTTTTTACACCGCGGCCCCCTTTTGAAAATTTGTGGAAATAAATGGCCCCTATTTTTTTAACTATTGAAAAAATTAGGAAACGTCATTTTAATAAAAAAAAAACGTTTATACAATTATCGGTAGTTAGGAATGATAAAACAATCCAATATAACATACAATACACATGATAGCACATTAATTAGTTATCGCATATTCAGTTAATGTGATGGTTGAGCCTGTTTTTGCCCTGAATGTCTTACTTGCTGGTTTAAGATAACTTTCATATTACTTTTAATATTTTTTGGTGGACCCTTGAAAAAGGCTCATGCCTCCCTAGGGGGGTTGGGGACCCTTGATTTAAAAAATCGCAAAAAAAAAACTTTAGCTAAATCCACATTATGCCCAGTTGCCATAATATTCCAAACGCAAATTAGCTATTAAATTAAATAAGCTTGTTTTGAATGCCTATTTTTTGTGGCCAGTGGAACAATAACATTATAAATTCAACAAATAAGTAAATAGCTTTGTTTTACTTTTAGTTCATTCCTGTTTGTGATTGTGAGGTGAATTTAGCCACTTACCTTTGCCGCAATAATTGACTTTACGTCATAATAAGCAGCTTGTGTTTGGATGTAAAGTGACGTCATATAGAGCGACGCGATGTTGAGAGCGAAGATTTGGCCTGGCATAACAAGGGAAGGTTGGCGAAGCGTCCAAACATTCAAGCAACCGACGTTTATACCACGTGACTATGAAGCGGACAAAAAATGGCGCCAATGCTCGGACAAAGAAGGTAGCTACACAAACGACTAACACACAGTAGAATTCGCACGAGAAACACCAAACATGTTGGCCGAATAAAAAATGCGGGTGAAAGTTGATTCAATCGACAAAGTCGTAAGTTTAAAACAGTTCGGAACAAACTTAACCTTCAGACGATTAGCGCGTATAAAAAATGGTTTTGAACTTTTATACCAATGCGAAAGGAATATTAATAACTGATCCCCGAATAATTTGCGGTCGAGTCATATCTCATTTTGAAGAGTAGACTCGTAGCTATCACCCTATGTAAGTCACTAAGGGCACATTTTAATTTAAGGGCCGAATATTACTGAATATGAATATTCATAAATATGAATATTAATATTTTCATGTTTTTTTTTAAAAAAGTCGACTTGCTGGCTAGCTTAGGTTGCTTTAAGTAATGTGTAAAAATTTCTAATCGATATCTTGTTTACTTCCGGAGATATTACGCAATGAATTTCGAGCTGCCAACTTCCCTTTGGTTGCGTAAGCCATGGACACAACATCCATGTTTGGACTAGGGACGTCCGGTAACTAGTGTTTTACTGATATAACTGATATTCTGGGCAAAAAGCACGACCGCCTGTTGCGATATTAAATGGCGTCATTACTGTTGTCAAACACCTTCTTTGACGCGTTAGTAGGCATGTTTAAAATACTTGCCGATAACCTTCGCCTAATCATGAAGTGTGCGTCGAATGCTGTTGGGCGAGTAACCAACCTGTAGCCCAGTGGTCGGCAAGCTGTGGGCCGCACAGTTATTTTTAGTGGGCCGGAGTTATTTTTAAATAGCTTACTATAACGTAGTTATGGGCCGCGTGATAGACATACATACATTGCACTTTATTTTAAAAGTTGGTGTGGCAAGAAGTTTTAAACTGGCTCAGCTTGGAAAGGCCCGCGTGCCAAATGTGGCTCTGAGAGTCAAACTTTGTTTTTGCTAACATTAACTTTTAGTGCGAACTTTTCAGGAGATTACGGGTGCCACCTTTCAGCCGTGGAAATGATTGTTTTCGTTTTGCGCGATAAACTTGGTTCAGTTGTATAATACCACACCGGTTAGCTCGAAAACAACACGTTTCTTAAACTGCGACGCGCACTCTAGCGCCACCAGGAGAGCGCTGCTCACAGTCGTGTATTTTCGACTCTGGGAAAGTAAAAGCTACTATAATTGATTTCAAACAATATTCGAGTCCTTTCATGTGCCATATGCATCTTCACTGGGCCTCTAAAAACAGTACTTTAGGCCGCGACAAAAATGCCGAACAGTGATGTAGCCTAATGCCAGCTAAACAAAGTTTGCAATTTTCTTAAAAACCTCGTTAAAAGCAAGCATGGTGCAGGGTTACTTGAAGTCAATTTTAGACCAATATTCAGCGAGGTTATGGTCAGCGTATTGCTCAAGTAATAGTAACGCATTAACAAAACGAAAATCGAGAAATCATCTCGACGAATGTAGTGACATCGCTTGGCTCAGCACAAAAACAGAGCCGACTCTAAAAAATACCTTTGTAATATGAAGCTTTGTATTGACTAACTATGTTAATTTAAATTAAAAAGACTGGTTTGTTATTTTTTTTAAAAATTACAGATTTTGTTAAATTTTTTTTTTTAAAACTAACATGACTTTCTATCGCCCATGACTATAACAACACACTATGGTGGCAATCTCCTCTCGCGCCACTAAATCGTCGCCCTGTTCCACTGTGCATTGTTTATTAATATTTTTAAAGTTGAAAGTTCATTGCCCAAATGGAGATTACCTTAGTAGGTCATCAGAACCTTGACAGGAGGATTGTAAGTTAAGATTGTAGATATCGTTTTTCCATGGGCGCACTTAATGAAAGACGAAATACATTACGGGGTTACTTAAGGTCAACCTTGGGATTATATCCGGTGGTGTTACACTTGATTGCCAAGCAATGGTAACGTATTGTAGTGTAGGTAAAGTTGTATTCTTTACAGACTCACCTAATTGTTTTACTATAACTATGAAAACAAACTTTTGCAATGCATTTAAAAATCATGGCAAGGTTTTTAAGTTTATTGTGTTGTATGCCGATTATTGCGTGGGCTAAAGTATTGAGCAACATTACGGTATTTTAACTATATGTTTTTTTGTTTACTTTTAATGTGAACATTATTTAAAAAAATAAACAATCATGACAAACATTTTAATAATGTGCAACTAATATCTGTTTCATAATTTGGTTGGTAAGTACAAAACGCTGGGAAAACATTTATTCTTTGACGCAAAATTTTGCCGCCTAATTATAATTTACTCCGCATAGGAATGAATAATTGACCGTTGGTTTTTGCCTCAGCGTTAATCAATATTGCATCTGAAGGGTGGGTACTATAGGGGTTTAGACTATATATATATATATATGTATATAGGATTGCTGGTTCATTGAAAGATGAAACACACAATAAAGAGCAACACCGGCTACAAAAGCAGTGTTCCCTCTCATTTTTTACATGTGCGCGGGTGTCCAAAATTTTGAACGTAAAAGTGCGAAATAGAACCTTTTTTTTATTTCCTTCATCTTTTTCTTGTCTTTAGTTTGCTGCTGACGTCATTATCCGCGGCGTAGATTGAGCTGAAGCGACGCGACAGATCACCCAACAACTGCTTGCTAGCAATTCAACGCACCTTGTCTTTCCTTTTGCTGTCAAAAGAATTATGGAAATTCATCTAAATTAAAAATTCTATCAAAATGTTGCCAGAAACAAAAAATATAATTTTGCGTACTTCTGTTTTGTTAACAAATATAATCTTTCAATATAGGGGCGACCGGGGATAGCGAGTACGCCGGGATACATCGGACAAGGCGTTTCCCGATGCAACAGGGCAAAGTGATTCATTTAAATTAAACCTCCTTGTCCACTCTAAACTTTCGCTGCTTTTTATTGAGAGGATTTGTTCTGCTATAAAATTATAGTGAAAATGTAGGTACAACAATAAAAGTAAAACTTTTTAAGTAAACCTGTAACGGTAAAATTTGTTTACCGATTGCCAAAATGAAAGTTTAGTGGTGGAGCTGGTAGAAGGATGACATTACTTAGAGAAATATACATCCTTTGTATATTATGCAGTGAGTTATGAGACATACATTTTCTTTGATTAAAATCGCGTGGTCGGGGAATACGCCGTGCACAAAATTTAAAGGATTTTAAGGGCGTGTCTGATAGTTTAAGTCAAAATATTGTCCCTAGGGATTTGGCTTTGTTGATCTAGAGCAGGGGTGTTCAAATGATTTCTGCCATGATCCACCACAGTCAAACCTGACAACATTATGATCCACCAAATGCGAATAGTAAACATATAGGACTCGCACCAAGATTGTTTCAGTGAGAAAAATGATGAGTTGGTTTAGACCAGGGGTCGGCAACCTTTTTCTAGTTTTTTTTTTACTAAACTCAGAAAGATCTTTGCGGGCCGCATAAAATGTTAACTGAGAATTGTGTTATTAAAATGTTAGAACAACTTTTAATGAGGAGGACCTTGGACTTTTTTTTTCACTTAAAAGCTTGTTTAATTACATTTAAGGGGGCAGTAAAGTGTTGCGCAAAGCGCGAAAAAAGGCGTTGTTTGGTTTAAAATTCGAGTCCACATCATCCATACTACTAATGTTAGTAGTATCGTCATCCATACTTCTAATGAAAAGTCTAATAAAGCTACATTAAGAAACGCGATAACTTCCATAGTTAATCTTGTTTATTTTTTGTTAACCTTTGTAAGTAGGGGCGCAATTTTTCAGGTATACCGGCATTTCTTTTAAATTTCATTTCTATTACATTGCCGAAAATAAAAAAATGTTAAAAAATATATGTCAAATATTTTTGAATACCTTTTCCGTCAAGGGCAACGAAGCGCTGATCTAGTTGACAGCATAAAAACGTAAACAAGCTGGACGTAGAAAGATCATTCGCGCGAAGCGCGAAAAATTTTCGCACTTTCGTAGTTAAAATATTCAAAAAGTATTTGAAATGGACTCGCATCCAGTTAGTCAAGAGGCGGCGGACCGAATGAATAACATTGGCGGGGCGCGTCCGGCCCGCGGGCCTTAGTTTGCCGACCCCTGTTATAGACTTTAGATCATACAATAGCATCGAATTGGGGCTTTCTGTCGCTTACTGATATCCTCAAACGCTCACAAAGATTAGCATTTGTGAGTCTCGTTCTATGCTTGATTTTTACAAAATTCATCAACACTGACAATTGGTATTCACATGAAAACACTGTAGAAAGTTTTCAAGACTACATTAGAAGATCCGCACAAAACGTTTAAAAGATCCGATCGCGATCCGCCATTTGAACATGACCGATCTAGGGTTTTATGGGGCGGCCATGGTTGGTTCTATAGATGGCGCCACAACGTTACGTCCTAACACAACCGAACAAATGTACGTTAAAACGTGACGTCATGGAGAAGTAAGACCAGCACATAGTTCCTTTGTTTAAGTTTTAGGTTGGAGAGAGGTTACTTTAATACAAAGGCTACACATTAGAAATATGTTATTTATTCACACACAGCGAAAAGTGAAAAAAATATTTGAAAGAGGGCCTTTGACCACGGAAATCAGCTGACGCGTATATGAACAATAAAACTTTGTTTAAAAGCTATTATTAACCTTGGGTAGTTGTATCATTACAAGTTATATTTCGAGCATAATGTTTGGAGGTTTAAGTTAGACGTAGTAAGATGTTGAAAATAAATTAAGCTATATCCAAAGAACCAACCTATTTAGTGAAGCAAAATTTCTACGCATTTGTATTTTTACAAAAGATTTAGAAAGAAACCGTACGAGCCATTGCCGATTTGTGCCCGCCGGACGGATGTTTTCGTTGCAACGGAGAGACTGAGTATTCCGCGCGTATCAAGAGGGGCGTTGCATTAAAGGGCGTATCCATAAATCCAAAAAGAGGAGTCCCGAAGTTTCAATTTAAGGAAATTCCCCATTTCCGCATGACGTTAATTATTAAAGAAATTAGCAAATAGTTACAGGTATGACGTCATACAATAGTGATTGTAATGACGTCATAAATAGGAAAAAAATAATCAGAAACAGCCAATTAGTGCCAAGTGAAAGCGAGCCTTTAGACGCAAAGCGAACACGTGCGTTATCGACAATCCTGCCAGGCGCCAGCTGCGAAACCGCTTAGTGTGCGATCGTTCATGAGTACTTCATGAGTAAATCGAAAACAAGTGAAATATATGTGATTGATTTTGGTAGATCCATGTACGGGACTACGCTAAATCACAAGCACGTCTTTCGCCACCTGCAACACTAGAGGATCTGCTTCAGTTAGAAAAATTTCCCTGTTACACCAACATAAGAAACTAGACGGGGCGCGGTTGTTGTATATTTTCAGGGCTTGGTATTTATGTTCAATTTAAATTTTTTTTTCAAAAATAATCTCGCTTATCGTTAACAGTAAGCAGTTTCCCCTTTAAAACAGGATTCTTAGGGGGAACTCCGTTAGACCCCGGGATTACGTGTTGATGCACCAACCTGAGAATAATTTGATAGCGCTTAAGGTAAAAGCTTAATGGTCTCTTACAGTATGGTTTGGCAAAGTTTGCAAAGTATCGCGTTTAGTGCGGCGGTTTAACAGTAAGCGACATTTTTTTTGATTTTTGTTTTGCCGGACGCAGTTTGGGAGCGGGACTAAGTGTTTTCTTGAATATTACGCAAGGCAAGTAACTTACAGCAACGCGAACATAGCAGCTGGAATCAAACTGGTAAATACTTATTTAACCTTGACAAATCCAGAATTTTTTCTAATACCATATAAAATACCTCACATACTCGAAAAAAGAACCATGCTCGTATAATACTAATTCAAGCACTTGTTTGGTCGTATATAGCTCTAATAAAACCTATTTAAGCACTTTTTTGTGGCGTTTTACTTAATTTATCGCCGGTCGTAATTAACATGGCGTTTACCTTAATTAACATAGAACATTGAAAAGCTTATGCTCCCATATAAGGCAGTGGTTCCTTACCGGGGTGCCGCGGAACCCTGGGGTGACATTTCTAATGCCCAAGGGTGCCGAGAGATATTTAGGAATCTTTAACTCATACAACTTTTTGTAAGATTAGAGTGGAACAATTCCAACTATAACTTCCTACGTTGTGTAGAGTTGATGTGTGTTGTTCCAGAATTTTAAACGCTGTAAGCAGTGTTTGTTATGCTCGGCAGGTTTTGATTCTGTACTGTTTATTTTTCTGCAAATTAATGCGTAAATATTTCGTTAGGTATGGTGATAAAAATTGAGTCATTGTTAAATAGGTATATGTTTCATGTGGAGTTCGTTAATAAACCTTAGTTCGAGTCCCGAGTCCTGCTCCGACTCTACAGCCTGTATTCCACCTCTGTACGGTGGATATTCAGCAACCCACTGATAGTGCCAAAACATGGTTGGAAAGTATCCACCAAATGCTATTTGACCTCTTCAATTTACAGTCAGCGCCATATCTGTTTCGTAATGTGGCGCATGTATTATTTTCTTAAGTAATTTGCGGAAAACTAAACAAAAGTTGATAATGAAGCATTAAAACAACCAGCACAACAAAATTGTATCCACTTTCAATTTTTGTTAGTGCGTTGTCTGTTTGGATGAACACACAATTGATGTTCGAGCAGTTTATTGTATTTAAGCAGCAACATGTTCAATTTAATTCCTACTATTACTCAACGAGTCTTATAAATTATTACATAACAATAAGTTAAGCAAATCATTGGAAACTTTAAGCTAATGATATTGGAAAATACTATTTAGAAAGTAAACAAATCAAATCCATTGTGTAAAACCAGTGATTTTCGACCAATGGTGTGTAGCACGAAAAATTTGTCAAATTAATAATTTCTTGCTGACAGCAGTTGAAAATCACTGCCCTAGAGGTCCGCGAAACAGTTTTATGTGGGCCGTGAGTCAATGATGATCTTTATCAAGGCAAAAAATTAAAACAGGTAAGAAAGAGGTATCTGAAATTATTGTGATCTCCTACGCCAGGGATGGCGAACCTTTTCATCGCGCGGGTCACTAACACGACCTTAATCCTTACAAAATGCACAAGTGGGTCATATATTTATAACTATATGCTAATTTTACGCGAAACTTTGCTGCTGCGTCGTTTTAAGTGTTATTGTCTAGGCCAGTGTTTTCCAAACTTTTTTATTCTGTGGCTCAAATTTTGTTTATAAAACAGTTCGCGGCCCAGCACCATGTGTCGTAAACCTTTCTTGTACGACCTTTAGCCCATTTTCCAAATAAGAAATATCGCCCTGGTTAATATATTAAGTGAAATTAATTCTAACAATAACTGAATAATCCTGTTTACCTTTTATCAACAGACTGAACTTAAAAAGTGAATTGCCGTGTTAACTGCGTAGCAAAAAAACATAAGTGAGATACCAACTGACTCTTGGAGGCGGCAATGTATTTAGTATCTTTCATTCGTTATTTTGTGACAAATATTTTCATATTTTTCTATATTTCTCACGCGATGACTAGTGCACATCAAATAAGACCAGCTTTACCAATAAGAATTTTGTTTCCACTTGATTCTAATTCTATTTAAGAAGTCAGTAAAGGTGAAATGCGTTTGTTTCGTTCAAACTTGAGCGTTTTCGTTTGAATAGTTCTATGGCCCACTAAACATGGCCTTGTGGCCCACTACTCGGCCATGGCCCACAGTTTGGGAACCACTGGCCAAGGCTAATAATAATTTAATGTTTTGGGCCAAATTCGGATTCCCACGAAAAGCAAGAACCAAATAGTTAACAAACGCTTCAGTATTTTTTATAGGATTGCAGGAGTTCAGCAGAAAGCTTTTCAGCTTGGTACATCCAGATTTTTCAGAATTTTTAGTTTGCAAACTCCTTATTTTTCCTAAAGAATCGAAACCCTTTACATTTTACAGCGAAAATGCTTTAAGATGTCTGCTTTTCTGCTCGCATTTGTTGAAGTGCAGTTAAAGCAGGCCTACTCATCATCCTTAAGACACTTTTGCATGGCTATCTGACTAAGAATTCTTTATTTACATTATCCTTTGCTGAAAATGAATGGTAACATTTCGGTATTTCTAGACAGATAAGTGGGTCACTAAAAATGTGTGGTGTCAGTGGTTCGCCATCCCTGTCCTACGCAAATGTAAGTTCAAAAGCGGGCGTCAAACTCAGGCTCGACCCAAAGTAGGGCCGCCATAAACTCACCACATTTTTGTTGTTTTAGTACGGTTTTTGTATTTCGTTTTCCTTACAATAAGATAACATTAACATACGTGACTAAATACATAGAAAAGACAAGCTCTTGTTTCTTCTGCATAAAAAAGGTGTTTTAGCTCTCAAGAGCTGCTATAGGTTTTAAAGGTTTCAGCAAATATTTACTTCTGGATTTCGATGCAATCAACGAACCAGGCTTTGCGCAATTTTGTAAGTTAGCTTCCCTTTTCCATTTCATGGCTTGGTAAAGTTAAAATAGGTGAACAGTATAAGTGGTAAGTTTGAACTGCGCACGTGACCCACTAGCGGCCATTGCTCGCATCACGTTTGAGTGTTGTTCGCTGATTGCAGATATTGCAGTGCAAGGTTCGGCGTAACAGTTAGTGCGATGCACCACGACCAAAGTGCGTCGCTTATCGCAAATTTTCAAGTGTTTTCGGCAAACATTTCGTCTGGAGCTTTGAGAGGTTTGCAAACACTGACGTGGCGCTTTGCTTCATTTATCGCCGGTCGTAATTATAACGGTGTTTACCTTAATTAACAAAGAAAAATGAAAAGCTTATGCTTCCATATAAGGTATGGTTTGATCAGTTGGTGTGCAAACAGTACGAGCCACGCCCGGTGATAAACCAACCTCCTTACACCTAATACAGCCACAGTCACAACATCGAC
Organism: Ascidiella aspersa; assembly: GCF_963924565.1. Classification (NCBI taxonomy): domain Eukaryota; kingdom Metazoa; phylum Chordata; class Ascidiacea; order Phlebobranchia; family Ascidiidae; genus Ascidiella; species Ascidiella aspersa. The sequence goes on along the minus strand of NC_139448.1, from coordinate 721,357 downwards.
AATAGCAGGTTTCACATGGGAGGCATACTAGGAGTTAAATGTGAATACATAACTATATAAAATCTACCATGTTATTTGAAAACTACAATATTAATGACCACATTTATAAGCTTGCCTTCAATAGAATAAAGAATATATTAGATAAATTTTGTGCGCTAACTCTTACGTAACACCATAAGACAAGATATAAAATGTTTGTCATTTACGTTGCCCGAAGTAAAGACCCTTCCTAAATAATTCCACGCAAAATCAACGAGCAAAGTACGTTATCGCTCACTCACAGATTCTCATAACTTTTCATCAATTCGCCATCTATAATATATTCCGTAGTTTCATCATTTCAATAAGCAAAGTTAATTCACCGAACCTGGTGAATTTGATGAATCTTATATTTGAGTTGAGGTGCGTTAAGTCCATAAACAGACGCTTGGGCTCGGGTGTTAACGGGTTAAGGTTTTAGTTAAATACAATTAAATTAATTTGTAGATACAGCTTCCTATAGAGCCGACCTGGGCAACATACGGCCCGCGGGTCGGATCCGGCCCGCCAAGCATTTTAACCCGGATTGCAGCTTACGTTTTTAACCTTAACTTTTGGTCAACGCGCCCAATAACTTGATAAACGCCAATATATTAAGCAATGTAGATTTTTTATTTGTGCTCAATACGCATCCCCTCTAAATCTTAATTAAAGTTGCATTTTAAAACAAATATAAAAGTCTCCTTTTTTTCAAGCTTCGCGCCTTGTCGTTATTTCTTTAAATTCGACTTAAATTGCACATTTGTGCACAACCCTAAAAGTAATAACAATTCGTTAGCTTATTTGTTTTATAGCGTCAGAGTATGACGTCATATTGCGTGTATTTGAGATCCTTTTTTGACCTTTCCCGCCACAACTTTTAGGTTTCTCAAGCGGCCGGCGGCTAAAAGTAATTTCCCACCCCTGCTATAGAGCAAGGGTTGGCAAACCTCTTCCTAGTCACGGGCCAGAAAGGTCTTGACGGGCCGTAATAAATTTCAACTATTGCTTTCGTTAAAACGTGTAGTTTTAAGCGTTTTGTTATGACAACTTTTAATCAGGGGCTGACCTAGGAGTTTTTGCATTGGGAAATAGGTCGAGTTAACCTACATTTTAAGAAAAACATGCATTTGTGTGGTTTTCGTAGTTTGCCGGCCTCTGCTATAGAGGTTATATAATGTATTTACTCTCTGTGGGACTGAGATTTCAAACATGGCAATATATAATATTGTCAAAACGTGACGTCATAAATCCTAATCCAATAGTTTAGGTAGTTGTCTCTCGAACTTGTGTTCAAATGTGAGGCGGAATACGCTCAAGTAGTTTGCTATGGAAACACACAATAAGACCTGGAAAGCAACAATATCTAAGCAGAATAACCTACAATACCAAATACCATAGTATTAAGACCAACGACATAATAATGCCGAATGCACAGTAATATCCACCGCTGAATAAGAACTAAATCGTCTGAATAAGACCTAAATCTGTCGGAATCTATTATTATAAATGGCGCAAAATTTAGGAAGAGTTCGCAAAATATCGCATTTAATGCGGCGGTTTTAATAGTAACCACTTTTCTTAGTTTCAAACGAGATTTTACTTACGTTGGACGCAACATGGTACAGGGATTACGAAATCGCTTGAATATCACGCAATGCGAACAATGGCTGCATTGTGTGCTCTAGTCGAGCATAGTGTCGTGCCATTACAGAAACAACAGAAATTTAAACGGACTGGTTACAACGTAATATACACAGTGTTAAAGAGCCCACGTCATAATAAATTGCTTTTTTTTATGTTACGCCTAACCACGGTCTTATTTATCAAGATGATTATGGCAAATAGGTTGTGCGGGCCATTAAACCTACAGCAGAATGGCTGCACAGAAACCACGTAAAAATTGCACCAAGCCCGATAAGCGTGTACACGGCGTTTATCTTTGAAAACAAAGGAAGAAAATCACTTACTAAATTAATTTGGCTGGAATTGCATTATTATTGCAAAGTGTCACGGTGATACCCTATGGACGAATGGAAAAGTCAATAAAAATACCATTAAATCACGCGAATTTTTAAACACGGCAAAAGTTCTTTAAATTATTGATATTAAAATAAAATATAAACTCGACAGTCGGACGAATGTCTAACCATCTGCACTCGCCCGGACGAAATAACACTCGCCAAAAATGTTGACACGCTGTCTGCAAATTTCTCCCCAGCTGACTTTACAAATGATACAACTTGCATTCTATTTCGGCGCATATAGTCCTTGTTTGGCTTGTCTTGATTGTTTACCACAGTATTAAATACGCAGAACTTTTTACCACGTGCTATGCGTTTGTTCATCTCGTTTTTGTATTTGCGCAAGCGTGTATTTTTGGCGATTTACGCATTAATTAACCTTCAGTTTGGGGCGTTAAACAGCGAACTATTTTGTCCAAGCCACACGCCAGGAGCAAATTTCACTCTCAATGGCGAGCGCAAAATCTTAACCCTGCTTTTGATGTCATGTTCATATTAAAGAGACGGAAAAGATTTGCATGCAACGCAAATAAAAGGGAAATTTGTGATTTTAGAAATTGTTATTGAAAGCATGGCGCCTTTGGCTGAAGAGATTCTATAAAAACGGACTGTAAGGTAATATTCCCCCAATTACGTAGCCAAAAAAGGTAAAAAAATAGTTTTGGACGCATGGCCGCGGATTTCTCAGCCGTTACTGCACAAATAAATGTCACTAACCTGGGTTTTCACATTTGAAGATGTGTGAGGAAGTCACAGCAACACGTCATCACGGTGTTACGTCATCATGATGTTACGTCATCCATCATGAAGCAAGCAACTCATCTTAGCTTGATATCTTCTCATTTGTTGAACGGGAATCTTTAACAAATTAACAAAAATATGTATTTGGTGAGCACTACAGCCACAAATCAATACAATTTTGCAAGAAATCATTATTCTCCAACCCTGCCGTCATATGTTTAAGATTATAACGGAAAAAATGGTTTTGGTTTGCTTGGTATGTTTCAGACCGGTTTTTGTCCGAAGCTGTATAGAAAAAGTGTCCATCGTGGAACTTTTAAAATTTCAGACATAAAGGGGCATGTGGGTGCGATTAAGATGTTTAAAAGTCCGCCCACCTAGGGGCCTTTAATTTGGCGGACAAAACACTCTCTGTAGCTATCCACTTTCTAGAACATTAAATTATGAGGAGATAGAAACCCAGCTGAAACATGAACATCACGTCTACAAAATATCCCTTAGGTGATGAATTGTCACATTTCTATTCCTCAAATATATATTTCTCTGTACTTTACTGTGGGTTGGGTCATGAATGCAGCGATGTGTCCCCAAGAGATTTAAATAACAGTAAGTTTGATGTGGTGTTAACTGCGCACGTGACCCACTAGCGGCCATTGCTCGCATCACGTTTGAGTGTTGTTCGCTGATTGCAGATATTGCAGTGCAAGGTTCGTCCGTAACAGTTAGTGCGATGCTCCACGACCAAAGTGCGTCGCTTATCGCAAATTTTCAAGTGTTTTCGGCAAACATTTCGTCTGCTGGAGCTTTGAGAGGTTTGCAAACACTGACGTGGCGCTTTGCTTCATTTATCGCCGGTCGTAATTATAACGGTGTTTACTTAATTAACACAGAACAATGTAGCTTTATGCTTCCATATAAGGTATGGTTTGATCAGTTGGTGTGCAAACAATCCGAGCCACGCCCGGTGATAAACCAACCTCCTTACACCTAACACAGCCACCCTCACAACATCGACAATAGCAGATTTCACATGGGAGGCACACTAGGAGTTGAATGTGAATACATAACTATATAAAATCTACCATGTTATTTGAAAACTACAATATTAATGACCACATTTATAAGCTTGCCTTCAATAGAATAAAGAATATATTAGATAAATTTTGTGCGCTAACTCTTACGTAACACCATAAGACAATATATAAAATGTTTGTCATTTACGATGCCCGAAGTAAAGACCCTTCCTAAATAATTCCACGCAAAATCAACGAGCAAAGTACGTTATCACTCACTCACAGATTCTCATAACTTTTCATCAATTCGCCATCTATAATATATTCCGCAGTTTTATCATTTCAATAAGCAAAGTTAATTCACCGAACCTGGTGAATTTGATGAATCTTATATTTGAGTTGAGGTGCGTTATATCCATAAACAGACGCTTGGGCTCGGGTGTTAACGGGTTAAGGTTTTAGTTAAATACAATTAAATTAATTTGTAGATACAGCTTCCTATAGAGCCGACCTGGGCAACATACGGCCCGCGGGTCGGATCCGGCCCGCCAAACAGTTTAACCCGGATTGCAGCTTACGTTTTTAACCTTAACTTTTGGTCAACGCGCCCAATAACAGCTTTTTTATTTGTGCTCAATACGCATCCCCTCTAAATCTTAATTAAAGCTGCATTTTAAAACAAATATAAAAGTCTCCTTTTTTTCAAGCTTCGCGCCTTGTCGTTATTTCTTTAAATTCGGCTTAAATTGCACATTTGTTCACAACCCTAAAAGTAATAACAAGTTCGTTAGCTTATTTGTTTTATAGCGTCAGAGTATGACGTCATATTGCGCGTATTTGAGATCCTATTTTGACCTGGCCCGCCACAACTTTTAGGTTTAACAAGCGGCCGGCGGCTAAAAGAAATTGCCCACCCCTGCTATAGAGCAAGGGTTGGCAAACCTCTTCCTAGTCGCGGGCCAGAAAGGTCTTGACGGGCCGTAATAAATTTCAACTATTGCTTTCGTTAAAACGTGTAGTTTTAAGCGTTTTGTTATGACAACTTTTAATCAGGGGCTGACCTAGGAGTTTTTGCATTGGGAAATAGGTCGAGTTAGCCTACATTTTAAGAAAAACATGCATTTGTGTGGTTTTCGTAGTTTGCCGGCCTCTGCTATAGAGGTTATATAATGTATTTACTCTCTGTGGGGCTGAAATTTCAAACATGGCAATATATAATATCGTCAAAACGTGACGTCATAAATCCTAATCCAATAGTTTAGCTAGTTGTCTGTGGACTCGTTCTTAAATGTGAGGCGGAATACGCTCAAGTAGTGTGCTATGGAAACACACAATAAGACCCGGAAAGCAACAATATCTAAGCAGAATAACCTACAATACCAAATACCGTAGTATTAAGACCAACGACATAATAATGCCGAATGCACAGTGATATCCACCGCAGAATAAGACCTAAATCTGTCGGAATCTATTATTATAAATGGCGCAAAATTTAGGAAGAGTTCGCAAAACATCGCATTTAATGCGGCGGTTTAATAGTAACCAATTTTTAGTTTCAAACGAGATTTTACTTACGTTGGACGCAACATGGTACAGGGATTACGTATTCGCTTGAATATCACGCAATGCGAACAATGGCTGCGTTGTGTGCTCTATAGTCGAGCATAGTGTCGTGCCATTACAAAAACAACAGCAATTTAAACGGACTGGTTACAACGTAATATACATAGTGTTAAACAGCCCACGTCATAATAAATTGCTTTTTTTTATGTTACGCCTAACCACGGTCTTATTTATCAAGATGATTATAGCAAACAGGTTGTGAGGGCCATTAAACCTACAGCAGAATGGCTGCACAGAAACCACGTAAAAATTGCACCAAGCCCGATAAGCATGTACACGGCGTTTATCTTTGAAAACAAAGGAAGAAAATCACTTACTGAATTAATTTGGCTGGAATTGCATTATTGCAAAGTGTCACGGTGATAGCCTATGGACGAATGGAAAAGTCAATAAAAATACCATTGAATCAGGCGAATTTTTTAAACACGGCAAAAATTCTTTTAATTATTGATATTAAAATAAAATATAAACTCGACAGTCGGGCGAATGTCTAACCATCTGCACTCGCCCGGACGAAATAACACTCGCCAAAAATGTTGACACGCTGTCTGCAAATTTCTCCCCAGCTGACTTCACAAATGATACAACTTGCATTTCTATTTCGGCCCATATAGTTCTTGTTTGGCTTGTCTTGATTGTTTAACACAGTATTAAAAACGCAGAACTTTTTACCACGTGCTATGCGTTTGTTTGTCTCGTTTCTGTATTTGCGCAAGCGTGTATTGTTGGCGATTTACGCATTAATTAACCTTCAGTTTTTGGCGTTAAACAGCGACCTACTTTGCTTAAGGCACTCGCCTGTGGTAAATTACACTCTCAATGGCGAGCGCAAAATCTTAACCCTGCTTTTGATGACATGTTCATATTAAAGAGACGAAAAGATTTGCATGCAACGCAAATAAAAGGGAAATCTGTGATTTTACAAATTGGTATTGAAAGCATGGAGCCTTTGGCTGAAGAGATTCTATAAAAACGGACTTTAAGGTACATAATATACTCTCAATTTCGTAGCCAAAAAAGGTAAAAAAATAGTTTTGGACGCATGGCCGCGGATTTCTCAGCCATTACTACACAAATAAATGTCACTAACCTGGGTTTTACATTTGGAGATGTGTTGGTGAGTCACGGCAACACGTCATCATGGTGTTACGTCATCCATCATGAAGCAAGCAACTCATCTTAGCTTGATATATTTTCATTTGTTGAACGGGAATCTTTAACAAATTAATAAAAATATGTGTTTCGTGGTCAATACAGCAACAGATCAATATAATTTTGAAAGAAGTCACTATTCTCCAACCCTGCCGTCATATGTTTAAGATTATAACGGAAAAAAGGTTTTGGTTTGCTTGGTATGTTTCAGACCGGTTTTTGTCCGAAGCTTTATTGAAAAAGTGTCCATCGTGGAACTTTTAAAATTTCAGACATAGAGGGGCATGTGGGTGCGATTAAGATGTTTAAAAGTCCGCCCACCTAGGGGCTTTAATTTGGCGGACAAAACACTCTCTGTAGCTATCCACTTCTAGTTGCACTTTGTTTTTACTGTGAGCATAAATCATGAGGAGATAGAAACCCAGCTGAAATATGAACATCACGTCTACAAAATATCCCTTAGGTGATAAATTGTCACATTTCTATTCCCCTCAAATATATATTTGTCTGTACTTTACTGTGGGTTGGGTCATGAATACAGCGATGTGCCCCCAAGAAGTTTTAAATAACAGTAAGTTTGATGTGGTGTTAACTGCGGACGTGACCCACTAGCGGCCATTGCTCATATCACGTTTGAGTGTTGTTCGCTGATTGCAGATATTGCAATGCAAGGCTCGCCGTAACAGTCAGTGCGATGCTCCACGACCAAAGTGCGTCACTTATCACAAATTTTCAAGTGTTTTTGGCAAACATTTCGTCTGGAACATTGAGAGGTTTGCAAACACTGACGTGGCGCTTTGCTTCATTTATCGCCGGCCATTATTATCGTGGCAGCAGACGCCATAACTTCGCCCAAGCACAAACATTCCCACAAAACGCTAACATACTAGATGTGGCGACAGATTTTACAATTACGTAGTTAAAATAAACAATAAATATGGGAAGGGCTCCCAGTTTGCAAAAGAGGTGGCGTGCCGGTTTTTTACATTGGTGGTTGGTAGTTTGGCGACCCGTGCTAAAGAACAGTGCCCCGCAACCTTTTTCAACTTTCGTCACACCAACAGAGCGGAAGCAACTCGGCGCCGCACCTACACATAAACGCGTAGCTTTTTTCACCACACGCGATACACTAGTTCGTTTTTTGATGGTTGCGCAACCGTGTAGACCTACTGTTAGCGATTCACGCAATATTAACCTCAGTTTCTGGCGTAAAACAGAAACCCACAGTTGCTTAATGCACTCGCCTGGGGCAAATTACGCTCTCAATGGGAGCACAAAACCTTAGCCATACGTTTGATGAGGTTAAATCATGGCGCCTTTTGCTGAAGAGATTCTACAAAAACTGACGAACACATTTTAGAAAGTAACGTGATATTTGCGCAATTTCGTAGTCAAAAATCAAAAGATTAGTTTTGGAGGCATGGCCGCGAATTTCTCAGCCATTACTGCACAAATAAATGTCACTTACCACCGGTTTTCACATTTGGAGAGGTGTGAGGAAGTCACAGCAACACGTCATCACGGTGTTACGTCATCCATCATGAAGCAAGCAACTCATCTTAGCTTCATACCCTCTCATTTGTTGAACGGGAATCTTTAGTAAATTAATAAAAATATGTATTTCGTGGGCAATGCAGCCACAAATCAATATAATTTAAAGAAAATATCACTATTGTGTATAACACTGTCGTCCTATGTTGAATATTATAATGGAAAAAAATGAAAATAATTTTGTTACACGAAACTTGCCAAACTTATATATAAAACTAAAATAGATAGTTTTGTACTTTTCGCCATTTTCTATCGTTGCTGGAGTTGGAAATAAATGTTTATTTTACACATCTGGCATTTTGGAAAGAATAACATAAAAGGCAAAGATTACATCAAGGTCATTATCTTAAAAATACTGCTATAATTTTCAACATTAAACACAGCTTGTACTCTGCGTACCAAGTAAATGTAGGGATTTTTATTTCTAAATATTAGCAAATTCAACAAAGAAATTTATAAAGTAAGTATATAACATATGCCCTACAAATTAAACAACCCAACTGTTGTACGAACCGAGCTGGTGTTTTTGTTTGTGTTGGTTCCCAGCAGCACTTTTAAAATTACCAACGTCTTTCACAAAAGCTCTTGTCATCAAAGTCAGATTTATTTGCGATTCTATGAATAAAAATTCATTTGGGCCAACTCTAGACAAAATAGGATAACAATATAATCATGCATGCAATTGACCAGCAACATTAATATTGAATTATTATATTTATTATAAGTTTTAGTTAAAAATTAACGACAAAATATGTTTGATAAAAGCATATAAATATGTTAATTATGTAGAAACAAAGATGCCCAAAATAAAAGCTAATATTTAGCAAAAAATGCACCTTACCCTACTCAGCTATTCATTTTTAAAATCATTTTTATTCAGTGTGGCTTTAAAATTGTTTTACTGAAGTTTGATTCAGGTTAAAACAGACATGAATTGTATAAAAACACTAAAACATACAAATAAACAAGTGACTATGTAAGTGTAGATATATTTCACACTTACCAACCTTTGGAGTGAAAACACAGTAAGCTTGAGATTCTTTATTTAGGTTCAGCACTTTAACAAACCAAGAAAAAACGAAGATAGTTTATACTTGAACAAGTAAAGAGGAACTTTTTACACCCGGGTCCCCTCTTGCAATGTGTGCCACCGCCTTAAGCCCCCTAATATATAGGAATTGTCCGCCCCACACAAAGTACGTAGACAAAAGCCTTTTTCCCTCATACTATGGAGCACAACGCAGCGCGGCCTTTCAGTTAATAATTAACAAAGTTTCCAATAAATGCTCTCTGTTAAAAAAACGCGCGCAAATCAGAAAAATCTATAAAACCACCATATTAAAACCAACGACCAGTGCTCTCACTTTTAGGGATTTAGTTCCAAATTGGAACTTTTAGCCACTTTTAGGGACAAATCTGGGGATTTTAATGATCTAGGGATTTTTGGCAGATTTTCGCCAATTTTTTGCGAATTGTATTGTATGATTTGTTAACTAGTAAATGTTAACCGAATTGCAATTTTGAAAAAAAACAGGTTTTAACGAACAGTAAGCATACTGAAATTTTTAGGTATGATTACATTTTTCCTGTTATATCATTCAATAAACCATTTCCTACCGCTTACGAAGTTCGGATCCAGGGGGTGGCAAGAAAGATTAATCTTTGGTATGTGTTAGACCGGTTTGAGTGAAGCCACAGTGCGCCGTATGTGGAACTTTCGAAAATGGTGGCTGTTTGCAAACTTATAAGTTATATTTGCGTTTTGTTTTCCGTCTTTTTAATATGAACTAAACATAAAAGTACAACCCTATTACATAGATCACTATTTTTTGTACTTTAAAGTAAATAAACCATAAAATATATGGCGCTGCTGTAAAATATTGTTTCATTTACGCCCTGGCGCTTTCCAAGATGCAATTACAGCCAAATTGATCTGGTTAAAACCTTTTTGCGCGATAACATGTTTATAAAGTTTTAGTAAGGTTCGCACCCAGTCGCACAGTTTCCGCGAACATTCTACGCTTATGAAATGCAGGCTTCTAAATTAAAAGTTTTGTGAAATGCGCAAATTTTTCGCGATAATCTGACAATGCTTTGTGACGTCATTCTAACCATTTCATGCCCCGATCAAACAAAAATCGTTGATCAGCTTCTAGTACGCATGTAGCCTATGCTTTATGTGGCCCGCAAAATATATGCAAGAAATATTATGGCCTGCGATGCTGCCAACTTTGGACAATTCTGGGCCAAACAATGCAGTTATTTGAAAAGATATGGGAATGTCTAAATAGGCTCACTTTTAGCATGTAAACAAAGTTAATTGTTTGTCATTTGTACATATATATCGAAAGTATATATCAGGCTGGCATCTTGCCAGCCTTTTGGTGAATAGCATTTTTGGCCTAAATTATTCGGTTTTTAGTCGCGCCCTTAAAGAAAATGCTGTGTTCGCCCAAGGAATGCATTAACATTGTCATATTTAGGTGATAAACAAGGCAATTGCCAAGTAAATTAGTTAGCAAAAAGTTTCGCCGAAGGAGCAAATTTTTTTGTGACATAAAGAAATAGATAAGGTTCATATGCTAAGGTACAAACTTGGGTCTGGAGATGCACTTGTCGGCTGTTCTTACTCCAACACTGTTACATAGATGAGCTGTTTTGGGGCGAACTTGTGTGCAAACATGCAGCGCAAAATAAGATTAAAAAACGCGAAAATTTTCTTTGGTAAAATTGGGAAAAATTTCAATATTTTCAATATACATATATTGCTTGGCCTTCAAATGATGATATTTATATTCAAATTTAATAGATATTGTTTGCCGAGGTTAAAGTCACGACTATTGTGTATGATTGAAATTGATTACTTTTTAAAATACTAAACAATTTATAAAACTGGCTTTTCCTCGCTAAACAACGTGCTTCGCAATTCCATAACTTTTTTAAAAATGGCACAACAAAATTAATTCCTGATGTTTCTACATTTCTGCATTTCAATATATATGTTGTTAAGTGTTTTTTGTGAGAAATGGATCTTTAAAAAAAAGTAAAAAAAAATAATAATTGAAAAGTAAAATTAATATTTTTTAAATTTGAATTAAAATTACATTTTTTTGTTTTATAGAAAAAAAATTGCACCAATTTCTTCGGTTTTCTGGCTCATTCTTCGGCCGACATAGTCGCTAAGTCGCCAGCATTCTGCCATACTGTTATATATATCTACCCCTACTAGCTTTTAGCTAATGTGATAATATAATGGTTTAAAACGCGCTAATTATGGTTTAGGGATTTTTCATGCCATCTTGGGATTTTCGACATAGCTTTAGGGATTTTCTGGTTTTCATTTGTGAGAGCCCTGGCAACGACATACGTCGTAATATCTACAACAGAATAATAACTTAATCGTCTGAATAAGACATAAACCTGTCAAAATAAGTTATACATTTATAGGAATAAGGCCTAATAGGCCAAAATAACACCCAAACCTGTGGGCAGGGCCGGATTAAGGGTTCTGTGGGCCCAAGGCTATTTACAAGGGAAGGGCCTAATTTTGCAAACGAGGCTACAAAAAGTAGTAAAAATACATGCATGAAAAATTGAAATTATTTAGACTACTGCAAAATAATATAAAAACATGTAATAATTGTAATTAAGTGTCGTAGACTCATTGTAGGGGAGCTGTGGGACCAGTGGGTCACTTTTGACGTTTTTGCATCTGCAGTATTTTTATTTACCTCGTAAAATAGGATTTTGAGGTCGTAACGTGAAGTTTAATCTACCCTTCAACATACCACAGCATTTAACTCAAAATGTATGAAGAGAAAAGTTAAATAAGTGCACCTTCTTTCTAATTATTTAACAAATCAGTCGTTTTAAATTAAACTAACTTAGTTAGTCATTGCCAGGCTTGTTTTTGAACTCCGACGAGGTTTTTTGTATTCGACTAATGTTTTGTCACTAAATTCGCCGAGATGATTCCTAGATTATTATTTTAATAATGCGTTACTATTGTTTGGCAAATAAGCTGTGCATAAGCTAGCTCAGGGACAGTAACCTATTTTCTAATCACGTTTACGGAGGAAGTAAAGTGTTGGCGCAAATTAATATTCGCGTCCACACCTCGTCATCCATACTACTCAGGAAAAATGTGATAAAACTACTTTCAGGAAAGGCAACAACCTTAATAGTTAATCTATTCAGCGTTTGTTAACTATTTTTTAAGCGAAGATCTATTTGAAAAGACAGCATCAAACGGAAACAAACCGGAAGTAGAAAGAACATTTTTGAAAATTTATCGCCCTTACGTATAGTCAAAAAGTCAAAAAATAGGCCTATTTGAAATGGACTCGTGCCAGTTTGTCGAAGAGAACTCTTTAAGGAAATTGGGAAATCTCTGCACCAGGCATTACAAGTTAGTTGCTTGCCCAACAGCATTTGACGGAAACTTAAAGATTAGGCGAAGGTTATCGTAATTGGCTTTATCCCCCAATCTTGCCACTCGCAAACGTATGATTAGGCGTAAAAAAAAAAACGTTATAAAAGGATACAACATTCTACTTTGAACATCCCTACTTGCGAGTAAATCAAAGAACGTGTCAGAAAAATGAGTAACAATGCGTTACAAGAAAAGTCTTAACTAAAATCACAAATTTCAGTTAACAGGCAAATTTTATAAATAAAGACACTTGTGTAGTTGGGTTTTGCAAACTACGACCTAGCTGGAGAGTTATGCCCGTGGCCCCCCAAGGGGACCGAGGGCCACGGTTGATAAAGCCTGTTCTAGATTCTAGAACAAAATACAAATTCTATTAGATGACATAATTTTAATTTTTTGCCTCAAAAATCGTTTAATTGTCTCAACTCCTCAAAAACTATTTTAGATGGAAAGAGGAAAACAGCTCTCGAGTCACTGGTCCCACATCTCCCCTATTACAATGTAGCTTATATGGAAAATTACTTTTTCCTTGCCTTACAGCTAGCATACGTGTATGTTGGTTCACACTAAATGCGTTTTGCTACTAGCGTTAGCGTCTGTCGCAAAACGCTAGCGTTGGCCAGATCACACTTAAACGGTTGCCAGCGTTAACGGCAAATTTCCTCCTTCCGAACCAAAAGCGTCAAAGTTGAACTGTTTCAACTTCTGAAACCGAAATTTTAAAAACGTTTTACGTTAACGCCAGACGCGTCTAGTGTGAACCAACCTTATGAATGATGTTATCGACATTCAAACCTCTAAGAACATCACTATCTATGCTTAAAAGTGACTTCAGCCTTTACCTATCCTCAAACCTCACCCCTAAGTACATCACTAACTCCCCAATAATTTTAACACTAATCCATTTTCTAACCCCACCCATTACCCACCAATAACCCAAAACAGGGTCAAAAATCCAATGCAAAAACAGCGGGGCCCTCATGGCGCAGGTCAAACTAGGGCGTCCGAACGTCGACCCCAAAACGACCCATGCCAGACCTAACACAGCGCCCGATCGACCCATTCCCTCTCCCTACAGTTTCAGGTGTTATTTTGCCCATTTAAGGCAATATTTCGAGGAATTTAGGACGTATTTTGACAGATTTAGGTCTTATTCAGACGATTTTGATCTCATTCTGTAGTGGGCAGTAATCTGCATATTTAAGCTTTATGTCATTGGTCTTTATTCTGTGGGTTTATAAATTTTTCTGCTTTTGGTATTGTTGCTTTTTAGGTTTTGTTGTGTGTTCCTCTTAAAAGTGATAGCACAGAACGTAAATAGTTTTTAACTCAATGAAACGATTTATTTACCTACTCACACACAAGGCACATTGACTCGACTCAGTTATTAGTTTTAAGCAAAAACTGTACTTTACTGATACTGGTTCTGTATCACTATAAGCCTTACAAAAATTTAACCTTAAAAAATTGAGGGCCGAATTTTTCCAGGGCCTAAGGCTAGCCTTATTAGCCTATTGGTTAATCCGGCCCTGCCTGTGGGTAGAAGGTATGGGACGATCGGGGGCATCGGTCTGTTTTGGCACCGGATGGTCCTGTTTGGGATAGTATTAGTGCTATTTTGGTTTTATTGCAAAGTGTGTTTTATTTTGACGTTGATGTTGTTCTTATTTTGTTCTTATGGCTGGAGTCCATGTGTCCTTCTAATATATTAACCAATCCGTTTATTTTCCAATCAGAGGAAAAGCTACTTTACAAACCATTTTAAAACTAAATTTAAACCAATGGAAAATGGTTGATATACTTGTATTACAAAACTGTAGCTTAAAAATGAGTTTGACATTCGAAAAGCGGTTATTTTGACCTCAATGTAAATTCGCACCAAAATGCAACTTGTGTTTAAAATAAATTTAAATTTTAAAAGCGCATTAAATTTGTTCTGTTGCCAGAAGATTGTTCGAGCTTAAAAAGTGGTGTGGGCTGATAAAACCTACATAAATTCAGTGTCAGATGTTTTTTATTTGGCGCTGGTCTAGAATCCTACCACCCGTCTGGAAAGTATGGCAGATTTCAACAAGTCCTCTCGGGTGCGCAACTAAAAATCGCGGTGACCGGGTGCAGCTAAGGTCAAAGGTGGACCCGCAACTATAAAACAAACAATCGTTAAATCCCAGCCTGTTATTTGGGTTAGGGAGCGGGTTAAGTATGGTGCAAAACAGGGTTAGGGTGGGTTAAGTATGGTGCAAAACAGGGTTAGGGTGGGTTATGTTTATTCTCCCAGTTTTAATTTTGACAACTGGTTTTGTAACTGTATTTTAATTAAATATCACTGAGACAAAATGAAAATAGTGAAGTGCATTGTTGGTAGTGCGAAGCGCGAAAAAAATGAATTTTATTTGGTTGAATTAACTAAACTGTAGTTATTCAGGAGGCTTTTCGCATTGGGTACACAACAAATTGCTCGTGCTCCGACACAAGCTGATTTTGATGTTGTGTGGGCATTGACACACAGCTGTGATGTCGAGTGCAAATAAAAATGTTAAGCGCAAAAATTAAGCATTGGTTATCGTTCAATAGGGCCGTTATACCTTCCATGACGCACGTATTAGTATTATACAGAAAACATGCGATGGCACTCAAAGACAGTTTGTGGTAAAAAGTCCCAAAAAGTAATATGTAGAAGATTTGTTGCAGTTTCAATGTTAAAGTTGACAAAAAACAGAGTTTTTTTGTACAAATGTAGAAGTGGCGCCCAACCAAAACGAAACTGTTAAAATCACTGCTGCAAAATATTTAAATTATCAAGTAGGGCTCTTAAAATAGATGTGTCAGCGACAATAGAATGATCTTTTCGCAAAGATGTTAAAGACTTACTTAAACAACAAGAACATATTAACTATTACGAAATATAGTCACAACTGCCGTCACATAGAAAAGGTTCGTCACCAGAATAAGAGCATGTTAAACCAGAATGACATCTCAATCGATTTGACTCTAAATCTCAATTGAAGTACGTGATTGATGTTAATAAATAACCAATATCCATTTTAGCAGCCTTATAAAGCAGTCATTACTGCGCAGGGAATGCTAACACAACCACAAAGTTCTAAACAAGTCGTAAACATCAGCTTCAATGGGAAGCGAGTTCTTTCAAGTTGAGAGCAAACTACTCGGTCACGCGCTCACTTAAGGCCCGTTTACACGACAGCTGCACTGAGCTGAGCAAAAAAAAAGTGTAATTTGCATTGCCCAGTGCAGCTATAGAAAAACGTTAAAAAAATTGTCAATTTATTTTCAAATCGTTTGCTTTTAATAGCGGTCTCCGTACCACAAGATTTAATTTATTTATGTGCATTTTTGCACACTAAAAAAAATAATATCAAGAATAACACAAGGACATGACACATGCGACTATAAAACGTTTCCAAACATTTATAGGGCAATAACCTGCGTGACCGTAAAAATCAAGTCAAGCACATTGCCTTGGTGAAATCAATTATTATGTGGCAAGTTTAGATATTTATGTTTAATAGCTTTTGCACTTTGTTTAACCACCGTAAACGAAGCCTAAGTTCGAAGAATGTTGCGTTTTTTTGCAACGTTTTTTTTTTAACATTCTTTTATGAGACATTAAGACACTCACACAGAAAACGTACAGCAACCCTAACAGAGTTTAAACTACGCAACATTTGGACTGAGTTGAAAATATCGCGTTTATTGCAGCGGGTTGAACACTAAGCAAATTTACTTTTCAAACGGGATTTTCTTTTGTTGGACGCAGTATAGGGTAACCACCGGGAGGGTAACCACCGGGATTACGTATTTGCTTCAATTTCGCGGAATTTGAACATTTCTTGCGACTTTACAGAAGCAATAGGTAAACCGATTTTAGACACATTATGTGACATGATTTAAAACACATCACATGATTTAAAATTTCTATGGAGTGACACGCAGTGCAAACGTTTAGACAAAAGCAAATTTGTTACGACATTTAAAAAAATATGTTTGCATAAAATATGCCTCTTACGAAGATCTCACGCTATCCGTAACATTACTTTTTGGTTATATGCTGACTACCACACTTATCTTCTATAATCATGGTCTATACCAGTGGTTCTCAAACTTTTGTGCCTCGTGGCCCCCTTCGAAGGCTTTTAATCCTCGTGACCCCCTTCGATTATAAAAAAATGAATAAAATTGTGTTTAACGTGTTTTCACTTAT
Organism: Ascidiella aspersa; assembly: GCF_963924565.1. NCBI lineage: Eukaryota > Metazoa > Chordata > Ascidiacea > Phlebobranchia > Ascidiidae > Ascidiella > Ascidiella aspersa. The sequence goes on along the minus strand of NC_139448.1, from coordinate 704,581 downwards.
TTTATTTCACCACGTTGTTAAAAAACACTTCAATTGGACGAAAGCCAACGAATGAATAAATTAATTAAAATTCGAAATCAGGTGACGTCTATGGTGGCCAATGACTGCCATCCTATTTTTTATCAATTTTTTCCCCAAAAAAAAAATAATAAAAAAAAATAAATAAAAAAAACAAACAATTAATTAAAAAATAATAATAATAAATAAATAAAAAAATCGGACCATCACTGCCATCATAGAATACTTAAGTATACTGTATTATGCAATTATCTATAGTGTTCTGTTTAACTTCAAAGCAAGGGACTCCAGCCATAAGGCCAAGATAAGAACAACACCAACGTCAGAATAAAACACAATTCGGAATAAGGCCAAAATACGAATAACACCTAATGGTATTACTAACGTCTAAATCGGAATAAGTCATAAATCTGTCAGAATAAGACCTAAAATGTCAGAATCAGGCCTAAACAACACTTTAACTAACCCCAAACCCCACCCCTAAGTACATCACTAACTTCCCTAATAATTTCAACCTTAACCCATTTTCTAACCCACCCATTACCCACCAATAACCGCAAACAGGACCAAAAATTCGGTGCCAAAACAGCGGCGCCCTGACGGCGCCGGTCAGACTAAGGCGTCCTAACGTAGGCACCAAAACGGCCGATACAAGACCGATGTCCCCCGATCGTCTCATACCCTCTACTGACAGGTTGAGGCGTTATTTTGGTCATTTAGGCCTTCATCCGATCAATTTAGGCCTTATTCCGATGAATTTAGCACTTATTCCGATGAATTAAGGCCTTATTCCGATGAATTTCGGCCTTATTCCGATGAATTTAGCACTTATTCCGATGAATTTAGGCCTTATTCCGATGAATTTCGGCCTTATTCCGATGAATTTAGAACTTATTCCGATGAATTTAGCACTTATTCCGATGAATTTAGGCCTTATTCCGATGAATTTCGGCCTTATTCCGATGAATTTAGCACTTATTCCGATGAATTTAGGCCTTATTCCGATGAATTTCGGCCTTATTCCGATGAATTTAGCACTTATTCCGATGAATTAAGGCCTTATTCCGATGAATTTCGGCCTTATTCCGATGAATTTAGCACTTATTCCGATGAATTTAGGCCTTATTCCGATGAATTTCGGCCTTATTCCGATCAATTTAGGCCTTATTCCGATGAATTTAGCACTTATTCCGATGAATTAAGGCCTTATTCCGATGAATTTAGGCCTTATTCCGTTGAATTTAGGACTAATTCCGATGAATTTAGAACTAATTCCGACAGATTTAGGTCTTATGCTGCACTGGATATATTCCTGCGTATTTGGCTTTATTTTGTCGTTGGTCTTAATACTATGGTTTTATAGATTTTTCTGCTTTAGGTATTTTGCTTTTTTAGGTCTTATTGTGTGTTCCCAAAGCAAGCGCATGTAGGTTTGCCACTTACCGTAGTCTATTGGCATTTTGCTGGAATTTATAACCTTGCAAGGGATGACGTTTCTTGCTAAGAAGAAAATCCAGTACATATGAAGTCATTTGACGGACACAAAGGTATTTTAATAGGCTATTAAACCGGCGACTCAGATCGAAATTTGGTTAGTTACATCGGGCTTTAAAGTGTTAATAACCTGCAGGTGCATTTACAATAAAGTCAATCTTGGGTATAATTACACTTGAACAGCTTTTGGCAGGTGAACAATGTTCATGCTGTACAATGTAGTAAAAAAGATTTTGTGCAGTATAATATTATTTCCATATACTTGTCATTTTATTTTTTATAGTGTCACAAGTCGCTATTAAAACAGGCAAGATCATGTTGAACAAGATGGAGTTCTACTGAGAAATCACCAGGAGAAACAGTTGGGGATGACAAATTGTAAAACAGTTATTAATCGAAGCCATATTGCTATTTTTAATTAAAAAAATATCTGCCGAATCTTTTTATGCATTGCCCGGTAACCCAACAACTGTCCTGGTCCACTCAATTTCTCAAGAACTGCTTCTCTTACTTATTCAATGGTTGCTGTTGACTTTGCATAAAAAAAATTAAAGTGTCTTAGTCTTCGATCTAAAGTCCTGAGACTCCAAGGATAGCATTAAAAATCTCTCACCATAAAATCTAACAACTCACTTCTGCTAAAATTTTCACTTACATATTTATTAAGACTACTAGCCTTTAGGCTTTCATTAATCTTCCAGTCATTCATTATTAGTTTTTACCACACAAATTAAAAAAAACCTACAAACAAACAGTTTACAGCATTGAAAAGTTCAGGATTTGGCTATAAAAATTGGTCAAAAATTACCTTAACATTTTAGCTACACAAGAAAAAAAAAGCAATATCATATAAACCCTAAATATTTACAAATAACTTTTATTTCAGGCAGTAAAGTGTTCCATTCATATTCCATTTCATTGTTATTTAAACCATTTATTATATCAATAAATTTGCAAAATGTTGAACATTTGTGATTTGACTGAAAGTTGTTAATGGCAGTTACTGAACGATTTCCAGCACAAAACATAAAATCTTTCCCAAATTCATCTACAAGGGTTTTTGAAGAAATTTCTGGGTCATATAAGATATATCCACTACCCTGAATGTCCAAAATCATTAGTTGAAAATCGGAGGTCACATATGAAAAGTGAGATAGGTTTTCAGCTTTTTTCATAATCGTTTCTTTACTACTTATGAAATTTCCATCACTATGATTATACTTTTTAAATTGGCCCTCAATATATGACTCAAGTGCAACACATTCTTGGGAATGCGTATCTTTGCCATAATATACGTCTGTAAACTCTAAACATTGTCCAAACTAATTTTCAATGTTTTTTAAACAGACAAGTTGTTTTAATTTTAAAGCTATATTTTTTGCCAAGAAACTCATTTGAACTATCTTTTTTGCATGGTCCTCCAAGCTTTGATCAAGGGTTAACAGTATATCATCTTTCACTTCTTGATGGTACCTCTTCACTACCCATTTTGTATTTCCAAAAAATGTCTGATTGCTTGTTGCCCTGTATGCTTTTCTGAAAGCTCCTTCCCCAAAAGCTGACGGTCAATTATATTACTGTGCAATTATATTACCCACGACATATTACTGTGATATTGGAAAATATCCAAAACTGTTGGTTTTGCTGTTATCACCTTTCTAAGTTTTATTCTTTCTGCTAAAGTTATACTCTTTGTGACCTGGTTTTCTACTTCATTAACAACACTATTCATTGATGTACTGGGAGTGTCTACTTCAAATGATGTATGACCTTGAATGAATCTTATGTATATAAGCTTTGTTGATAGCAGCTGGGTTATGGCAATACATGAAGGACCCTGTCTCCAGCTAAAACGTCACGAGTAAGACCTGTTTTGGTTAAATTAAAAAAATGTCTTTCACATGATTTGTTTATGCATGGTATACTTAATTGTTCTTCTATTAAAGTAACAAATTGTCTGGGACCTATTCTGGAATATTTCCGAGTCTTTCCTTTTACTTCAGGACTTAATTGTTGTACGGTTATCTCTTTTTTTTTCATTGTCAGTTTTCTCTATTTTCTTCATTCTTTTTTGCTTCATGTTTTTTAAAAAATGATTAAAAAATCGTTTTTGAGCCATTTCAAACTACTACTATGTCAAACACTAAACAATTATAATTTTATGCATATTTAAAATAACTTATACAGTCTATATTTATAAAAAAAGGGCTTCCCTTGCAAGGTTATAAATTCCACCAAAATGCCAATAGACTACGGTAAGTGGCAAACCTACATGCGCTTGCTTTGAAGTTACACAGAACACTATAGATAATTGCATAATACAGTATACTTAAGTATTCTATGATTGGCAGTGATGGTCCGACCGTAATGCGTTTTATATGGGAATGGCAGTCCTGGGCCACGTCGAGTTATTTTTAATTTTTTTTTTTTAGTTTTCGACAATTTTAAACGTTCCAAAGAGAAACTGACTAGAAAAACACAAATGTTGGTTGTATGTGACGTAACAAAGTTTGGCAATTAGGCGAGCAGATAAAGAATTACAAGTTTGACGTCGACTGTTGCACTTCTCACGAAAAGCAAGTAGTAATCAAAGTCCATAGAAATAATACAAGATGTGCAACTCAGATTCATGCGCGCTCAAATGTTTCCCAAATTGCCTCAATTTATAATTAGCCTTTCCACATGGCCAACTTGAAAGGTGGCTTTTTTGGCCACTTTTAGCGGTCAATTCACATGGCCGTTTAGATAAAGTGAACGCTGTTTGTGCGAGAGTTTTATATCATTCGTACTGTTGTCTTTGAGCATACAAGCGATAAGAGATCAAAGAATTATTCCCAAGATGTTGTATTTTGGAGATATACGTGAAATAGTAGATTAAAGAGACAAGTTTATTTGGAAACCGAAAGGAAGATAGAGACGGCGGTTGCTGACTACAAATTGTTATATCCTCATTTTTTCCTATTAAAGATGATTTGGAAAAGCGGATTGCCGTCAAAGTTTCAGATGCACCAAGGATTTTTACAATTTGTTGTATTTTGAATAATATTTGTGAACATTAAAGAACCCCAGACCTTCCATATTTTATAGAGATATATCTAAGCCTGCCATTATACCACAAGGTTACCTGCCATTATGCCACAAGGTTACCTGCCATTATACCACAAGGTACAGGCTCAACAGAGAATAGTTTAGTGAGGAACATCATCTGTCAATACCTTGCTGACAATTGTGCAATGATAACAAGTTATTTATCAATTTTGATATTTTTAAATGTTTATTCAAAATAAAAACTCAAGAATGCATAGAAAATGTAAATAACAAAAATGATATAGCAAGATATAAATTAAAAAAAAAACGTGTACAGTGCATTTGAAAATAGAATGACAAAAACGAACAAGAAAAAACATTTCCTTAATATGTTGACATACAGTGGTTTTAAAAACCATTTAAAAAGAAAGGTATCAACAAATTCAGTGAAAGCTACCAAATTATGGGAAGTTATTTAAAGGAAGGCATCAATAATGTTTGTGTTCTCCCCAGAAATTGCATTGATCATCTTTAAATTTTCTTGTGAAATCTTTGCTCTATCCCTTTCACCCTCATCAGCAATTAATTTTATCATTTCTTCCAAAGACTTTTCTGATTCATTTTCTATACAATATAAAAACAATGATTTGAAGTTCAGTAGTAAGTAAATTTGTCGTTGCGGACAAAACTAAAAGTTTCACTAAATAAACAAAATAAAACTCAAATTTTACCTGTTACCCCAACTGACTCAGCGACTGCTGTGGTGTGCTGGTTCATCAGTTGTCAAGCTTGAGATGAGATCTGATGATCCTGAGTTTGAATTTGTATCAATTTAACACCCTCACTGGCGGATCCCTAAAGACAGCAAGACACTGCTAAACTTTTCACATTATAGAAAATAATTAAATAACCAAAAGTTATCAATAAACAGCAGGATGAAAATAATAATTAAAATTGCAATAAAACGTACCATACTGCTAGGACAGGATGCTAATATCCTGTTTAATAGTTGGAAATATGGTCGAGACATTGCTTTGGTTGATGAGGACAATATTTATTTAAACCACCACAAAGGTCATTGCAAGTTTCTTGATTTTGTTTCCATTTGTTATTTATTCGCAACCTGTTTGATGAACTGTCATTAGAATAAGTCAGCAAAGAAATTGAAAAATCTTCATGCACTTACTTTGAGAAGGAATATCCTTTGTAATTTATCTCTTTTGAAATTGTGTCAAACAAAAAATCCGGCATTTTTCAAATTCATTTTTCCGACAAATTATTCTATTGAATACAATTATAAGATTACAGGTTGCTTGTTCTGACCATTTTGCCCTAGAATTCATGGCAAGCTAATAAAGAGAATTAAAGTTAGGAAATAAAACACTTTTGTTTTGTCACAAAATAATTAAAATACAGAACAGTTGCTAAAACAAACCAAAAATATTGTTGGTAAGTTGTTAACAAAATATAGCATCACATACTTAACGGAGTGATTTAGAAAATATACAATAACTCTCCAAACACCAGATTGGAAAGTTTGGATATTGCGCGGGGGAGATGTTTTGCAGCTGAAAAAATGCGCGGCTGAAAATAAAATTCCAAATTAAACTTGCGCGGGTGAAAGTAAACTACTATCAGTACCGAAAGTCGTAAGCTGTAAAAGTATAATAAACTTAAGGCGTTCATAGAATACTTAAAACACTGCGCGATTTTTGGTTGGTTTACTCGCGCGCGCAGGTAAACATTTTGATGAGCTGAATAATTTGAAATAAGATATTATGTGCAATAATTCCTTATTATGCGTTTTCTATCAATGAATTATCCGCAACTATGGTAACTTCCTTATCTGCAGGTAACATCCCTGCTTTACCTACCGAATAAGAATAAAACCGACATAAATTAAAGCACTATTAGAGGGAATCCAGCATCAAGACCAATGTTAGAACAAATCAACGTCGGAATAAAAGACATTTTTAAATAAGAACAAAATATAACTAATACCAAATAATAACGTCTAAATCGGAAACGAGACCGACACCCCCTGGAATAAGGCCTAAATGACATGGCAAAAAAAAATGGTATGGCAAGACTAAATTGCCAGAAAAATGCCTATATAACCTTTAACTAACCCAAAACCAATCCTATAACTCTAACTATAATAATTTCAACCCTAACCCAAATTGCAAGCCCACCCATGACCCGCCCTTAACTCCAAACAGGGGCAAACAATCCGGTGCCAAACAGCGGCGCCCAAACGTCGACTCCGAAACGGCCGATGCCAGACAGTTGTCCCCCAATCGTCCCATACCCTCTTCCTACAGTTTTAGGCGTTATTTTGTCCTTTTAGACATTATTCCGATAAATGTAGGACTTCTTTCGACAGGTTTACTAGGCTACGTCTTATTCAAACGATTTTATATATTATTCTGTCGTTGCTATTAATGCGTATTTGGCTTTATTGAATCGTTGGGTCTTAATACCATGGTGTATTATAGATTATTCTGAATTAGATAATGTTGTTTTGTACGGTAGGTCTTGTTGTGTGCCCCCTAAAGAGCAATATGAAAACTCGACAAACGTTTTGAATGAAATAGTTTGTTTTATTTTATCAAAGCCTTAGCGGCTAAGTAAAATATAGGACATTAGGCCTACAGGTCATTGCCGTACTTCAAATGAGAAAGTTATTATTTACAGTTGGCACGTTTTGTAATTGCCCAGCCGATTAAATTAGAAAAGGAGGTTTAATTTCTGAATGTGTAAGCCTAGTACACCGAAAGCCATCGCAGACTCACCGAGTCTGTTGATCTATGATGCAAGCAGGGCAGACTAGAAAAACAACTAGCCTGCAGTGAGGTTCGAACTCACGACCTCCGGTCAAGCCGGGACCGTCGCTCTACCAACTGAGCTATGCAGGCTCAGAAGGGAACGAGTCGAGAAACAACCATACGCCAATGCTTGTTCAATTTGTTAGTACAAGCAACCTCATTGAAGGGGATCCACAGTACCATATCATTTATTCAATGAAACATTCACACAAATGTGTGTTAATAACTGAGATCTAGCCCTTCGAAGCTGCTTATTGACCAACGACTACGGCTTACGTATAATTAGTACACCGAAAGCCATCGCAGACTCACCGAGTCTGTTGATCTATGATGCAAGCAAGGCAGACTAGAAAAACAACTGGCCTGCGTAAGCCTATTGATAACTTTTGATGCAATTTCTTGATGCTTGTTCTTAATTGACGTTTTGCTGGAGTAGACCGGAACGTAATGCCGTTTCAGTCCCCGACCTTGATTGCCATTTATATACAGCTCGGAAATCTCCGAGAGGGCCTTTTCACATTGGATAACATAGGGAAAACATCAATCCACCTTAGACCGATTTGATAATACTTTTAGGCTTTGTTTTCCGTCCATGGTTTGCTGTTCTACAACTCTATAAAACGACTCAGCCGGACTGCTTCTGTGCCTGTTTTCGCATACATAACGTCAAACAAGACGCAGAACTCCATGCCAACTCCAGCGTAAAATGTTGGATCTGTGTATAAACTCTGTATAACGGCATCCTCTTGAAGCGAAACACAAATCGGCGTTTGTACGTAATAAAAAATGATCAGAAAGAGTAAAGTTCTTCGGCTGAGCAATTGTGAAACTAACTACGTATTCTCCAACATCTTCACAAGAAAGCTCTTTAACTGAAGTTTTGTAACTCTCCGCTGTGTATCTTTTTTCTTTCTGTTGTTTCACCTTTCTAAAAAAATTCTTAAAATGTGTCTTCTATAAATTTCCCCAAATTACTTCCAATAATGTAGACTTGAATTTCCAGTACGATGCCAGAGATAGCGCTGGACCGAACTCCATATTTGCTTTTTTTATGTGTGGCAGACATGAAGTGAATTTGGCACATTTTTCATAAGCCGCAGCTCCTAGTGAAGAAAACTGAGCATTGTTGACTGGAGGCTTAGATTGTTGGCGTGTTCCACACAGCCCACAGAAGAGCATGCCAAAATCGAGACATTTGTGCAAGAAATCGTTAAGGGGAGGGGAACAACTAGCAAATCTCTTATCTAGTTCACTGATCACCCCCTCTGCCAGCAACTTTAGGTCTTTTATGCAGTCATCTGGGTCACGAACTCCCCACTTGACCGGTTTTCAATTTTTTCCTTCCTCCGTTACAAGCCAACCTTCTTCAAGGTCACTTGTCCCATATTTCATTTTCTTTAAATCCTCCATATGTTGAGCGAAACGGGGATTTGTTAAAAAGGAAAAAGACTTGTTTTCCATTTCCTTTACGAATCTGTGCAGGTGATTACGAACAATTGGAATATATGCTTGTAGTTTCCAACCCGGGCACCATTGTGCTTGTGTTTGTTCCATTAGGACAACTACCGGCCATAACATGTCAAGAATTCCTAGCAAATCAACTACAAAATCCTGGCCATACAACCGATAACCGTAATCTTGCCTGTTGTCATGATCCTTGAAAGTTTCAATATGAGCTTCCAGGCTCTTCTCTAAATTGAGCAACGATAAATAGCTGCAACTGAGAAACCTCTGGTGGGCAAAAGAATTTGTCACCCGAAAAGGTAATCCCAAATTTTGATGTCGCAGCTGCAATGCTATGCATTTTTCCATGGCCAAATAACTGATGATAGAGATTAGTGCGTTTCAGAAGTCTGCTTACAGTTAGTGTATCTTTAAACTTGGAAAATATTTTGTCAAGCCAATGACCTGGGTCCCATTGACATGGCCACCAAAACGGATCAATTACTGGGTTGCCTGGACCCATGTTATCATTTTTTGCAATGTCAAATATGGGCGTGTTCAAAGCCGAGATAAACTTTTTATCCACATACTGACCGTCAACTACCTTTCCTTGCATTTGCATTATTGCATCACCATTAATATTAAAATGTTGGGAAATTTCCTCTATTATAACTTCTCCCGAAATTTCATTGGAGCCACCTAGTCCATCAGATTATACTTTTGCAGATTGGTTGGAATTTCCTGTCTTTTTCCGTTTACAACTGTGCACACCAGCGTAATTTGGTTGTTTTCCCGCATATTTGTGGATTTGTCGGCTGTTACGTGAAAATGTGGAGGAAGTCCAGTGCTTGGAAGTGGAGTTGATAAAAAATCTGTAGTCTTGGTGTCAATGTAAGCACATGCCACAGAAATCATGTCAGGAAATAATTTTCGTGAGTGTCCTACGTCTGCCCCAGCTGCATGAAGTTCGGCAATCCTTGACTCGTACTGCAAAGCGGCTGATTTTGCTTTAACCAATCCCAATGCAGTTCTTAGCTGTTTTTTACGACGAGTTTCTCTCTGTTCATTCTGTTATGCATTGACTTTGAATTCAGTGTTGCTTTGACATGTGTTTTTAAACCAATATGCTCTAGCAGCTTTGCCTTTTGATGATACCACTTGTCACAATGACCTTGTTGTAAAAGTACCAACGTTTCTTCATCTATGTGCAAACCCAAAGACAAAGTTCCAGATCCACTACCAGTGGGCCTTCGAAAAGGTATTTCGCGGTTCTACTACATTATATCAGGGGGTATGGTGCGGTTCTACTACATTATATCAGGGGGTATGGTGCGGTTCTACTATGTTATACCAGGGGGGTATAGCGCAGTTCCACTATACTTTACCAGGGTGTTATTTCTTAGTTATTCTATATTATTTCAACGGGTCTTATTTGTCAGTGTCCATATACTCCCAATGTTGTGCTTCCAGTTTCGGTGTTTTAGCAGGCAAAAGCGGATGTGGCCTGAAGTTGCGTGTTATAGGTTGGACATGGTGCACTTTTACAAGATTGATTGCCAGTGGTCTTAATATAAATTTGGTTGCGAAGCAAACCTATAACTTGTCTTTATAATTAAAAAATATTTGGCAATTTTTTCTTGCACCCCTATACGCCTCTTAATTGGGGACAAAAGTCAACAGTGTGATGTGTTCGATTTAGTTCTTTACAGCTATCTACTTCAATCTAGCGGCAGAAAACCTTCAATGCAGAATTCGTTCATATCGCTTGCTTTATTCTGGCCGCGAAGCGTCTGGCTGCCTACTGTGCTTTTTTTGTCCAGCGTGCAACATCCATTGTGCAAAGTGTCTCGTCTTAGTGAAACTAATCGCGTGCGACTTGCCTTTTGGGGGATGCACCCCGAACGCGTAAGTCTGGGTGAAAATAGGGGTCAGAGGGTAAATGTGATGAAATGCCTTGGATGGTGGAGTGTTCTTAAACCTGTGGTTCCTGAACTGTGGGTAGTTACCTCTCAAAAGTTAATTTTAAATTGTATTAGGTATATAAACTATTGCTACCAGGCATGATATTTACTTAAAGCAACTCGTATTGTATTTGTGTTTCTTCTCAAACATTCGGTTTGTCATGCTTTGTATCACTAGCGTTCGGCGTCATTCGCCCTGAAGAAGGCGACTTGAATAGGTTAAAATATAAATACCAGAGGATCTGTTTTGATATTATTTTGGTGTTATGTTTGGTAAGATGCTTTTTACCGAAAGTGGAAATATGGAAAATACCATAATTGATACATCCGGTTTTAGCGAAAGTAATAAAGTATACAGAGATCCGCTTACGTACAGCATATAAACTGTTGCTACCAGGCATGGTAATATAAATCAAAAACAGCTCCTCTGGTAATTGTAATTGTTAACCAACGTTTCGGCAACCTATACAAGCTGCCTTCGTCAGGGTGAATGGCACTGAAGCTCGTACAATAAATGGAAAGCAAAAAAAGAAAAAAAGCAGAAATAAACGTATAAAAATCCTTATAAAAATCAGTGCATTATCACTATGTTGAAAATGATTACATTAAAGAGATTTTTCGAAACGTTCAAAAGGATCCTACTTTTGTATGGGCTTTGATATTTATTCTCATCATATTAACTGATGATGAGTCAAGTTCGTATCGAAACGTCTTTGTCAAGATGATGTCGATTTACTCGACCTTTTTGGTTTTGACATTCATTATTAAGCTAGTAATTACATATCCGTGCATATTGTACCAATTAGAATTTGCAACGTAAAATAGTAATTTGTCGAGAGCATACTTTTCTTAAATATTTGTAGCATTGATCAGGTAAAGTTACATTAACTGAAGATGATACAAACGTAACCATTACTTAGTTAAACGCTTAACCAATAGCAAAATAATATTTAAACATAATAAAAAAATTGGTTTATTTAATCGTTGTTACAATACAATTTGTCTTTTTGAAGTTATTGTTGTGTATTTTTTTTTACTTTTTATGCTAATTATCTGAAACTTGGTCAAAATTGGGGATGTGTATAGATGTTTCAAATGGTATTTTTTTCTTGTTTAAAATATCTAATTTTGATGGATTTCCCGCTAAATTTCTATGTGTTCAAAGTTAGGTAGGGGGTATTCTAACTTTGAACACTACATATTACAAGCACTCTAGGGCTTAATTGACAAGCTCTGTTCAAATTTAACACTTCACATAGCATTATTAGTAAAAAACTTGGGTATTTAACACAGGTTTAGTGAAATAATTGCCTAAAAAGGGTACTTTTCAGTAAGAAGGGCCGCACTTTCTAAAAAATCAAATCTCCCTCCCCCCAACACACACAAAAAAAAAAGACACCGCGTGGATAGAAAAATAAATATTTTATTTGATAAAAGTTCAATAACAATACATCTAAAAGAACAACGAACAGCTAAAACAATTGCTTATGCAAACACAATATTTAGGGCCCCACTCAATTTTAGGATCAGGAAGCCCGAAAAATCCGCGTTTGTTAATGCTGGTATCTACTATGTTGTGCTTCTTTATCCCACTCATAGTCAACCTCGTCGACACAGTATGGCCATCGCCAGCCTTTACCGTACTTTGCTAAGGTAGAAACCTTGGCACCTTCCATTTCTATCACCTTTCAAGGGAAATTTGACCCTCTATAATTCTCATGTCCAAAACCCCATTTTCCAACGATTTGGATGTGTTCAACGAACGCATCTTCTTCCACTTCGCTAAAAACTGTTAGATGACCGGTAGTACCAGTGTGTTTGTTGCTCAACGTTTCCAAAGGAATGTTGTGCATTTTGCTTGCTTTCTCTAACGACATAGACTTTTTTCTGAACCGGCCCCAACGCTGTTGACAATGTTTGACTCGAATAGGCTGTAGTGTATAGTTTCGTGATCCAAGTGATCGTTTGTATGCACGAACTAGTGCTTATCAATAATCTAGTTCATAAAATATGATGAATTAATGGATGTATTTTTATGCTGAAAAAAAAATTAAACTTCCGTATGCATATCATTTGCATGGTCAACGGAAGTACCACTAAAATATGAAGATTCTAAAGTAGGACATTATTTATCAATGATACTTTAATGCAACAACAACACGTATAGGCTACTTTGAACAGCACTAAAAACGTATTGATGTCGCCAGAAATGTAGGTGGGGCTACTTTGAACACTGTTCAAAATTAGACACACCAAATAAAAAAATGACCCACTTTAGTAATTTTTAGATAATGAACGTTATTCTCAACATAAACCCAGTTTTGAATTATCTTTCGTGAGCTAATACAATTCTTAGCACTTCATTGAAAAAAATAGATCAAAACCTCTTTTACTTTCCGAGATCCAACTAGAAGTTTCCAGACTACTTACAAAGTACCAAATGTTGATAAAAGTCACGTGGTGAAGTTTCAGTATCAAAGCAGTCCTTACTGTCAACATAGAAATCTTGTTTTAAAATATTCGGAAAGAGCGGGTATTGAAGTCTATTTCATGAAATTTTCAGGAAAAACCGATTTATATTGTGTATTTTACAGACCTTAATGTATGGTGCAATGGATTTTTTAGATTAGTGTTCAAAGTTAGAGGGCTGTTCAAAGTAGACCCTCATGACGGTAATGCTTATGGCCATGTTATTACATTTTGGTCAGCTAGCATGTTTAAAAAGCCAATATTTTCATTCTCTCTAAATGATTTAAAGTCCATGTTTGCTATACTTTTTCCAACTTTTACTGGGTAAATTTTTACCATGCCTTGGTCTGAGCAATCACTGTTGAAACAGAGTTTAAATCTGTAGTTTGAGCAATACGCAAACACGTTTATGTGCCTAATAAGCCACGTTTTATATTGAAAGTTTTGCCAATTTAAATCCAATAAACGCAAGATTTATTTATTTATGACGCCATGTTATGACGTAGCTTTGTAACGTCGTCGCTAAGAATGCGTTAAACTTAAGCTTTTTGTTGTTGCGGCCCTTGCATAATTGTAATTGTTTAGGCCTGGTGTTGATATGTTTGCAATTACACCTAAAATGTCGAACTAAACGAAACGTATTTGGCTGGTGTTGTTTGAAATGTTGCTCATACACTTGGTTGGTCGGTAAGGCCTGTGTCACATAGCTCCGGAAACGCCACATACTTGTGAGTTTGGAAAAACAAAGCGCAATCTTCATAGAATAAAAAACAAAAAAAAAAAAAATAAAGCGATGCGATACCAAATGGCGTCATTACTATGCTCAAACTTTCATATCGATTAAATTGAAACTTTCCAAGGTATTTGGCCAAAACATGCTTTATCGCTAACCATTTAGAAGTTTAGTTTCTCTCAGTTGTTGAATTATGTTTTGAACATTTTACCTTGTAAAGCAGAAATCAGCAATGCACAATATTTGGGTTAGGGTCGGAGTTGTGGGATTTAGGATTCTAGACCAGCGCCCAAATCACTGTATTTAATCACAAATCATGGCTCAATATTTCATATAAATTGTTATGGGACCGGCAACTCCACTTTAGTATCGAATGAGTACAACTACTACCACTTGACATCAGGTATCGGCTCCAATCTAATATTATCTCATATCCATATTTCTGACCCAAAGTTTTACCTGGCGTCCCTTGCCTAGCAATTACTAAAAGTGTTTTGGCATCATTTTGAACACATGCAACATGTTAATATGCCAACTTTTATATTTCACCACGTAAAGTTAACGTTGCATTCAGGTTATGCTGTGTGCAACAAATATTCCAAAGGTTGTGAGTTCGAATCCCTGTCCGACACCATAGTTGGACAAGCTTATTAGTATTGGGGAATCCCCACGGAACGTCACCAATTTTATGTTAATTTTACCACTAAGGGTCGCGCTAATTGACTGAAATAATGTTTAGAAAGTCGGGGTTGCAAAATGTGGACGTATTTGGTGAGAATGTGCGGCTTAAGTTAGTTTGGTTCGGTCGATTTTTAATTGAACCTCGACTGGAGTCTCAGTCAGAACAGTTTAGGTGTCTAGTATGTTTTATATTATTAGTACAATAAACATTATCATACTTGATCCACAAAACACACATTGGTTAAATCAAATATTGGCAACAAAAAAAAATAGTTTATCCTCACATCGTAATTTAGTAAAACTAACGAATATTTTTAAATCAAAGCTCAAAAAATTGAAAATGCGTGTAGCACAGGTAATAATAAATATTGAATTTGTTTCAGGCTGACTCAAGCATATCGCCACAATATACATTTTGATAAGGTTGTTTGAATATGACGCAAAAATATATTGAATGCAATTTTTTCTCTACGTTTTCATGTGTTTTTTTAATTGTTTCGCCACCAGCCCGTTAATGTAGATCTATAGCAAAGCCAACTTGATAATCTGCAATGGTTTACTTGTTTTCGTCATGCTTTATATTTGAAGTGGTGGGCCTAAATGAAGCGATTAAGATGAGCATGTGAGACAAAACTTTCGGTGTACGTTAAACCAGAGCTGGCTAACCCACGACTCAACCAGTTTTATGCGGCTCTCGCGTTCCGGTTGGATTTGAGGGTTTTGTCAGGTCAAGTGTGCTTAATTTTTTGTTTAAAACTTTGTTTAATTCCCCGATTTGAGAAACCCTGCCAGTATAAACACGCCTTGCATCTTATGTTAGTTTGCTAGCACTAATCGTCTTTTGTCGCCTTCAATGTACCCAGGCATGATTTCTGTCGCATGCTTTTGCACGATAGTTTTGATATCGACATTTTTTGTCAAATAATATTACGGGATCCAATCCCTAGATCTAGGGATGACCGATAATATCGTATCGGTGCCGATCCGATACCAAACTAATAGAGAAATTTCAGTTAAGATTTCCAAAATCCAACGCATAATTTCTACATTGAAGGCAAATGTATCAAATAATAGTAGATAACAACTGAAGGTAGCTGGACTTCTTAAAGTTGATGCAGTTATGGCCAAATAACCTGGAAAATTTACCTTTTATATATTGTATTTTGCTTATTGAGCACAGTAACGAGCATTTGGTAACAGATCGCGATACTTTATATCTATTATCGGACATACCTACTCATATTTTATAGCTTTATGCAGAATCTATGGTCGACAGATTTCAGAAACTTTCAACAGCGTAATAGAATTTACTCCTCCAGTGTAAATGAAAAATGCTACCGGTGGCCTGAACGCAATATTGTTGTTAATATGCAGCATCTATAATAAATCTACCTGAGCAAAAGTATGTTTGCAAGTGAGAAAGAAACAAAGTGATAATCCAGATAATTTGTATGGTGTGACTCTTTTGCCATTGTGAAATACGTCCGATAAAATCGATATAAACTTGGTAATATTTATTTAGAACAGTGGTTCTCACAAAAGGCGTAAAGGTAAAAATAAAATATGGCAACTAACAATTCGGCATTAGTAGCAAGAATCATCGCCAGATTACCAAGTGTGTTATATTTGCCCTGGTGCTTAATATGACGCCACAGTTGCATTTTCATTAAATAGCCTTGTCCAAGGTTTACTAATTCCACCAAAAGCTACAGCGGATTCTCATCAGTGAAAACAGATCTATTACAAGAATCAAACTGAATAAAGTAAAACAATGCAGTGAACTTGAATGTAAGCGAGATAATTACAAACAACGGTAAAGTATAAAAATATCGACTTAATAAGAACTAGCAAAGTACCGGGGCGGCCACCAAACAAGCGAGGTCGTCATTCTCGTCGAAGCAAAGTTGTGAAGCGACGTTTGGCTTTGGCACAAACTCACTTATTACAAGGCAACGAGCAAAACGGCAAAGCGCTTTGGGGAGACGAACGCTCGCTCAAATAAACACGGCTGTGGTTTGGGAAAGAGTCGGCCAAACATGAACAAAACAAAAGTAACAGCGGTCAATAAGAGAGGTGACGTCATATGTTGCACCTAAACGTCCATAAGACCACACATTTCGTTTATACATGTTTTAGGTGAGAGAGGTGTTAGTTTTGAAACAAAAGCTACATTAAAAGGATGTTATAGAAAAAACGCCTTTATGTATTGTTTAAGTTGCGATGAGACGCAAAGATGCCTTCCAACTAAAACCATTTTATCAAAATGGAACATACTAGAAACCCAATTAAAAAAACTAAAATTACGCACAATAGGTAAATAATACAAGGCGTGGCGTGTTGCCTCACCCCCTGGAACCGCCCCTGCTCCTCAGTTCACTTCCATCAACAGGAAAGCTGATAAATGTTTCGCATCACGGAGGGACGATTGTTGGTCGCTCGAAGCAATCCAAGATCAGTCGAACTTCATTTCTAAAAACGCACTCTGTTGTTCTGCAAAACACAAGATGAAAATTTAAAAGCTGATGAAAGTGTTTTCAACTGAAAGCTATTCCAACCGTCACATCTGTTTACAACAATTGTAATCTAGCCCATCTGATGTTGTTGTATTTACATCGGGGGTAAATTAAAGAAGTGTTGTTAAACTGGGTCCGTAGGTGAGTTGAGACCCAACCAGTCACATCTGCCCCCCCCCCCCCAGTTTATCAAGAGTTTCCATATTAACAACAACTGTTTTGAAACTGACCTTAAATTAGAGCAAACATATTACTTAACTAATTTTCCTTGCTGAGAATGTTACTTCTCATACATTAAGGCTATTATGTCACACTGTTCGTAATTGTGGTTTAAAAAAATAATTGTGGTTTATCTAAAATAATTACAATATTAAAGAACATGTAAAAAAGTGACAACATTCTAAATATTTTTTTAAGTTCAAATTGTATTTCACGGTCGTAGAAAGCTTGTACTAAACATTAATTTAGTTGCAGGGTTGCCAAATTAGACATAAAAAATATAGTATGTAAAATCATTTAAAGATGCATGGTTAGAGAATGAAAATTGAACAATAGGTAAGAAGAGGCACTTTGCATAATAACATCCATTATGTAATGTATACGGAGCTAAATAATGTACATATGTAGTGAGTGATGTTACTTTTCACAACATACATTAGGAAGGTGACAAGCGAAAAATAATTTAGGATAATATAATAAATAGAAAAAAGAAGTCGCGAAGTAACGGTGATAAGAACTGCAACGGAAAAATACACCCGCAAGGCGAAAGTAGTGAGGTCAATGGGAAGCAACAGATACACGCAAGAAGGAATTAGTAATAAAAATAAAATGAAAAAGAACTCGACGATAGAAATGCGCGAATATACCATTCATGTATTAAACAAATACAAGGGGACTGAGAGCGTGTCCACGTTGAGAGCGGGTTTGTTTATACAGCGGCACAAGCCCGCTCTCAATGTTGACACGGTAAGGGGCAAATGGTCTTAAGGGCAATAATATTGCAACTGGGCAGAAAATATATAGTAGTCAAACAATAAATAAAAACACAATGGAACAGGGTTTACAAGACGGGACAAGAAAATCAAGCTGAACCCGATATCATTTTGTCAATATATTACACACAGCGTATTAATTCAGAATTCCCATTAGTAAAGTTGGTTGCTATGTTTTTAAAAAAATAAATTATGAAATATACAAACTACTTTTTTTAAGTGGCTTAAATGCAATTTAGTTATCACAGGGTTTTAAAAGCAAATAAAATTGCTGTTTAACTATGAAATAATTTTAAAAAGATCGGTTATATCCAGTCCTCATAAAAAAACATTTGAAAGTGTAATAATATTTACAAATGATCAAATATTACATAGTTTTGTTTTCAGATAAATTTAAATTAAAAAAGTTTAATAATATATACAAACAATTTCACACCTTAATATTACAAGGTTTTTGAATTTAAACCAAACAAACTTAAATCACAAAATCACCACTGAAAGTTTGTATTACATAAATATATTTTTTTTTTATTTTTTTTCACATAAGTTCACCTCGGAAAGTTCGTTGTAGAAAGCTTTCTCAGCAGTTGCGATGTTCGTAACAATGTCGGCGCACAGGACGACCCGCGAGTCGAAAAGGTCGGGCACTTCTTCGTGAAGTTGTGAGTTCAGCGTCTCTTAAGTATCATGAGCCTCTGTCACGCGATCCTGGGCCTATCACGTGAATATCGTGTTCAAAATATAATCCGCAATAAAACATAAAGTATATGCGGAATGCAAGTTTATTCAAAGTCTACTTTTTAAACAGATTGATTTTGGTTACCTTTTGAAGATCTCCATTTTGTCCAAATATGTAAAAATAAGCATAGTTGCTAAAATTAAAAATTGTTGATTGTTGGCATTTTATAAAACAAGTAGAAATAAACTTTGAACGACCATCTTCCAAGGCAAACTACTAATATTCTGCAGTAAATACATAAGCAGGCCGTATAAGTTGATAGACCGACTCAGCACTTTAAACCTAAATGCAGTGCCTTGCAACTGCAACCTGTAAGTACACAGTAAATATCTGTAAATTTAAATCAGTCAAAATGGCTCTATATGTGGTATACTTGTTAAACAAACATCTTATTCTTTGGAGTATAACGGCTGGGAGTTTTAATTAGACAAAAAATGAATTTTAAAACCCATAAAAAAGCAGGTAGCATTTTAAAGTAACAAAAAGAATGCTTTCTATGTATATATGGGCTTAAAATTAATTCTTGTACAACAAATCTTAATAAGATACGTCCAAAAACATTGTCGGCCCATATAATGTGACAACTAGTGGTCATTGTCACATCGAAATCTCACCCTAGATAATTTTGTTTCCTCGAGTTTTTTTGCTCCCTGTAAACTTGCAAGATTTTGTCGTGCCGCGTCAAAATCCACCAACTTCCGACCTCGCTTGTTCACTTTGACCTTCATCTCATTGCACTAAAAAAATAAACTTTGAAAACAACTATTCAGTTTATTGCAGGGGCCTTCAACTTTTATATTTCCACAAAATTTTGTATCTCAAATGCGATCCCAATTCTTATTCGGCCATTTGATAAAAGTTTTGTAAAACGTCGTTTCTGAAACACTCAATTTATTCGAACCTGAGTGAGATGATCTTGTAGGACAGATATAACCTCTGTGTTCAGTCGGGCGTGAAGGTCACTGTGAAGGAGATTCGTCGTCTGTAAAAAATAAAACTTAAATTGGGTTGGAAGTATGATGTTGGATATTATGTGACTAAAGCTGTTTTCCGATAACAGTTTAATTAAAAAATCCATGATTTGTGGCAAATATATCGAAAATAAAAAGTTAATAACTAAAGCTATGTAAAGTAAAAATAACGCCAATTAGAGCAAAATACAAAGTTATCTTTAAACGTTATAATTTCATAGACTTTGTATAACATTTATATAATGTCATTTGCTATCAGATCAGGTCACAAAACTTTCTATCCAAAATAACAGGCGTCAAGATAAAATGTTGAGTATCAGAAATGCCTAATTAAAAGCAATGTGCAAATTTTTGATTAGCTGGTCAAATTGTTTCGAAACACAAAACGATGTTTGCTATTAAAGGTATATTGCAAACTTTATTGAAATTATAGTTGCAGATGCCATTGCAACAATATAAATGTGCAATCTGTTAAGTTTTGTAAATAAACCACTTAACAATGCAAAAGACCGACCTACAATTAATACAATCTGCCTTTAACGACGCAGTGACAATAGCGTTTTTGATCAAAGTTATCGCGGTTCTGTACGATCAAAACTTCTGTAGTTATACTTCATTGCATTATATTACTTTAAGAAGCTTGAAACAAGAAATGGTAAAAAAAGTTTTTAAAATATATTTGTGAATTTTAGGAAAAATAAAAAAGTTCGCCCAGGTTAAGTGGATTGTGGCACAAGCTAGCATCTGATAAGTATTTCAACTTTAATTTCAATGAATATTTACTTTTGAGAGTGTTGCGACCATATCTTTTCCCATCCAACCGTCTTCGTAAACCTCTCCCAGCGATGCATAGAAATCATTGGCTGCCGACTGCATTGCTAAAATTAAAAAAAGTAAGCAACCTGAAAAAGCTAAAACACTTTTGGTTTTAAAGAATCTCATGCAAACAACTTAATTTTTTTTTACACACAATATATTTTTACAGAAACTGATAATGCTTGTTTTTATGCGACGGAATATTTATTTTTGTGAATTTTGAGAAACAATTTAGGCTTTGCATATGTTTTTTAAATCAACAGTTTAAATATTTAGCTTTATAAAGCAAAAAAAGAAAATGTAACAACTATAATTCTCAAAATATCTTGTTAAAAAAATCAAAACTAATGAATCAGTAGAAATTTAAAAAATTTGAACTTTACCGATTATGGATTGCAGGTATCTTTTCATATCTTGCTGGAACTTTGTAAACTGAACCTGAAAAATAAAGTAAATATTTAGAAAAAGTGATTTTTCAACCCATGGGCAGCGAACTAAAACTTTGTCGCCATTTGATCTGGTCGGGTAAAGACTAAAGTAATTCACATGCTTAGATTTATTGAGGTTGCTTCAAGCAAGATTTCTACAAAATTTAAAAAATTTGGGGAAATCATGAGTGAATTGAGTAAGCAATACAAAGACATCTGACTTGTTAATACTAATTTATTATGTTTTTCCCTTAAAAATGTTCAGCGGGTAGAATTAGGTGTTGTTTTAATTACTTTTGACTGATAAATTACAAGCCAGAGAACACCCATTTCATTAAAAGCAATCACTCTAGTGATTCTTTAAATGTTATATACTTGTTTAAAACATGATGAGGTCTTATGTTTTTCAAAAAACAAACAGGATTGAAACAGTTTTATAATGAATGCTTTCAATAATCTTTGTTAATATTCACTGTGTGGCAGTGAAATAACAAATAATTCAAACTGTTGACACTAGTCTTTGGAAGAATACATTTCATACAATACATTAGGTTTCATTGAAATTAATTTGTGGCTAATTATGTAAAGAAAGCTTAACTGTTGACAAAACACTTCAAACATAATCAATTCTTTATCAAAACACTGAAATCTAGACTCTAAAAGCATTAATATTAATAAACAAGCATTAATGCAATACAGCTAGAAGCATTTAATTTACAAAAACAAAGATAACAACAATTTAACTAATATATATCAAACTGTTGAATCCACTGTAATAGCCCTGGCATAATTCAGCAAAGACAATGTCATACCAAGGTGTGGGTTATTTATTAATGCCTTTGCTGTTTTTTAGTTTTATATTTTAGTGTTTTATTAAAATTATAAATGTTGCCTTGGTGTCCTTCAGATATGTTGAAATATTTATTCAATTAAGCTCGTTGAATATGTATTTGAGTTTATTAACCTATTGGTTAAGTTTTATTTTGCATTACACAAAGTTTGAATTTTTGAAAGCAGGAACACTCATTTTAAATTCTTATGTTTTTCAACAAATTATATAAAACAGATTTCAAAATATCCACGAAAAGCTACAAGAAATGGAGATTGAAGTGGCAACAGGTTTTGGACGATGACTAAATTAACCGAATCTCACTTTCGAACAACAACAACAGTTTGAAACATGAGCTGCTGACAATACACACCACTGTGACATCATAATAGTAACACTTGAGAACACTTCAATAATAGCTAGAGTGAAAAGTAAGGGACTTAATAGACTGCTTTTGTAGCAAATACGTTTCAGTGTTTTTAATTTCCTTTACTACATTTTATTCGTTTTATCTTCACTTTATTTCCACAGTTAATGATGGCATGAGTTATTGCTAAAAGTTGGAAAATATAGAATCTGTTGATTGCATTGAATGTTATGACATTTAAGTTGTAATAGAAACTACTATCTCTTGCAATATACTGTTTTTAAAATTATAAACTCTTTTCAACATTTTTCCAGTAGATTAGAATTTCCAATCTAGAAATTACCTAAAATCATAAGGAATTGCAATTTGTTTCCTGAGAAATGTGAATGACAAAATTCTTAAACCAAGATTGGCAATTTTTAGGCTGTATTTTCAATTGCACTTCAGATATTTGTTTTAAATGAGAAACTTAAAAACACCATTGTACATTTTAAGTAGTTTGGGTCAAAATGGAAATTACATTAGAACTAGAATTTAAACATACAAGGAATCCCTAAATAACATTAGAATTAACTACAAACTGATCCAATTGATCGCAATAAAAACTATAGCTATCTAGTTATTAGCAAACATGTTTCATGGAATAACAACACTATGATGTAATGCTTTGGAATGTGTTTGTAAAGTGGACATATCTTGAGGTAATCATTAATCGAAATGCAGCAGCGGCTGGAAGTAGGCCACCGCAGGGAAATGCAAGCATTTGCAAAAACATATTTCCACCAAATATCACTACTCATAACTTACAACATATATACTTAGTAATTCAAATTTAGTATTTTGAAGAATAAGAGTGATTTGTGCCAATATCAGTAAGAAATCTTTGCCACAACTTTTTATAAAAAAATATAAAGACTTTTCAAAGTTTATTAGCCACTAATTGCAATCTGATTTGTGAAATGATTGTGATTTCTAATTCCACACAACACCAAATAGTTAAAAAATTTGTTTTACAACAAAAACACATAATTTAAGCCAGAAATAAAAATTCAAAGACGATTAAATACTTGGCAGTTCTTACTAGTGATAATATCAACAAATTGTTTGATTTTTAATCTGGTGATCTTAACGTATCCTGATATTATATATGAAAGTTTAATAAGATTAAAAAATATTTACCAGAGATGGTTTTAAGGAAAGCACAATTATGTGGAACATTGGATATTGGGTAAATAGCATGAGCATTTCTTAGTACTAAAAAATATTATTGCTGTGCGCCAAAATTTATTGAAATTTATTTGCTAAAAGTGAGGTTTCTAAATTAAATTTTATTTTCTATTTTGACCTGATGAAGTGTGGTGGTGCAAAATGTCCGGAAACAATAGAATGCCTATACAAACTTTCTTTCAGCAAATTTTCAAGTGTTTTAACCTAAACCATAATAAGTTAAGAGAAATGTCAGTTCAACAAAGAACTTATGTCAATTCGACCAAAGTGCAACTTTTCAAAGTATAAATTTTACCAATTCGCTACAAATCTGGTTTTAAACATTTGTAAGCAGCTTTTCAAAAAGTTCCAGAGTTCACTCAATAATTTAAGTTGAAGACAAAAGTGCAGGAAGTGACTTGTTGTTGTTGTTATTAACCAAGATTCACCTGTTGCTTAGTAACAAGGTGAACGTAATTGTCGATGATTTCATCCTTTGTTTCGTCGCCACGCCCGAGCGAACGCAGCATCTGCAAACGTAAAACACAAAACATATTACAAACACAGCGAATGAATCATATAAGTGAAAACAAATCAATAGGGTGTATTACCAATGTACGACTATAGAATAAAATCGTGAAAATTCAAATCCAACAAGAACACTTAAACACAAAGTAAGTTTTACACATTACATTATTTTCTACAGAAAGTGTAAGATTTTTGAAGTTACAGCAATCATAGCGATATCATTTTGAAAGAAATATTCAAATATACTATATTCAAGATTGCATCTTTCAAATCAAAAGTTTTATTCCGATTAAAATTTCTATTTTTTAGTAAGTGTGTAAAGTATATATATAGTTGGTACAGATAAGTATAGAATCCTAATTAATCTGCCGTTTTCTGCTTTAAAATAATCATGAATTACTCATAATACAAAACAAAAAATTGAATAAGGTTCATTACAAATGTTCTATTATAAAAAGTTAAATCCATTAAAAATTTAAAAACTCAAGTATGAAAATAACGGAATCCTGCTTTAAAAAAATCATGACTGAGTCTGCATTTAATGACACTTTTTGACAAGATCTCCGGTGTTCAGCTTAAGTTTGCCGGTTGGCTTTTTTATGCACACCGGAGGTGCAGAATCTTAACACAACTCAGCCTTTTTATAAAACCTGTCTGCATTCTGTGGCTGTTGCACACCCGATATTTTTATTATGGAATTTGTGTGTACACTACAATTTTATTGAAAAACAACCGCAGTTTGGCGATTTTAGGTGTTTTTTCTGCGGATTGCACAAAACAGAGTATGAAGACTCCAATGTGAAACTCACAAGATGAAGCAAAAAATATGCTAGAGAATATATTATCTTCTGAAATAAAAAAATTACACATAAATTTTGAAAAAAAAAGATAATTGCACACCTGAAAATTTGGCTATGTTCACCAGGTCTCTGCGAAAGGTGCCATTAAATGTAGACAGGTGAATATCTAGTAATATACCGTTGCCAACATTTGATAGTAACCTTTACCGACCTCTGAACGCCATTTTTGTGACGTTGCGCTTCAACCAAGCGCTTCTTTCCCTTCTATTTCCAGAGTCCGACATCTTGTCGCAAATTTATGAAATAAATTGAAATTTAAAGCACAACTGAATTCGTCACTCTTTCACTATTGTACGTGAAAATTAATAAAAAAAATCTTCTTCAAATGCCGAATTTTAGTTTTGCAGCCTGTTTGGAAATAGTAAGTTGATGTTAGACCTGAAAAATTATAAAAAAATATTGCTAATGGTACAGAAAATATTTAAAAACCTGTGCCTAAAGGTTAACTGGAAAGCCAATTGAACTGAAACTTTCAACCCATGATCTTGTAAAACCCAAGATTGCATTCTGTAATTTGTGGCCGTAAATAATTTAAACCAAAAAATATTTTTGCATAAATCTTATTTTAAAATTCGGCATAAGTCTAGAATCCTACCATATTTTTTAAAGTAACCAAAAGAGTTGTCCAAATTAAAACAGCAATAAATAAATAAATAAAGTGGTAAATACTTTGACAAATCCAAACACTTACTCGCAACCTAAAGCAAATAATGTTAGCAATATAAACCCCCGGACAAAAATGTGCTTCAGTTACCGTATTTAACTCCCAGTTTGCAATTTTAATTTTGACGACTGGTTTCATAATTGTTTTTGATTATTGTACAAAAAGGTGGCAGAATTCTTAACCTGTGTCCCAAATTCTGCCATATATTTGAAAGGGTGTTTTTTGCGCGTCTGAACAAACGGTATTTGTAAAAGTTGCACAGCTGTTAATGAAGTGCTATACTGAAAACCGTGCGATGAAGCGTTTGAGGTTTATCGCGGCAGACGGCATTTTACAGCAATGTGCGGCTTATGGGCACTTAATTTATCCCCACGTACGACTTATTTTCCAACCTTGACTATATTGATGAGATTTTACACCAAATGACGTCACTGGGAAGTTTTAGGAAATGTCAAAGATATTTGGCAAAAAGGGGGCGCTGTTCTACAATCATACCACATTTATTTCAACACTAACAAAACAAATTTTGGCGCTCTTTCACTATTGTACGTAAAAATTAATAAAAAATTTTTTTTCTTTAAATGCCGCATACCACAACACATATTGTTTGGGTTAGGGTGCGGGTTAGCGTTTGGTTGAGGGTGGGTCAAGTTATTATTAATAATAAACATAATATTACTCGACCCACCCTCACCCAAACGCTAACCCGCACCCTAACCCAAACAATATGCGTTGTGGTATGCGGTATTACTTTGTTTTGTTTTTTGCATAACTTTTCACGTACATAAGTGAAAGAGCGCCGGATTCTAGACCAGCGCACTTAGCCAGAGCCTAAATAATGTGCATTGATTTAATAATGGTTTTGTTTATTTACAGTTTGAACGCTGTGGTAGAATTGTGGACAAGCGCCCAATTTTTCGCCTTTTGTATTGCTGCATTTCGTAATAGTTTTTAACTGTACAATATTAAAAAGTTTGACGAAAACTTTTGCAAAAGTTTTTATTTTGCTGCAAAATTTTGGCTTCGCCCTTTTCATAGAATACTTAAGCACAGTGTAACTTCGAGTCAAAATCAACACTGACCTCTAAACTACAACCGATTCCCGTCAACAAACGGATTTAAACTGTTGTTAAGCTTCGATTGGAATCAAAAACTTTCTAAACTGACAATTTTGATCGCCTGCAAACATAGTTGTTTGAATAATTTGCTTAAATGTGGCGATTTATCAAGTTAGGTGATTTCTCTAGCACCATCTACCGGTTACTTTTAATCCACCGATAAAAACTCTATTTTTTCTGTTGCTTTAAATCTGTGGTTTGCTGAACTTTTACTCTATCTGAGCAGGTTTGTGTGGCAAAAACACACTTAAGGTATTTACCCTCAGGATCAATTAAATCTGCGTGATTGAGTATTTCCGCATCGAAGGGAGGCTTCAAGTAAAATATTTGGTTTTTAAATCTAACGCTCTTTGACCCCAAAAGCTAGCCAACACACAGGGGTCAGCGCACAAATGTCACGCCAAATTAAACATATTTATCCTAAACACTTAAGAAAAAAATTTTCACTCTAACTATAAGAATGTCCTATATTTTCTAAATTAAAAAAATATTCAAAATATAAAAAAATATTAATACTCAATATTAAAAAAAATATCAATTATGTCGCGGCACCCTTGAGGATTAGAAACGGCACACTAAGGTTCCGCGGCACCCTGGTAAAGAACCACTGCTTTACACACATGGAACAAAGTGAATAATCAATCACTCCATTTCTTACTCACTCCCACAAAGCGATCGGGCGAAGCGCGAAAAAAGTGCCTTTATTTCGTTAAAATTTTAATTTAGGAGACGCGACGCATTCGATAAAAATACACATTTCTCGATATAATGTCCTATATACATATTACTTTGGCATATTTTTTGCGTAACTTATCTTGTTTGAAAAGTGTTACTAATCATACAATGGCCTGAGGAAAACACTCGGAGTCGAAACCGACAATAACTTTACCAAAATTTTTTTCGAAGAAAATGAAAATATACCAAAAATAAGTAGACTAGTAGCACCTAATGACTTCAGGCCAATAGCTGTTACGCGTATTTTTGAAAAAGTAATGCACCATCAACTTCTTAATTTTTTGCACAACATGAAACTATCAGTAAACATCAACACGGATTTAGGAAATAACACTCAACCTCACTTGCAAAAACAAAATTATATAAAAACCTATTAATTAACCAAGAAAAACATGGATATAGCTGTGTAGTTTTCCTTGATTTAGCCAAGGCCTAGACAACCAAATATTACTTAAAAAAACAAATAGTTTTAATTGAAATTCTGTGTTTCAACTGAGTGACTAAGAATGCCGTTGGACAAAGTAGCAGTTTTGGAAAAATACGAATTAGATTAGAACTAGAATTATAGCACACAAGCAATTTAGAAATTAGATTAGAATTAGAATTAGCCGCATTTTGCTCTAATTCAATGAATTAGAAAACTAGAATTATCTAGTTGTCCAAGTCTGGTGCCTACTGTTCAATTGTGGAGTCCAGATCGCGTACGTTATATGTGGTATTGAACACGCATAATACCTTCTGACTAACTAACATTCTAAAATAATTATTATTAACCTATTGTTTTGATTATATCTATTTTAACCTACGCTTTTGTACCTATTTTAGTCCTATTTTTCCGTATGTTATTCTTTGTAAATCGTTTTGTCGAAGAATAACTTATCTACTTTCTTTTCAAAGGTTTCAAGCAAAATTAAAGCTTGCAACGCTAAAACTTCGACTCGACTAGCTGCCATGCTAGGTAATATTAAGAAAGGTAATAGTTTTCCGGGTAATAAGGGCATGAATTCGAACGTTTCTATCAAGCTTCGTCGATCGCAATTAGATATTAGCTCTCTTCCTAAACTTGTTTTTCCGTACTCTAAAAAGAAATTTACAGAAAATGGTGTTCTAATGCCATCGGTTCAAGTTGTTCCACCGATCGCACTGCCATTCTCGTCTACTGATTCAGTTTTGCAACCTACAGCTGCTTCTTCAGCTGAACCGCAGATGGACAACGACTTACCGCATTCAACTTTCGAAGCCGAAACTCGCAACAAAGCGAGTTTACTGCATCTACGACGTTCAAAACATCTATGACGACATGCTATTTAAAGCCAGACTCTATTCGAAAGGCACTTTTAACCTCTCTTTTTCAACTTTTTTTACATAATCTTCTCAGACAGGAATTCTTGTCGATCGATTGTTGATTTTAAGTATCTCGATGACTGGTATCGTCCGCCGGACGTAACAGCTTGCAAGCAAATCTTGCGCATCTGTTGCGACAGAAGCAGCACCTTCCTACGACGTTTACACCTGATGATAACCTAGCAAGCTTTCATTACTTTACTTTGTCTTATCTATCTACGGCCTCTTACTATCCTAACCTTCGACTATTCTAACTTCGTTTCCCCTTATTCTCAGCCTCTTGTTAGTTTTTTTATAGACGTTTGGTTAACATTTTTGGGTAATTTTTAGCGCCTATGGCTTAAGGTTATCGTTAACGCAGGGATGGGCCTTGCATAATCAAATTGAATTATATCATAGGTTCATTACGTAGGATGGCAGCTATAGTTTATTCGTTATTTTTGTGCGCGCTATGCGTTGTCAGTTGACGATGCATGCCTTGTTTACCTTTTTACGCACCACGCCTGTTTTTCTACTTAAGCCGCCGCCATTGTAAGTATGTTGTTGCGTAATTATAAGCTCGTTTTAATGTTGCTATATCAGTCGATCAATGCAGATTTAAAACCGCGTTTGAGCTAAACTAAATTTACGGCATAGCTGTTCAGTCATTTGCAAAATTACGTCTCTTTTTGTTAAGTTAAAGGTGAAACTTTACGTAAGAGAATATTCTTCTCTCGTAAACTATTCTCTAAGCCTATAAACAGATATATTTATCTCTCACACTTACAGAAGTTGCGCCTTTCTAAAGTGCATTTCCGTTTGCAGCTAACCTGCAGTCTGGTCCTATATGGTTTACGGTGTTTGATCAGAGATATCACACCTAAAATAACCTGACCGTTTTGTTTCTATTCCGGGCAAAGATCCGATGATTTCAAGGCCACGTGATGCCGTGATGCCTTTTTACCTTACTGACGGCTGAGGTACCGTCGCATGTTTATTTGGGTTACAAGCTTGCAATAGTGTAACTTTTTAGTTTAACCTTTACGCCAAGGTTATCATGTCTGTCACTTAGGGATTACTTAAAATGGACAAGGCGTTAATTTTGTTTTCGAGTTTCAGAGTTTAGCACCTTTTGACTTTCTTGATTTCGGTATTCTAGAACGATAGATTCTAGGCATTGGACTGACGGTTTTGCCTTTTTACACTAAATTACGATTTTTACGGCTCTATTTCTGCATTGTAGGCTGTACATTTCTTGTATTCGCATGTTGTTAATCGCCGGTGTAAGTATTTTTACACAGATCGTTCAGCTTCAACGAACCAGCTCGATAACGGAGGAATTCTCGTACACATAAGGAGCA
The DNA here is from genome assembly GCF_963924565.1 of Ascidiella aspersa. NCBI lineage: Eukaryota > Metazoa > Chordata > Ascidiacea > Phlebobranchia > Ascidiidae > Ascidiella > Ascidiella aspersa. The sequence continues at coordinate 674,480 of NC_139448.1, read as the reverse complement.
GTTCAGTTTCAGCTCTTTGACTACCAACGCGCTTTGTACGAAGTGAGCTTTTCATCGCCGGACAACAGTCATCTATGTCTTGGAGGTTGACACCGCTCCTGACTTGTGCTACAAAGAGCCGGCCGACAAGGAGGACACCATTATCCAATGAACAATGTTTGACATGCAGGAGGAACACCACGAAGATGAAGTTTCTCCAGACCTCTTGTCTTAAAGGCAGGGAGAGTGAAATGTAGAGGTTTTGGACTTTGGAACTGTGATCCCGTAAACTCTGTCCATTCTGTGAACAGCCTGCCGGCTGAATCGCTCATGCTGTCACTTTAATTTCCCGTCGCGTGTTGTATAAATTGGTTCGTGCCTGGTCGATTTCCTAAGTCGTGTTATGTGTCATGTTTCTAACGAATTAGTAACTACTAACATCTGTCCAATGTAGGCTATATAAAAATGTTGTAAATTGTTAATTCAGCAGTGCCTATACTGTTCAATTGTGGAGTCCAGATCGCGTACGTTATACGGAGGTAACTATTGTACGTATATCGTAGGAACCTGTAAGTACTGTTTGTCGTTTGTTTATTGGCAATAAATATTCTTTTATTGTGTTTAAAACCCACACTGTCATTTATATCTCCCATAATGACATAAAACAGCTTCAAAAAATAATTCAAATAAATATAAAAAAATTGAGCACTGGTTTCGGGCTGACAAACTATCAATTAATCATTCTAAAACACATTGCTTGGTAACCAATTCAAATTTGGAAATAGAAAATCAATTCAGTATTAAAATAAGGGATAATAAAGTAAACAGGTAAATTCCGCTAAATAATAGGCCTCATCATAGATGATAAATTGTCATGGATACCTAAATTAAAATGATCGAACAAATAAATTCTATGGGAATTGGACTTTTATCAAAAATGAAACACTATTTAGACCAGGGAGCCGAACCGTTTGGCTTTTCCGGTTCAGGTTCGGTTCGGGTTCAAGGATAATGTCGGATCCGGTTCAGTTCCGATTTCGAGCAATTTAAAAGTTCCGGTTCAGCTCCGGTTCGACTACATTTATTTTCAAAACCGGTTTATAAAGTTCCGGTTCGGTGCAATATGAGATGAAAATGTGGGTCAATAAATGTGGAGGTACGTGACGTAAACATGCAGCTCGTTATTAAAATATCTGAAAAATAGAAACAATGTAATCAGTATTCACTTTTTTTATAAAATTTCGAACATGGCAAAACTCGACTATGTAAATTAGAGGTTGTGACGTCATGCTGGAGTTAACCGCTTTTATTGGCAGGTTCGGGTTCGGTTAAGGTTCTTTTAAAATATAGGGTTCAGTTCCGGTTCGGCTACTTACAATTTTACATAAAACGGTTCAGGTTCGGAAAAATTTGGAGTAAAACCGGTTCATAAAGTTCCGGTTCGACTCCCTGATTTAGACAAGCGGTTCTCAACCTGTGGGCCATAAGTACTTTTCAGGTGGGCCACAGACCAATTTAAAAAAAAGCTAGATTTATGGAAGAATTTAGTTTCATTTGTGTCATTATACCTAAGTTCACAGGAATAATGGCTTGGGGAGGAGTTGAAGGAATGTAAATAAAACGTAAATTAATTGTTCAGAAGCAAGTACCTCACTAATGCACGGTTGAATAAATAATCTGTTTGATACAAAAAACTATTGGACCACAGATTTTTAGTGCAACGAAAATGGGCCACGAAAGAAAAAAGATTGAGAACCACTGATTTAGACTCTCATGCACTTCGCCTTTTATATTATAGCTTAATCAATACTCATCTTCGATATTGTGTTGTAACCTGGGTAGAGCTTATCCAACTAAATTAAAACATCTTGAAGTATTACAGAACAGGGCAATCCACATTTAAAGCGGCACCCTCCCAAAACAAGATTGCTTCCATTTATACCGTAATCACTCAATATTAAAATTACTCGACCTAACCAAATTGGAAATATTGCAAATAGCGCATAACTTCAAAAACAACAAATTACCAGAAACATTGGCAAATTTGATGGCTCCTCTAGAAAACTTACATTCCCATAATACAAGGCTGCGGGGTAAACAAAACTATTTCCAAGTCGGCGCCTCCACCAACTCAGGAAGAAAAACCATAGGATTTTAAGGCCAAAATATTGGGCGAATTTAGAGATAAATATTAAACTATTACCATACAAGTGATTTGTTAAGGCAGTTAAACTAATGTTGTTGAACTCTTACCACGAGGGAACGTAAACACAAAATCTAAACAAGCCCTAGGCAATTGAAATGGTTAAATCATGTAATCTTCGAAACAGGGGTAAGAATGAAGTATTTTACACAAGATAAAAAAATAGTTAAAATTTTAGGTACAAAAACACTGCGTGCAATCAGTTCTGCATCAATAGTTGTTATAAATCATACCCTTTATTTCTCAGACAACTCTGGATTTTACGTAAAAAAACGTTACGAAAATCAAACTGAATAAAATAAAACAATGCAGTGAACTTTAATGTTGACAAGGTAATTACAAACAATAGTAAAGTATAAAAATATCGACTTTGCAAGAACAAACAAGACGCTAAAATGCGTGGGCAGCAAAGTACCGGGGCGGCACTTATTACAAGGCAACGAGCAAAACGGCAAAGCGCTTTGGGGAGACGAGCGCTCGCTCAAATAAACACGGCTGTGGTTTTGGGAAAGGTCGGCCAAACATGAACAAAACAAAAGTAACAGCGGTCAATAAAGAGGAATGACGTCACATCTAAACGCCCATAAGAACACACATTTCGTTTATACATGTTTTAGGTTGAGAGGTGTTAGTTTTAAAACAAAAGCTACATTAAAAGGATGTTATAGAAAAAAATCCTTTATGTATTGTTTAAGTTGCGATGAGACGCAAAGATGCCTTTCAACTAAAACCATTTTATCAAAATGGAACATACTACAACCCCAATGAAAAAAATAGAAATTACGCACAATAGGTAAATAATAAAAGGCGTGGCGTGTTGCCCCACCCCCTGGAACCGCCCCTGCCCCTCAGTTCGCTTCCATCAACAGGAAAGCTGATAAATGTTTCGAATCACGGAGGGACGATTGTTGGTCGCTCGAAGCAATCCAAGATTAGTCGAACTTCATTAGCGAAAACGCACTCTGTTCTCCTGCAAAACACAAGATGAAAATTTGAAAGCTGATAAACGTGTTTTTAACTGAAAGAAGAATTCCAACCGTCACATCTGTTTACAACAATTGTAATCTCGCCCATCTGATGTTGTTGTATTTACATCGGGGGTAAATTAAAGAAGTGTTGTTAAACTGGGTCCGTAGGTGAGTTGAGACCCAACCAGTCACATCTGTCGCCCACAGTTTATCAAGAGTTTCCATAATAATAACAACTGTTTTGTAACTGACCTTAAATTAGCGCAAACCTACTACTTAACTAATTTTCCTTGCTGAAAATGTTACTTCTCATACATTAAGGCTATTATGTCACACTGTTCGTATTTGTGGTTTAAAAAAAATAATTACAATATTAAAGAACATGTAAAAAAGTGACAACATTTTAAATATTTTTTTAAGTTAAAATCGTATTTCACGGTCGTAGAAAGCTTGTACCAAACATTAATTTAGTTGCAGGGTTGCCAAATTAGACATAAAAATGTAGTATGTAAAATTATTTAAAGATGCATGGTTAGAGAATGAAAATTGAACAATAGGTAAGAAGAGGCACTTTGCATAATAAGATCCATTATGTAATGTATACGGAGCTAAATAATGTACATATGTAATGAGTGATGTTACTTTTCACAACTTACATTAGGAAGGAGACAAGCGAGAAATAATTTAGGATAATATAATAAATAAAAAAAAGAAGTCGCGAAGTAACGGTGATAAGAACTGCAACGGAAAAATACACCCGCAAGTCGAAAGTAGTGAGGTCAATGGGAAGCAACAGATACACGCAAGAAGGAATTAGTAATAAAAATAAAATGAAAAAGAACTCGACGATGGAAATGCGCGAATATACCATTTATGTATTAAACAAATACAAGGGGACTGAGAGCGTGTCCACGTTGAGAGCGGGTTTGTTTATACAGCGGCACAAGCCCGCTCTCAATGTTGACACGGTAAGGGGCAAATGATCATAAGGGCAATAATATTGCAACTGGGCAAAAAATGTATAGTAGTCAAACAATAAATAAGAACACAATGGAACAGGGTTTACAAGACGGGACAAGAAAATCAAGCTGAACCCGATATCATTTTGTCAATATATTACACACAGCGTATTAATACAGAATTCCCATTAGTAAAGTTGGTTGCTATGCTTTAAAAAAAAGAAATTATGAAATATACAAACTACTTTTTTAAGTGGCTTAAATGCAATTTAGTTATCACAGGGTTTTAAAAGCAAATAGAATTGCTGTTTAACTATGAAATAATTTTAAAAAGATCGGTTATATCCAGTCCTCATAAAAAAACATTTGAAAGTGTAATAATATTTACAAATGATCAAATATTACATAGTTTTGTTTTCAGATAAATTTAAATTAAAAAAGTTTAATAATATTTACAAACAATTTCACACCTTAATATTACAAGGTTTTTGAATTTAAACCAAACAAACTTAAATCACAAAATCACCACTGAAACTTTGTATTACATAAATATATTTTTATTGAAAAAAGTTTGATAATGTTTACTACAAAATCAAATATTACAGCCTAATCCATATATTAGGGTTTTTAAACAAGAACAAATCAAATCACATAAGTTCACCTCGGAAAGTTCGTTGTAGAAAGCTTTCTCAGCAGTTGCGATGTTCGTAACAATGTCGGCGCACAGGACGACCCGCGAGTCGAAAAGGTCGGAAAGTTCTTCGTGAAGTTGTGAGTTCAGCGTCTCATAAGTATCATGGGCCTCTGTCACGCGATCCTGGGCCTATCACGTGAATATCATGTTCAAAAGATAATCCGCAATAAAACATAAAGTATATGCGGAATGCAAGTCTATTCAAAGTCTACTTTTTAAACAGATTGATTTTGGTTACCTTTTGAAGATCTCCATTTTGTCCAAATATGTAAAAATAAGCATAGTTGCTAAAATTAAAAATTGTTGATTGTTGGCATTTTATAAAACAAGTAGAAATAAACTTTGAACGACCATCTTCCAAGGCAAACTACTAATAGTCTGCAGTAAATACATAAGCAGGCCGTATAAGTTGATAGACCGACTCAGCACTTTAAACCTAAATGCAGTGCCTTGAAACTGCAACCTGTAAGTACACAGTAAATATCTGTAAATTTAAATCAGTCAGAATGGCTCTATATGTGGTATACTTGTTAAACAAACATCTTATTCTTTGGAGTATAACGGCTGGAGGTTTTAATTAGACAAAAAATGAATTTTAAAACCCATAAAAAAGCAGGTAGCATTTTAAAGTAACAAAAAGAATGCTTTCTATGTATATATGGGCTTAAAATTAATTCTTGTACAACAAATCTTAATAAGATACGTCCAAAAACATTGTCGGCCCATATAATGTGACAACTAGTGGTCATTGTCACATAGAAATCTCACCCTAGATAATTTTGTTTCCTCGAGTTTTTTTGCTCCCTGTAAACTTGCAAGATTTTGTCGTGCCGCGTCAAAATCCACCAACTTCCGACCTCGCTTGTTCACTTTGACCTTCATCTCATTGCACTAAAAAAATAAACTTTGAAAACAACTATTCAGTTTATTGCAGGGGCCTTCAACTTTTATATTACCACAAAATTTTGTATCTCAAATGCGATCCCAATTCTTATTCGGCCATTTGATAAAAGTTTTGTAACACGTCGTTTCTGAAACACTCAATTTATTCGAACCTGAGTGAGATGATCTTGTAGGACAGATATAACCTCTGTGTTCAGTCGGGCGTGAAGGTCACTGTGAAGGAGATTCGTCGTCTGTAAAAAATAAAACTTAAATTGGGTTGGAAGTATGATGTTGGATATTATGTGACTAAAGCTGTTTTCCGATAACAGTTTAATTAAAAAATCCATGATTTGTGGCAAATATATCGAAAATAAAAAGTTAATAACTAAAGCTATGTAAAGTAAAAATTACGCCAATTAGAGCAAAATACAAAGTTATCTTTAAAGGTTATAATTTCATATATTTTGTATAACATTTATATAATGTCATTTGCTATCAGATCAGGTCACAAAACTTTCTATCCAAAATAACAGGCGTCAAGATAAAATGTTGACTATCAGAAATGCCTAATTAAAAGCAATGTGCAAATTTTTGATTAGCTTTTCAAATTGTTTCGAAACACAAAAGGATGTTTGCTATTAAAGGTATATTGCAAACTTTATTTAAATCATAGTTGCAGGTTCCATTGCAACAATATAAATGTGCAATCTGTTAAGTTTTGTAAATAAACCACTTAACAATGCAAAAGACCGACCTACAATTAATACAATCTGCCTTTAACGACGATTTTACAGGAAGCGTTTTTAATCAAATTTATCGCGGTTCTGTACAATCCAAACTTCTGTAGTTATACTTCATTGCATTATATTACTTTAAGAAGCTTAAAACAAGAAATGGTAAAAAAAGTTTTTAAAATATATTTGTGAATTTTAGGAAAAATAAAAAAAGTTCGCCCAGGTTAAGTGGATTGTGGCACAAGCTAGCATCTGATCAGTATTTCATTCTACTCACAACTTTATTTCAATTAACACTTACTTTTGAGAGTGTTGCGACCATATCTTTTCCCATCCAACCGTCTTCGTAAACCTCTCCCAACGATGCATAGAAATCATTGGCTGCCAACTGCATTGCTAAAATTAAAAAAAGTAAGCAACCTGAAAAAGCTAAAACACTTTTGGTTTTAAAGTATCTCATGAAAACAACTTAATTTTTTTTTTTCAGACAATATATTTTTACAGAAACTGATGATGCTTGTTGTTATGCGACGGAATATATATTTTTGTCAATTTTGAGAAACAATTTAGGCTTTGCATATGTTTTTAAAATCAAAAGTTTATATATTAAGCTTTATAAAGCAAAAAAAGAAAATGTAACAACTATAATTCGCAAAATATCTTGTTAAAAAAATCAAAACTAATGAATCAGTAGAAATTTCAAAAATATGAACTTTACCGATTATGGATTGCAGGTATCTTTTCATATCTTGCTGGAACTTTGTAAACTGAACCTGAAAAATAAAGTAAATATTTAGAAAAAGTGATTTTTCAACCCATGGGCAGCGAACTAAAACTTTGTCGCCATTTGATCTGGTCGGGTAAAGACTAAAGTAATTCACATGCTTAGATTTATTGAGGTTGCTTCAAGCAAGATTTCTACAAAATTTAAAAAATTGGGGGAAATCATGAGTGAATTGAGTAAGCAATACAAAGACATCTGACTTGTTAATACTAATTTATTATGTTTTTCCCTTAAAAATGTTCAGCGGGTAGAATTAGGTCGGCAAAGCTTTGCTGGTATAGCTCAGTGTTTGGGACGCTGTGAAAAAAGTTAAGAAACACTAATATTCTAAGAATACAGTTGAAGTGTTAAAATTTATATTGAAGATTTTTTGAAACATTTTTACCCAAGGGAGTCTTAAACTGCTTGCAATTTTTTACAAGGGATTCATTTTTGCATATCTGAGTACTGTTAGATCAATTGAGGCCAAAATAAATAAAAAACATGATGAAAAATACAGGTTTTCAACTAATTTTTCGATTTGCCTGCAGACCTGGTAACATTCCATGGAGCAACAAGTGTTGTTTTAATTACTTTTGACTGATAAATTACAAGCCAGAGAACACCCATTTCATTAAAAGCAATCACTCTAGTGATTCTTTAAATGTTACATACTTGTTTAAAACATGATGAGGTCTTATGTTTTTCAAAAAACAAACAGGATTGAAACAGTTTTACAATGAATGCTTTCAATAATCTTTGTTAATATTCACTGTGTGGCAGTGAAATAACAAATAATTCAAACTGTTGACACTAGTCTTTGGAAGAATACATTTCATACAATACATTAGGTTTCATTGAAATGAATTTGTGGCTAATTATGTAAAGAAAGCTTAACTGTTGACAAAACACTTCAAACATAATCAATTCTTTATCACAACTCTGAAATCTAGACTCTAAAAGCATTAACATTAATAAACAAGCATTAATGCAATACAGCTAGAAGCATTTAATTTACAAAAACAAAGATAACAACAATTTAACTAATATATATCAAACTGTTGAAGCCACTGTAATAGCACTAGCATAATTCAGCAAAGATAATGTCACAACAAGGTGTGGGTTATTTATTAATGCCTTTGCTGGTTTTTAGTTTTATATTTTAGTGTTTTATTAAAATTATAAATGTTGCCTTGGTGTCCTTCAGATATGTTGAAATATTTATTCAATTAAGCTCGTTGAATATGTATTTGAGTTTATTAACCTATTGGTTAAGTTTTATTTTGCATTACATTAAGTTTGAATTTTTGAAAGCAAGAACACTCATTTTAAATTCTTATGTTTTTAACAAATTATAAAAAACAGATTTCAAACTATCCACGAAAAGCTACAACAGGTTTTGGATGACGACTTAATTAACCGAATCTAACTTTGGAACAACAACAACAGTTTGAAACATGAGCTGCTGACAATACACACCACAGTGACATCATAATAGTAACACTTGAGAACACTTCAATAATAGCTTGAGTGAAAAGTAAGGGACTTAATAGACTGCTTTTGTAGCAAATACGTTTCAGTGTTTTTAATTTCCTTTACTACATTTTATTCGTTTTATCTTCACTTTATTTCCACAGTTAATGATGGCATGAGTTATTGCTAAAAGTTGGAAAATATAGAATCTGTTGATTGCATTGAATGTTATGACATTTAAGTTGTAATAGAAACTACTATCTCTTGCAATATACTGTTTTTAAAATTCTAAACTCTTTTCAACATTTTTCCAGTAGATTAGAATTCCCAATCTAGAAATTACCTAAAATAATAAGGAATTGCAATTTGTTCCCTGAGAAATGTGAATGACAAAATTTTTAAACCAAGATTGGCAATTTTTAGGCTGTATTTTCAATTGCAGTTCAGATATTTGTTTTAAATGAGAAACTTAAAAACGCCATTGTACATTTTAAGTAGTTTGGGTCAAAATGGAAATTACATTAGAACTAGAATTTAAACATACAAGGAATCCCTAGATAACATTAGAATTAACTACAAACTGATCCAATTGATCGCAATAAAAACTATAGCTATCTAGTTATTAGCAAACGTGTTTCATGGAATAACAACACTATGATGTAATGCTTTGGAATGTGTTTGTAAAGTGGACATATCTTGAGGTAATCATTAGTCGAAATGCAGCAGCGGCTGGAAGTAGGTCACCGCAGGGAAATGCAAGCATTTGCAAGCACACATCTCCACCAAATATCACTATTCATAACTTACAACATAAGTAACTCAAATTAAGTATTTTGAGGAATAAGAGTGATTTGCTGCTGTGCCAATCTCAGTAAGAAATCAAAATTCAAATACTTTTAAAAAGCTTGTAACTTGAAACTCAATTCATGTTTGCTAATTTGACAATTAAGGCCATTTGCCACTATTTAAATTTTAATTTGTGAAATGACTGTTGTGACAGTGATTTCTAAACTCTAGTTTTTATTTTCACCTAAAATGTCTATTGTCCAAAAGCATTCTGAGTTTCTCGTTTGAAAAAATTTTTTGGCCATGAAGCTGAAATGTTAGACCTAAAAATTGCCAATCTTGGTCCAAACATTTCAAATGCGACATAAATTCAAAACTTTTCAAAGAAAAAATTTTAGTTTTTTGAAAAACCTAAATTGGATCGCTCAATAGTTTTTGAATAGAATTCTAAAACAAAAGAGTTTAGATGCCGAGCTTAACACAACAGCAAATATAGTTGAAAATTTGGAAAGAAATGATAATTTAAGCTGACTGACAAAATTCAAAGACAACCAAATACTTGTGGCAACTCTTATTAGCGATAATATTAACAAATCATTTATAATCTGGTAATCTTAACTTATCATGATATGCTACATGACAGTTTAATAAAATTGTAAATTATTTACCAAAGATAGTTTTAAGGAAAGCGCTATTAACACTGGATAAATGACAATACGTTTATTACTATCTAAAAAAAAAAATACTATTGATGTGCGCTTAAATTTGTCTAAATTCATTTGCTAAAAGTTTCTACTTTGACCTGATAAAGCAGCTTGTGCAAAAGCTTGTCGAGGATTTAATACAATTTGTCGTTTTAAATTGACACCTGATTATCCTATTTAGAATCAGACAAATATTTACAAAGAATCAAATGTAAAAATAATTGCAGATATTTATTCGCTTTCTTTTTCTGATTGAATGGAAACAACAGAATCCCTATAGGAACTTCCTGTCGGCATATTTCAAGTGTTAGTGAAAATATTAGGTTAAGCAAAATGTAAGTTTACCAAGAACATAATTATGTATTTAGCTGAAGTGCAACTTTTCAAAATATAAGTTTACCAATTCGCTACAAATCTGGTTTTAAACATTTAGGAGACAAAAGTGCAGGAAGTGACTCGTGGTTGTTATTTAATCAAGATTCACCTGTTGCTTAGTAACAAGGTGAACGTAATTGTCGATGATTTCATCCTTGGTTTCATCGCCGCGCCCGAGCGAACGCAGCATCTGCAAAACACAAAACACGATAACATATGACAAACGCAGAGAATGACTCGTACAAGTAAAAACAAATCCATATGGTTCATTACAAATACTACTGTAGGAAAAAAGCATAAAATTTAAATCAAACAGGAACACTTAAAAACATTATTTTCTCAAGGAATGGTGAGATTTTTGCTAGTTACAGTAACCATAGCGACTTCATTTCAAAAGAAATATTCAAAGAAACTATATTCAAGATTGAATCTCTAAGTCAAAAGTTTTATTCCGATTAAAATTTCTCTTTTTCAAATGTGTAAAGTGTGTAAAGTATAGTTGGTAAGATAACTAGAAAATCCTAGTTAATCTGACAAAGTTTCCGCTTTCAAATAATCATGACTTACTTATAAAACGGAACAAACAATTGGGTTTATTGCAAATGTTCTATTATAAAAATTCAAATCCACTAAAAATTAAAAAACTCAAGTATAAGACTAGGGATGTTTAAAGTAGAATATTGAACCTTGGATTCCAACAAGCTGGACATGTACTACAGTTTCCAAATTGCTGGAAATAGCAGTTGTTAAGAATGTTAACATTTGTTAGAATATATTTTTGATTACAATATACACAGGTTAACACTGTGGGCCTTGTGGGTTGTATGAGCAATGAGTCCTCCTTCAACAGGGTTGGACCTAAGCACTCGCCCGCTCGCCAATGCGAGTGCAAATCCCGACTGGCGAGCGGCTATTGCCAGGAAATTTCAACTTGTGTTAAGCACCACTACTAAGCGAAATATTACTTAGCGCCAGTTATTTTCTCAAACACCAAGGTGCAAATACATTCAACACTACACAAATAATAAGTTTAATCGAAGTCACGTTCGAAGCTCGTATTAAAGATTCTTTGTCCGTGGTAAGATCGTAATAAAGACTCTTTGTCCCGTTTTAAAAAATCGTTTACCGGCAAACAATCAAAGACGCTATTGCTGCAGTGGTAAATAGTTATGAGATTTATTGTTTAACTTAAAGGTTAATTTTTAAAAGTTTAACCAGGTCGTTGATGCTCATGGAAAAGTTTATTGGACTTGCGATGTTCCCAGCGATAAGAATTTTGCTTTTCTGTATTTATTGAATTGTTTGCATAAGAAAATTATAAGCAATTACTGGAGTTTTTGGTAATAATAAGTTTGAATGTAAATGTCTTATATTATTTGTAGGCAGTGTTTTTTAAGACGTTTAAGAGACCGAAAAGGCCCACTGAACACTACGGTATTTTAAAAACCATACAGCTGAGAATTACCAATTAGTTTACGTAGGTATGTTGTTGCGCTCTCTTAAGTTCATAGCCCCGCACAGAAACTCTAGTGCATACAGTTGTTAACTATGTGAAAGAATGGTGTAGTTGTAAATTTACAATTATTTTGTGATTATTTGCTGTTTAACCAGCTACTATACTGTTAGGCGAAGTTTTGCGTTTTGTTTCTAGCGCGAAGCAACCAGCGGTGAAACGTCCTTCAAGCATAGAAAAACCAGAATACGAAAAAAAAAGTGCGAGCATTTAAAAAAAAATGATAAGCGAACAGGCCGTGGCTACTAAATTGTCAGTGTAATTTTTTTCACTGAAGACTGTAAAAAATGTTCACTGCTTAATGGGTCAATAATTTGTTGAACCATGCATGGAAATAAACGACCAGACCCTTAAAAAACAAATGTTTCGCATAGAAACCACAAGACAGGTTAACGATAACCCAAGAAATGGCAATTTGCAGACGGCGTGCCAACCAATTTGGCTATTGTTATTCCGTCTGGGCGAGTGCTGATGGATAGCTGCTCGCCTTGCTGGCGAGTGTAAATTTTTTCTTAGGAACAACCCTGTTCAAACAAAATCAGGGATAAATAATTCAATAAAAATATACTAGGATTCAATATTCTGGATTCGTTGTTCTAAATTTGAAATCCAAAGTTCTAGAATCTCATGGGATTCCACTTTAAACATTCCCCATATAAGACACATTCAGACTATTAAATAAAAAAAAATTCTGCCTAAAAGGTCATTTTTTTCAATTACTTTAACTGTAAAAAAAATAAATACAACACAAAGTAAATAACTCAAACACAATGGAATCCTGCTTTAAAAAATCATGACCGAGTCTGCATTTGATTAAACCTTTCGACAAGATCTTGGGAGTGCAGCTTAAGTTTGCAGGTTGACTTTTTTATGCACACCGGAGGTGCAGAATCTTAACACAACTCAGCCTTTTTATGAAACCTGTCTGCATTCTGTGGCAGGTGCACACCCAACATTTTTATAAAGCAATTTGTGTGTACACTACAATTTTATTGAAAATTTAGCGAGGTTTGGTGATTTTAGGTGTTTTTTCAGCAGACGCTTGGATAAAACAAAGTATGAAGACTCTAATCTGAAACTCACAAGATGAACCAAAACAGATGCTAGAGAATACATTATTTCTGAAATAAAAAATTTACACATAAATTTTGAAAAAAAGTTAAAATGTGGTTGAATCTGGAACGTCGTTGTGCATAAAATCATGATTACACAATTGCACACCTGAAAATTTGGCTCTGCACACCTGATGTCCTCAAAAAGTGTAATCAAGTGCAGACTAGCACACAGTTAGTAAATTGACGCAGCCAACATTTGATACTGACCTTTTCCCGACCTCTGAACGCCATTTTCGTGACGTTACGCTTCAACCGAGCGCTACTTTCCCTTCTATTTCCAGAGTCCGACATTTTGTCGCAAATTTATGAAACAATTTGAAATTTAAAGCACAACTGAATTCTTTGATTTTATACTTTATGTCGTAATACAAAACATATGTTTGACCGAATTTTAGTTTTGCAGCCTGTTTGGAAATGGTAAATTGATGTTAAAACTGAAAAATTATAATAAAATATTGCTAATGGTACGTAAAATTCTTAAAAACCTGTGGTCTAAATGTTAATTGGAAAGCCTATTAAACTGAAACTTTCAACCCATGATCTTGTAAGACCCAAGATTGCATTCTGTAATTTGTGGCCGTAAATAATTTAAACCAAAAAATACTTTTGCATAAATCTTTTTTTCAAATTCGGCATAAGTCTAGAATCTTACAAAGTTTTTTTTAAGTAACCAAAAGAGTTGTCCAAATTGAAACTGCAATAAATAAATAAATAAAGTGGTACATACTTCGACAAACCCAAACACTTACTCGCAACCGAAACCAAATAAAGTTAGCAATATAAACCCCCGGACAAAAATGTGCTTCAGTTACCGTATTTAATTCCCAGTTTGCAATTTTAATTTTGACGACTGGTTTCATAATTGTTTTTCATTATTGTACAAAAAGGTGGCAGAATTCTTAGCCTGTGTCCCAAATTCAGCGCTCTTTCACTATTGTACGCAAAAATTAACTAAAAAAAAACTTTCTTCAAATGCCGCATACCACAACACATATTGTTTGGGTTAGGGTGGGTCAAGTTATTATTAATAATAAACATAATATTACTTGACCCACCCTCACCCAAACGATAACCCGCACCCTAACCCAAACAATATGCGTTGTGGTATGCGGTATTACTTTGTTTTGTTTTTTGCATAACTTTTCACGGACTTAAGCGGATTCTAGACCAGCGCACTTAGCCAGAGCCTGAATAATGTGCATTGATTTAATAATGGTTTTGTTTATTTACAGTATGAACGCTGTGGTAGAATTGTAGACCAGCGCCCAATTTTTCACCTTTTGTATTGCTGCATTCCGACATAGTTTTTTAACTGTACAATATTAAAAAGTTTGACGAAAACTTTTGCAAATGTTTTTATTTTGCTGCAAAATTTTTGCTTCGCCCTTTTCATAGAATACTTAAACACAGTGTAACCATAGAGTATTAGTGCTCTATGGTGTAACTTCGAGTCAAAATCAATACTGACCTCTAAACTACAACCGATTCTCGTCAAATGAAAAAACAAACGAATTAAAACTGTTGTTAAGCTTCGATTGGAATCAAAAACTTTCTAAATTGAAAATTTTGATCGCCTGCAAACATAATTATTTGAATAATTTGCTTAAATGTGGCAATTTATCAAGTTAGGTGATTTCTCTAGCACCATCTACCGGTTACTTTTAATCCACCGATAAAAACTCAATTTTTTCTGTTGCTTTAAATCTGTGGTTTGCTGAAATTTTACTCTATCTGAGCAGGTTTGTGTGACAAAAACACACTTAAGGTATTTACCCTCAGGATCAATTAAATCTGCGTGATTGAGGATTTCCGCATCGATGGGAGGCTTCAAGTAAAATGTTTGGCTTTTAAATCTAACGCTCTTTGACACTAAAAGCTAGCCAACACACAGGGTCAGCACAAAAATGTAACGCCAAATTAAACATATTTATCGTAAATATTTAGGAAAAAAATTTTCACTCTAACTATAAGAATGTCCTATATTTTCTAAATTAAAAAAAATATTAAAAATAGGAAAATATATTAATACTCAATATTAAAAAAAATATCAATATTCATTTGAGGATATCGGCTCTTATCGTCGATAACCGATACTAATATTCATAAGCGATCGCGGTTATTTTTAAACGCTTGTCACTTGCCCAATTCAATTCGCAATCGAGCGAAATTTTACCAAGACACTTCTACAAATCAAATTGAACTGACAAACTCTCCTCAACCGCGAATTAATGTTTATTTAAGTTTTTAACATTTTTTTTAATTTAGAAAATATAGGGCATTCTTATAGATGTGGTGAAATTTTTTTATGAAATATTTAAGATAATAATAAATTGTCAAGCCAAAAAGGTCGAGTAGATCGACAGCATCTTGATTAAGACGTTTCGATACGAACTTGTATCATCTTCAGTTAGTGTCACTGAAAAGCAAATCAAAGCTTCACTTATAAAAGGTGGGACGCAATTGTTATCATCAGAGTTTTTACAGTTGGAGCCTTTAGGTGTTGAATAGGTAGAGCGGTGTAGATAAGGTGTCGACGTTATTATTAAGCTACATTACAGATCCGTGCATAGTGTACCCAAGTATATTAAAGATAAATATGTTTAATTTGGCGTTACATTTTTGTGCTGACCCTGTGTGTTGGCTAGCTTTTGGTAAGAATAGTTTATATAAATGCCTTGTTGCGATATTTTGAACTGCTGGTTTGTATTTGCAACATTATAACTTTTCGACCGAAGGTTTCTAAGAATATACATTCTTCAAAACTAAAATGTAGCAAAAACATTGCTAATTTGTGTAGGGGGAGGTTGCCCGTGTTGGGACATTTTTGTTTCATATCATTGTAGCTTTAAACTATGACAATAAATTCAAACTATTTTTGGTCGAACTGTTAGTTCCGTCATCCCTGCTTGTTTAACACTTTCAAGTTTTCCTTTAGCATTTGAACTTTTTTGGTAAATGGTGATTTAAAAATCGTATTTTTGTCCCGTCTCATGAAACTTTGGACAGCATGAGCCGCGAGATGGGACACATGCAAACTATATTATATTTCCTAACATTCTTGATATACTTATTTTACAACGCCTAATGTATACCATAAAGATACAAAAGCTTTCAATTTACCTGCGACAAAACATGAATTTCAAAACTATAGTCATTTAAAAAAACAGACATTTCCATTTAATTTTAAATTTATTAAAAACAACGAATATTAGAAGTTTAAAACTGACAATCATGAGCTTATGTACATATATCACATATAAAGAGTGGTCCTTCTGGGTCAGCACATTTCTCTAGTGCCCATATTGGCTGCATTGTATCCAGTCTTCTGTGGAGCTCAAATAGCTTTCACCACACACAACGCAGGACCAATCTTTTTTGGGTGAGGTTCCTTTTCCATTTTGTGGTCTGTTTTTTCGGAATAAATTTTGTTTTGTTTTGTATTGTTTTGTTTTTTTGTACTGCAGTGTAATTTGTTGTTTCCAATTCCTTTTTCCTTCAAAGTTTTTTATTCGGTAATCCTGTTAGTAAAGTAGATGACTGCGCCCTTCCACTTCTTTTCTGGTTAGTGGCAACTGGTGGAGGGCTGACATCATAAACCAAGATTGATTCTAACGGCACCCCTCAGAAATAATTAATAGATTGCGACACCCCTACAAGATTTTTCAGTAGATAATTTACTAGAATGTCACAATAAACGGAACTGAAACAACCCACATCAACTCTACACAACTTACGAAGTTTTAATTGGATTTATCCCACTCTAATCTTACACAAAAAGTTGTAAAAGTTGAGCAAAAATCAGATTCTTGAATATTGACAAATATGTCGCGGTGCAGGGCCATCCTTGAGGATTAGAAATGACACATTAAGGTGCCCCGGCACCCCGGTTAAGAACCACTGCTTTACACACATGGAACAAAGTGAATAACCAATCACTCCATTTCTTACTCACTCCCACAAAGCGATCGGGCGAAGCGCGAAAAAAGTGCCTTTATTTCGTTAAAATTTTAATTTAGGAGACGCGACGCATTTGATAAAAATACACATTTCTCGATATAATGTCCTATATACATAATACTTGGGCATATTTTTTGCGTAACTTATCTTGTTTGAAAGTGTTACTAAAAATACAATGGCCTGAGGAAAACAGTCGGAGTCGAAACTGACAATAACTTTACCAAAATTTTTTTCGAAAAAAATGAAAATATACCCAAAAATAAGTAGACCATTAACATCTAATGACTTCAGGCCAATACCTGTTACCTCTATTTTTGAAAAAGTATTGCACCATCAACTTCTTAATTTTTTTGCAAAACATGAAACTATCGGTAAACATCAACACGGATTTAGAAAATATCACCCAACATCGCTTGCCGCAACAGAATTATATGAAACCTATTAATTAACCAAGAAAACCATAGATATAGTTGTGTAGTTTTCCTTGATTTAGCCAAGGCCTTTGATACCATAGACAACCAAATATTACTTAAAAACTAAATCATTATGGTATCATAGACCCACCCTTGAAACTAATAGAAACTTTTTTAAGGCAGAGAAAGCATAGTACAAAAGTATGAAGAATTCTTTCTAATCCAGCGATGCCTGTATGCGGTGTCCCACAAGGTCGTATATTAGCACCTCTCCTCTTTCAAATTTACATTAATGACTTACCAATAAACTCAAATATAAATTGTAATTTATACGCAGATGATGCTGTCATTTATATCTCCCATAATGACATAAAAAAATACAACAAATAGGCCTAATTAAATAAATATAGAAAAAATTGAGCACTGGTTTCGGGCTGACAAACTATCAATTAATCATTCTAAAACACATTACTTGGTAACCAATTCAAATTTGGAAATAGAAAATCAATTCAGTATTAAAATAAGGGATAATAAAGTAAACAGGTAAATTCCGCTAAATAATAGGCCTCATCATAGATGATAAATTGTCATGGATACCTCAATTAAAATGATCGAACAAATAAATTCTATGGGAATTGGACTTTTATCAAAAATGAAACACTATTTAGACCAGGGAGCCGAACCGTTTGGCTTTTCCGGTTCAGGTTCGGTTCGGGTTCAAGGATAATGTCGGATCCGGTTCAGTTCCGATTTCGAGCAATTTAAAAGTTCCGGTTCAGCTCCGGTTCGACTACATTTAGTTTCAAAACCGGTTTATAAAGTTCCGGTTCGGTGCAATATGAGATGAAAATGTGGTTTAACAAATGTGGAGTTACGTGACGTAAACATGCAGCTCGTTATTAAAATATCTGAAAAATAGAAACAATGTAATCAGTATTCACTTTTTTATAAAATTTCGAACATGGCAAAACTCGAACATGTAAAATAGAGGTTGTGACGTCATGCTGGAGTGAACCGCTTTTATTGACAGGTTCGGTTAAGGTTCAGGTTCTTTTAAAATATAGGGTTCAGTTCCGGTTCGGCTACTTACAATTTTACATAAAACGGTTCAGGTTCGGAAAAATTTGGAGTAAAACCGGTTTATAAGGTTCCGGTTCGACTCCCTGATTTAGACAAGCGGTTCTCAACTTGTGGGCCATAAGTACTTTTCAGGTGGGCCACAGACCAATTTAAATAAAAAAGCTAGATTTATGGAAGAATTTAGTTTCATTTGTGTCATTATACCTAAGTTTACAGGAATAATGGCTTGGGGAGGAATTGAAGGAATGTAAATAAAACGTAAATTAATTGTTCAGAAGCAAGTACCTCACTAATGCACGGTTGAATAAATAATCTGTTTGATACAAAAAACTATTGGGCCACAGATTTTTAGTGCAACGAAAATGGGCCACGAAAGAAAAAAGATTGAGAACCACTGATTTAGACTCTCATGCACTTCGCCTTTTATATTGTAGCTTAATCAATACTCATCTTCGATATTGTGTTGTAACCTGGGTAGAGCTTATCCAACTAAATTAAAACATCTTGAAGTACTACAGAACAGGGCAATCCACATTTTAAGCGGCACCCTCCTAAAACAAGATTACTTCCATTTATACCGTAATCACTCAATATTCAGATTACTCGACCTAACCAAATTGGAAATACTGCAAACAGCGCATAACTTCAAAAACAACAAATTACCAGAAACATTGGCAAATTTGATGGCTCCTCTAGAAAACTTACATTCCCATAATACAAAGTTGCGGGGTAAACAAAACTATTTTCAAGTCGGCGCCTCCACCAATTCAGGAAGAAAAACCATAGGATTTTTAGGCCAAAATATTGGGCGAATTTAGAGATAAATATTAAACTATTACCATACAAGTGATTTGTTAAGGCGATTAAACTAATGTTGTTGAACTCTTACCACGAGGGAACGTAAACACAAAATCAAAACAAACCCAAGGCAATTGAAATGGTTAAATCATGTAATCTGCGAAACAGGCGCAATAATAAAGTATTTTACACAAGATAAAAAAATAGTTAAAATTTTAGATACAAAAACACTGCGTGCAATCAGTTCTGCATCAATAGTTGTTATAAATCATACCATTTATTTCTCAGACAACTCTGGATTTTACGTAAAAAAACGTTACGAAAATCAAACTGAATAAAATAAAACAATGCAGTGAAGTTTAATGTTAGCGAGGTAATTACAAACAACAGTAAAGTATAAAAACACCGACTTAATAAGAACAAACAAAACGCTAAATGTGTGGACAGCAAAGTACCGGGGCGGCACTTATTACAAGGCAACGAGCAAAACGGCAAAGCGCTTTGGGGAGACGAGCGCTCGCTCAAATAAACACGGCTGTGGTTTGGGAAAGAGTCGGCCAAACATGAACAAAACAAAAGTAACAGCGGTCAATAAGAGGGATGACGTCATATGTTGCATTTAAACGTCCATAAGACCACACATTTCGTTAATACAAGTTTATAAAAGTTTTAGGTTGAGAGGTGTTAGTTTTAAAACAAAAGCTACATTAGAAAGATGTTATCGAAAAAAATCCTTTATATATTGTTTAAGTTGCGATGAGACGCAAAGATGCCTTTCAACTAAAACCATTTTATCAAAATGGAACATACTACAACCCCAATGAAAAAAATAGAAATTACGCACAATAGGTAAATAATAAAAGGCGTGGCGTGTTGCCCCACCCCTGCCCCTCAGTTCGCTTCCATCAACAGGAAAGCTGATAAATGTTTCGCATCACGGAGGGACGATTGTTGGTCGCTCGAAGCAATCCAAGATCAGTCGAACTTCAGAAGTCAAAATCCACTCTTTTCTCCTGCAAAACACAAGATGAAAATTTGAAAGCTGATAAAAGTGTTTTCAACTGAAAGAAGAATTCCAACCCGTCACATCTGTTTACAACAATTGTAATCTAGCCCATCTGATGTTGTTTTATTTACATCGGGGATAAATTAAAGAAGTGTTGTTAAACTGGGTCCGTAGGTGAGTTGAGAACCAACCAGTCACATCTGCCCCCCACAGTTTATCAAGAGTTTCCATAATAATAATAACAGTTTTGTAACTGACCTTATATTAGAGCAAACATATTGCAAACCAAAACCTATTGATGCATGGTTAGAGAATGAAAATTGAACAATAGGTAAGAAGAGGCACTTTGCATAATAACATCCATTATGTAATGTATACGGAGCTAAATAATGTACATATGTAGTGAGTGATGTTACTTTTCACAATTTACATTAGAAAGGTGACAATCGAAAAATAATTTAAGATAATATAATAAATAAAAAAAAGAAGTCGCGAAGTAACGGTGATAAGAACTGCAACGGAAAAATACACCCGCAAGGCGAAAGTAGTGAGGTCAATGGGAAGCAACAGATACACGCAAGAAGGAATTAGTAATAAAAATAAAATGAAAAAGAACTCGACGATGGAAATGCGCGAATATACCATTTATGTATTAAACAAATACAAGGGGACTGAGAGCGTGTCCACGTTGAGAGCGGGTTTGTTTATACAGCGGCACAAGCCCGCTCTCAACGTGGACACGGTAAGGGGCAAATCATCATAAGGGCAATAATATTGCAACTGGGCAAAAAATATATAGTAGTCAAACAATAAATAAAAACACAATGGAACAGGGTTTACAAGACGGGACAAGAAAATCAAGCTGAACCCGATATCATTTTGTCAATATATTACACACAGCGTATTAATACAGAATTCCCATTAGTAAAGTTGGTTGCTATGTTTTTAAAAAAAAGAAATTATGAAATATACAAACTCCTTTTTTTAAGTGGCTTAAATGCAATTTAGTTATCACAGAGTTTTAAAAGCAAATAGAATTGCTGTTTAACTATGAAATAATTTTAAAAAGATCGGTTATATCCAGTCCTCATAAAAAAACATTTGAAAGTGTAATAATATTTACAAATGATCAAATATTACATAGTTTTGTTTTCAGATAAATTTAAATTAAAAAAGTTTTATAATATTTACAAACAATTTCACACCTTAATATTACAAGGTTTTAAACCAAACAAACTTAAATCACAAAATCACCACTGAAACTTTGTATTACATAAATATATTTTTATTGGAAAAAGTTTGATAATGTTTACTACAAAATCAAATATTACAGCCTAATCCATATATTAGGGTTTTTAAACAAGAACAAATCAAATAAGTTCACCTCGGAAAGTTCGTTGTAGAAAGCTTTCTCAGCAGTTGCGATGTTCGTAACAATGTCGGCGCACAGGACGACCCGCGAGTCGAAAAGGTCGGGAAGTTCTTCATGAAGTTGTGAGTTCAGCGTCTCATAAGTATCATGGGCCTCTGTCACGTGATCCTGGGCCTATCACATGAAAATCATGTTCAAAAGATAATCCGCAATAAAACATAAAGTATATGAGGAATGCACGTTTATTCAAAATCTATTTTTTTAATAGTTTGATTTTGGTTACCACTCAAAAGTTTTGAAGATCCCCATTTTGTCCAAAAAAAAAAGAAAATGTAACAACTATAATTCGCAAAATATCTTGTTAAAAAAATCAAAACTAATGAATCAGTAGAAATGTCAAAAATATGAACTTTACCGATTATGGATTGCAGGTATCTTTTCATATCTTGCTGGAACTTTGTAAACTGAACCTGAAAAATCAAGTAAATATTTAGAAAAAGTGATTTCTCAACCCATAGGTAGCGAACTAAAACTTTGTCGCCATTTAATCTGGTCGGGTAAAGACTAAAGTAATTAACATGTAAAAAAAAAAGTTCGCCCTGGTTAAGTGGATTGTGGCACAAGCTAGCTTTTTTTTCAGTATTTCAACTTTAATTTCAATAAATATTTACTTTTGTGTTGCGACCATATCTTTTCCCATCCAACCGTCTTCGTAAACCTCTCCTAACGATGCATAGAAATCATTGGCTGCCGACTGCATTGCTAAAAGTTTAAAAAAGTAAGAAACCTGAAAAAGCTAAAACACTTTTGGTTTTAAAGAATCTCATGAAAACAACTTACTTTTTTTTTCAGAAAATATATTTTTTACAGAAACTGATAATGCTTGTTGTTATGCGACGGAATATATATTTTTGTCAATTTTAAGAAACAATTTAGGCTTTGCATATGTTTTTTAAATCAACAGTTTAAATATTTAGCTTTATAAAGCAAAAAAAGAAAATGTAACAACTATAATTCTCAAAAGATCTTGTTTTCAGTAGAAATTTAAAAAATATGAACTTTACTGATTATGGATTGCAGGTATCTTTTCATATCTTGCTGGAACTTTGTCAACTGAACCTGAAAAATAAAAATAGATATATAGAAAAAGTGATTTCTCAACCCATAGGTAGCGAACTAAAACTTTGTCGCCATTTGATCTGGTCGGGTAAAGACTAAAGTAATTCACATGCTTAGATTTATTGAGGTTGCTTCAAGCAAGATTTCTACAAAGTTTAAAAAATTTGGGGAAATCATGAGTGAATTGAGTAAGCAATACAAAGACATCTGACTTGTTAATACTAATTTATTATGTTTTTCCCTTAAAAATGTTCAGCGGGTAGAATTAGGTGTTGTTTTAATTACTTTTGACTGATAAATTACAAGCCAGAGAACACCCATTTCATTAAAAGCAATCACTCTAGTGATTCTTTAAATGTTATATACTTGTTTAAAACATGATGAGGTCTTATGTTTTTCAAAAAACAAACAGGATTGAAACAGTTTTATAATGAATGCTTTCAATAATCTTTGTTAATATTCACTGTGTGGCAGTGAAATAACAAATAATTCAAACTGTTGACACTAGTCTTTGGAAGAATACATTTCATACAATACATTAGGTTTCATTGAAATGAATTTGTGGCTAATTATGTAAAGAAAGCTTAACTGTTGACAAAACACTTCAAACATAATCAATTCTTTATCAAAACGATGAAATCTAGACTCTAAAAGCATTAATATTAATAAACAAGCATTAATGCAATACAACTAGAAGCATTTAATTTACAAAAACAAAGATAACAACAATTTAACTAATATATATCAAACTGTTGAAGCCACTGTAATAGTACTAGCATAATTCAGCAAAGATAATGTCATAACAAGGTGTGGGTTATTTATTAATGCCTTTGCTGGTTTTTAGTTTTATATTTTAGTGTTTTATTAAAATTATAAATGTTGCCTTGGTGTCCTTCAGATATGTTGAAATATTTATTCAATTAAGCTCGTTGAATATGTATTTGAGTTTATTAACCTTTTGGTTAAGTTTTATTTTGCATTACACAAAGTTTGAATTTTTGAAAGCAAGAACACTCATTTTAAATTCTTATGTTTTTCAACAAATTATATAAAACAAATTTCAAACTATCCACGAAAAGCTACAAGAAATGGAGATTGAAGTGCCACAGGTTTTGGATGACGACTTAATTAACCGAATCTAACTTTGGAACAACAACAACAGTTTGAAACATGAGCTGCTGACAATACACACCACTGTGACATCATAATAGTAACACTTGAGAACACTTCAATAATAGCTAGAGTGAAAAGTAAGGGACTTAATAGACCGCTTTTGTAGCAAATACGTTTCGCTATTTTTAATTTCCTTTACTACATTTTATTCGTTTTATCTTCACTTTATTTCCACAGTTAATGATGGCATGAGTTATTGCTAAAAGTTTGGAAAATATAAAATCTGTTGATTGCATTGAATGTTATGACTTTTAAGTTGTAATTGAAACTACTATCTCTTGCAATATACTGTTTTTAAAATTTTAAACTCTTTCAACATTTTTTCAGTAGATTAGAATTCCCAATACTAGAAATTACTTAAACAGGGTTGGGCTTAAGCACTCGCCCACTCGCCAAGGCGAGTGCAAATCGCTCCTGGTGAGTGCTGATTGACACCCATTCGCCCGACTGGCGACTGGCTTCGGCGAAAAATGTAATTAGTTGGTGTAGGACAACTTGTGTCAAGCACCACTGATAAGCGAAATATTACTTAGCGCCAGTTATTTCCTTAAACACTAAGACGCAAATACATTCAACACTACACATTTTACACAATTAGTAAGGTTAATGGAGGTCATGTTCGAAGCCGTAATAAAGATTCTTTGTCCCGTTTAAAAAAATCATTTACCGGCAAACAATCAAAGACGTCATTGCTGCAGTGGTAAATAGTTATGAGATTTATTGTTTAACTTAAACGTTTGTTCATTTTTAAATGTTTAACCCAGTCGTTGACGTCTTTGGAAAAGTTTATTGGACTTGCGATGTACCCAGCGATAAGAATTATTTGCATAAGAAAATTATAAGCAATTGCTGCAGTTGTTTGGACACAATAAGTTTTAATACAAATGTCTTATAAAAATATTTGTAAGCAGTGTTTTTAACATGTTTTGAGGGAGCGAAATGGCCCACTGAACACTACAGTATTTTAAAGTATGGCCTAATGTGTAACTACAGCTGATTAGTCTACGTAATTATGTTATTACGAGTTCATAGCGGTACCAAGACAAAATTATTTGCTGTTCAACCAGTAACTAGTTAGGCAAAATTTGGCGTTTTGTTTGCGAAGCGAAGAAACCTGCGGTGAAACGTCCTTAAAGCACAGAAAAACAGATAAAGAAAAAAAGAGATCGCGAGGCTTTTTAGAAAAAAGGAAAACAGGCAGGCCGCGGCTATTAAATTGTCAGTGTTATTTTTTCACTAAAGATTGTAAAAAAATATTTTGGCTAAAAAACATTGTTTTAAGCGTAAATTTCTTTATGGGTCAATAATTTGGTCATTCATGCTGGAAATAAACGACAAGACTTTTATAAAAACTAATGTTTTTGTATAAAAACTAATGTTTTTGTATAGAAACTGTAAGACAGAATAACGATAACCCAAGAAATGGCCGCGTTAGGACGAAAATTTGCAGACGGCGTGCCAACAAATTTGGCGAGTGTTATTTTGTCCGGGCGAGTGCATATTGATAGCCGCTCGCCCGCCTGGCGAGTGTCAATTTTTGCTTAGGAACAACCCTCCTAAAATAATAAGGAATTGCAATTTGTTCCCTGAGAAATGTAAATGGTAATTTGTAAACCAAGATTGGCAATTTTTAGGCTGTATTTTCAATTGCAGTTCAGATATTTGTTTCAAATGAGAAACTTAAAAACGCCATTGTACATTTTAAGTAGTTTGGGTCAAAATGGAAATTACATTAGAACTAGAATTTAAACATATGAGGAATCCCTAAACAACATTAGAATTAACTACAAACTAATCCAATTGATCGCAATAAAAACTATAGCTATCTAGTTATTAGCAAACGTGTTTCATGGAATAACAACACTATGATGTAATGCTTTGGAATGTGTTTGTAAAGTGGAGATATCTTGAGGTAATCATTAATCGAAATGCAGCAGCGGCTGGAAGTAGGCCACCGCAGGGAAATGCAAGCATTTGCAAAAACATGTCTCCACCAAATATCACTACTCATAACTTACAACATATATACTTAGTAATTCAAATTTAGTATTTTGAAGAATAAGAGTGATTTGTGCCAATATCAGTAAGAAATCTTTGCCACAACTTTTTATAAAAAAATATAAAGACTTTTCAAAGTTTATTAGCCACTAATTGCAATCTGATTTGTGAAATGACTGTGATTTCTAATTCCACACAACACCAAATAGTTAAAAATTTTGTTTTACAACAAAAACACATAATTTAAGCCGGAAATAAAAATTCAAAGACGATTAAATACTTGGCAGTTCTTACTAGTGATAATATCAACAAATTGTTTGATTTTTAATCTGGTGATCTTAACGTATCCTGATATTATATATGAAAGTTTAATAAGATTAAAAAATATTTACCAGAGATGGTTTTAAGGAAAGCACAATTATGTAGAACATTGGATATTGGGTAAATAACATGAGCATTTCTTAGTACTAAAAAATATTATTGCTGTGCGCCTAAATTTATTGAAATTTATTTGCTAAAAGTGAGGTTTCTAAATTAAATTTTATTTTTTTATTTTGACCTGATGAAGTGTGGTGGTGCAAAATGTCCGGAAACAATAGAATGCCTATACAAACTTTTTTTCAGCAAATTTTCAAGTGTTTTAACCTAAACCATAATAAGTTAAGAGAAATGTCAGTTCAACAAAGAACTTATGTCAATTCGGCCAAAGTGCAACTTTTCAAAATATAAATTTGACCAATTCTCTACAAATCTGGTTTTAAACATTTGTAAGCAGCTTTTCAAAAAGTTCCAGAGTTCACTCAATAATTTAAGTTGAAGACAAAAGTGCAGGAAGTGACTTGTTGTTGTTATTAACCAAGATTCACCTGTTGCTTAGTAACAAGGTGAACGTAATTGTCGATGATTTCATCCTAATGAATCATATAAGTGAAAACAAATCAATAGGGTGTATTACCAATGTACGACTATAGAATAAAATCGTGAAAATTCAAATCCAACAAGAACACTTAAACACAAAGTAAGTTTTACACATTACATTATTTTCTACAGAAAGTGTAAGATTTTTGAAGTTACAGCAATCATAGCGATATCATTTTGAAAGAAATATTCAAATATACTATATTCAAGATTGAATCTCTAAGTCAAAAGTTATATTCCGATTAAAATTTCTATTTTTTAGTAAGTGTGTAAAGTATATATATAGTTGGTACAGATAAGTATAGAATCCTAATTAATCTGCCGTTTTCTGCTTTAAAATAATCATGAATTACTCATAATACAAAACAAAAAATTTAATAAGGTTCATTACAAATGTTCTATTATAAAAAGTTAAACCCATTAAAAATTTAAAAACTCAAGTATGAAAATAACGGAATCCTGCTTTAAAAAAATCATGACTGAGTCTGCATTTTATGACACTTTTTGACAAGATCTCCGGTGTTCAGCTTAAGTTTGCAGGTTGACTTTTTATGCACACCGGAGGTGCAGAATCTTAACACAACTCGGCCTTTTTATAAAACCCGTCTGCATTCTGTGGCTGTTGCACACCCGATATTTTTATTATGGAATTTGTGTGTACAATACAATTTTATTGAAAAACAACCGCGGTTTGGCGATTTTAGGTGTTTTTTCTGCGGATTGCACAAAACAGAGTATGAAATCTCCAATGTGAAACTCACAAGATGAAACAAAAAAGTTGCTAGAGAATATATTATCTTCTGAAATAAAAAATTTACACATAAATTTTGAAAAAAAAGATAATTGCAAACCTGAAAATTTGGCTCTGTACACCAGGTCTCTGCGAAAGGTGCCATTAAATGTAGACAGGTGAATATCTAGTAATATACCGTTGCCAACATTTGATACTAACCTTTACCGACCTCTGAACGCCATTTTTGTGACGTTGCGCTTCAACCAAGCGCTTCTTTCCTTTCTATTTCCAGAGTCCGACATCTTGTCGCAAATTTACGAAACAATTTTAAATTTGAAGCAAACTGAATTCGTCGCCCTTTCACTATTGTACGTGAAAATTAATAAAAAAAATTTTCTTCAAATACCGAATTTTAGTTTTGCAGCCTGTTTGGAAATGGTAAGTTGATGTTACACCTGAAAAATTATAAAAAAATATTGCTAATGGTACATAAAAATCTTAAAAATATTTAAAAACCTGTGGTCTAAATGTTAACTGGAAAGCCAATTAAACTGAAACTTTCAACCCATGATCTTGTAAGACCCAAGATTGCATTCTGTAATTTGTGGCCGTAAATAATTTAAACCAAAAAATATTTTTGCATAAATCTTATTTTAAAATTCGGCATAAGTCTAGAATCCTACCATATTTTTTAAAGTAACCAAAAGAGTTGTCCAAATTGAAACTGCAATAAATAAATAAATAAAGTGGTAAATACTTTGACAAACCCTAACACTTACTCGCAACCTAAACCAAATAATGTTAGCAATATAAACCCCCGGACAAAAATGTGCTTCAGTTACCGTATTTAACTCCCAGTTTGCAATTTTAATTTTGAAGACTGGTTTCAAATTGTTTTTTATTATTGTACAAAAAGGTGGCAGAATTCTTAACCTGTGTCCCAAATTGTGCCATATAGTAGAAAAGGCGTTTTTTATTTTAAATTTACTATATTCCAGATTAAAAACTTTAGATTTTGACGAATCTTCAGCCTAAAATTGCGCGTCTGAACAACGGTATTTGTAAAAGTTGCGCAGCTGTTAATGAAGTACTATACTGAAAACCGTGCGATGAAGCGTTTGAGGGATTTATCACAGCAGACGGCATTTTACAGCAATGTGCGGCTCATGGGCACTTAATTTATCCCCACGCACGCCTTATTTTCCAGCCTTGACTATATTGATGAGATTTTACACCAAATGACGTCACTGGGAAGTTTTAGGAAATATAAAAGATATTTGGCAAAAAGGGGGCGCTGTTCTACAATCATACCACATTTATTTCAACACTAACAAAACAAATTTTGAAAGTTGAAATTGCAAGGAAAGTGTAAATATGTAAGAATGAATATCATAATAATACTTGACCCACCCAAACACTAACTTTCACCCTAACCCAAATATTGTTAGCAATATAAACCCCAGGATGAAAATGTGGTAGGATTCTAGACCAGCGCACTTAGCCTGAATAATGTGCGTTGATTTACTAATGGTTTTGTTTATTTACAGTTTGAACGCTGTGGTAGAATTGTAGACCAGCGCCCAATTTTTCGCCTTTTGTATTGATGCATTTCGTAACAGTTTTTTAACTGTACAATATTAAAAAGTTTGACGAAAACTTTTGCAAATGTTTTTATTTTGCTGCAAAATATTTGCTTCGCCCTTTTCATAGAATACTTAAACACAGAATAACTTCGGGTCAAAATCAACACTGACCTCTAAACTGCAACCTCGAGTCCAAATCAACACTGACCTCTAAACTACAACCGATTCCCGTTAACAAACGAATTAAAACTGTTGTTTAGCTTCGATTGGAATCAAAAACTTTCTAAATTGACTATTTTGATCGCCTGCAAACATAATTGTTTGAATAATTTGCTTAAATGTGGCGATTTATCAAGTTAGGTGATTTCTCTAGCACCATCTACCGGTTACTTTTAATCCACCGATAAAAACTCTATTTTTTCTGTTGCTTTAAATCTGTGGTTTGTTGAAATTTTACTCTATCTGAACAGGTTTGTGTGACAAAAACACACTTAAGGTATTTACCCTCAGGATCAATTAAATCTGCGTGATTGAGTATTTCCGCATCGATGAGAGGCTTCAAGTAAAATGTTTGGCTTTCAAATCCAACGCTCTTTGACACCAAAAGCTAGCCAGCACACAGGGTCAGCACAAAAAGTAACGCCAAATTAAACATATTTATCCTAAATATTTAAGAAAAAAATTTTCACTCTAACTATAAAAATGTCCTATATTTTCTAAATTGAAAAAAATATTAAAAATATAAAAAAATATTAATATTCAATATTAAAAAAAATATCAATATTCAATATCATATTTAGCATTTATATGCGTATTATCGCGAATTTTCATATCACCAACATCCGACCAAAATAGACCCAAATATCAATTTACACACCGAGAGACCAATAAATTCGTGTGGCGCTTGATCATACCTTTCCAACGATGCCAAACATGACCTGGTGTAATTTGAGGATATCGGCTTTTATCGTCGATAACCGATATTAATATTTATAAGCGATTGCGGTCATTTTTAAACGCTTGTCACTTGCCCAATTCAATTCGCAATCGAGCGAAGTTTTATCAAGACACTTCTGCAAATCACATTGAACTGACAAACTTTCCTCACCGCGAATTTTAAACTTGTTAGCATGTTGCGCAACAAAATTCTTAAGAATACGAACTTTATACTTAATCTCTTTCTTTGATATTTTTCGTATTTTCAATTTGTCAACAAAGTGATCCAGCACCACACGAACGATCAAAATTAAAAGATCCAGTCGCACTCTTTATCAATTTAATTCTATCATCCTGTACGTCACGACTCTTACTTTTCACCATGTTTTTCGCACCATCTGTACGAGACACACCCTGAACATTCAACAAAGCACCACTGTTACTACCGCAACTGTCTGCACAAAACACAGCGCCACTAGTTTTATCACATTGAACTGACAAAATCTCCTCAACCGCCAATTAATGTTTATTTAAGTTTTTAATATTTTTTTTAATTAAGAAAATATAGGGCATTCTTATAGTTGTGGTGAAATCTTTATCTAAAATATTTAAGATAAATATGTTTAATTTGCCGTTACATTTTTGTGTTGACCCTGTGTGTTGGCTAGCTTTTGGTAAGAATAGTTTATGTAAATGCCTTGTTGCGATATTTTGAACTGCTGGTTTGTAATTGCAACATTATTATCTTTTGACCGAAGGTTTCTAAGAATATTCTTCAAAACCTTCTTCAAAACTAAAATGTAGCAAAAACATTGCTATCTTGTGTAGGCTAAGGTTGCCCGTGATGGGACATTTTTGTTTCATATCATTGTAGCTTTAAACTATGACAATTAATTCAAACTATTTTTGGTCGAACTGTTAGTTCCGTCATCCCTGCTTGTTTAACACTTTTAAGTTTTCCTTTAGCATTTGAACTTTTTTGGTAAATGGTGATTTAAAAATCGTATTTTTGTCCCGTCTCATGAAACTTTGGACAGCATGAGCCGCGAGATGGGACACATGCAACTATATTATATTTCTTAACATTCTTGATATATTTATTTTACAACGCTTAATGTATACCATAAAGATACAAAAGCTTTCAATTTACCTGCGACAAAACATAAATTTCAAAATAGTCATTTAAAGAAACAGACATTTTTCCTTTTTTTACATTTAATAAAAACAACGAATATTAGAAGTTTAAAACTGACAATCATAAGCTTACGTACATAAATCACATATAAAGAGTGGTCCTTCTGGGTCAGCACATTTCTCAAGTGTCCATATTGGCTGCATTGTATCCAGTCTTCTGTGGAGGTCAAATAGCTTTCACCACACAAAGCGCAGGACCAATCTTTTTTGTATGATGTTCCTTTTCTATTTTGTGGTCTGTTTTTATTTTATTTTGTTTTGTTTTGTTGTACTATAGTGTAATTCTGTTGTTTCCAATTCCTTCAAAGTCTTTTTATACGGTAATCCTGTAAGTAAAGTAGATGACTGCGCCCTTTTACTTCTTTTCTGGTTAGTGGCAACTGGTGGAGGGCTGACATCATAAACCGAGATGGATTCTAACGGCACCCCTCAGAAATAATTAATAGATTGCGACACCCCTCCAAGATTTTTCCGTAGGTAATTCACTAGAATGTCACAATAAACGGAACTGAAACAACACACATCAACTCTACACAACTTACGAAGTTTAAATTGTATTTATTCCACTCTAATCTTACACAAAAAGTTGTAGCAAAAATCAGATTCTTGAAGATTGCCAAATATGTCGCGACACCCTTGAGAATTAGAAATGGTACATTAAGGTGCCGCGGCACCCCGGTTGAGAAACACTGCTTTACACAAATGGTACAAAGTGAATAACCAATCACTCCATTTCTTACTCACTCCCACAAATCGATCGGGCGAAGCGCGAAAAAAGTGCCTTTATTTCGTTAAAATTTTAATTTAGGAGACGCTACTCTTTGGATAAAAATACACATTTCTCGATATAATGTCCTATATACATACTACCTGGGCATATTTTTGCGTAACTTATCTTGTCTGCGGGATGAACAAAACTATTTCCAAGTCGGCGCCTCCACCAATTCAGGAAGAAAAACCATAGGACTTTTAGGGCCAAAATATTGGGCGAATTTAGAGATAAATATTAAACTATTACCATACAAGTGATTTGTTAAGGCAGTTAAACTAATGTTGTTGAACTCTTACCACGAGGGAACGTAAACACAAAATCTTACAAGAACGTTACTTACAAGAATCAAACTGAATAAAGTAAAACAATGCAGTGAACTTGAATGTTAGCAAGGCAGTTACAAACAACAGTAAAGTATAAAAATATCGACTTTGCAAGAACAAACAAAACGCTAAAATGCGTGGGCAGCAAAGGAGCGGGGCGGCCACCAAACAAGCGAGGTCGGCATTCTCGTCGAAGCAAAGTTGTGAAGCGACGTTTGGCTTTGGCACAAACTCACTTATTACAAGGCAACGAGCAAAACGGCCAAGCGCTTTGAGGAGACGAGCGCTCGCTCAAATAAACACGGCTGTGGTTTGGGAAAGAGTCGGCCAAACATGAACAAAACAAAAGTAACAGCGGTCAATAAGAGGGATGACGTCATATGTTGCATTTAAACGTCCATAAGACCACACATTTCGTTAATACAAGTTTATAAAAGTTTTAGGTTGAGAGGTGTTAGTTTTAAAACAAAAGCGACATTAGAAATATGTTATAGAAAAAACGCCTTTATGTATTGTTTAAGTTGCGATGAGACGCAAAGATGCCTTTCAACTAAAACCATTTTATCAAAATGGAACATACTAGAAACCCAATGAAAAAAACTAAAATTACGCACAATAGGTAAATAATACAAGGCGTGGCGTGTTGCCCCACCCCCTGGAACCGCCCCTGCCCCTCAGTTCACTTCCATCAACAGGAAAGTTGATAAATGTTTCGCATCACGGAGGGACGATTGTTGGTCGCTCGAAGCAATCCAAGATCAGTCGAACTTCAGTATATAAAATTCACTCTGTTCATCTGCAAAACACAAGATGAAAATTTGAAAGCTGATAAAAGTGTTTTCAACGAAAGAAGAATTCCAACCGTCACATCTGTGTACAACAATTGTAATCTAGCCCATCTGATGTTGTTGTATTGACATCGGGGGTAAATTAAAGAAGTGTTTAATGATCTGGGTCCGTAGGTGAGTTGAGACCCAACCCTTAACATCTGTCCCCCACAGTTTATCAAGAGTTTCCATGTTAATAACAACTGTTTTGTAACTGACCTTAAATTAGAGCAAATCTATTAATTAACTTATTTTCCTTGCTGAGAATGTTACTTGTCATACATTGAGGCTATTATGTCACACTGTTCGTAATTGTGGTTTTATGCTGATTTGCATAATAACCATATTTCCAAAGTACCCTTAGAAGAGACCACCGATCAGTGTTTCTTAAGTTTTTACGTCATGGTGCACCTGAAGACCTCTAAAGACATGGTGGCGCACCTTGCGAGCGCGATATCGCTCCTCTCTGAGCCTGCATAGCTCAGTTGGTAGAGCGACGGTCCCGGTACGACCGAGGTCGTTAGTTCGAACCTCACTGTTGTTTTTCTAGTCTGCCCTGCTTGCATCATTGATCGACAGATTCGGTGAAGAGTCGGCAATGGCTTTCAGTGTACTGGCTCTTTATGTGTTATACTTGTTGAACAAACATTTAATCTTTGGTGCATAATGGCTTAAGGTTGTAGATAGACGGAAAATAAAAGTAGGTTGCATTTTGAAAATTCCAATGAATCTTTAAGGTAATGGTTTGAAGTTGAAGTTAGATTTAATAGACATATCAAAGTCCATACAGAAGTTTCGAACAAAATTTTAACATAATAGTTGAAAGTTGTAGTTAGACGTAGAATGAACATCAAAGTCCATATCGAAGAAGGTAGAATTTTGTGTTTGAATATATCTTAAGATAATGACTGGAGGTTGTAGTTAGACATAGTAAGAATACCAAAGCCCAAACAGAAGTAGGTTGCATTTTTTAAGAAATCTCACCCTAGATAATTTTGATTCCTCGAGTTTTTTTGCTCCCTGTAAGCTTGCGAGATTTCGTCGTGCCGCGTCAAAATCCACCAACTTCCGACCTCGCTTGTTCACTTTGACCTTCATCTCATTGCACTAAAAAAAATAAACATTGAAAACAACTATTCAGTTTATTGCAGGGGCCTTCAACTTTTTTCCGCAGACCTCTCAAA
Organism: Ascidiella aspersa; assembly: GCF_963924565.1. Taxonomy (NCBI): domain Eukaryota; kingdom Metazoa; phylum Chordata; class Ascidiacea; order Phlebobranchia; family Ascidiidae; genus Ascidiella; species Ascidiella aspersa. The sequence continues at coordinate 639,943 of NC_139448.1, read as the reverse complement.
AAAATATTTTGCTTTGCGTGGATCACTTTAGGAAAGAAATGTTTAGAGATGACGTCACAAACTTACGACACAAATAAACTTTAGAAGTCTGCTGTTTTCAGACAAAAAAATGTGAAAGTGAAAAGTATTAATAGATTCTGTGCAAAAATGTTTTATTCTTAATTGAAGTCCTTTCTTTAAAAAATGTTGATGTAATGCAAACTAACATTCCAATTAGGTCTTGGACCCCCTAAAACTAGCCCCCGTGCTCCCAAGGGGCGCATGGACCCCAGTTTAGGAACCCCTGGTTTATTGCAACAAATTGATGCCAGCAAGTTCAGGCTTGTTTTATCCCAGAATCGCTTTAGTTCATCACAGTTGCGTAAAATCTTGTCAAGATATAATGCGATTTGTCGTTAAACAGTGCCACGTGATTTAGAATTATCCAAATGCGACTATTAACAATGATAGTTTGCAAGGGTCAATAACGTTGTCAAACTTGGTGAAGCCTCGCGACCACTTTTAAATTCAATTTCCCAAAACTTATATGATCTGGGCGGACTCCGGCCATAAGCTCGAAATAAGAACAACATCAGGCCTTATTTCGATGAATTTAGGACTTACCGATCAGTTTTATTTCTTATTCCGACAAGTTTAGATTCTGTCGCTCATTATACTGGGTTTGGCTTTATTATGTCGTTGGTCTTAATACTATGGTTTTATAGATTTTTCTGCTTTAGGTCTAATTGCATTTTAGGTCTTATTGTGTGTTTCCATTTGGGCATATCCTTTCAAGGTATTGCGATTGCATTTATTTAATATAAGCCTATAAAAGAGGGGCCATATTTTGTCCCACATTTTCTAAATTTATTTCCTGATGAATTATATTTCCACAAAATTTTGTATCTCGCTGCGATCGTCAATTCTTATCAGGCCATTTGTAATAAAAGCATCGTGAGGGCAACTGTTTTACTTAATTGTTTAAATTTTTCTAAAATAACCAGGGTCTTGCTTTTTTTTGGCATTTTTATAGTTGTTTGTCTTTTTGAAATGACAAAAATCTAGAAGCATTTTCAAGAGTTTTGCACAAACCCGAAAAAATAACGGCAGTCAGTAAAACATCTAAAACATTTTGTCCACTCAACCAAGGCCCTAGTAATGCAGTACTTCATGTTGTTTAAATCAATGTTTTTCGAATAGGTTAAAATTTTAATTTTTTGGTCAAAAAGTAATCGCCCTAATCATATGTGTAAAACACTCAATTTATTCAAACCTGAGTAACATGATCTTGTAGGACAGATATGACCTCTGTGTTCAGTCAGGCATGAAGGTCACTGTGCAGAAGATTCGTCGTCTGAAAATTAAAAATTGGGTTGGAAGTATGATGTCCATATCTCATCCCGATAACAGTTTGATTAAAAATTTCAGCCAGCATTTGTGATTGAATGCAGCAATGATACAGGGTGCGCCAAAAAAACCTACCACATTTTAAATTGTCACTGTACCAAAGCTGTAGCAGTCTGACAGGAGGTTGAATTGAAACTTTGCAGCAAATGACTTACCATTTGTGTTTCAGATGTTAGTTTTTATAAGTAAATAATGTTTTGTGCAAATTTAAAAAATTTTGTATCTGTATGTAAAATGGCCTGGACTGGCGAACACTGTGCATTTATTGTGGAAGATTTCGTTAAAAATGGGGAATCTGTGACTCGAGGGCGCCATCTACAGGATGTAATCTTTAAAGCATAGATACATCAAATGGTAACCTTGTGACTTTGAGATGAGACAATAAATGGTTTGATTGCTTAGAAATTTTGTCTCTTTTTCATAGTTTGAAATGCGGTAGGTTTTTCTGCCGCACCCTTCGCCAGTCCAGGCCATTTTACAAACAGATACGAAATTTAAAAAATTTACACAATACATTACAGGTATCTGTACGAACCAAAGGTACATACTTCATTGCATTACTTCACCAAAAGTGTAGAAGCATAAAACAAGAAATGTTTTGAAAAAAGTTCACCCAGGTTAAGTGGATTGTGGCACAAGCTAGCATCTGATCAGTATTTCATTCTACTCACAACTTTATTTCAATTAACACTTACTTTTGAGAGTGTTGCGACCATATCTTTTCCCATCCAACCGTCTCCGTAAACCTCTCCCAACGATGCATAGAAATCATTGGCTGCCAACTGCATTGCTAAAAGTTAAAAAAAAGTTTAAGCAACTTTAAAAAGCTAAAGTACTTTTGGTTTTAAAGAATCTCATGAAAACAATTTAATTTTTTTTTTCAGACAATATATTTTTTACAGAAACTGACAATGCTTGTTGTTATGCGACTTAATACATATTTTTGTGAATTTTAATAAATAATTTAGGCTTTGTATATGTTTTAGAGTTTAAATATTTAGCTTTAAAAAGCGAAAAAAGAAAATGTAACAACTATAATTCTCAAAATATCTTGTTAAAAAAATCAAAACTAATGAATCAGTAGAAATTTCAAAAATATGAACTTTACCGATTATGGATTGCAGGTATCTTTTCATATCTTGCTGGAACTTCGTAAACTGAACCTGAAAAATCAAGTAAATATTTAGAAAAAGTGATTTCTCAACCCATAGGTAGCGAACTAAAACTTTGTCGCCATTCAATCTGGTCAGGTAAAGACTAAAGTAATTCACATGCTTAGATTTATTGAGGTTGCTTCAAGCAAGATTTCTACAAAATTAAACAAATTTGAGTAAATCATGAGTCAATTGAGGAAGCAATACAAAGACATCTGACTTGTTAATACTAATTTATTATGTTTTTTCCCTTAAAAATGTTCAGCGGGTAGAATTATGTCGGCAAAGCTTTGCTGGTATAGCTCAGTGTTTGGGACGCTGTGAAAAAAGTTTAGAAACACTAATATTCCAAGAATATAGTTAAAGTGTTAAAACATTTTTACTCAAGTGTCTTAAACTGTTTGTAATTTTTTTACAAGGGATTCATTTTTGCATATCTGAGTACTGTTAGATCAATTGAGGCCAAAATAAAAACATGATAAAAAATATACGGAAAGTTTTATAAATTAGATTTGTTTTTGACTGCAGACCTGGCATCATTCTATGGAGCATCGGTGAAGAAGTGCTGTTTAAATGCATCATCCGACTAATAAATTATAAGCCAGATAACACCTATTTCTTCGAAATTACTGTAGTTATTCTTTAAATTTTATATACTTGTTTAACTGTGATGAGGTCTTAAGATTTTCAAAAAACCAACAGGATTGAAACAGTTTTATAATGAATTCTATCAATAATCTTTGTTAATATTCACTGTGTGGCGGTGAAATAACAAATAATTCAAACTGTTAACACTAGTCTTTGGAACAATACATTTCATACAATACATTAGGTTTCATTGAAATGAATTTGTGGCTAATTATGTAAAGAAAGCTTAACTGTTGCCAAAACACTTCAAACATAATCAATTCTTTATCAAAACACTGAAATCTAGACTCTAAAAGCATTAATATTAATAAACAAGCATTAATGCAATACAGCTAGAAGCATTTAATTCACAAAAACAAAGATAACAACAATTTAACTAATATATATCAAACTGTTGAAGCCACTGTAATAGCACTAGCATAATTCAGCAAAGATAATGTCATAACAAGGTGTGGGTTATTTATTAATGCCTTTGCTGGTTTTTAGTTTTATATTTTAGTGTTTTATTAAAATTATAAATGTTGCCTTGGTGTCCTTCAGATATGTTAAAATATTTATTCAATTAAGCTCGTTGAATATGTATTTGAGTTTATTAACCTATTGGTTAAGTTTTATTTTGCATTACACAAAGTTTAAATTTTTGAAAGCAAGAACACTCATTTTAAATTCTTATGTTTTTCAACAAATTATAAAAAACAGATTTCAAACTATCCACGAAAAGCTACAAGAAATGGAGATTGAAGTGGCAACAGGTTTTGGATGACGACTTAATTAACCGAATCCCACTTTCGAACAACAACAACAGTTTGAAACATGAGCTGCTGACAATACACACCACTGTGACATCATAATAGTAACACTTGAGAACACTTCAATAATACCTAGAGTGAAAAGTAAGGGACTTAATAGACTGCTTTTGTAGCAAATACGTTTCGCTATTTTTAATTTCCTTTACTACATTTCATTCGTTTTATCTTCACTTTATTTCCACAGTTAATGATGGCATGAGTTATTGCTAAAAGTTGGAAAATATAAAATCTGTTGATTGCATTGAAAGTTATGACTTTTAAGTTGTAATAGAAACTACTATCTCTTGCAATATACTTTTTTTAAATTCTAACTCTTTCAACATTTTTCCAGTATATTCGAATTCCCAATCTAGAAATTACCTAAACAGGGTTGGGCTTAAGCACTCGCCCACTCGCCAATGCGAGTGCAAATCGCCCGACTGGCGAGTGCTGATTGACACCCACGTAATTAGTTGGTGTAGGACAACTTGTGTTAAGCACCACTGATAAGCGAAATATTACTTAGCGCCAGTTATTTCCTTAAACGCTAAGACGCAAATACATTCAACACTACACAATTAGTAAGGTTAATGGAGGTCATGTTCGAAGCCCGTAATAAAGATTATTTGTCCCGTTGTATAATCGTAATAAGGACTCTTTGTCCCGTTTAAAAAAATCATTTACCGGCAAACAATCAAAGACGTCATTGCTGCAGTGGTAAAAAGTTATGAGATTTATTGTTTAACTTAAACGTTTGTTCATTTTTAAATGTTTAACCCAGTCGTTGACGTCTTTGGAAAAGTTTATTGGACTTGCGATGTACCCAGCGATAAGAATTGTTTGCATAAGAAAATTATAAGCAATTGCTACAGTAACGATTTTTGGCCGGCGCACTATGTACTTACCTATTAAGGTTCAAATATGAAAGCCATGGGTATTTTGTTCACTGTTTACCGTAGCGTGGATAATTTGACGCCTTATATCGCCACATTTAAGCAAATTATTCAAACAATTATGTTTGCAGGCAATTTAAATTGTCAATTTAGAAAGTTTTTGATTCCAATCGAAGCTTAACATCAGTTTTAATTTGTTTGTTTTTCATTTGACGAGAATCGGTTGCAGTTTAGAGGTCAGTGTTGATTTTGACTCGAAGTTACTCTGTGTTTAAGTATTCTATGAAAAGGGCGAAGCAAAAATTTTGCAGCAAAATAAAAACATTTGCAAAAGTTTTCGTCAAACTTTTTAATATTGTACAGTTAAAAAACTATGTCGGAATGCAGCAATGCAAAAGGCGAAAAATTGGGCGCTTGTCTACAATTCTACCACAGCGTTCAAACTGTAAATAAACAAAACCATTATTAAATCAACGCACATTATTTAGGCTCTGGCTAAGTGCGCTGGTCTAGAATCCTACCACATTTTCATCCTGGGGTTTATATTGCTAACAATATTTGGGTTAGGGTGAAAGTTAGCGTTTGGGTGGGTCAAGCATTATTATTATATTTATTTTTTACATATTTACACCTTCCTTGCAATTTCAACTTTAAAAATTAGTTTTGTTAGTGTTGAAATAAATGTGGTATGATTGTAGAACAGCGCCCCCTTTTTGCCAAATATCTTTGACATTTCCTAAAACTTCCCAGTGACGTCATTTGGTGTAAAATCTCATCAATGTAGTCAAGGTTGGAAAATAAGGCGTGCGTGGGGGTAAATTAAGCGCCCATAAGCCGCACATTGCTGTAAAATGCCGTCTGCCGCGATAAATCACTCAAACGCTTCATCGCACGGTTTTCAGAATAGCACTTCATTAACAGCTGCGCAACTTTTACAAATACCGTTGTTCAGTCGCGCAAATTTTTTTTTTTTTATTTGATGTAACCTTGTTTTTTTTTTAATTTTTTTCATAACATCAGACTAAACGAATTCAAAACCCAAACTTTTACAAACAATTTTCGAATCAAAAGATGAAAGTTGTTAATCGTTTGGCTTCCACCGGTTCCAACATTGTTGCAACAAGGCAACTATCAACCCAGCTGTTTCAGCAAATTGTGACGCGATATGCAACCGTGGTATACACAGGCGACCTGACGGCATTGACGGTGAAACGTTTGTATCTTGGTTGCTATATTTATATTATTGGAATCCTGAATAGATAGATTAGCAGAACCTTGTAAAGTATATCTTAAAATATTGCTGTAGCTATTTTTAATCTTAAAATATTTTAATTGTGTTTCATTTTTTTTTAGTTTTTTTAAAGAAAATGTAGCTTTAGTAAAGCTAACTTCTAATTTAACCAAGTACCTTTTAAACGCATAACCTATCTTTGCTCTAGAATACAGAGTGGCTAGTGTTTAATAGTATTTTTATTTTGGAAACATCATTTCACTAGGTAGTGCATTTTGCCGAGGCATTTACTTTGCAACAACTGCCCAACATGCTAATTTGTGGCCGTAAATAATTTAAACCAAAAAATATTTTTGCATAAATCTTATTTTCAAATTCGGCATAAGTCTAGAATCTTACAAAGTTTTTTTTAAGTAACCAAAAGAGTTGTACAAAATGAAACTGCAATAAATAAATAAATAAAGTGGTAAATACTTCGATAAACCCAAACACTTACTCGCAACCTAAACCAAATAATGTTAGCAATATAAACCCCCGGACAAAAATGTGCTTCAGTTACCGTATTTAACTCCCAGTTTGCAATTTTAATTTTGACGACTGGTTTCATAATTGTTTTTCATCATTGTACAAAAAGGTGGCAGAATTCTTAGCCTGTGTCCCAAATTCGGCGCTCTTTCACTATTGTACGTAAAAATTAATTAAAAAAAAAACTTTCTTCAAATGCCGCATACCACAACACATATTGTTTGGGTTAGGGTGCGGGTTAGCATTTGGTTGAGGGTGGGTCAAGTTATTATTAATAATAAACATAATATTACTTGACCCACCCTCAACCAAACAATATGCGTTGTGGTATGCGGTATTACTTTGTTTTGTTTTTTGCATAACTTTTCACGTACATAAGTGAAAGAGCGCCGGATTCTAGACCAGCGCACTTAGCCAGAGCCTAAATAATGTGCATTGATTTAATAATGGTTTTGTTTATTTACAGTTTGAACGCTGTGGTAGAATTGTGGACCAACGCCCAATTTTTCACCTTTTGTATTGCTGCATTCCGTAATGTTTTTTTAACTGTACAATATTAAAAAGTTTGACGAAAACTTTTGCAAATGTTTTTATTTTGCTGCAAAATTTTTGCTTCGCTCTTTTCATAGAATACTTAAACACAGAGTAACCTCGAGTCCAAATCAACACTGACCTCTAAACTGCAACCTTAAGTCCAAATCAACACTGACCTCTAAACTACAACCGATTCCCGTCAAATTAAAAAACAAACGAATTAAAACTGTTGTTAAGCTTCGATTGGAATCAAAAACTTTCTAAATTTCAAATTTTGATCGCCTGCAAACATAGTTGTTTGAATAATTTGCTTAAATGTGGCGATTTATCAAGCTAGGTGATTTCTCTAGCACCATCTACCGGTTACTTTTAATCCACCGATTAAAGCTCTAATGTTTTTTCTGTTTCTTTAAATCTGTTGTTTTACTGAAATTTTACTCTGAGCAGGTTTGTGTGACCAAAACACACTTAAGGTATTTACCCTCAGGATCAATAAAATCTGCGTGATTGAGTATTTCCGCATCGATGGGAGGCTTCAAGTAAAATTTTTGGCTTTCAAATCTAAAGCTCTTTGACCAAAATCTAGCCAACACACAGGGTCAGCACAAAAAGTAACGCCAAATTAAACATATTTATTCTAAATATTTAAAAAAAAAATTTTTACCCTAACTATAAGAATGTTCTATATTTTCTAAATTACAAAAAATATTAAAAATATAAAAAAAATATTAATATTCAAATTTAAAAAAAAATATCAATATTCAATATCATATTCAGCATTTATATGCGTATTTCCGCGAATTTTCATATCACCAACATCTGACCAAAATAGATCCAAATATCAATTAACACACCGAGAGACCAAATAATTTGTGTAGCGCTTGATCATACCTTTCCAACGATGCCAAACATGACCTGGTGAAATTTGAGGATATCGGCTTTTATCGTAGATAACCGATACCAATATTCATAAGCGATCGCGGTTATTTTTAAACGTCTTTCACTTGCCCATTTAATTCGCAATCGAGCGAAATTTTACCAAAACACTTCTGCAAATCACATTGAACTTACAAACTCTCCTCACCGCGAATTTTAAACTCGTTAGCATGTTGCGCAACAAAATTCTTAAGAATACGAACTTTATACTTAATCTCTTCTTTGACATTTTTCGTATTTTCAATTTGCCAACAAAGTGATCCAGCACCACACGAACGATCAAAATTAAAAGATCCAGTCGCACTCTTTATCAATTTAATTCTATCATCCTGTACGTCACGACTCTTACTTTTCACCATGTTTTTCGCACCATCTGTACGAGACACACCCTGAACATTCAACAAAGCACCACTGCTACTACCGCAACTGTCTGCACAAAACACAGCGCCACTAGTTTTATCACATTGAACTGACAAAATCTCCTCAACCGCCAATTAATGTTTATTTAAGTTTTTGATATTTTTTTTAATTTAGAAAAACAGGGCATTCTTATAGATGTGGTGAAATTTTTTTTCTAAAATATTTAAGATAAATATGTTTAATTTGCCGTTACATTTTTGTGCTGACCCTGTGTGTTGGCTAGCTTACGGTAAGAATAGTTTATATAAATGCCTTGTTGCCATATTTTGAACTGCTGGTTTGTAATTGCAACATTATTATCTTTTGACCGAAGGTTTCTAAGAATATTCTTCAAAACCTTCTTCAAAACTAAAATGTAGCAAAAACATTGCTATCTTGTGTAGGCTAAGGTTGCCCGTGATGGGACATTTTTGTTTCATATCATTGTAGCTTTAAACTATAACAATAAATTAAAAAAATATTTTTGGTCGAACTGTTAGTTCCGTCATCCCTGCTTGTTTAACACTTTTAAGTTTTCCTCTAGCATTTGAACTTTTTTGGTAAATGGTGATTTAAAAATCGTATTTTTGTCCCGTCTCATGAAACTTTGGACAGCATGAGCCGCGAGATGGGACACATGCAAACTATATTATATTTCTTAACATTCTTGATATACTTATTTTACAACGCCTAATGTATACCATAAAGATACAAAAGCTTTCAATTTACCTGCGACAAAACATGAATTTCAAAACTATAGTCATTTAAAAAAACAGACATTTCCATTTAATTTTAAATTTATTAAAAACAACGAATATTAGAAGTTTAAAATTGACAATCATGAGCTTATGTACATAAATCACATGTAAAGAGTGGTCCTTCTGGGTCAGCACATTCCTCTAGTGCCCATATTGGCTGCATTGTATCCAGTCTTCTGTGGAGCTCAAATAGCTTTCACCACACACAACGCAGGACCAATCTTTTTTGGGTGAGGTTCCTTTTTCATTTTGTGGTCTTTTTTTTTAGGAATAAATTTTGTTTTGCTGTGCATTGTTTTGTTTTGTTTTGTTTTTTGTACTGCAGTGTAATTTGTTGTTTCCAATTCCTTTTTCCTTCAAAGTCTTTTTATACGGTGATTCTGTTAGTAAAGTAGATGACTGCGCCCTTCCACTTCTTTTCTGGTTAGTGGCGACTGGTGGAGGGCTCACATCATAAACCGAGATGGATTCTAAACCCTCAATATTAACGTTTTTATCTTGCATAGAATTAAAAGCTTCTTGGGAAATGTCGGACCTTTGTTCAACAGTTATTGATTCAATTGCAGTTGACGAACCAGGAACATCTGGTTGAATGTTCTGAAAATCCTCAGGAATGTCTGATGTTGCAGAAGCCGCAAATTCATGTTCTTCGAATATATCTTCGTTAATCGGCCAGATTTCACATTTTCTAAATGCATTTACAGCTAGTGATACAGTTGCAGCTTTCCCCAAACGATTGAGAAACAGCTTCGGCGATTTGAAACTGTGTAAATGCGATTTGAAACTGTCTCGTAGTATGCGAAGAATGGCCATCTACAACCAGTAAAATTGGTTTATCCTTTGACGCGTTAGTAATATTGACAAAGAAATCTATGAAGTTTGTAAACATCTCAGAATTATCTGTTGCACCAGATTTTTAAAGTGAGCACAAAGCTGCTTTTAGGTTATATGTCAATTTTTCTTTTTGATAATCGGTTCCACCCAAAAACAAAAATTAATGGAAAATTACGGAGACAAAGAATTAGATCTATAGAGAACACAATTGAAAGTCACATAATTAAACACGACATTTTACTGATACACTAGCTGTGGGGTGTCATTAGATTTTAGACACACGATATGACATGATTTGAAACACATCACTTGATTTGAAATTTCTATTTAGTGACACGCAGTGCAAACGTTTAGGTATGAAACAAAATAAATATATATATATATGTTTGCATTAATTATGCCTCTTACGAAGATCTCACGACAGAAATAGGGACGAGCAGTTTCTTTTACAGTGCAGGCCAAATGCCTTTCGATCACCGCGTGAAGCACAAAAGCACTTTAAATGATTTGAAATTTCAATTTAGTGACACGTAGCCTTGTGCAAACGTTTAAGCAAAAGTAAAATACCATTTAAATAAGTTTTAGTATTTATGGCTCGGACGAAGGTCTCACGTTATCCGTAACTTTTCTGGGGGTAGGTTGATTTTTATAATCATGGGCTATAGCAGGGGTGGCCAACCAATCATACCAAGATCCACATTTTGTTACTTGGTTATCCGCTAAGGGTCGCACCGTTCACCAGTGTTTCAACCTTATAAGGCTGACGGCACCCCTCAGGAATAATTAATAGATTGCGGCACCCCTCAAAGATTTTTCCGTAGGTAATTCACTAGAAAGTCACAATAAACGGAACTGGAACAACACACATCAACTCTACACAACTTACGAAGTTTTAATTGGATTTATTCCACTCTAATCTTACACAAAAAGTTGAGCAAAAATCAGATTCTTGAAGATTGCCAGATATGTCGCGACACCCTTGAGGATTAGAAATGGCACACTAAGGTGCCCCGGCACCCCGGTTAAGAAACACTGCTTTACACACATGGAACAAAGTGAATTGCCTATCACTCCATTTCTTATTCACTCCCACAAAGCGATCGCAGAAAGCGCGAAAAAAGTGCCTTTATTTCGTTAAAATTTTAATTTAGGAGACGCGACGATTGGATGAAATACACATTTCTCGATATAATGTCCTATATACATATTACTTGGGCATATTTTTTGCGTAACTTATCTTGTTTGAAAAGTGTTACTAAAAATACAATGGCGAGAAAAACAGCCCGAGTCAAAACCGACAATACCTTTACCAACATTTTTAAAATGAAAATATACCAAAAATAAGAAGACCAGTAGCACCTAATGACTTCAGGCCAATAGCTGTTACGTGTATTTTTGAAAAAGTAATGCACCATCAACTTCTTAATTTTTTGCAAAACATGAAACTATCAGTAAACATCAACACGGATTTAGAAAATATCACTCAACCTCACTTGCCAAAACAAAATTATATAAAAACCTGTTAAATAACCAAGAAAACCATAGATAGGCCTTATAGCTGTGTAGTTTTCCTTGATTTAGCCAAGGCCTTTGATGCCATAGACAACCAAATATTACTTAAAAAACTAAATCATTATGGTATCATAGACTCACCCTTGAAACTAATAGAAACTTTTTTAAGGCAGAGAAAGCATAGTAAAAAAATAGGAAGAACTCTTTCTAATCCGTCGATGCCTGTATGCGGTGTCCCACAAGGTCGTATATTAGCACCTCTCCAGTTTCAAATCTACATTAATGACTTACCAATAAACTCAAATATAAATTGTAGTTTATACGCAGATGATACTGTTATTCATATCTCCCATAATGACATAAAACAGCTTAAAAAAATAATTCAAATAAATATAGAAAAAAAATGAGCACTGGTTTCGGGCTGACAAACTATCAATTAATCATTCTAAAACACATTACTTGGTAACCAATTCAAATTTGGAAATAGAAAATCATTTCAGTATTAAAATAAGGGATAATAAAGTAAACAGGTAAATTCCGCTAAATAATAGGCCTCATCATAAATGATAAATTGTCATTTAAACTTCATATTAAAATGATTGAACAAAAGTTTCTAGGGAAATTGAACTGTTATCATAAATGAAATACTATTTAGACACTTCTGCACTTCGCCTTTTATATTATAGCTTAATAAATACTCATCTTCGATATTGTGTTGTAACCTGGGTAGAGCTTATCCGACTAAATTAAAACATCTTGAAGTATTACAGAACAGGGCAATCCAAATTTTAAGCGGCACCCTCCTAAAACAAGATTGCTTCCATTTATACCGTAATCTCAATATTAAAATTGCACGGCCTAACCAAATTGGAAATATTGCAAATAACTCATAACTTCAAAAACAACAAATTACCAGAAACCTTGGCAAATTTGTTGGCTCCCCTACAAAACTTCCATTCCCATAATACAAGGCTGCGGGATAAACAAAACTATTTTCAAGTCGGCGCCTCCACCAACTCAGGAAGAAAAACCATAGGATTTTTAAGGCCAAAATATTGGGCGAATTTAGAGATAAATATTAAACTATTACCATACAAGTGATTTGTTAAGTTAAACTAATGTTGGTTAAACTAATGTTGTTGAACTCTTACCACGAGGGAACGTAAACACAAAATCAGAACAAACCCAAGGCAATTAAAAAGGTTAAATCAGCTAATCTGCGAAACAGGAGCAATAATGAAGTATTTTACACAAGATTAAAAACACTAGTTAAAATTTTAGGTACAAAAACACTGCGTGCGATCAGTTCTGCATCAATGATTATTATAATATTGTTATAAATACACAAATTTAGGCGAGGTAAATGTATATTATATATATATTTATTAGGCGATGTGAAGTATATTAAATCACTCAAAGGTAAATGGGAGTATACACTGATTAAAAGTATTCGCTTGGAAATGAATGGAGACTGTCTTTGCCTACTAATTGAAAACAAATCAATAGTTGTTATAAATCATACCATTTATTGATCAGACAACTTTGGATTTTACGTAAAAAAACGTTACGAAAATCAAACTGAATAAAATAAAACAATGCAGTGAACTTGAATGTTGACAAGGTAATTACAAACAACGGTAAAGTACAAAAACACCGACTTAATAAGAACAAACAAAACGCTAAATGTGTGGACAGCAAAGTACCGGGGCGGCACTTATTACAAGGCAACGAGCAAAACGGCAAAGCGCTTTGGGGAGACGAGCGCTCGCTCAAATAAACACGGCTGTGGTTTGGGAAAGAGTCGGCCAAACATGAACAAAACAAAATTAACAGCGGTCAATAAAGAGGGATGACGGCACATGTTACATCTAAACACCCATAAGACCACACATTTCGTTTATACATGTTTTAGGTTGGAGAGGTGTTAGTTTTAAAACAAAAGCTAAATTAGAAATATGTTATCGAAAAAACGCCTTTATGTATTGTTTAAGTTGCGATGAGACGCAAAGATGCCTTTCAACTAAAACCATTTTATCAAAATGGAACATACTAGAAACCCAATGAAAAAAATTAAATTACGCTCAATAGGTGAATAATACAAGGTATGGTGTGTTGCCCCACCCCCTGGAACCGCCCCTGTCCCTCAGTTCAATTCCATCAACAGGAAAGCTGATAAATGTTTCGCATCACGGAGGGACGATTGTTGGTCGCTCGAAGCAATCCAAGATCAGTCGAACGTTATGTCAAAATCCACTCTGTCCTGCAAAACACAAGATGAAAATTTAAAAGCTGATAAAAGTGTTAAAGTCCAAACCCGTCACATCTGTTAACAACAATTGTAATCTAGCCCATCTGATGTTGTTGTATTTACATCGTGGGTAATTAAAGAAGTGTTGTTAAACTGGGTCCGTAGGTGAGTTGAGACCCAACAAGTCACATCTGTCGCCCACAGTTTATCAAGAGTTTCAATAATAATAACAACAACCGTTTTGTAACTGACCTTAAATTAGCGCAAATCTATTAATTAACTTATTTTCCTTGCTGAGAATGTTACTTCCCTAACATTAAGGCTATTAGGTCACACTGTTCGTATTTGTGGTTTTATGCTGATTTGCATAATAACCATATTTCCAAAGTACCCTTAGAAGAGACCACCGATCAGTGTTTCTTAAGTTTTTACGTCATGGTGCACCTGTAGACCTCTAAACACGTGGTGGCGCACCTTGCGAGCGATATCAATTGAGTATACTGGAGCTTATATGTATAGTTTCAACGTAACAAATGCAAAATGCACAAAACAATCTATTTACATCACAGCGCCAAGTTGCACACAATATTGACAATCGCCATTAACATGCTTAATTTAGTGCAATACATTTGCTCAGGGATGCAAGCGTCAGGTTTTTACAACTAAATCTAGTTTTTTATAGTTCATCTAAAATTTCTAGTTTTTTTTCTTCAAAATAAAGAAAACCGTTTTTTATTGACAAATATAGCTTTGTATCTAAAATAATTACAATATCGAAGGACATGTAAAAAAGTGACAACATTTTAAACATTTTTTAAGTTAAAATTATATTTCACAGTCCTAGAAACTTGTACTAAACATCAATGTAGCTAAGTACACTACAGTTATATTTTTGAAGGTAGTTGCAGGGTTTGCCAAATAATTTAAACAATAGCTAAGAAGAGGACGGTGAATAATTACATTCAATACGTAATGTATACTGAGCTAAATCTACATAATAAAAGAGAAAGTTTGTGAGATGTGTGTGGCAACATGTTCGCCCAGTCATTTTACAATATATTTGTGTTGCATCACAATGGAAATGTTACGTCATACTCAATGCGATTTACAGCATGGTACAATGTTACCAGGATTGTGTTTAAGCATGTATCCCAGGCCCCAGCGTTAGTTAATTTAATATAGGTATATTTAGAAGTTTTTGTGGACCCCCGGTTGAGAACCACTGTTATAAACTATGCTAACAAACGTGTGCAACGTTCCAGGTAAAGACTCAAGTTTAACAATGCCAAATTTAGACAGAGTTCGCAAAATATCGCGTTTGTTGTCGCAGTAAGTAAATAAAAAAATAAAACTAAGTACATTTCCTTCATAAAGTAAAATTTTAATGTTTCCAACTAAGACTATTATGTTTAGGAACTTATTGATGCCTGTTTACGCGTAAAATTTAGGTAGAGTTCGCAAATTTACGAAAAATTTAATTTTTATTTTTAAGCCGTTTGTTAGCGATAGTGATTGAGGCCAAAGCCTAATGACTTCTTACAATGTGTTTACCCACGCAATACTTATCAGAGTTCGCGAAATATTGCGTGTATTGCAGCAGTTAACAGTAAGCATTTGTTTTTTCAATGAGGATTTTTCTCACGTTTGACGCAGTTTAGCACCGGGATTACGTATTTGCTTAAACATGACGCTATCAAGCAAGTCTAAGCAATTGCTGCTGCAACCTAAAGTTTTACGTTTGGGAGTTATTCTCAATTGACAAACGTCACGGGTTTTCGTTACTTAAAAGATGTATTGCATGCTTAGCCAAGTGTTGTGTGCTATAGTTAACCGACTTCACATCACATGATTTGAAATTTCTATGTAGTGACACTCAAACGTTTAGGCATAAGCAAATTTGTTTTGACATTTAAAAAAATATGGTTGCATTATTTATGTCATTTACAAAGATCTTACGAATAACCGGTAAATATTGTATTTAACCTGCGCCAGGTATTTCGTCCAGTAATGTATATATGTAGCGAGTGACGTAATTAGTCATAATTTACATTAGAAAGGTGACAAGCGAGAATTTGAAGATAATATAATAAACAGTATGGCAGAATGCTGGCGACTTGGCGACTATGTCGGCCGAAGAATCAGAAAGAAAACCGAAGGAATTGTCCAAAAAAAAATTTAATAATTTTTTTTTTTGAATGATTGACTTTCCAATTAATTTTTTTTATAAATGTTGAATATGTAGGAACATTATGCACTAAAATTGGTAGGAAATAATTTTTTGTGGCATTCTGAAAAAAAGTACGAATCACATTGTTTAGCAGGGAAAAGCCAGTGTTGGGCAAATGTTTATTAGTTGAAAAAGTACTAAATTTCGATAGAACTGTTGTGTATTTGCAGTTATACTTGATTTGGCAAATACTTCTTTATTGAGTTAAAAAGTAATCATAAAAGTCGCGATTACTGTTAAATAGACAGGTATGATATCGCATGGGCAAAACGAGAATGTACTATATGCCATGTTGTTCCATCTAAGGCTTAAACTATATTTTGGGCTGTTTTAATAACGTGAACGCAAAAAATTATCGCGATTCGCGCGACTCTCTCAACTGTATCTGTTCAGCCAAAAGCTATATTATGCATACTATGGCATGTTGCACTTCACTATGTGACTCTAATTTCGGCAAACAATTTCTACTAATTTGGATTATATAACACACCGTTATTTTATTAAAAATTTCTCCCAGTTTAAAAGAAAAAAATTATCCCAATTTTAAGATTTATTTTCTCAATAAATCTTAAAAAAGCTGCATGTGTGCACATAAGTTCGCCCCAAAACAGCGTATCTATGTAACAGTGTTAGATTAAGAAAAGCAGCCTTGTGCACCCCCAGTCCCCCGGGCTGTACTTCAGCATACCCCATATGTATTTCTTTGTGTCACAAAAAATTTTGCGCCCGCGGCGCAAATTTTTCCTAATTCATTTAGTTCTTAATAATCTTGTTCATCGCCTAAACATGGCAAGGTTGATACATTTCTTTGACGAACACATCATTTAAGTTTAAGGACACGACCAACAAACCGAAGACTTTAGGCCAAAAATGCTTGTCACCAGAAGGCTGGCAAGATTCTGCCAGCCTGATAATAAATATGTATTCTAAGTTTATTCCGCAAAATCTAGCTTATTTTATTGTAATTTAGGCTTTTCTATGTTTTTTCACTGCAACTATACATTGGGTGACTTTATAAATTGCCCCACTAGACCAATTGTGTGTCAAGATTTATTAGGCCAATAAATATTTGAATGTTTGTGGGAATATCAACACAACAAAGTTTCACCTTTAAAGTTCGTGTGTAGGTTAGTCGTGAAAAGTTATGATGGGAATTAACATAAACCGTTGTTATTAAAAGTACATGATTAAACAAACACATTGTTTTCGCATTATATTTCTATTAACTTTCAAATATATATTTTAGCTTATTTTGCTGTAACCTCCTAATCACCATTGTAATAGTTTATTTGCATTATTACTAGTTTACTTCGGATATTCAATAACTTATCAAAAAAATATTTTTTAAATTTGTTTCTAATATCAACGCAAATAATATCCCGGATGTTATTAACATGAGCTCGCAATATTTTGTTCAAAATGTTCCATTAATGGACCTACTGTTACGTCATAATCGCACAATGCACATTTTGTCCGAGGTACAAACGTCACAAAATGACGCGAATTGAGACGAAACCGTGTTTTTATTTAGTTGCGCATATTTTTGTGTTAATCCTGACATTCTGGGCGAAGTTGGTAAAAAAACGTCAAAAAAGTGCGGCGCTGTGACGAAATAATAAACTTTACTTCGAAGTAAGATTTCTTTTATAAACGCCGAAAACAAAAACAAAATTATGTTAAGTGTTTGGTGTTTTTATCTAAAGTTTCGCAAAAGATTGTTATACTGTTTGCCGCATGTAAAGTTTTTACATTTTGTAAAAGTTCAAGAAAAGCACATTTTAACATGAAATCTCTCATGCAGCTAATCTTTCTACAACTCCCAGCCCCTTATTTATTTTTATATATTATTTCGCCGCTAGTGTGCGCTGTTTGCTGCGTTGGAGTTGGATAAAAGTGTTTAAAACTGTTTGACCTTGGTGACAAAGGTGACCTTGACTTCTGTTGAAACATTAATTTGTTGTTGTATTTGTTGTTGTTACTCACTTTAAGTCCAAGTTCTCTCAGTTTCGATCTGATCACCTCCTCGCCTTCCTCAGTGAAGCCACAATCCTCGACCCACAACCACTCGATGTTTGGGAGGACGCGAGAAAGCTCAAGAGCTCCTTCGTCGTCGATGCTGTTCCCTCTCAGATACAGCTTCTTGATCTGAAACAACAAATTGATGAGCGAGTTAGATTTTGAAAGTGAGCCACAAATGGCGTCAAGGCACCAAATAGCTCCTGGTGATAAGGTTCAGCACCTTAATGTCGGATTTCATCACTTACCGAAATGGCAACTAACTGATATTTAGAGTTTTTTAGATATGGCAGTGAATGTTAATATATCGGGGAAAGAGAAGTGAAATATGATTCAAAACAAAATAAATATTCAAACAACCAAGTAGATAGTTTAAATATCATGAATGTGAAGTGACATACCGAGTGGTTATAATATGTTACCGACAAAAATAGGTTTTGTGTGGCCACGTAAAAATAACCACTGTTGTATGATATTTGTTTTATCAGTTGGTGGCTTTGGCAAATTATAATTTTTGTGTTTGTTGCAAACTTAAATGGCCTCGAAAGATCACAATTTGACAACAGCAACATTTTCTCACTGTGTTCCCACCCTAAGCATTTAAGCAAATCCTTTTTTTTATTGAGACATAAAACTTCAGCAACTGCGAAGTTTCTATTTTTCTTGAGGTCAACGAAGGCCTAATTGAAATCATAGTGTGTAATTTTTTAAAAAAAAGAAACAAATTTTTCAAAAGAACAAACTTAAATTAAAGAAAAATACTTTTTTGTTAAATGCATTTATAATTCATTTCAGTTTGACATTTGTTGAACTGAAAACAGCAGGTTTAAGTCCACTTTGATTTATGAACTCATCAAGTAATTGGCCGCCCGAAAAAACGCTGACGCCGCACTACATGGCTACATATAAAGCAGCACAGTTAATGTTTTGCCACAGCGACAGGCCTTTATCTAAACTTGCCACCCACGTTCGTAGGATAAGGGGTAACTTTCTGCGATAAACAAATAAAAATTAACCGATATTCTACTTTAAACATCCCTATACTGACGGTTCAAAAAACGTGTCTGAAAAATGAGTTACAAAACGTTACAAGAAAGTTTTACAGTCATAATAACTGGCAATTGATAAAAGTGGTGACATGTTGGTTTTGCAATACCTAGCTAGAGAGTTGTTCCCGTAGCCAGCCTAAAATGTTTTGTGTGGTCAAATATTTTGAACTAGTGAGAGTATTTGGTTTGGTGCACCGCCTATCGATGCAGAAAAAAACAAGACACGCTGAGTAGGTAAAAGTTGAGGCTGAAGCTGATACCTCACAGCGATAAATCGACTGTATATAAAACATAAACAAATAACTATTTACTACGAATCCGTATTTTATCCGTAATGACACTACGATTAAAAGTCCATTATTCGCTTCCCGCCAGCGAGGCTCGTTACAACTTCGCTTTTTCCAGTCCAGTGTATCAACTGCCGTATCGAAGACAAATAAATATGAAAGCTCAAACCGTTTCGAGCAGCAACTGACTGAGTTTTAGCGCAATACTCAAAACCATTCAGATAGCAGAAACAAAATGACTAAAAATATTAAAGCTACATTACTAAAAGTACAGCAAACATAATAACTATATCGTCTGTGACGTAACAGTGCATGACAATTGAAGGTGTGGCGTGCCTGTGATTGTTGTGGAACTGTTCATAAACGCTACCAACAAATTAATTATTAGGAGTACAATATTTATCTTTTTCGGGGGGAGGGTTTTAGGTCTTTTTTCTTGGCCCCTGTCACCCCCTGGCTACGCCTATGCCCGTGGCCCCTCAATTATCGCTCCGTGGCCGAAAACCCTGGGTTAGTTACAAAAATATTTTAATTAGTTAATGCAGTAGTTATAAACTTCACAGCATTAAGATATTAAAGTTGTTACCCTTGGGCTCACAGCAGTGGATACATATTATTGGTGAATTTGACCCATTGGTTAATTATTATTATTTATTTAGGACGGTCTATTTATTTAGTGCGATGGTTTACCACAGCTGACACTTTGTGGGTGAATCGGTCGACACAAAACACATTTACAATTAAGAGCACTAAAGCTGTGGAGGTAAAGTAGCAAACATAATAACATGCCACACATTTTTCGTCACGTTTGTTTGGCTAAGGCACAGTTTAAATTATTATCTGCATGCTGAAGGTGCAGTAGCTAAAATCAAAATTGTGACAAAAAATAAAACAAAACAAAATTTTAAGAAATTCCGTTGGAAAGGTAAAGTAGCAAAACGTTTCAATGTTTGATTTAAAGTGACATAAGTGTAGGTACAGTTTAAAATCACTACCCACGTATCAAAGGTGCAGTAGCAAAACACGACTATATATTATCTTTGATAAAAATTACCAATATTATCCTGAAAAATGGATTTAATCTTTGAATGAATTAACAAATATTATTATGGAATAAGCTATTAACTCGGCCAATAAAGTTGTTTAAAATAATGTTTAAAAACTAATGAGTGTATGTGTACCTAAGAGAGCCGAAAAAAAAAACACATTTTATTTTTACTTTTTGCTAAATTTTAAATGGAATATTTCTACTAAATTTCACGAACTTGCTTGTTTGGCTACTGTACCTCTGACTACTTATCGAGAATCAACTTTAAAAACCACCTACTTTGCAATCTTTGTTCTTGATGGCGTCGGTGAGTGGACTGATGTCTGTGATGCCGCAATCCCTCAACCCCAACTCCTCCAACTTGTGAACAATCTCCGACAAACTTTTCACTCCGGCGTTTTGGATTTGGTTGTGGCTGAGGGAAAGCCCCTTCAACTAATTCAAAGAAACATAACATCGTGAGTTTAAATATTTCCATTCAATGTTTCGTTGAAATAAATTATTTTGTACAAAAAGCGAAACAAAATCTCAAGTAATTTTGGACGAAAATATACAAGTGGCAAAAACACCGCAAAAAGTTTTATTGTTTGTTTTAAGGTGACGTCAGGGAAGGTACAGTCTAAATTATTACCCTCATATGTATTAGATATTTGAATCAAATACCAAATGTTTTTAATAATGCAGTAGTTATAAACTTAAGCTATTTGCCCGACTAAAAAGTAGTTTAAATTAATGTTTAATCGCTAATGGGTGAGGGTGTATATGTTCGCAAGCAAGCCAAAAAAATATTTTTACTTTTATTCCAAAAAAAATTCTCTTAAGTTTATAACGAAACAAATTTCAAGTAATTTTGGCCGAAAATTTAAGGTAAAGTAGCAAAACATAGCAATGTTTGATTTACTGCAGAGGTGTGCATGTTAAAGAAAACACAAGTGCAAAGGCGTTCACTTTGGGTCGCAACAATCTTAAATTTATGTATAGCGGCGTATTTTTGTTACGATTTATGGTTTGCATAAGCACACAAAGGAAATGTGACATCGCTGCCTCTGGTTTTTATTTCAGCGCTAGTATTGTCACACAATATTATTGTCAATGTTTATTATAACGTCACACAGGTCCAGGATTAGCCTTGTACCTTTAAGACAGTGGTCGGCTGTGGTCCGATGTGGAACTTTTTGCAATTTTTAGTGGCCACGAGTTATTTTTTAATATTTCGGTCATATCATGTAGTTGCTGGGCTGCGGTGGGCCGCGTAAGAACCTAACATTCATTGTACTGTATTATATTACGGGTGGTTAAGAGTTTTTGTTTTGGCTCATCGTAAATAATAGTAATAATGACTATTTGTCCCGTTTTAAAAACATCGCCATTGCTGCAGTGGTAAATAGTTATGAGGTTTATTTTTTAACCTAAACGTTGTTAATTAAAAAAAAATGTTTAACCCAGTGGTTGACGCCTTTGAAAAAATTAATTGGACTTGTGATGTACCCAGCGATAAGAAGTTTACTTGTATGTGTTTATTGAATTGTTTGTATTCGAAAATTACAACCAATTACTGCAGTTTTTGGTAACAATAAGTTCAATTGTAAATGTCTTATAATAATATTTTTAAGCAGTGTTTTTTAAGATGTTTTCAGGGAGCGCAACGGTCCAGTGAAGTTTAGATACGAAACGAAACCATTGCGGACGCCCTTGGAAAATAGAAACGACCCACTATGGGCGTCACGCAGCACAGAACCTCTGGTGCATATGGTTAACTTTGTAAATGGTTTAGTTGTAAAGTTACAATTATTTTGTCATTATTTGCTGTTCAGTCAGTAACTATAGTGTTGTTAGGCAAAATGCGGTGTTTTGTTTGTGGCGCTAAGCAACCTGCGGCCAAACGTCTCAAGCACAAAAACACCAGAATACGAAAAAAAGAGAGCGCGAGGATTTTTAGAAAAATGGAAAACAGTCAGGCCATAGAGCATTTTGACAAAATAAAACATTGATCGACTTCCAAAATATTTATCAAATGGTACAAATCTTTTAAGTGAGTCGATTGCTTGTCACGAGCAAAGTGAAGTCCACGCATTAGCTCGTTCGTGTTTTTTAAAACACGATTACTGCAATATGTCTGTCAAAATCAGCTCGATGTAAACCAATATATCGAGCACGAGCAACTTTTGTGTGTCTCCCAAATTAAAGTTTAGCCAATACAAACCAAATGAACGCAATTTATTTCGCTCTTCGCTCCACGAAGAGTTAACTTTTACAGAAAAAACACGGGACAATTACCAAAGGGGCGCAGCAGAAAAATAGTTAAGAACCACTGTTCTAAAAAAAGTGGTACGCGTGGCAGTACAGAGTGCCCCAAGTGGTACGAGATCGTAAAAAGGTTGGTAACCCCTGGTCTAGAGTCATAATTCCTAGTGTTCAATATGCTGAGACGTTTGGTCACTCAAATCGATAAATAGACGTAATATTCCGAACAAAGCTTTTCAACGCCAAACTTATATAAAAATAAAAAAACACTGCTTGTGTGGTCGACCGTAAACACGGAATGCTTTTTTTCTTTTACCTTTCGTTCAGGTTGGCTGATTAGCAAAAATGTATTCGACAATTGACCACCCTAAGTTAAGCCTTTTTTCTTTTCTCGCTAAAAACGTCGAGTTAGGGTATTGTTTAACACTGTTCGCTGTCTGCGATAGTATTCGATGTTGGTGTAACAACGGAATTTTTGTAACTAACGCAATTCCCTTGAAAAGGTAGTCTAACTGTGTTTGTTTAAAGTCGCCTTTTTTATGTAATGATAGTTGCCGCAAAATTATTTTCATATCCAAAGACCACGTGCTTGGTGTGCAATTGACACAACTTATTTTCTCTAAACCGCAGCTTGTATTTAGCTAACTTGACACACTGCTCGGCGCAGATGTGGCATATTTCAACCCGGAAAAACGATATTCGTTTTGCAGGATGCGAAAGACGTGCTTGTAATTTAGCGTGGTCCCTTACATGAAACTAAACTTGGGAAACTGCACTGCTGATAGTCGAATTATGATTCTTCCAAAATCAATCACACATACTTACCGTCTTGGTCTAGTTTCTCGCCTGAAGTAAACGATTGCACACTGAGCTGTTTCGACGCACGTGTTCGCTTTACGTCTTAAAGGTTCGCTTTTGCTGGACGTTTATTGGCTGTGTCTGGTTGTATGAGTCGTTCTCTTTACTATTTTATAACGTCATTCCCGTCACTATTTTATGACGTCATTAGTGATTAAGCAGACAAAAATTAGGGGAATTCCCTAAGTTGAAATTTCGGGATTCCCCTTTTTAAAGACTGTTTCAAAAGACGCCCTGGGATTTCGAAAGTTCGGCGCCTATGGTCTTGCTAATGGAAACCAAAATCAAACGCAAAACGCCGTTTTTCGTTTCTTGTTTGATCGACCGTAAACGCAGGGTATTTTTTCTCTTTCGCCTTTCGTTATTCGTTCGGGTTGGCTGATCAACAAGTGTGTGTTCGACAATTAATAACATCAATCAAGCGGTCGCTGTAATTCATCGGGCCCGCTGCCTCTTTAACAAACTATACAAGAGTCCATTTCAAAAACTTTTTGACTATTTTAACTACGTAACTGCGAAAAATTTTAGCGCTTCGCGCGAATTTTCTTTTTACGTTTTGATGTTGTCTATTGATATAGATTAGCGCTTCTCTATCCTTGCGCCGTGGAAGGCTGCCAAGTGCGTCACGGACAAACGGAAAACATATTCAAAAATATTGGACACATATTTTTTAACATTTCTTTTATTTTCATTTTCGGCAATGTAATAAAAACTTGCAAGAAATTTAAAAAAATGCCGTTTTCCCCCAAAAGAAATCGCGATCGCTTCGCTCGCCAGGTGTACACCTAGTTAAAAAGGTTAAAAACACTGAACTAGATTAACTACTGAAGTGGCGTTTTTGCAGATGTCGCGCTAATCAAATAACACCGGGGAAAAGCGATCTTCGTTTAGTATTGCAGGTGGCGAAAGACGTGCTTTTAATTTAGCGTAGTCCCGTAAATGGATTTACCAAAATCGATCACATATATTTCTCCTGAAGTTAACGATTGCACACTAAGCGGTCTCGCAGCTGGTGTTACGTGCTTAATAAGCACTACAAAATTATCACCGGTTGCTAATTACGCCGACTGTAAATTCGAACTTTCATTATTAATTTAGCGCCTTTGTTCTTAAATGTAGGGCTAGGAATTAGGTTTTCGCATTCCGGGACTTGTATATTAACGTAATATTTTTGTGCGCTCTGGTGTTCGCCGTTAATTGGACTCTAGACATGTTTTTTCCTGCTCTAAACAACGCTGCAAATCTCACGATCATTTATCGCTTGTTTTCCGCCGTGGTTTAACTTCTCACGAAAAGGTCCGCCCAATGTTATCTTTCCACGAAACGGCCGCCCTGTAAGGCAGGCCTGGGGTTTCCGGGAAGCGCGTCGGTTCCCGTGAGAAGGAGTTTTGTTTTAGCGTATATTACGAGCGGCTGACCGCCTACAGCTCAATAGACGTCTGGGTGTAGCCTTGTGAAATCAGGCTGGCAGAATCTTGCCAGCCTTCTGGTGACAAGCATTTTTGGCGAAAATTCTTCGGTTTTTGGTTGCGCCCCTAAACTTAAATGATGTGTTCGCCAAAGGAATGTTCGAACCTTGCCATGTTTTGGCGATAAACAAAATTTGGACATTAAGTCATTAACTAATACATAAGGGACATGTGAAGGTACAACCTTGGGCCTAGGGGTATACGTACATGTCTGCTTTTCTTGCTTTAAAAGTGGTACATAGATAATCTGTTTTCAGGCAAACTTGTGTAAAAACGTGCTGCTCAAAACCAGATTGAAAAGCACGAAAAAATATTCTTTGGATAAATTTTCAATCTATATTGCTCGAAATAATGATATTTATAATAAAATTTAATAGAAATTGTCACAGTCACATAACAACATGCCCCATAGTATGCATATTACCTTTGGGATAGATTTGTTGAAAACAAAGACACATAAACCTTGCAAAACCAGGCTAAAGTACGCGCGAAGCGCGAAAAATTTTTGTATTTGCGTAATTAAACAACCAAAAATATACTTAAGGCTAGGCCTTAGGTGGAGAAGCATAACCTGGTACATCCTTAATATGCTGATGCTAATGTTATACCAGTAAAATTAACAGGAATTGGAAATTCAACTCAATGTAGAAGTACTTGCCAATTCAAAGCAAAACTGCCAACATGTAACAATTGTAGCCTATGATCAAAAGTGTGTACTTTTTTAAATAATAAACAGTCTATAGGCCTTACACTAGCTTTTTCTCACTAAACAATGTGCTTCACACTACCGTAACTTTTTTCAAAATAACACAACAAAATGAATTTCTGCCAATTGTGTTGTGTAATGTTATTACATAATTCCGCTGTTCAAAAATAGATGTGATTAAATATGTTTGGAAACAACCACAAGGTATTTTGTAAATTGGATGTTGAAAAAAACTTATCAAAAAATATTTTTCAAAAAAAAAAAAGTAAAAATATTTTTTTTTCAAATTTTTTTTTTTTACTTAAAATTTTTTTACACCAATTTCTTCGGTTTTCTGGCTGATTCTTGGCCGACATAGTCACCAAGTCGCCAGCATTCTGCCATACTGTTGTGAAATTATCGAGTAAAACTTTAAGTGTCATTATGCTCTGTCTGTCGTTTTTTTGTAAGTAATTGTGTGTGTCTAAGTGTCATTATTGTTTGTGGTGTGGAAATATTCTACTCTTGCAACCAATTCATCTGTACATTGGGTTTTCTTGTTGTGGTCTTTAATATAAGTTCTCTTTGGTAGGTTATCTAATGCCCGAAAATAAGGACTCACTAGCGACTTTACAGAAGGCCTAGGTAATTTTCTAGAATTACTAGTTAAAGTCGTAACACTGGCGCCTGGCAGGATTGTCGGCGACGTACGTGTGACGTTGTGTTT
Source organism: Ascidiella aspersa (assembly GCF_963924565.1). Lineage (NCBI taxonomy): Eukaryota > Metazoa > Chordata > Ascidiacea > Phlebobranchia > Ascidiidae > Ascidiella > Ascidiella aspersa. The sequence continues at coordinate 613,487 of NC_139448.1, read as the reverse complement.
TGAGTCTAAAAGTTTGCTTTTGCTCGACGTTAATTGGCTGTTTCTGATGATTTTTTGTTTTGTTTATGACGTCATTACAATTGCTGATTTATGACGTCATATCTGTCACTATTTTATGACGTCATTAACGTCAGACGAAAAAACGAGGTATTCCCGAAGTTGAAAATTCGGGACCCCCCCGTTTTGGATTTCTGGATGCGCCCCTGGCTCGGATGAATACGACAAGGACAGTGATTGTGACCAAGCTACAATTGACAAATGTTGAAATGAAAAGTGCTCTCATTAGCTCGTGTAGCTCTCATATCAGCTTGTAAATATTGTCAGTGTTATTTTTTCACTAAAGATTGTAAAAAAAATATATTTAAGGAATTGTTTACATTCTTTACATTGATGTTTTATCGCTTTTATCTTCACTTGATTTTTACACTGATGATGGCATGAGTTATTGCTGAAACGTCTGTAAATTGCGAAATGTCGATTTTATCGAATATTATGGCTTTGACATTTTTATTAAAATTACTAAAAAAAAACGTGTATTGTGTTCCAAATGTTTACATTGTTTTAAGCGTAAACTGCTTTATGGTTCATTAATTTGTTTATGCATTCTTGGAAATAAACGAACAGACTTTTATGAAAACTAATGTTTACGTATAGAAACCACAAGACAGGTTAACGATAACCCAAGAAATGACCGCGCTAGGACGGAAATTCGCAGACGGCTTGCCAACAAATTTGGCGAGTGGTATTTCGGCAGGCGGGCGAGTGCTGATTGATAGCCGCTACCCAGACTGGCGAGTGTAAATTTTTGCTTATGAACAACCCTAAAGAACTATACTTTTTTCGCGTCACGAGCGAACTTTTATCCGTTTTAATTAAGTTCAATGAGCAGTTGAGCACCAAAGCGCTATGCATACTTTCGCATGTTGCGCCGCGGTGATTCATGAACTCTATAATAGCAATTTATGTTAAATCACACTATTAATGGCGTTATTGCAAGGAAAGTTCGAATGCTGTAAAACGATGAAGGGGAACATATTGTGGCGATCTATTCTGATCCTAACAAAGGTATACTTGCTGTCGTAGGGCCACAAATATTTAATATTTCCGTTATTTAGCAGTTAAACTTTAACTGGTGGTTTTCATTATCCATCATAGACCTCTCTTGTGACGTTAGGGAACATATTTAATATTTATATTTCTTAAACGTAAATAGGGGGCACAAATAGTTGTTTTATTGTGTAGTTGGTCCTAATACTATAGTATTATAGAGCATCCGGCTTTAAATATTGTTACTTTATATTCAACTGTTACTTCACTGGGCAGTGCTTAAATTGGTCGAAATAAGTTTCGGAATCCTGTGTTCCCATAACTTCGGCAAAGTGAGAACAAAAACATGTTATTTTACTGGCGCGATGGTGGGTAAAGTAGCAAGTTTGGGTTTTAGAAATAAGCTTATTCCTCTTCAAGAATTTTCTGGAATTAAAGTTTTTTATCCCCATATGAATTTTAACAAAAATGGTAGTAATAAATTAATTTTCGATAGGTTAGTCACAGAAATCTTTTAATTAGTTAATTCAGTATTTATAAACTTCACAGCAGTAGGATATTAAAGTTGTTACCCTTGGGCTCACAGCAGTGGATACATATTATTGGCGAATTTGACCCATTGGTTAATTATTATTATTTACTTAGGACGGTCTATTTACTGGTGCGATGGCTTACCTCAGCTGACACTTTGTGGGTGAATCGGTCGACACAAAACACATTTACAATTAAGGGCACTAAAGCGGTGGAGGTAAAGTAGCAATCATAATTATATGCCACACATTTTTCGTTACGTTTGTTTGGCTAAGGTACAGTTTAAATTATTATCTGCATGCTGAAGGTGCAGTAGCTAAAATCAAAATTGTGACATTAAAACAAAATTTTAAGAAATTTCGTTGGAAAGGTAAAGTAGCAAAACGTTTCAATGTTTGATTTAAAGTAACATAGGTGTAGGTACAGTTTAAAATCATTACCCACGTATCAAAGGTGCAGTAGAAAAACACGAATATTTATTATCTTTGATAAAAATTAACAATATAATCATGCCAAATTATAAATTTATTATTTTTGTTAAATTTTCCGAATTTGCTTGTTCGGCAACTGTAGCAAAAAATGGATTTAAACTTTGAATGATTTACCAAATATTTTTATGGTATAAGCTATTTACCCGGCCAATAAAGTTGTTTAAAATAATGTTTAATAACTAATAGGTGTATGTGCACCTAAGATAACCTAAAAAAACACATTTTATTTTTACTTTTTGCTAAATTTTAAATGCAACATTTTTATTAAATTTCACGAACTTGCTTGTCTGGCTACTGTACCTCTGACTGCTTATCGAGAATCAACTTTGAAAACCACCTACTTTGCAATCTTTGTTCTTGATGGCGTCGGTGAGTGGACTGATGTCTGTGATGCCACAAGTGTCCAACCACAACCCCTCCAACTTGTGAACAATCTCCGACAAACTTTTCACTCCGGCGTTTTGGATTTGGTTGTTGTTGAGGACAAGCACCTTCAACTAATTCATAGAAACATAACGTCATGAGTTTAAATATTTCCATTCAATGTTTTGTTGAAATAAATTATTTTGTACAAAAAGCGAAACAAAATCACAAGTGATTTTGGACGAAAATATACAAGTGGCAAAAACATCGCAAAAAGTTTTACTGCTTGTTTCAAGGTGACGTCAGGGAAGGTACAGTTTAAATTATTACCCGCATATGTATTAGATATTTCAATCAATTACCAAATATTTTTAATAATGGAGTAGTTATAAACTTAAGCTATTTCCCCGGCTAAAAAGTAGTTTAAATTAATGTTTAATCACTAATGGGTGAGGGTGTATATGTTCGCAAGCAAGCCAAAAAAACTTTTTACTTTTATTTCGAAAAAAAAAATTCTCTTAAGTTTATACCGAAACAAATTTCAAGTAATTTTGGCCGAAAATTTAAGGTAAAGTAGCAAAACATAGCAATGTTTGATTTACTGCAGAGGTGTGCATGTTAAAGAAAACACAAATGTGGGTGCGCGGCACGTTTTATTGCGGTATCGATATTTTAAGCAGAATGTAAACCGCGGTCACGTTTGAACTCGTAATAATGACTCTTTGTCCCGTTTTAAAAACATCGCCATTGCTGCAGTGGTAAATAATTTAAGTTTATTTTTTAACTTAAACGTTGTTAATTAAAACAAATGTTTAACCCAGTCGTTGACGCCTTTGAAAAGTTTATTGGACTTGTGATGTACCCAGCGATAAAAAAAATATCTTTTTTGTATTTATTTAATTGTTTGTATTCGAAAATTATAAGCAATTACTGCAGTTGTTCGGTAACAATAAGTTTAATTGCAAATGTCTAACAATAATGTTTTTAAGCAGTGTTTTTTAAGATGTTTTGAGGGACCGAAACGCCCCACTGAACAATGCGGTATTTTATCGCATACTATTGCTACAGCCGAGAATTAGCAATTAGTCTACGGAAGAATGTTGTTGCGATCTCTTAAGTTCATAACGGTCAGCCAAGCCAAAGCCTAAAAAATAACAGTCTGTAAATATTTTATATCGCAATTATGTTTAGATACGAAACGAAACCATTGCGGACGCCCTTGGAAAATAGAAACGACCCACTATGGGCGTCACGCAGCACACAACCTCTGGTGCATATGGTTAACTTTGTAAATGGTTTAGTTGTAAATTTACAATTATTTTGTCATTATTTGCGGTTCAGCCATATAACTGAACAAGTCAGCAAAAATTTTGTGTGGAAAAAGTAATTTATGCGCTACTAAAAAGATTTTCTGTTGGAACTGACAGCTTCGTATCAGCCACAGCGATTGCAAGCTTCCCAAGATGGCCTTCGTTTGACAAAGTAGAAATTAAAAGTAATTGATTATGGAATAACTACAGTTTTTAGTTTTGATTATTTCTCATATTTTGCAGTATTTGGACATAAAGAAGTGCAAATGATCTGTACACACTATTCCACATTGCTCGTAAGCGCTGGAATAGATAGTGTTAGCGTGGCAGAAAAATAGCATCTGCTAAAGATGCATTTATGCAGACGGTATCAGCGTCAATCTAAAAATATAATCTATTTTAGTAATTGCAGTATTTTATTTAGATTCAAGGAATCGGTCGCGAAACTATCTTGGGATGAGGTTGGTCGTTCATTTGGTGACGATTACAGCAACATTTTTGTTCTTATTGATTTACTGCTTTGTTTGCCGGCTAGTTCTTCCGAAAACGAGCGTGGATTCAGCAACATGAAATTGACGAAAACTTGTTTGAGGAACCGTCTAGCCCAGTGGTTCTCAAAAGGAGCCACTTGGCTCACTTTGGGGGAATTTAAAATTTTTGGGAGGAAAACTATAAGACTTAAATTAAAGTATACGTGAAGACTAATGCTGCTTTAACTGTGACGCCATAAGGAGTCTGTCTGGTTTACAATATCTATATTGTTTTGTCACAGTAAGTAAAGTCTAGTAGCACCAGGGTTCGGACCCCCCTTTTCGGAAGTGACATTAACGTTTTTTGTTCGTTTTTGTCAGGGTTTACCTCTCCGTCCGAAGCTGCGTGTTTTTTTTCAGTGTAATTGGGTCACACGTCTTGCTCATAGGCGCCGAACGTGGGTGTGCAGAGCGTTTTTTGACGCCCTGGATTTCTTGCAGGGTGTCAAAACGCCCTGAAATTCGACCAGGTTTCATGTGCAATTAGTTTGCAACTCCATCTCTGTAAACACTATATTACAGCTAGCGCAATGTACACCGCTAGTAGCACAATCGTGGTTCACTAACAGTATGCGCGACTTTCCTGAATTACATGGGGAGAAGTACCATCTGTAAAAGTGTTCGTTCGCACGTATTAATAAACTGAAGCGCTGAAAGTACGAAATACCAGGTCGCGCTAACGTAGGTCAAGCTTAAGCTGATGCGAAATTTATGTTTAGTGAAAAATCTTCTGTGATCAAAGATGCGTCAAGCCAATTACTGAGGCTAAAATATACAAGTGTTAACCTATTTCCTAAATTTTAAACGCCGAATAACACACAATGCTTCGTCTAGAGCAGGGGTTCCCAACCTGTGGTACGTGAAGGTTGTCAGGTGGTACGCGAGTAGTTTTTCGTTTTTAAAAACCTGGATTCACAACTTTTATATTTTGTTTATTTGTTGTTTTACAAAAAAAATCCTGAAGCCTATTCATTGTTACGTAACTATCCCCGTTGTTTTGTACCATTATACGATCTTCCAAATACAGGTCATGTCAATAAGTAGCACAGTTGCTTTAAAAAGCCATACAACGCTGTGGGACAGTGGGTCCTAGGGGGCGCCAAGCAATTCTTAGGTAGGCGCAAGGTCTACCTTCCAGTTTTTAACTTTTTATACTGATTTATTCAGTTCCATGTTGCGATAGGTATTAAATATGCTTGTATGCCGCCCTATGCATAACATCAAAATTACACGTTTAGAAAAGAAACTGAGAAAAAATCGACTTGCGAACTTCGAGGCTGCTTATGTTTAATATAGTTTCTCGAATTTTGGGAGAATATTTGCTACTTATTACCGCCTATTGGACTGTGTTTAGTCAGCCTATTTGGCTGTGTTTAGTCAGCCTATTTGGCTGTGTTTAGTCAGAACTGTGTTTAGTCAGCCTATTTGGCCGTGTTTAGTCAGAACTGTGTTTAGTCAGCCTATTGGGCTGTGTTTAGTCAGAACTGTGTTTAGTCACCCTATTTGGCTGTGTTTAGTCAGAACAGTATGATATAGTTGAAGAAGAACCACCTTCTCCACAAACTGTGTTTTGTCAATTTTAACAACAAAACTACGTAAACATTTAGCGTTTCGCGCGAACTACGAATTACTTCTTTTTGCGCAACACTAATTGGGGGGAAGTCAGACATTTTTGCGCCAATTTTGAATGTTATTTGCAGTAAATAGCCTTCGCATTGTGTGTCATAACACTTTTTAAATCACGATTACTGCAATATGTCTGTCAAAATCAGCTCGATGTAAACCAATATATCGAGCACGAGCAACTTTTGTGTGTCTCCCAAATTAAAGTTTAGCCAATACAAACCAAATGAACGCAATTTATTTCGCTCTTCGCGCCACGAAGAGTTAACTTTTACAGAAAAAACACGGGACAATTACCAAAGGGGCGCAGCAGAAAAATAGTTAAGAACCACTGTTCTAAAAAAAGTGGTACGCGTGGCAGTACAGAGTGCCCCAAGTGGTACGAGATCGTAAAAAGGTTGGGAACCCCTGGTCTAGAGTCATAATTCCTAGTGTTCAATATGCTGAGACGTTTGGTCACTCAAATCGATAAATAGACGTAATATTCCGAACAAAGCTTTTCAACGCCAAACTTATATAAAAATAAAAAAAACACTGCTTGTGTGGTCGACCGTAAACACGGAATGCTTTTTTTTCTTTCACCTTTCGTTCAGGTTGGCTGATTAGCAAAAATGTATTCCACAATTGACCACCCTAAGTTTAGCCTTTTTTCTCTTTTCTCGCTAAAAACGTCGAGTTAGGGTACTGTTTAACACTGTTCGCTGTCTGCGATAGTATTCGATGTTGGTGTAACAACGGAATTTTGTAACTAACGCAATTCCCTTGAAAAGGTAGTCTAACTGTGTTTGTTTAAAGTCGCCTGTTTTATGTGATGATAGTTGCCGCAAAATTATTTTCAAATCCAAAGACCACGTGCTTGGTGTGCAATTGACACAACTTATTTTCTCTAAACCGCAGCTTGTATTTAGCTAACTTGACACACTGCTCGGCGCAGATGTGGCATATTTCAACCCGGAAAAACGATATTCGTTTTGCAGGATGCGAAAGACGTGCTTGTAATTTAGCGTGGTCCCTTACATGAAACTAAACTTGGGAAACTGCACTGCTGATAGTCGAATTATGATTCTTCCCAAATCAATCACACATACTTACCGTCTTGGTCTAGTTTCTCGCCTGAAGTAAACGATTGCACACTGAGCTGTTTCGACGCACGTGTTCGCTTTACGTCTTAAAGGTTCGCTTTTGCTGGACGTTTATTGGCTGGTTGTATGAGTCGTTCTCTTTACTATTTTATAACGTCATTCCCGTCACTATTTTATGACGTCATTAGTGATTAAGCAGACAAAAATTAGGGGAATTCCCTAAGTTGAAATTTCGGAATTCCCCTTTTCAAAGACTGTTTCAAAAGACGCCCTGGGATTTCGAAAGTTCGGCGCCTATGGTCTTGCTAATGGAAACCAAAATCAAACGCAGAACGCCGTTTTCCGTTTCTTGTTTGATCGACCGTAAACGCAGGATATTTATTTGTCTTTCGCCTTTCGTTATTCGTTCGGGTTGGCTAATCAACAAGTGTGTGTTCGACAATTAATAACATCAATCAAGCGGTCGCTGTAATTCATCGGGCCCGCTGCCTCTTTAACAAACTATACACGAGTCCATTTTAAATACTTTTTGACTATTTTAACTACGTAAGTGCGAAAAATTTTAGCGCTTCGCGCGAATTTTCTTTTTACGTTTTGATGTTGTCTATTGATATAGATTAGCGCTTCTCTATCCTTGCGCCGTGGAAGGCTGCCAAGTGCGTCGCGGACAAACGGAAAACGTATTCAAAAATATTGGACACATATTTTTTAACATTTCTTTTATTTTTATTTTCGACAATGTAATAAAAACTTGCAAGAAATTTTAAAAAATGCCGCTTTCCCCCAAAAAAAATCGCGATCGCTTCGCTCGCCAGGTCTACACCTAGTTTAAAAGGTTAAAAACACTGAACTAGATTAACTATTGAAGTGGCGTTTTTGCAGACGTCGCGCTAATCAAATAACACCGGGGAAAAGCGATCTTCGTTTAGTATTGCAGGTGGCGAAAGACGTGCTTTTAATTTAGCGTAGTCCCGTAAATAGATTTACCAAAATCGATCACATATATTTCTCCTGAAGTTAACGATTGCACACTAAGCGGTCTCGCACCTGGTGTTACGTGCTTAATTAGCACTACAAAATTATCACCGGTTGCTAATTACGCCGACTGTAAATTCTAATATTCGTTATTAATTTAGCGCCTTTGTTCTTAAATGTAGGGCTAGGAATTAGGTTTTCGCATTCCGGGACATGTATAATGACGTAATATTTTTGTGCGCTCTGGTGTTCGCCGTTAATTGGACTCTAGACATGTTTTTTCCTGCTCTAAACAACGCTGCAAATCTCACGATCATTTATCGCTTGTTTTCCGCCGCAGTTTAACTTCTCACTAAAAGGTCCGCCCAATGTTATCTTTCCACGAAACGGACGCCCTGTAAGGCAGGCCTAGGGTTTCCGGGAGCGCGTCGGTTCCCGTAAAAAGGAGTTTTGTTTTAGCGTATATTACGAGCGGCTGACCGCCTACAGCTCGATAGACGTCTGGGTGTAGCCTTGTGAAATCAGGCTGGCAGAATCTTGCCAGCCTTCTGGTGACAAGCATTTTTGGCGAAAATTCTTCGGTTTTTGGTTGCGCCCCTAAACTTAAATGATGTGTTCGCCTAAGGAATGTTTGAACCTTGCCATGTTTTGGCGATAAACAAGGCTATTAAGTAAATTGGACAACAAAACGTAGCGCCGAAGGCGCGAAAATTTTTGGACATTAAGTCATTAACTAATACATAAGGGACATGTGAAGGTACAACCTGGGGCCTAGGGGTGTACGTACATGTCTGCTTTTCTTGCTCTAAAAGAATAACATAGATAGCTGTTTTCAGGCAAACTTGTGTGAAAACGTGCTGCTCAAAACCAGATTGAAAAGCACGAAAAAATATTCTTTGGATAAATTTTCAATCTATATTGCTCGAAATAATGATATTTATAAGCGGCTGACTTTGATGACCTAACGGTCTTTCGCTGCTCCCTGGGAATCTACTTCCCTAACAATAAACATATCTATCTATCTATAATAAAATTTAATAGAAATTGTCACAGTCACATAACAACATGCCCCATAGTATGCATATTACCTTTGGGATAGATTTGTTGAAAACAAAGACACATAAACCTTGCAAAACCAGGCTAAAGTACGCGCGAAGTGCGAAAAATTTTTGTATTTGCGTAATTAAACAACCAAAAATATACTTAGGGCTAGGCCTTAGGTGGAGAAGCATAACCTGGTACATCCTTAATATGCTGATGCTAATGTTATACCAGTAAAATTAACAGGAATTGGAAATTCAACTCAATATAGAAATACTTGCCAATTCAAAGCAAAACTGCCAACATGTAACAATTGTATGATCAAAAGTGTGTACTTTTTAAAATAATAAACAGTCTATATGCCTTACACTAGCTTTTTCTCACTAAACAATGTGCTTCACACTACCGTAACTTTTTTCAAAATAACACAACAAAATGAATTTCTGCCAATTGTGTTGTGTAATGTTATTACATAATTCCGCTGTTCAAAAATAGATGTGATTAAATATGTTTGGAAACAACCACAAGGTATTTTGTAAATTGGATGTTGAAACAAAAAAATATTTTTTTTTAAATTTTTTTTACTTAAAATTTTTTTACACCAATTTCTTTGGTTTGCTGGCTGATTCTTCGGCCGACATAGTCGCCAAGTCGCCAGCATTCTGCAATACTGTTGTGAAATTATCGAGTAAAACTTTAAGCGTCATTATGCTCTGTCTGTCGGTTTTTTGTAAGTAATTGTGTGTGTCTAAGTGTCATTATTGTTTGTGGTGTGGTAATATTCTACTCTTGCAACCAATACATCTGTACATTGGGTTTTCTTGTTGTGGTCTTTAATATAAGTTCTCTTTGGTAGGTTATCTAATGCCCGAAAATAAGGACTCACAGCGACTTTACAGGAGGCCTAGGTAATTTTCTAGAATTACTAGTTAAAGTCGTAACACTGGCGCCTGGCAGGATTGTCGGCGACGTACGTGTGACGTTGTGTTTTGCGTCTAAAAGTTTGCTTTTGCTGGACGTTAATTGGCTGTTTCTGATGATTTTTTCATTGTTTATGACGTCATTACCATCGCTATTTTATGACGTCATATCTGTCACTATTTTATGACGTTATTAACGTCAGACGAAAAAACGAGGAATTCCCGAAGTTGAAAATTCGGGACCCCCCCGCTTTGGATTTCTGGATACGCCCCTGGCTCGGATGAATACGACAAGGACAGTGATTGTGACCAAGCTACAATTGACAAATGTTGAAATGAAAAGTGCTCTCATTAGCTCGTGTAGCTCTCATATCAGCTTGTTAATATTGTCAGTGTTATTTTTTCACTAAAGATTGTAGAAAAAATATATTTAAGAAATTGTTTACATTCTTTACAGTGATGTTTTATCGCTTTTATCTTCACTTGATTTTTACACTGATGATCGCATGAGCTGAAACGTCTGTAAATTGCGAAATGTCGATTTTATCGAATATTATGACTTTGACATTTTTATTAAAATTACTAAAAAAACCGTGTATTGTGTTCCAAATGTTTACATTGTTTTAAGCGTAAACTGCTTTATGGGTCATTAATTTGTTTATTCATGCTTGGAAATAAACGAACAGACTTTTATGAAAACTAATGTTTACGTATAGAAACCATAAGGCAGGTTAACGATAACCCAAGAAATGACCGCGCTAGGACGGAAATTTGCAGACGGCTTGCCAACAAATTTGGCGAGTGCTGATTGTTAGCCACTCTCCCTTAACTTTAATGAGCACCAAAGCGCTATGCATACTTTCGTATGTTGCGCCGCGGTGATTCATGAACTCTATAATAGCAATTTATGTTAAATCACACTATTAATGGCGTTATTGCAAGGAAAATTTGAATGGTGTAAAACGATGAAGGGAAACATATTGTGGCGATCTATTCTGATCCTAACAAAGGTATACTTGCTGTCGTAGGGCCACAAATATTTAATATTGCCGTCATTTAGCAGTTAAACTTTGACTGGTGGTTTTCATTATGACATCATAGACCTCTCTTATGACGTTAGGGAACATATTTTATATTTATATTTCTTAAACGTGAATAGGGGGCACAAAGTGTTGTTTTATTGTTGTTGGTCTTAATACTATAGTATTATAGAGCATCCAGCTTTAAATATTGTTACTTTATAGATCTTATTGTGTGTTTCCACTCTTACTTCACTGGGAAGTGATTACATGTTATTTTATTGGTGCGATGGTGGGTAAAGTAGCAAGTTTGGGTATAAAAAATAACTTTATTTCTCTTCAAGAATTTTCTGTAATTGAACACATTTTTTATTCCAATTTCCATATAAATTAACAACTCAAACTTGTACTAATAGGTACGAAATAACTTTGATAGGTTAGTTCGGTGGTTCTCAACCTTTTATGCTTCGTGGCCCCCTTTGAAAGGCTCTCAACCCTCGTGGCCCCTGCTTAAAAATAACTAGCATTGTATTTACTGGTTTTACTTCTCCACGTTAATAACAAATATAGCCATTAACCAACGAATAAAGGCACTTAGTTGGAAAAAAATTTAATAAATCAGTTATTTTAATTTAAGTTAACTAATTAGTCATTACAAAGCTGGTTCCTGCCAAGGTATTTTTTTATATTTGGCTCTATTTTGTACTCAGCCAAGCGAATGATTTATGGATGTTTTACTTTTTTTACATGCATAACCTAGCTGAATGTTAGGTCTCGACCAACGGCATTTGACCGACAATTAATATTATCGGCAAGTAATTGGCCGCCCGAAAAAACGCTGACGCCGCACTACATGGCTACATATAAAGCAGCACAGTTAATGTTTCGCCACAGCGACAGGCCTTTATCTAAACTTGCCACCCACGTACGTAGGATAAGGCGTAACTTTCTGCGATAAACAAATAAATATTAACCGATATTCTACTTTAAACATCCTTATACTGACGGGTCAAAAAACGTGTCTGAAAAATGAGTTACAAAACGTTACAAGAAAGTTTTACAGTCATAATAACTGGCAATTGATAAAAGTGGTGACATTTTGGTTTTGCAATACCTAGCTAGAGAGTTGTGCCCGTAGCCAGCCTAAAATGTTTTATGTGGTCAAATATTTTGAACTAGTGAGAGTATTTGGTTTGGTGCACCGCCTATCGATGCAGAAAAAAACAAGACACGCTGAGTAGGTAAAAGTTGAGGCTGAAGCTGATACCTCACAGCGATAAATCGACTGTATATAAAACATAAACAAATAACTATTTACTACGAATCCGTAATGACACTACGATTAAAATTCCATTATTCGCTTCCCGCCAGCGAGGCTCGTTACAACTTGATCGCTTTTTCCAGTCCAGTGTATCAACTGCCGTATCGAACACAAATAAATATGAAAGCTCAAACCGTTTCGAGCAGCAACTGACTGAGTTTTAGCGCAATACTCAAAACCATTCACATAGCAGAAACAAAATGACTAAAAATATTAAAGCTACATTACTAAAAGTACAGCAAACATAATAACTATGTTGTCTGTGACGTAACAGTGCATGACAATTGAAGGTGTGGCGTGCCTGTGATTGTTGTGGAACTGTTAATAAACGCTACCAACAAATTAATTATTAGGAGTACAATATTTATCTTTTTCGGGGGGAGGGTTTTAGGTCTTTTTTCTTGTCCCCTGTTACCCCCCTGGCTACGCCTATGCCCGTGGCCCCCCAATTACCGCTCCGTGGCCGAAAACCCTGGGTTAGTTACAGAAATATTTTAATTAGTTAATGCAGTATTTATAAACTTCGCAGCATTAAGATATTAAAGTTGTTACTCTTGGGCTACACGGCAGTGGATACATATTATTGGTGAATTTGACCCATTGGTTAATTATTGTTATTGCTTTTTGGGTTTAAAAAAAAAAAAAAAAAAATGAAAAAATGTGATTTATTTTAAAAGAATTGGATTAAAACTAAAACATAGGCCAAAAAACTGATTTATTTAAAGGATTAAAAGCCGCCCTGTTCATGAATACTTTGTTGCTTACTTTGTTGCCCAATTTTAACATTCTTTGCAATAAAGAAACAGAACTTTTATTTACACTGATGATGGCATGAGTTATTGCTGAAACGTCTGTAAATTGCGAAATGTCGATTTTATCGAATATTATGGCCTTGACATTTTTGTTAAAATTACTAAAAAAAAACGTGTATTGTGTTCCAAATGTTTACATTGTTTCAAGCGTGAACTGCTTTATGGTTCATTAATTTGTTTATCCATGCTTGGAAATAAACGAACAGACTTTTATGAAAACTAATGTTTACGCATAGAAACCATAAGACAGGTTAACGATAACCCAAGAAATGACCGCGCTAGGACGGAAGTTTGCAGACGGCTTGCCAACAAATTTGGCGAGTGGTATTTCGGCAGGTGGGCGAGTGCTGATTGTTAGCCGCTACCCAGACTGGCGAGTGTAAATTTTTGCTCATGAACAACCCTAAAGAACTATACTTTTTTCGCGTCACGAGCGAACTTTTATCCGTTTTAATTAAGTTCAATGAGCAGTTGAGCACTAAAGCGCTATGCATACTTTCGCATGTTGCGCCGCGGTGATTCAAAAATGCTACAATTGCAATTTCAGTCAAATTACACTATTAATGGCGTTATTTCAAGCAAAATTCGAATCGCTTCTTATACGTCACGTCCATAGGCGCCGAACTTTTAAAATTCCAGGGCGTTTTTTTAAATCAGTGCGAAATTCTTACAAAACAAAACGTAACTTGGGAAAGTGATTTAGCGCTTTCGCGTGTTAGCTGAATCGTACAAAAGAGCGGGGAAACGGATTGATCTACATCAGTGTTTCCCAACCTTTTTTACACTAGTGCCCCTTGCGCTCCATATTGTTTCATATCGCCCCCCCCCCTCATCTTGCTTTACAGTAAAGTATTATTTCAATCGTTTTCTAACATTATACTGTCTGTACTTTTGTTTCGATGAGCTGTCAGTCATGTTTTAGGTTGACTAACATGCATTCACTATAGCAATTTACGTGAGCATGTGTATAAATTGAACTAAATTAATGGCGTAACTTAAAAAATAAGGCATGTAGGTAACAGGACAAGAGGACACAAAATTTACATACAACAATATTTCAGGGAGTCGAACCGGTACCAAACCGGAACTTTATGAACCGATCGATTTTTTCCGAACCGTAACCGGTTTTTATAAGATTTAAGGAGCTGAACGGGAACTGAACCAAACAGTTTAAAAGAACATAAACCTTAGCCGAACCCGGACCTGTAAGCACTCCAGCATGACGTAACAACTTGTATTTTACAGAGTCAAGTTACGCCATGTTCGAAATTTTATGAAAAAAATATAAATATTGATTAAATAAAAGGCTGATTTTTTATTTTTTAAATATTTCAATATTGAGTTTGCTGTTTTTTATACGTAACTTAGATTAAATGACTTACAATTCAAAGATTATTCTCTACATTTATTGAACCACATTTTTAGATTTAACGCAAATTATATTGGATCCGAACCGGAACTTTATGAACCGGTTTTGAAATAACGATGGTCGAACCGGAGCTGAACCGGAACTTTAAAATTGCTCGAAACCGAAACCGGAACTGAACCAGATTCCGAAAAAATCCTTAAACCCAAACCGAACCTGAACCGGAAAATTCAAACGGTTCGACTCCCTGCAATAATTGCGTTAAGCTTTAAACACACTGGTGAATACTTCTTTGCGCTATTGCAATAAAAATGGCTGACAATTCAACATATAGTTTCATAATGCAATCCAGCTTGGCGCTAGCTGAACATGAAAGATTAATTCCTACTGGACATACATTATTTCACAAGGTTATGTTATTATCACGAAAAATTCAACTTTCTGCACCAAGACTTAAATCAGGGGTCGGCAACCTTTTCTAGTCGCGGGCAAAACCAAACTCAGAAAGATCTTTGCGGGCCGCACAAAATGTTAACTGAGAATTGTGTGATTGAAATGTTAGAACAACTGTGAATCACGCGGGCCTCGGATATTTTTGCGCTTAAAAACGTGTTTAATTACATTTAAGTGGCAGTAAAGTGTTGGCGCAAAGCGAGAAAAAAGCGTTTGTTTGGTTTTAAATTCGAGTCCACATCATCCATACTACTAATGTTAGTGTAATAAAACTACTTTGAGGAAACGCGACAACCTTTATAGTTTATCTAGTTGAGTGTTTGTTAACCTTTTTAAGTCCGGGCGCACCTGGCGAGCGAAGTGTGCGTGATTTTTTTGGTACCGGAATTTCTTTTAAATTTCTTTACAGTTTTTGTTACATTGCCGAAAAAAAAAAAAAAAAAATGTTAAAAAATATATGTATACCATTTTTGAATACGTTTTCCGTTTGTCCGCGACGCCCTTGACAGCCTTCCACGGCGCAACGGTAAAGAAGCGCTGATATATGACAGCATCAAAACGTAAACAAACCGGAGGTAGAAAATAAAGCACATTGAAATTTTTCGCACTTGCATATTTAAAATAGTCAAAAAGTATTTAAAATGGACTGTGTCTAGTTTGTCAAAGAGGCGGTGGGTCGAATGCCCACAAAGGGGCGGTATCGCCCACGTT
Organism: Ascidiella aspersa; assembly: GCF_963924565.1. NCBI lineage: Eukaryota > Metazoa > Chordata > Ascidiacea > Phlebobranchia > Ascidiidae > Ascidiella > Ascidiella aspersa. The sequence continues at coordinate 597,892 of NC_139448.1, read as the reverse complement.
GGGAACTTCTGATCTACATGAAGCACATGATGCGCGTCAAGTACAAAATGGCGGAAACCCAGCGAAGTTTAATCCATGTTAACCGTGAACTCCTTATAGGCACTCAGCCAAGCGAAATGATTTATGGATTTTTTACTTTTTTTACATGCATAACCTTGCTGAATATTAGGTCTCGACCAACGGCATTTGACCGACAATTAATATTATCGGCAAGTAATTGGCCGCCCGAAAAAACGCTGACGCCGCACTACATGGCATATATAAAGCAGCACAGTTAATGTTTCGCCACAGCGACAGGCCTTTATCTAAACTTGCCACCCACGTTCGTAGGATAAGGCGTAACTTTCTGCGATAAACAAATAAAAATTAACCGATATTCTACTTTAAACATCCCTATACTGACGGTTCAAAAAACGTGTCTGAAAAATGAGTTACAAAACGTTACAAGAAAGTTTTACAGTCATAATAACTGGCAATTGATAAAAGTGGTGACATTTTGGTTTTGCAATACCTAGCTAGAGAGTTGTGCCTGTAGCCAGCCTAAAATGTTTTGTGTGGTGAAATATTTTGAACTAGTGAGAGTATTTGGTTTGGTGCACCGCCTATCGATGCAGAAAAAAACAAGACACGCTGAGTAGGTAATAAGTTGAGGCTGAAGCTGATACCTCACTGCGATAAATCGACTGTATATAAAACATAAACAAATAACTATTTACTACGAATCCGTAATGACACTACGATTAAAAGTCCATTATTCGCTTCCCGCCAGCGAGGCTCGTTACAACTTGATCGCTTTTTCCAGTCCAGTGTATCAACTGCCGTATCGAAGACAAATAAATATGAAAGCTCAAACCGTTTCGAGCAGCAACTGACTGAGTTTTAGCGCAATACTCAAAAACTATTCAGATAGCAGAAACCAAAATAACTAAAAATATTAAAGCTACATTACTAAAAGTACAGCAAACATAATAACTATATCGTCTGTGACGTAACAGTCTATGACAATTGAAGGTGTGGCGTGCCTGTGATTGTTGTGGAACTGTTCATAAATGCTACCAACAAATTAATTATTAGGAGTACAATATTTATATTTTTCGGGGGGAGGGTTTTAGGTCTTTTTTCTTGGCCCCTGTCACCCCCTGGCTACGCCTATGCCCGTGGCCCCCCAATTACCGCTCCGCGACCGAAAACCCTGGGTTAGTTACAAAAATATTTGAATTATTTAATGCAGTAGTTATAAACTTCACAGCATTAAGATATTAAAGTTGTTACCCTTGGGCTCACGGCAGTGGATACATATTCATATTATTGGTGAATTTGACCCATTGGTTAATTATTATTATTTACTTAGGACGGTCTATTTATTTAGTGAGATGGTTTACCACAGCTGACACTTTGTGGGTGAATCTGTCGACACAAAACACATTTACAATTAAGGGCACTAAAGCTGTGGAGGTAAAGTAGCAAACATAATAACATGCCACACATTTTTGGTCACGTTTGTTTGGCTAAGGTACAGTTTAAATTATTATCTGCATGCTGAAGGTGCAGTAGCTAAAGTCAGAAATACAACATTAAAAAAATAAAACAAAAAAATTTTTAAGAAATTTCGTTGGAAAGGTAAAGTAGCAAAACGTTTCAATGTTTGATTTAATGTGACATAGGTGTAGGTACAGTTTAAAATCATTACCCACGTATCAAAGGTGCAGTAGCAAAACACGACTATATACAATCTTTGATAAAAATTAACAATATAATCATGCCAAATTATAAATTTATTATTTTTAGTAAATTTTACAAATTTGCTTGTTCGGCAACTGTAGCAAAAATGGATTTAATCTTTGAATGAATTAACAAATATTTTTATGGAATAAGCTATTAACTCGGCTAATAAAGTTGTTTAAAATAATGTTTAATAACTAATGGGTGTATGTGCACCTAAGATAACCTACAAAAAACACATTTTCTTTTACTTTTTGCTAAATTTTAAATGGAACATTTTCTGTTAAATTTCATGAACTTGATTGTTTGGCTACTGTACCTGTGACTGCTTATAGAGAATCCAACTTTAAAAACAACCTACTTTGCAATCTTTCTTCTTGATGGCGTCGGTGAGTGGACTGATGTCTGTGATGCCACAACGCACCAACTTCAACTCCTCCAACTTGTGAACAATCTCCGACAAACTTTTCACTCCGGCGTTTTGGATTCGGTTGAGGCTGAGGTTAAGCTCCTTCAACTAATTCATAGAAACATAACGTCGTGAGTTTAAATATTTCTCTTCAATGTTTCGTTGAAATAAATTATTTTGTACAAAAAGCGAAACAAAATCTCAAGTAATTTTGGACGAAAATATACAAGTAGCAAAAACACCGCAAAAAGTTTTATTGTTTGTTTTAAGGTGACGTCAGGGAAGGTACAGTTTAAATTATTACCCGCATATGTATTAGATATTTGAATCAATTACCAAATATTTTTAATAATGCAGTAGTTATAAACTTAAGCTATTTCCCCGGCTAAAAAGTAGTTTAAAGTAATGTTTAATCACTAATGGTTGAGGGTGTATATGTTCGCAAGCAAGCCAAAAAAATATTTTTACTTTTTATTCCAAAAAAAAATTCTCTTAAGTTTATACCGAAACAAATTTCAAGTAATTTTGGCCGAAAATTTAAGGTAAAGTAGCAAAACATAGCAATGTTTGATTTACTGCAGAGGTGTGCATGTTAAAGAAAACACAAGTGTGGGCGGCCGTACGTTGATACAAATTTTGTCAACTCAATAAAAGTTGGTTTGTGAAACTGACCTAACAGTACACATGTTTTTAAATATAGTCCTAATGCGTCAAGTCTCCTTCTAGTTTAGCTTCGCGCGATTGACGTTAATCAGTTGCAAATGCAAAGGCGTTCACTTTGGGTCGCGACAACCTTAAATTTATGTATAGCGGCGTATTTTTGTTACGATTTATGGTTTGCATAAGCACACAAAAGAAATGTGACATCGCTGCCTCTGGTTTTTATTTCAGCGCTAGTATTGTCACACAATATTTTTTGTCAATGTTTATTATAACGTCACACAGGTCCAGGATTGGCCTTGTACCTTTAAGACAGTGGTCGGCAAACTGTGGCCCGATGTGGAACTTTTTGCAATTTTTAGTGGCCACGAGTTATTTTTTAATATTTCGGTCATATCATGTAGTTGTTGGGCCGCTTAATAACCGAACATTCATTGTACTGTATTATATTACGGGTGGTTAAGAGTTTTTGTTTTGGCACATTGTTGCATCACAGGGCAACCAGGCCATCCCCCACCCGTGCTGATTGACACCAACTCGCCCGACTGTGGCTTCGGCGAGAAATGTAATTAGTTGGTGTAGAACAACTTGTGTTAAGCACCACTACTAAGCGAAATATTACTTAGCGCCAGTTATTTCCTTAAACACTAAGGCGCAAATACGTTCAACACTACCCAAATAATAAGGTTAATCGAAGTCACGTTCGAAACTCGTAATAATGACTCTTTGTCCCGTTTTAAAAACATCGCCATTGCTGCAGTGGTAAATAGTTGTGAGGTTTATTTTTTAACCTAAACGTTGTTAATTAAAAAAAAATGTTTAACCCAGTCGTTGCCTTTGAAAAAGTTTATTGGACTTGTGATGTACCAAGCGATAAAAAAATTAACTTTTTTGTATTTATTTAATTGTTTGTATTCGAAAATTACAAGCAATTACTGCAGTTTTTGGTAACAATAAGTTTAATTGCAAATGTCTCATAATAATATTTTTAAGCAGTGTTTTTTAAGATGTTTTTTTTTTTAAGGATTTTTAGAAAAATGGAAAACAGTCAGGCCACAGAGCATTTTGAGAAAATAAAACATCTATCGACTTCCAAAATATTTATTGTTGAGTGCAAATCTTTTAAGTGAGTCGATTGCTTATCACGAGCAAAGTGAAGTCCATGCATTAGCTCGTTCGTGTTATGAAGGGCAAAAATCACCAGCGACAGCTCCTGCTCTAATAGCATTCAATCAGCTTAATGAGCAATACAGAAAAAGAATGGGCGATTTATTGAGAAACGCTCACGCTCACGAAACGCTCACGCACAGAAGACCGATCTGCCAACTGTTGGTTGTGTGAACTAGGACAGCAGCATAACGGAGCAGACATCCGTTCATGTCCGCTATAGCGTTAGGGGCTTGGTGCAAACTAAGTTTGTCGCCTTCGGAAGCCCAGAGAGTCCGAATGCTGCAGGTATTTATGATAGTATTTTAAAATCCCTTTTAGAAGTGGGTATGAGCAAGGAAGAGATTACGTCAAGGTTAGTTGGCTTTGGCTGTGATGGAGCTGATGTAATAGTAGGAAAGAAAGGTGATCTTTCAGGCTTATTAAAGGGTTTGCAGCCTAGCGTTGTAGTTGTCCACTGCTTTGCACATCGTTTGCAGCTTTCCCTCAAAGACGCTATAAAACAGAACAAGCTATACGAAAATGTTCTTGTCCTGTTAATGGGGCTATACTATCCTTACCATAACAGCCCGTAACAGCGTCTAAACCTTAGACGGGCTTTTGAGGGCCTCAACCAATGTACGGTAATGCCCACGAGAGTGTGTGGCACAAGATGGGTGGGTCATACTCTGCTATCAATCAAGAATGTTATACGAGGGTACAGCGCAATCCGCGCTCAACTTGGAGATCTTACAGCAAAGGAAAGTGTGAAGGAAATTATTTTTCGGTAAATTTGACGGGTGATGTAAAACATAGAGCGGTAGGTTATTTACGGCCGATGAAGATATCTGATGTTATGTCTTTATAGCATTTACTTGCCGATGTGCTAACCCCGATTCATTCGTTATCGCTGTGTCTACAGTCTGACCAGGTAACCTTGGCTGATGTGAGGGAAAAGTTTGACATAACATTAGATGTTCTTCGCATTCTTGAAGAAAGGTAGTTTTCTACAGCAAACGTATACTTTTCAGTTTACATCGATAATTCCCAAGATTGTGTTATTTAAGTTAGTAAATTCATATTTTAGAAATGGTGCTTTTCTAAACAAATATTACGAAGAAGTTAATTTCGAGGAAATAGTTAATGGGGGAGAAATGCGTGACATGCCGATTACTGAACAGGTCAGCATTAATTTTTGGTTGAAAAAGTAATTTATGCGCTACTAAAAAGATTTTCTGTTGGAACTGACAGCTTCGTATCAGCCACAGCGATTGCAAGCTTCCCAAGATGGCCTTCGTTTGACGAAGAAGAAATTAGAAGTAACTGGTTATGGAATAACTACAGTTTTAAGTTTTGATTATTTGTCATATTTTGCAGTATTTGGAGATAAAGAAGTGCAAATGATCTGTACACACTATTCCACACTGCTCGTAAGCGCTGGAATAGATTGTGTTAGCGTGGCAGAAAAATGGCATCTGCTAAAGATGCATTTATGCAGACGGTATCAGCGTCAATCTAAAATTATAATCTATTTTAGTAATTGCAGTATTTTATTTAGATTCGAGGAATCGGTCGCGAAACTATCTTGGGATGAGGTTGGTCGTTCGTTTGGTGACGATTACAGCAACATTTTTGCTCTTATTGATTTACTGCTTTGTTTGCCGGCTAGTTCTTCCGAAAACGAGCGTGGATTCAGCAACATGAAATTGACGAAAACTTGCTTGAGGAACCGTCTAGCCCAGTGGTTCTCAAAAGGAGCCACTTGGCTCACTTTGGGGGAATTTAAAATTTTTGGGAGGAAAACTATAAGACTTAAATTAAAGTATACGTGAAGACTAATGCTGCTTTAACTGTGACGCCATAAGGAGTCTGTCTGGTTTACAATATCTATATTGTTTCGTCACAGTAAGTAAAGTTTAGTAGCACCAGGTGTCTGTTTCACACTGTTTAAGCAAACACTTCTTCTATTTCCCACTATATATTGATTGCTTGACATTTGCTAAACGCGGAGAATTTCGTGCATAACTGAAATATTGTGAATATTCCTTTTGTGATTTTTGTCGGGGAGGAATTAACGGTGTGTGAGTCTTTAAGGGAGGAATATGAAAAAAACTTGGAGAAGCGCTGGTCTAGCCACTGATACGATGAACGACTTGACGGTGGTGCAAATATGCTCCGCTAATCTTACACAATTCGACCCACAACCAGCCATTAACGTGTGGCTAAATGGAGCTAAACGCCGCAGAAAAGTAACACAAAAAGAATCGCCATCAAGATCTGTGGTCGTTGACGCTGATTGCAGCTCGGATCAGTGGCGTATCCAGGGGGGGGGGGGGTTCGGACCCCCCCTTTTTCGGAAGTGACATTAACGTTTTTTGTTCGTTTTTGTCAGGGTTTACCTCTCCGTCCGAAGCTGCGTGTTTTTTTTCAGTGTAATTGGGTCACACGTCTTGCTCATAGGCGCCGAACGTGGGTGTGCAGAGCGTTTTTTGACGCCCTGGATTTCTTGCAGGGTGTCAAAACGCCCTGAAATTCGACCAGGTTTCATGTGCAATTAGTGTGCAACTCCATCTCTGTAAACACTATATTACAGCTAGCGCAATGTACACCGCTAGTAGCACAATCGTGGTTCACTAACAGTATGCGCGACTTTCCTGAATTACATGGGGGGAAGTACCATCTGCAAAAGTGTTCGTTCGCACGTATTAATAAACCGAAGCGCTGAAAGTACGAAATACCAGGTCGCGCTAACGTAGGTCAAGCTTAAGCTGATGCGAAATTTGTGTTTAGTGAAAAATATTCTGTGATAAAAGAACTAAATGGGTGTATGTGTACCTAAGAGAAACTAAAAAACAAAAACATTTTATTTTTACTTTTTGCTAAATTATAAATGCAACATTTTTTATTAAATTTCACGAACTTGCTTGTTTGGCTACTGTACCTCTGACTGCTTCTCGAGAATCCAACTTTAAAAACAACCTACTTTGCAATCTTTGTTCTTGATGGCGTCGGTGAGTGGACTGATGTCTGTGATGCCACAACTGTCCAACTCCAACACCTCCAACTTGTGAACAATCTCCGACAAACTTTTCACTCCGGCGTTTTCGATTTGGTTGTGGCCGAGGCGAAGCTTCTTCAACTAATTCATAGAAACATAACGCCGTGAGTTTAAATATTTCTTTTCAATGTTTTGTTGAAATAAATTATTTTGTACAAAAAACGAAACAAAATCTCAAGTAATTTTGGACGAAAATATACAAGTAGCAAAAACACCGCAAAAAGTTTTATTGTTTGACTTAAGGTGACGTCAGGGAAGGTACAGTCTAAATTATTACCCGCATATGTATTAGATATTTGAATCAATTACCAAATATTTTTAATAATGCAGTAGTTATAAACTTAAGCTATTTCCCCGGCTAAAAAGTAGTTTAAATTAATGTTTAATCGCTAATGGGTGAGGGTGTATATGTTCGCAAGCAAGCCAAAAAAACTTTTTACTTTTATTTCGAAAAAAAAAATTCTCTTAAGTTCATAACTAAACAAATTTCAAGTAATTTTGGCCGAAAATTTAAGGTAAAGTAGCAAAACATAGCAATGTTTGATTTACTGCAGAGGTGTGCATGTTAAAGAAAACACAAGTGTTGGTGCCGTACGTTGATACAAATTTTGTCAACTCAAAAAAAGTTGGTTTGTGAAACTGACCTAACAGTACACATGTTTTTAAATATAGTCTTAATGCGTCAAGTCTCCTTCTAAAAAACCTCTTGCCATTTTGAAACATTTTTCCGCTTCGCGCGATTGACGTTAATCAGTTGCAAATGCAAAGGCGTTCACTTTGGGTCGCGACAATCTTAAATTTATGTATAGGGGCGTATTTTTGTTACGATTTATGGTTTGCATAAGCACACAAAGGGAATGTGACATCACTGCCTCTGGTTTTTATTTCAGCGCTAGTATTGTCACACAATATTATTGTCAATGTTTATTATAACGTCACACAGGTCCAGGATTGGGCTTGTACCTTTAAGACAGTGGTCGGCAAACTGTGGCCCGATGTGGAACTTTTTGCAATTTTTAGTGGCCACGAGTTATTTTTTAATATTTCGGTCATATTATGTAGTTGTTGGGCCGCGTAATAACCGAACATTCATTGCACTGTATTATATTACGGTTGGTTAAGAGTTTTTGAACGTGGGTGTGCAGAGCGTTTTTTGACGCCCTGGATTTCTTGCAGGGTGTCAAAACGCCCTGAAATTCGACCAGGTTTCATGTGCAATTAGTGTGCAACTCCATCTCTGTAAACACTATATTACAGCTAGCGCAATGTACACCGCTAGTAGCACAATCGTGGTTCACTAACAGTATGCGCGACTTTCCTGAATTACATGGGGGGAAGTACCATCTGTGAAAGTGTTCGTTCGCACGTATTAATAAACTGAAGCGCTGAAAGTACGAAATACCAAGTCGCGCTAACGTAGGTCAAGCTTAAGCTGATGCGAAATTTGTGTTTAGTGAAAAATATTCTGTGATAAAAGATGCGTCAAGCCAATTACTGAGGCTAAAATAGACAAGTGTTAACCTATTTCCTAAATTTTAAACGCCGAATAACACACAATGCTTCGTCTAGAGCAGGGTTTCCCAACCTGTGGTACTGTTACGTGTTTATCAACACTTAAACACCCAAATTTAATTAATTGCCATAAGCCAAATCTTAGAGTTCATATTAATATTAAGTTATCTTACGAATTTTTAAATAGGGCTTTAGATTACGCGTTTCAGCTTTCGTTTGCCAAATATGTTCTTCAGTTACATAATATCATATTTGATGATGCAAAGTTTTCCGTATTGTTGTGTGTAAAATTCCTAAGTTTTCCTGCTTCAGTTCGCCTCGTTTCAAACTTGACATGTAACCTTTTAATCCCGTAATCTATAACTGTCAGTCTTGTGGGTGGTTTTCTCACGTTCTGCAAAACAAGCCACTTGTTTCGCTGGCGTCTGACTCCCGCTACAAATTGGCCTTAGAATGGCCGCTGTAATGCCTAGCCATGTTTTCAGAGTGCCGGCCAGTCTTATTGGCCAAATATGACGTAACTTTCGTGTTCTTTTTCTTCCTACGTATTGGCTATATACATGTCGTTTCTTAGCGGCTTTGAGCTTTTCTCTAGAGAAGTCTTTTGCGAAGTTTTAGCCGACAGTCGCTGCAATAGGCGGTGGCTGTCTGTCTCACATTAACTTGAAAATAACGTTTACTAATACTATTTGATAACGTTTTAATTCGTTGTAACAATATACTTTTGATTGGAATTTTAGTTGTGGTTATGACAGGTAGCATATCTGACCAGAAACCTTTGCAAACAACAAGAACTCGCGCGGTTGCGACCCGCCGGGCAACTGTATGGGGTCAGGGGCCAGGCCCCAGTGCACAGGTCGCGGCGGGGGCGCAACAGGTACGTGAAGGTTGTTCAGGTGGTACGCGAGTAGTTTTTCGTTTTTAAAAACCTGGATTCACAACTTTTATATTTTGTTTATTTGTTGTTTTACAAAAAAAATCCTGAAGCCTATTCATTGTTACGTAACTATCCCCGTTGTTTTGTACCATTATACGATCTTCCAAATACAGGTCATGTCAATAAGTAGTACAGTTGCTTTAAAAAGCCATACAACGCTGTGGGACAGTGGGTCCTAGGGGGCGCCAAGCAATTCTTAGGTAGGCGCAAGGTCTACCTTCCAGTATTTAACTTTTTGTACTGATTTATTCAGTTCCATGTTGCGATAGGTATTAAATATGCTTGTATGCCGCCCTATGCATAACATCAAAATTACACGTTTAGAAAAGAAACTGAGAAAAAATCGAGTTGCGAACTTCGAGGCTGCTTATGTTTAATATAGTTTCTCGAATTTTGGGAGAATATTTGCTACTTATTACCGCCTATTGGGCTGTGTTTAGTCAGAACTGTGTTTAGTCAGCCTATTTGGCTGTGTTTAGTCAGAACTGTGTTTAGTCAGCCTATTTGGCTGTGTTTAGTCAGAACTGTGTTTAGTCAGCCTATTTGGCTGTGTTTAGTCAGAACAGTATGATATAGTTGAAGAAGATCCACCTTCTCCACAAACTGTGTTTTGTCAATTTTAACAACAAAACTACGTAAACATTTAGCGTTTCGCGCGAACTACGAATTACTTCTTTTTGCGCAACACTAATTGGGGGGAACTCAGACATTTTTGCGCCAATTTTGAATGTTATTTGCAGTAAATAGCCTTCGCATTGTGTGTCATAACACTTTTTAAAACACGATTACCGCAATATGTCTGTCAAAATCAGCTCGATGTAAACCAATATATCGAGCACGAGCAACTTTTGTGTGTCTCCCAAATTAAAGTTTAGCCAATACAAACCAAATGAACGCAATTTATTTCGCTCTTCGCGCCACGAAGAGTTAACTTTTACAGAAAAAACACGGGACAATTACCAAAGGGGCGCAGCAGAAAAATAGGTAAGAACCACTGTTCTAAAAAAAGTGGTAGGCGTGGCAGTACAGAGTGCCCCGAGTGGTACGAGATCGTAAAAAGGTTGGGAACCCCTGGTTTAGAGTCATAATTCCTAGTGTTCAATATGCTGAGACGTTTGGTCACTCAAATCGATAAATAGACGTAATATTCCGAACAAAGCTTTTCAACGCCAAACTTATATAAAAATAAAAAAAAACACTGCTTGTGTGGTCGACCGTAAACACGGAATGCTTTTTTTTCTTTCACCTTTCGTTCAGGTTGGCTGATTAGCAAAAATGTATTCCACAATTGACCACCCTAAGTTAAGACTTTTTTCTTTTCTCGCTAAAAACGTCGAGTTAGGGTACTGTTTAACACTGTTCGCTGTCTGCGATAGTATTCGATGTTGGTGTAACAACGGAATTTTTGTAACTAACGCAATTCCCTTGAAAAGGTAGTCTAACTGTGTTTGTTTAAAGTCGCCTTTTTTATGTAATGATAGTTGCCGCAAAATTATTTTCATATCCAAAGACCACGTGCTTGGTGTGCAATTGACACAACTTATTTTCTCTAAACCGCAGCTTGTATTTAGCTAACTTGACACACGTCTCGGCGCAGATGTGGCATATTTCAACCCGGAAAAACGATATTCGTTTTGCAGGATGCGAAAGACGTGCTTGTAATTTAGCGTGGTCCCTTACATGAAACTAAACTTGGGAAACTGCACTGCTGATAGTCGAATTATGATTCTTCCAAAATCAATCACACATACTTACCGTCTTGGTCTAGTTTCTCGCCTGAAGTAAACGATTGCACACTGAGCTGTTTTGACGCACGTGTTCGCTTTACGTCTTAAAGGTTCGCTTTTGCTGGACGTTTATTGGCTGTGTCTGGTTGTATGAGTCGTTCTCTTTACTATTTTATAACGTCATTCCCGTCACTATTTTATGACGTCATTAGTGATTAAGCAGACAAAAATTAGGGGAATTCCCTAAGTTGAAATTTCGGGATTCCCCTTTTCAAAGACTGTTTCAAAAGACGCCCTGGGATTTCGAAAGTTCGGCGCCTATGGTCTTGCTAATGGAAACCAAAATCAAACGCAGAACGCCGTTTTCCGTTTCTTGTTTGATCGACCGTAAACGCAGGATATTTATTTGTCTTTCGCCTTTCGTTATTCGTTCGGGTTGGCTAATCAACAAGTGTGTGTTCGACAATTAATAACATCAATCAAGCGGTCGCTGTAATTCATCGGGCCCGCTGCCTCTTTAACAAACTATACACGAGTCCATTTTAAATACTTTTTGACTATTTTAACTACGTAAGTGCGAAAAATTTTAGCGCTTCGCGCGAATTTTCTTTTTACGTTTTGATGTTGTCTATTGATATAGATTAGCGCTTCTCTATCCTTGCGCCGTGGAAGGCTGCCAAGTGCGTCGCGGACAAACGGAAAACGTATTCAAAAATATTGGACACATATTTTTTAACATTTCTTTTATTTTTATTTTCGACAATGTAATAAAAACTTGCAAGAAATTTTAAAAAATGCCGCTTTCCCCCCAAAAAAATCGCGATCGCTTCGCTCGCCAGGTCTACACCTAGTTTAAAAGGTTAAAAACACTGTATTGAAGTGGCGTTTTTGCAGACGTCGCGCTAATCAAATAACACCGGGGAAAAGCGATCTTCGTTTAGTATTGCAGGTGGCGAAAGACGTGCTTTTAATTTAGCGTAGTGCCGTAAATCGATTTACCAAAATCGATCACATATATTTCTCCTGAAGTTAACGATTGCACACTAAGCGGTCTCGCAGCTGGTGTTACGTGCTTAATTAGCACTACAAAATTATCACCGGTTGCTAATTACGCCGACTGTAAATTCTAATATTCATTATTAATTTAGCGCCTTTGTTCTTAAATGTAGGGCTAGGAATTAGGTTTTCGCATTCCGGGACATGTATAATGACGTAATATTTTTGTGCGCTCTGGTGTTCGCCGTTAATTGGACTCTAGACATTTTTTTTCCTGCTCTAAACAACGCTGCAAATCTCACGATCATTTATCGCTTGTTTTCCGCCGCGGTTTAACTTCTCACTAAAAGGTCCGCCCAATGTTATCTTTCCACGAAACGGCCGCCCTGTAAGGCAGGCCTGGGGTTTCCGGGAGCGCGTCGGTTCCCGTAAAAAGGAGTTTTGTTTTAGCGTATATTACGAGCGGCTGACCGCCTACAGCTCGATAGACGTCTGGGTGTAGCCTTGTGAAATCAGGCTGGCAGAATCTTGCCAGCCTTCTGGTGACAAGCATTTTTGGCGAAAATTCTTCGGTTTTTGGTTGCGCCCCTAAACTTAAATGATGTGTTCGCCCAAGGAATGTTTGAACCTTGCCATGTTTTGGCGATAAACAAGGCTATTAAGTAAATTGGACAACAAAACGTAGCGCCGAAGGCGCGAAAATTTTTGGACATTAAGTCATTAACTAATACATAAGGGACATGTGAAGGTACAACCTTGGGCCTAGGGGTGTACGTACATGTCTGCTTTTCTTGCTTTAAAAGTGGTACATAGATAATCTGTTTTCAGGCAAACTTGTGTGAAAACGTGCTGCTCAAAACCAAATTGAAAAGTACGAAAAAATATTCTTTGGATAAATTTTCAATCTATATTGCTTGAAATAATGATATTTATAAGCGGCTGACTTTGATGACCTAACGGTCTTTCGCTGCTCCCTGGGAATCTACTTCCCTAACAATAAACATATCTATCTACATATCTATCTATCTATAATAAAATTTAATAGAAATTGTCACAGTCACATAACAACATGCCCCATAGTATGCATATTACCTTTGGGATAGATTTGTTGAAAACAAAGACACATAAACCTTGCAAAACCAGGCTAAAGTACGCGCGAAGTGCGAAAAATTTTTGTATTTGCGTAATCAAACAACCAAAAATATACTTAGGGCTAGGCCTTAGGTGGAGAAGCATAACCTGGTACATCCTTAATATGCTGATGCTAATGTTATACCAGTAAAATTAACAGGAATTGGAAATTCAACTCAATATAGAAATACTTGCCAATTCAAAGCAAAACTGCCAACATGTAACAATTGTAGCCTATGATCAAAAGTGTGTACTTTTTAAAATAATAAACAGTCTATATGCCTTACACTAGCTTTTTCTCACTAAACATATGCTTCACACTACCGTAACTTTTTTCAAAATAACACAACAAAATGAATTTCTGCCAATTGTGTTGTGTACAAATAAAAATTAACCGATATTCTACTTTAAACATCCCTATACGGACGGGTCAAAAAACGTGTCTGAAAGCAAAACGTTACAAGAAAGTTTTACAGTCATAATAACTGGTAATTGATAAAAGTGGTGACATTTTGGTTTTGCAATACCTAGCTAGAGAGTTGTGCCCGTAGCCAGCCTAAAATGTGTTGTGGCGTACATGGTTCCGCGTCGGCGCGCGCTTAGCGAAGCGTGCAATTTGCTTTTTTTGTGTTGTGCTTTATAATCGAGTGTTGTGTTGCGCTGACCCCCTTATTCGATCTACGCATCTCGCAATAAAGCATCAACCGCTTCACTGGTGACCCCGCAACTTTAAAACGTTCTTTTGAAGTCGAAGATGGAAGCTGAACACGCCGTTTTCGAAGCTTCCTACGTTCTGGCCAACACAGCCACGTGTTTGGCTGCAGCAGGTAGAGGCGCAGTTTGCTATTAAGAAAATTGTTGAAGATAAAACTAAGTTCTATTACATAGTTTCTGCGCTCGACCAAGGAACTGCAGCACGTTTAATTGACCTGCTGGAGCGCCCGCCGGCCGAAGGCAAGTACGACGCAATTAAGCAACGCTTGCTGCAGTCATTTACGCTGCAAGAACGAGCAGCGCAGCTTTTAAACATGCCTCCTTTGGGCGACAAGAAACCCTCTGTTTTAATGGACGAGATGCTTGCCCTACTCGGAGACCACCGTTCTTGTTTTCTTTTTGAACATTTGTTTTTGCAGCACATGCCTGAGGATATCCGGTTAGTATTGGCTCGCGAGGATACCACAGATCTTCGTCGATTGGCTCTGAAGGCAGACATTTTATGGCTTTCTCACCGTAGCAACAACGAGTTCGCTGTAAGCAAGGTGCAACGTGGTAAGCAATTTCGCAATATCAGCGATAAAACTACTGGTAAATGTTTCTACCATAGACGCTTTGGAGCAGACGCACGTCAATGCAGGCCACCGTGTTCTTTTCAGGGAAACGACAAGGCCGGCTGCCTGTGATAGCGAAGACAGACGGCAATACTTTCAGTCTATTTTTTCTTTGGGACCGGGTTACTGGTCTTAATTTTTAGTGGACACTGGAGCTCAAGTAAATGCCCTTCCACCTACCGGTCTCGAACGACGCACAAACCCAAAGGGTTCGGTTCTTAAGGCTGCAAATGGTAGTTTAATCGCCACTTACGGTTACAAAATGGTTACACTCCACATCCCGGCTGGAGTTTTTAAATGGAGGTTTGTGTTGGCAGACGTCGCCCACTGCTCGGTGCAGACTTTCTTCGCGCTAACCGCTTGTTAGTCGATATTGAAAGGAAACGTCTTGTACACTCCGATGCTTTTTCTACTTGCCCGTTAAGAGTATATCGCTGTCCACCGCCTCAACTTAACACACTTAATTCGTTGCTTTCTCCATTTGAAAGATTATTAGATAGGTTTCCTAGTCTGAAAATCCCTAGTTTTTCCGATGCCTTGCCTAAGCATGGCGTCCAACACTATATTGTGACCACTGGCCAACCTGTACACTCCCGCGTCAGACGCCTTTCGCCTGAAAAGTTATCGTTAGCTAGGGCTGAATTTCAAAAGATGCTCGAGTTAGGTATAGTGCGCCGGTCATCCAGCCCATGGTCGTCACCTCTCCACATGGTAGAGAAGCCCTCGGGTGGTTGGCGCCCCTGTGGCGATTATCGTCGCCTCAATGATGCCACTCAAGCTGATCGTTACTCTATACCCCATATCCACGACTTTACTGCACGTGTCTGGCTGGTTGTACCGTATTTTCTAAAATAGACTTAATACGAGGCTATCATCAGGTTCCAGTTGCTGAAGCAGACATCGCAAAGACCGCTGTCATCACGCCATTTGGTCTCTTCGAGTTTCTTCCAACTCCGTTTGGGTTGAAGAATGCCGCGAAAATTTTCAGACGATGATGGACTCGATTTGTCAAGGTTTGCACTTTATTTATGTTTACCTCGATGACATTCTTGTTGCTAGTCCAACTAAGGCTGCTCACATGCAACACTTAACGCAGCTTTCAGACCACGGTCTTGTTTTGAACCTGCAAAAGTGCGAGTTCGGTAAAGAAAGCCTGGAGTTCCTCGGTCATTTCGTTGACCAGCACGGGGTCAAACCTCTGCCTTCGAAAGTTGACGCAATCAACAACTTTCCTGTGCCTCAAACCGTCAAGGGTTTGCAGGAGTTTTGCGGTATGATAAACTTCTATCACAGGTTCATTCCAAATGTCGCAGACATTATGAAGCCCCTGTATGGTTCCTTGGCAAGCCGAGGTCACTCGTTTGGACTCGCGTTCTTCAGGAAGCTTTCGACAAAGCAAAGAATGCACTCGCTAACGCAACGCTTTTGCATCACCCGGAGTGGCAAGCCAGCATCGCGCTCACAGTTGATGCTTCGCAGTCTGCCGTCGGCGCAGTCATCCAACAACTTAAAGAAGGCTGCTGGGTCCCCCTGGCGTTTTTCAGTCGTCAACTGAGAAAACCCGAAACCAGGTACAGTGCCTTCGATCGCGAGTTGTTGTTAGCACTACACCTAGCAATCCGGCACTTTCGCTACTTCCTTGAAGGTCGCAACTTCACAGCCTATACTGATCACAAACCTCTCACTTTTGCATTCAAGAAAGTTTCAGATCCGTGGTCTGCTCGTCAGCAACGTCAACTCTCCTATATTTCCCAGTTTACCACCGATGTCCAACACATCAGCGGTAAGTCAAATACAGTTGCTGATGCGCTATCGAGATCATTTGTCCATTCCTTAGAAGGTTCAACTGCAGACTTGGACTTTGAGGCACTAGCGCGTGCACAACAGACAGACGAAGTACAATCTTACCGCACTGCTGTTACAGGGTTGACTTTGAAGGATATTTCAATTGGTTCTTCCGCAACTACACTCCTGTGCGATGTATCTACAGGTAATCCTCGTCCAATTGTCCCTGCATCATGGCAGAAAAAAGTGTTTGACGCCGTACATGGGTTATCACACCCATCCATCCGCATCACAACAAAAACTGATGGCCTCAAAGTTTGTCTGGCATGGCATGAAAAAGAATGTTGTCCAAAGGCCAAGCAATGCATCTGTTGTCAGCGTTCCAAGGTTCAACGCCATATTCGTTCCCCACTGAAGGACTACATACCTCCGTCTGCTCGTTTTCAGCACATAAATATCGACATTGTTGGTCCACATCCACCGTGTCGAGGCCATATGTATGTTTTTACAATTGTCGACAGGTTCTCACGATGGCCGGAAGCTATACCAATGGAAGACGCTACCACACTCACCTGTGCGCGGGCTCTCATATTTCATTGGCTCTCCAGATTCGGCATTCCAACTCGCATGTCATCGGATCGAGGCCCGCAGTTCACGTCTGAGCTGTGGACTACCGTAGGCCAACTATTGGGTATTCACCTCCACCGCACGACAGCATTCCATCCTCAAGCGAACGGCCTGGTGGAGCGTTTTCACCGTCATTTGAAGAGCGCATTGATGGCACGCTTGACGGGATCAAACTGGATGGACGAGTTGCCTTGGGTGTTGCTGGGCATTAGAACTGCTCTTAAGAAAGACTTAAAAGCGTCATCCGCTGAGTTGGTTTATGGCGCACCTTTAACAGTTCCGGGTCAATTCATTGCTAATGAAGGAGGTTTTACTTCTAACTTTTTACCTGCTTTACAGGACACTCTCCGACAGCTGTTGCCACAACCGATGTCGCGTCACAGCAACCCTCGTATTTCCGTCCCGTCGACATTGAGGAATAGCCCATACGTGTTTGTACGCCGCTCCTCTGACCAAACCGTACGATGGCCCATATAAGGTCCTTCAAGCGTCCAACAAAACCTTCCTTTTAGATGTTGGAGGTCGTCAACAGACCATTTCCATCGACCGCTTGAAACCGGCTCACGTCGACTTAACTAAACCGGTTCCAGTCGCGCAACCTCCGGCCAGAGGACGACCAAGACGCAACGTTCATCCCCCGCAACGCTACGCGGCTTTTTATATGCCCGCTTCTGGAGGGGGGTACTGTGGCGTACATGGTTCCGCGTCGGCGCGCGCTTAGCGAAGCGTGCAATTTGCCTTTTTTGTGTTGTGCTTTATAATCGAGTGTTGTGTTGCGCTGACCCCCTTATTCGATCTACGCATCTCGCAATAAAGCATCAACCGCTTCAGGGTGGTCAAATATTTTAAACTAGTGAGAGTATTTGGTTTAGTGCACCGCCTATCGATGCAGAAAAAAAACAAGACACGCTGAGTGGGTAAAAGTTGAGACTGAAGCTGATACCTCACAGCGATAAATCGACTGTATATAAAACATAAACAAATAACTATTTACTACAAATCCGTAATGACACTACGATTAAAATTCCATTATTCGCTTCCCGCCAGCGAGGCTCGTTACAACTTGATCGCTTTTTCCAGTCCAGTGTATCAACTGCCGTATCGAAGACAAATAAATATGAAAGCTCAAACCGTTTCGAGCAGCAACTGACTGAGTTTTAGCGCAATACTTAAAACCATTCAGATAGCAGAAACTCTGTGACGTAACAGTCTATGACAATTGAAGGTGTGGCGTGCCTGTGATTGTTGTGGAACTGTTCATAAACGCTACCAACAAATTAATTATTAGAAGTACAATATTTATCTTTTTCGGGGGGAGGGTTTTGGGTCTTTTTTCTTGGCCCCTGTCACCCCCTGGCTACGCCTATGCCCGTGGCCCCTCAATTACCGCTCCGTGGCCGAAAACCCTGGGTTAGTTGCAAAAATATTTTAATTAGTTAATGCAGTAGTTATAAACTTAACAGCATTTAAGATATTAAAGTTGTTACCCTAGCTTGCACGGCAGTGGATACATATTATTGGTCAATTTGCCTCATTAATTAATTAATTATTATTATTTATTTAGGACGGTCTATTTATTTAGTGAGATGGTTTACCACAGCTGACACTTTGTGGGTGAATCGGTCGACACAAAACACATTTGCAATTAAGGGCACTAAAGCGGTGGAGGTAAAGTAGCCAACATAACAACATGTCACACATTTTTGGTCAGATTTCTTCGGCTAAGGTACAGTTTAAATTGTTACCTGCATGCTAAAGGTGCAGTAGCTAAAATAAAAAATGTGACATTAAAAAAATAAAACAAAAAAAAATTTTAAGAAATTTCGTTGGAAAGGTAAAGTAGCAAAACGTTTCAATGTTTGATTTAATGTGACATAGGTGTAGGTACAGTTTAGAATCACTACCTACGTATCAAAGGTGCAGTAGCAAAACACGACTATGAACAATCTTTGATAAAAATTAACAATATAATCATGCCAAATTATAAATGTAACATTTTTGTTAAATTTCACGAATTTGCTTGTTTGGCAACTGTATCAAAAAATGGATTTAATCTTTGAATGAATTAAAAAGAAACACATTTTATTTTTACTTTTTGCTAAATTTTAAATGCAACATTTTTCAACTTTCCGAACTTGTTTGTTTGGCTACTGTACCTCTGACTGCTTATGGATACATTAAAAACCACCTACTTTGCAATCTTTGTTCTTGATGGCGTCGGTGAGTGGACTGATGTCTGTGATGCCACAATCGACCAACCACAACACCTCCAACTTGTGAACAATCTCCGACAAACTTTTCACTCCGGCGTTTTCGATTTGGTTGCGGGTGAGGGAAAGCCACTTCAACTAATTCATAGAAACATAACGTCATGAGTTTAAATATTTCCATTCAATGTTTCGTTGAAATAAATTATTTTGAACAAAAAGCGAAACAAAATCTCAAGTAATTTTGGACGAAAATATACAAGTAGCAAAATACCGCAAAAAGTTTTATTGTTTGTTTTAAGGTGACGTCAGGGAAGGTACAGTCTAAATTATTACCCGCATATGTATTAGATATTTCAATCAATTACCAAATATTTTTAATAATGGAGTAGTTATAAACTTAAGCTATTTGCCCGACTAAAAAGTAGTTTAAATTAATGTTTAATCACTAATGGGTGAGGGTGTATATGTTCGTAAGCAAGCCAAAAAAATATTTTTACTTTTTATTCCAAAAAAAATTCTCTTAAGTTTATACCGAAACAAATTTCAAGTAATTTTGGCCGAAAATTTAAGGTAAGGTAGCAAAACATAGCAATGTTTGATTTACTGCAGAGGTGTGCATGTTAAAGAAAACACAAGTGTGGGCGGCCGTACGTTGATACAAATTTTGTCAACTCAATAAAAGTTGGTTTGTGAAACTGACCTAACAGTACACATGTTTTTAAATATAGTCTTAATGCGTCAAGTCTTCTTCTAGTAAACCTCTTGCCATCTTGAAAACCTTTTTTCGCTTCGCGCGATTGACGTTAATCAGTTGCAAATGCAAAGGCGTTCACTTTGGGTCGCGACAATCTTAAAATTTATGTATAGGGGCGTATTTTTGTTACGATTTATGGTTTGCATAAGCACACAAAAGAAATGTGACATCGCTGCCTCTGGTTTTTATTTCAGCGCTAGTATTGTCACACAATATTTTTTGTCAATGTTTATTATAACGTCACACAGGCCCAGGATTGGGCTTGTACCTTTAAGACAGTGGTCGGCAAACTGTGGCCCGATGTGGAACTTTTTGCAATTTTTAGTGGCCACGAGTTATTTTTTAATATTTCGGTCATATCATGTAGTTGTTGGGCCGCGTAATAACCGAACATTCATTGCACTGTATTATATTACGGTTGGTTAAGAGTTTTTGAACGTGGGTGTGCAGAGCGTTTTTTGACGCCCTGGATTTCTTGCAGGGTGTCAAAACGCCCTGAAATTCGACCAGGTTTCATGTGCAATTAGTGTGCAACTCCATCTCTGTAAACACTATATTACAGCTAGCGCAATGTACACCGCTAGTAGCACAATCGTGGTTCACTAACAGTATGCGCGACTTTCCTGAATTACATGGGGGGAAGTACCATCTGTGAAAGTGTTCGTTCGCACGTATTAATAAACTGAAGCGCTGAAAGTACGAAATACCAAGTCGCGCTAACGTAGGTCAAGCTTAAGCTGATGCGAAATTTGTGTTTAGTGAAAAATATTCTGTGATAAAAGATGCGTCAAGCCAATTACTGAGGCTAAAATAGACAAGTGTTAACCTATTTCCTAAATTTTAAACGCCGAATAACACACAATGCTTCGTCTAGAGCAGGGTTTCCCAACCTGTGGTACTGTTACGTGTTTATCAACACTTAAACACCCAAATTTAATTAATTGCCATAAGCCAAATCTTAGAGTTCATATTAATATTAAGTTATCTTACGAATTTTTAAATAGGGCTTTAGATTACGCGTTTCAGCTTTCGTTTGCCAAATATGTTCTTCAGTTACATAATATCATATTTGATGATGCAAAGTTTTCCGTATTGTTGTGTGTAAAATTCCTAAGTTTTCCTGCTTCAGTTCGCCTCGTTTCAAACTTGACATGTAACCTTTTAATCCCGTAATCTATAACTGTCAGTCTTGTGGGTGGTTTTCTCACGTTCTGCAAAACAAGCCACTTGTTTCGCTGGCGTCTGACTCCCGCTACAAATTGGCCTTAGAATGGCCGCTGTAATGCCTAGCCATGTTTTCAGAGTGCCGGCCAGTCTTATTGGCCAAATATGACGTAACTTTCGTGTTCTTTTTCTTCCTACGTATTGGCTATATACATGTCGTTTCTTAGCGGCTTTGAGCTTTTCTCTAGAGAAGTCTTTTGCGAAGTTTTAGCCGACAGTCGCTGCAATAGGCGGTGGCTGTCTGTCTCACATTAACTTGAAAATAACGTTTACTAATACTATTTGATAACGTTTTAATTCGTTGTAACAATATACTTTTGATTGGAATTTTAGTTGTGGTTATGACAGGTAGCATATCTGACCAGAAACCTTTGCAAACAACAAGAACTCGCGCGGTTGCGACCCGCCGGGCAACTGTATGGGGTCAGGGGCCAGGCCCCAGTGCACAGGTCGCGGCGGGGGCGCAACAGGTACGTGAAGGTTGTTCAGGTGGTACGCGAGTAGTTTTTCGTTTTTAAAAACCTGGATTCACAACTTTTATATTTTGTTTATTTGTTGTTTTACAAAAAAAATCCTGAAGCCTATTCATTGTTACGTAACTATCCCCGTTGTTTTGTACCATTATACGATCTTCCAAATACAGGTCATGTCAATAAGTAGTACAGTTGCTTTAAAAAGCCATACAACGCTGTGGGACAGTGGGTCCTAGGGGGCGCCAAGCAATTCTTAGGTAGGCGCAAGGTCTACCTTCCAGTATTTAACTTTTTGTACTGATTTATTCAGTTCCATGTTGCGATAGGTATTAAATATGCTTGTATGCCGCCCTATGCATAACATCAAAATTACACGTTTAGAAAAGAAACTGAGAAAAAATCGAGTTGCGAACTTCGAGGCTGCTTATGTTTAATATAGTTTCTCGAATTTTGGGAGAATATTTGCTACTTATTACCGCCTATTGGGCTGTGTTTAGTCAGAACTGTGTTTAGTCAGCCTATTTGGCTGTGTTTAGTCAGAACTGTGTTTAGTCAGCCTATTTGGCTGTGTTTAGTCAGAACTGTGTTTAGTCAGCCTATTTGGCTGTGTTTAGTCAGAACAGTATGATATAGTTGAAGAAGATCCACCTTCTCCACAAACTGTGTTTTGTCAATTTTAACAACAAAACTACGTAAACATTTAGCGTTTCGCGCGAACTACGAATTACTTCTTTTTGCGCAACACTAATTGGGGGGAACTCAGACATTTTTGCGCCAATTTTGAATGTTATTTGCAGTAAATAGCCTTCGCATTGTGTGTCATAACACTTTTTAAAACACGATTACCGCAATATGTCTGTCAAAATCAGCTCGATGTAAACCAATATATCGAGCACGAGCAACTTTTGTGTGTCTCCCAAATTAAAGTTTAGCCAATACAAACCAAATGAACGCAATTTATTTCGCTCTTCGCGCCACGAAGAGTTAACTTTTACAGAAAAAACACGGGACAATTACCAAAGGGGCGCAGCAGAAAAATAGGTAAGAACCACTGTTCTAAAAAAAGTGGTAGGCGTGGCAGTACAGAGTGCCCCGAGTGGTACGAGATCGTAAAAAGGTTGGGAACCCCTGGTTTAGAGTCATAATTCCTAGTGTTCAATATGCTGAGACGTTTGGTCACTCAAATCGATAAATAGACGTAATATTCCGAACAAAGCTTTTCAACGCCAAACTTATATAAAAATAAAAAAAAACACTGCTTGTGTGGTCGACCGTAAACACGGAATGCTTTTTTTTCTTTCACCTTTCGTTCAGGTTGGCTGATTAGCAAAAATGTATTCCACAATTGACCACCCTAAGTTAAGACTTTTTTCTTTTCTCGCTAAAAACGTCGAGTTAGGGTACTGTTTAACACTGTTCGCTGTCTGCGATAGTATTCGATGTTGGTGTAACAACGGAATTTTTGTAACTAACGCAATTCCCTTGAAAAGGTAGTCTAACTGTGTTTGTTTAAAGTCGCCTTTTTTATGTAATGATAGTTGCCGCAAAATTATTTTCATATCCAAAGACCACGTGCTTGGTGTGCAATTGACACAACTTATTTTCTCTAAACCGCAGCTTGTATTTAGCTAACTTGACACACGTCTCGGCGCAGATGTGGCATATTTCAACCCGGAAAAACGATATTCGTTTTGCAGGATGCGAAAGACGTGCTTGTAATTTAGCGTGGTCCCTTACATGAAACTAAACTTGGGAAACTGCACTGCTGATAGTCGAATTATGATTCTTCCAAAATCAATCACACATACTTACCGTCTTGGTCTAGTTTCTCGCCTGAAGTAAACGATTGCACACTGAGCTGTTTTGACGCACGTGTTCGCTTTACGTCTTAAAGGTTCGCTTTTGCTGGACGTTTATTGGCTGTGTCTGGTTGTATGAGTCGTTCTCTTTACTATTTTATAACGTCATTCCCGTCACTATTTTATGACGTCATTAGTGATTAAGCAGACAAAAATTAGGGGAATTCCCTAAGTTGAAATTTCGGGATTCCCCTTTTCAAAGACTGTTTCAAAAGACGCCCTGGGATTTCGAAAGTTCGGCGCCTATGGTCTTGCTAATGGAAACCAAAATCAAACGCAGAACGCCGTTTTCCGTTTCTTGTTTGATCGACCGTAAACGCAGGATATTTATTTGTCTTTCGCCTTTCGTTATTCGTTCGGGTTGGCTAATCAACAAGTGTGTGTTCGACAATTAATAACATCAATCAAGCGGTCGCTGTAATTCATCGGGCCCGCTGCCTCTTTAACAAACTATACACGAGTCCATTTTAAATACTTTTTGACTATTTTAACTACGTAAGTGCGAAAAATTTTAGCGCTTCGCGCGAATTTTCTTTTTACGTTTTGATGTTGTCTATTGATATAGATTAGCGCTTCTCTATCCTTGCGCCGTGGAAGGCTGCCAAGTGCGTCGCGGACAAACGGAAAACGTATTCAAAAATATTGGACACATATTTTTTAACATTTCTTTTATTTTTATTTTCGACAATGTAATAAAAACTTGCAAGAAATTTTAAAAAATGCCGCTTTCCCCCCAAAAAAATCGCGATCGCTTCGCTCGCCAGGTCTACACCTAGTTTAAAAGGTTAAAAACACTGTATTGAAGTGGCGTTTTTGCAGACGTCGCGCTAATCAAATAACACCGGGGAAAAGCGATCTTCGTTTAGTATTGCAGGTGGCGAAAGACGTGCTTTTAATTTAGCGTAGTGCCGTAAATCGATTTACCAAAATCGATCACATATATTTCTCCTGAAGTTAACGATTGCACACTAAGCGGTCTCGCAGCTGGTGTTACGTGCTTAATTAGCACTACAAAATTATCACCGGTTGCTAATTACGCCGACTGTAAATTCTAATATTCATTATTAATTTAGCGCCTTTGTTCTTAAATGTAGGGCTAGGAATTAGGTTTTCGCATTCCGGGACATGTATAATGACGTAATATTTTTGTGCGCTCTGGTGTTCGCCGTTAATTGGACTCTAGACATTTTTTTTCCTGCTCTAAACAACGCTGCAAATCTCACGATCATTTATCGCTTGTTTTCCGCCGCGGTTTAACTTCTCACTAAAAGGTCCGCCCAATGTTATCTTTCCACGAAACGGCCGCCCTGTAAGGCAGGCCTGGGGTTTCCGGGAGCGCGTCGGTTCCCGTAAAAAGGAGTTTTGTTTTAGCGTATATTACGAGCGGCTGACCGCCTACAGCTCGATAGACGTCTGGGTGTAGCCTTGTGAAATCAGGCTGGCAGAATCTTGCCAGCCTTCTGGTGACAAGCATTTTTGGCGAAAATTCTTCGGTTTTTGGTTGCGCCCCTAAACTTAAATGATGTGTTCGCCCAAGGAATGTTTGAACCTTGCCATGTTTTGGCGATAAACAAGGCTATTAAGTAAATTGGACAACAAAACGTAGCGCCGAAGGCGCGAAAATTTTTGGACATTAAGTCATTAACTAATACATAAGGGACATGTGAAGGTACAACCTTGGGCCTAGGGGTGTACGTACATGTCTGCTTTTCTTGCTTTAAAAGTGGTACATAGATAATCTGTTTTCAGGCAAACTTGTGTGAAAACGTGCTGCTCAAAACCAAATTGAAAAGTACGAAAAAATATTCTTTGGATAAATTTTCAATCTATATTGCTTGAAATAATGATATTTATAAGCGGCTGACTTTGATGACCTAACGGTCTTTCGCTGCTCCCTGGGAATCTACTTCCCTAACAATAAACATATCTATCTACATATCTATCTATCTATAATAAAATTTAATAGAAATTGTCACAGTCACATAACAACATGCCCCATAGTATGCATATTACCTTTGGGATAGATTTGTTGAAAACAAAGACACATAAACCTTGCAAAACCAGGCTAAAGTACGCGCGAAGTGCGAAAAATTTTTGTATTTGCGTAATCAAACAACCAAAAATATACTTAGGGCTAGGCCTTAGGTGGAGAAGCATAACCTGGTACATCCTTAATATGCTGATGCTAATGTTATACCAGTAAAATTAACAGGAATTGGAAATTCAACTCAATATAGAAATACTTGCCAATTCAAAGCAAAACTGCCAACATGTAACAATTGTAGCCTATGATCAAAAGTGTGTACTTTTTAAAATAATAAACAGTCTATATGCCTTACACTAGCTTTTTCTCACTAAACATATGCTTCACACTACCGTAACTTTTTTCAAAATAACACAACAAAATGAATTTCTGCCAATTGTGTTGTGTACAAATAAAAATTAACCGATATTCTACTTTAAACATCCCTATACGGACGGGTCAAAAAACGTGTCTGAAAGCAAAACGTTACAAGAAAGTTTTACAGTCATAATAACTGGTAATTGATAAAAGTGGTGACATTTTGGTTTTGCAATACCTAGCTAGAGAGTTGTGCCCGTAGCCAGCCTAAAATGTGTTGTGGCGTACATGGTTCCGCGTCGGCGCGCGCTTAGCGAAGCGTGCAATTTGCTTTTTTTGTGTTGTGCTTTATAATCGAGTGTTGTGTTGCGCTGACCCCCTTATTCGATCTACGCATCTCGCAATAAAGCATCAACCGCTTCACTGGTGACCCCGCAACTTTAAAACGTTCTTTTGAAGTCGAAGATGGAAGCTGAACACGCCGTTTTCGAAGCTTCCTACGTTCTGGCCAACACAGCCACGTGTTTGGCTGCAGCAGGTAGAGGCGCAGTTTGCTATTAAGAAAATTGTTGAAGATAAAACTAAGTTCTATTACATAGTTTCTGCGCTCGACCAAGGAACTGCAGCACGTTTAATTGACCTGCTGGAGCGCCCGCCGGCCGAAGGCAAGTACGACGCAATTAAGCAACGCTTGCTGCAGTCATTTACGCTGCAAGAACGAGCAGCGCAGCTTTTAAACATGCCTCCTTTGGGCGACAAGAAACCCTCTGTTTTAATGGACGAGATGCTTGCCCTACTCGGAGACCACCGTTCTTGTTTTCTTTTTGAACATTTGTTTTTGCAGCACATGCCTGAGGATATCCGGTTAGTATTGGCTCGCGAGGATACCACAGATCTTCGTCGATTGGCTCTGAAGGCAGACATTTTATGGCTTTCTCACCGTAGCAACAACGAGTTCGCTGTAAGCAAGGTGCAACGTGGTAAGCAATTTCGCAATATCAGCGATAAAACTACTGGTAAATGTTTCTACCATAGACGCTTTGGAGCAGACGCACGTCAATGCAGGCCACCGTGTTCTTTTCAGGGAAACGACAAGGCCGGCTGCCTGTGATAGCGAAGACAGACGGCAATACTTTCAGTCTATTTTTTCTTTGGGACCGGGTTACTGGTCTTAATTTTTAGTGGACACTGGAGCTCAAGTAAATGCCCTTCCACCTACCGGTCTCGAACGACGCACAAACCCAAAGGGTTCGGTTCTTAAGGCTGCAAATGGTAGTTTAATCGCCACTTACGGTTACAAAATGGTTACACTCCACATCCCGGCTGGAGTTTTTAAATGGAGGTTTGTGTTGGCAGACGTCGCCCACTGCTCGGTGCAGACTTTCTTCGCGCTAACCGCTTGTTAGTCGATATTGAAAGGAAACGTCTTGTACACTCCGATGCTTTTTCTACTTGCCCGTTAAGAGTATATCGCTGTCCACCGCCTCAACTTAACACACTTAATTCGTTGCTTTCTCCATTTGAAAGATTATTAGATAGGTTTCCTAGTCTGAAAATCCCTAGTTTTTCCGATGCCTTGCCTAAGCATGGCGTCCAACACTATATTGTGACCACTGGCCAACCTGTACACTCCCGCGTCAGACGCCTTTCGCCTGAAAAGTTATCGTTAGCTAGGGCTGAATTTCAAAAGATGCTCGAGTTAGGTATAGTGCGCCGGTCATCCAGCCCATGGTCGTCACCTCTCCACATGGTAGAGAAGCCCTCGGGTGGTTGGCGCCCCTGTGGCGATTATCGTCGCCTCAATGATGCCACTCAAGCTGATCGTTACTCTATACCCCATATCCACGACTTTACTGCACGTGTCTGGCTGGTTGTACCGTATTTTCTAAAATAGACTTAATACGAGGCTATCATCAGGTTCCAGTTGCTGAAGCAGACATCGCAAAGACCGCTGTCATCACGCCATTTGGTCTCTTCGAGTTTCTTCCAACTCCGTTTGGGTTGAAGAATGCCGCGAAAATTTTCAGACGATGATGGACTCGATTTGTCAAGGTTTGCACTTTATTTATGTTTACCTCGATGACATTCTTGTTGCTAGTCCAACTAAGGCTGCTCACATGCAACACTTAACGCAGCTTTCAGACCACGGTCTTGTTTTGAACCTGCAAAAGTGCGAGTTCGGTAAAGAAAGCCTGGAGTTCCTCGGTCATTTCGTTGACCAGCACGGGGTCAAACCTCTGCCTTCGAAAGTTGACGCAATCAACAACTTTCCTGTGCCTCAAACCGTCAAGGGTTTGCAGGAGTTTTGCGGTATGATAAACTTCTATCACAGGTTCATTCCAAATGTCGCAGACATTATGAAGCCCCTGTATGGTTCCTTGGCAAGCCGAGGTCACTCGTTTGGACTCGCGTTCTTCAGGAAGCTTTCGACAAAGCAAAGAATGCACTCGCTAACGCAACGCTTTTGCATCACCCGGAGTGGCAAGCCAGCATCGCGCTCACAGTTGATGCTTCGCAGTCTGCCGTCGGCGCAGTCATCCAACAACTTAAAGAAGGCTGCTGGGTCCCCCTGGCGTTTTTCAGTCGTCAACTGAGAAAACCCGAAACCAGGTACAGTGCCTTCGATCGCGAGTTGTTGTTAGCACTACACCTAGCAATCCGGCACTTTCGCTACTTCCTTGAAGGTCGCAACTTCACAGCCTATACTGATCACAAACCTCTCACTTTTGCATTCAAGAAAGTTTCAGATCCGTGGTCTGCTCGTCAGCAACGTCAACTCTCCTATATTTCCCAGTTTACCACCGATGTCCAACACATCAGCGGTAAGTCAAATACAGTTGCTGATGCGCTATCGAGATCATTTGTCCATTCCTTAGAAGGTTCAACTGCAGACTTGGACTTCGAGGCACTAGCGCGTGCACAACAGACAGACGAAGTACAATCTTACCGCACTGCTGTTACAGGGTTGACTTTGAAGGATATTTCAATTGGTTCTTCCGCAACTACACTCCTGTGCGATGTATCTACAGGTAATCCTCGTCCAATTGTCCCTGCATCATGGCAGAAAAAAGTGTTTGACGCCGTACATGGGTTATCACACCCATCCATCCGCATCACAACAAAAACTGATGGCCTCAAAGTTTGTCTGGCATGGCATGAAAAAGAATGTTGTCCAAAGGCCAAGCAATGCATCTGTTGTCAGCGTTCCAAGGTTCAACGCCATATTCGTTCCCCACTGAAGGACTACATACCTCCGTCTGCTCGTTTTCAGCACATAAATATCGACATTGTTGGTCCACATCCACCGTGTCGAGGCCATATGTATGTTTTTACAATTGTCGACAGGTTCTCACGATGGCCGGAAGCTATACCAATGGAAGACGCTACCACACTCACCTGTGCGCGGGCTCTCATATTTCATTGGCTCTCCAGATTCGGCATTCCAACTCGCATGTCATCGGATCGAGGCCCGCAGTTCACGTCTGAGCTGTGGACTACCGTAGGCCAACTATTGGGTATTCACCTCCACCGCACGACAGCATTCCATCCTCAAGCGAACGGCCTGGTGGAGCGTTTTCACCGTCATTTGAAGAGCGCATTGATGGCACGCTTGACGGGATCAAACTGGATGGACGAGTTGCCTTGGGTGTTGCTGGGCATTAGAACTGCTCTTAAGAAAGACTTAAAAGCGTCATCCGCTGAGTTGGTTTATGGCGCACCTTTAACAGTTCCGGGTCAATTCATTGCTAATGAAGGAGGTTTTACTTCTAACTTTTTACCTGCTTTACAGGACACTCTCCGACAGCTGTTGCCACAACCGATGTCGCGTCACAGCAACCCTCGTATTTCCGTCCCGTCGACATTGAGGAATAGCCCATACGTGTTTGTACGCCGCTCCTCTGACCAAACCGTACGATGGCCCATATAAGGTCCTTCAAGCGTCCAACAAAACCTTCCTTTTAGATGTTGGAGGTCGTCAACAGACCATTTCCATCGACCGCTTGAAACCGGCTCACGTCGACTTAACTAAACCGGTTCCAGTCGCGCAACCTCCGGCCAGAGGACGACCAAGACGCAACGTTCATCCCCCGCAACGCTACGCGGCTTTTTATATGCCCGCTTCTGGAGGGGGGTACTGTGGCGTACATGGTTCCGCGTCGGCGCGCGCTTAGCGAAGCGTGCAATTTGCCTTTTTTGTGTTGTGCTTTATAATCGAGTGTTGTGTTGCGCTGACCCCCTTATTCGATCTACGCATCTCGCAATAAAGCATCAACCGCTTCAGTGTGGTCAAATATTTTAAACTAGTGAGAGTATTTGGTTTAGTGCACCGCCTATCGATGCAGAAAAAAAACAAGACACGCTGAGTGGGTAAAAGTTGAGACTGAAGCTGATACCTCACAGCGATAAATCGACTGTATATAAAACATAAACAAATAACTATTTACTACAAATCCGTAATGACACTACGATTAAAATTCCATTATTCGCTTCCCGCCAGCGAGGCTCGTTACAACTTGATCGCTTTTTCCAGTCCAGTGTATCAACTGCCGTATCGAAGACAAATAAATATGAAAGCTCAAACCGTTTCGAGCAGCAACTGACTGAGTTTTAGCGCAATACTTAAAACCATTCAGATAGCAGAAACTCTGTGACGTAACAGTCTATGACAATTGAAGGTGTGGCGTGCCTGTGATTGTTGTGGAACTGTTCATAAACGCTACCAACAAATTAATTATTAGAAGTACAATATTTATCTTTTTCGGGGGGAGGGTTTTGGGTCTTTTTTCTTGGCCCCTGTCACCCCCTGGCTACGCCTATGCCCGTGGCCCCTCAATTACCGCTCCGTGGCCGAAAACCCTGGGTTAGTTGCAAAAATATTTTAATTAGTTAATGCAGTAGTTATAAACTTAACAGCATTTAAGATATTAAAGTTGTTACCCTAGCTTGCACGGCAGTGGATACATATTATTGGTCAATTTGCCTCATTAATTAATTAATTATTATTATTTATTTAGGACGGTCTATTTATTTAGTGAGATGGTTTACCACAGCTGACACTTTGTGGGTGAATCGGTCGACACAAAACACATTTGCAATTAAGGGCACTAAAGCGGTGGAGGTAAAGTAGCAAACATAATAACATGCCACACATTTTTGGTCAGATTTCTTCGGCTAAGGTACAGTTTAAATTGTTACCTGCATGCTAAAGGTGCAGTAGCTAAAATAAAAAATGTGACATTAAAAAAATAAAACAAAAAAAAATTTTAAGAAATTTCGTTGGAAAGGTAAAGTAGCAAAACGTTTCAATGTTTGATTTAATGTGACATAGGTGTAGGTACAGTTTAGAATCACTACCTACGTATCAAAGGTGCAGTAGCAAAACACGACTATGAACAATCTTTGATAAAAATTAACAATATAATCATGCCAAATTATAAATGTAACATTTTTGTTAAATTTCACGAATTTGCTTGTTTGGCAACTGTATCAAAAAATGGATTTAATCTTTGAATGAATTAAAAAGAAACACATTTTATTTTTACTTTTTGCTAAATTTTAAATGCAACATTTTTCAACTTTCCGAACTTGTTTGTTTGGCTACTGTACCTCTGACTGCTTATGGATACATTAAAAACCACCTACTTTGCAATCTTTGTTCTTGATGGCGTCGGTGAGTGGACTGATGTCTGTGATGCCACAATCGACCAACCACAACACCTCCAACTTGTGAACAATCTCCGACAAACTTTTCACTCCGGCGTTTTCGATTTGGTTGCGGGTGAGGGAAAGCCACTTCAACTAATTCATAGAAACATAACGTCATGAGTTTAAATATTTCCATTCAATGTTTCGTTGAAATAAATTATTTTGAACAAAAAGCGAAACAAAATCTCAAGTAATTTTGGACGAAAATATACAAGTAGCAAAATACCGCAAAAAGTTTTATTGTTTGTTTTAAGGTGACGTCAGGGAAGGTACAGTCTAAATTATTACCCGCATATGTATTAGATATTTCAATCAATTACCAAATATTTTTAATAATGGAGTAGTTATAAACTTAAGCTATTTGCCCGACTAAAAAGTAGTTTAAATTAATGTTTAATCACTAATGGGTGAGGGTGTATATGTTCGTAAGCAAGCCAAAAAAATATTTTTACTTTTTATTCCAAAAAAAATTCTCTTAAGTTTATACCGAAACAAATTTCAAGTAATTTTGGCCGAAAATTTAAGGTAAGGTAGCAAAACATAGCAATGTTTGATTTACTGCAGAGGTGTGCATGTTAAAGAAAACACAAGTGTGGGCGGCCGTACGTTGATACAAATTTTGTCAACTCAATAAAAGTTGGTTTGTGAAACTGACCTAACAGTACACATGTTTTTAAATATAGTCTTAATGCGTCAAGTCTTCTTCTAGTAAACCTCTTGCCATCTTGAAAACCTTTTTTCGCTTCGCGCGATTGACGTTAATCAGTTGCAAATGCAAAGGCGTTCACTTTGGGTCGCGACAATCTTAAAATTTATGTATAGGGGCGTATTTTTGTTACGATTTATGGTTTGCATAAGCACACAAAAGAAATGTGACATCGCTGCCTCTGGTTTTTATTTCAGCGCTAGTATTGTCACACAATATTTTTTGTCAATGTTTATTATAACGTCACACAGGCCCAGGATTGGGCTTGTACCTTTAAGACAGTGGTCGGCAAACTGTGGCCCGATGTGGAACTTTTTGCAATTTTTAGTGGCCACGAGTTATTTTTTAATATTTCGGTCATATCATGTAGTTGTTGGGCCGCGTAATAACCGAACATTCATTGTACTGTATTATATTACGGGTGGTTAAGAGTTTTTATTTTGGCTCATTGTTGCATCACAGGGCAGCCAGGCCACCCCCCACCCGTGCTGATTGACACCCACTCGCCCGACTGTGGCTTCGGCGAGAAATGTAATTAGTTGTTGTAGGACAACTTGTGTTAAGCACCACTACTAAGCGAAATATTACTTCGAGCCAGTTATTTCCTTAAACACTAAGGTGCAAATACATTCAACACTACACAAATAATAAGGTTAATCGAAGTCACGTTCGAAGCTCGTAATAATGACTCTTTGTCCCGTTTTAAAAACATCGCCATTGCTGCAGTGGTAAATAGTTGTGAGGTTTATTTTTTAACCTAAACGTTGTTAATTAAAAAAAAATGTTTAACCCAGTGGTTGAAGCCTTTGAAAAAGTTTATTGGACTTGCGATGTACCCAACGATAAGAATTTTCTTTTTTGTGTTTATTGAATTGTTTGTATTCGAAAATTACAAGCAATTTTGCAGTTTTTGGTAACAATAAGTTCAATTGCAAATGTCTTATAATAATATTTTTAAGCAGTGTTTTTTAAGATGTTTTCAGGGAGCGCAACGGTCCAATGAAGTTTAGATACGAAACGAAACCATTGCGGACGCCCTTGGAAAATAGAAACGATCCACTATGGGCGTCACGCAGCACAGAACCTCTGGTGCATATGGTTAACTTTGTAAATGGTTTAGTTGTAAATTTACAATTATTTTGTCATTATTTGCTGTTCAGTCAGTAACTATAGTGTTGTTAGGCGAAATGTGGTGTTTTGTTTGTGGCGCTAAGCAACCTGCGGTCAAACGTCTCAAGCAAAAAACACCAGAATACGAAAAAAAGAGAGCGCGAGTATTTTTAGAAAAATGGAAAACAGTCAGGCCATAGAGCATTTTGACAAAATAAAACATTGATCGACTTCCAAAAAATTTATCGAAGGGTGCAAATCTTTTAAGTGAGTCGATTGCTTATCACGAGCAAAGTGAAGTCCATGCATTAGATCGAGGGTTAGTTGGCTTTTGTTTGTGATTGTCCACTGCTTTGCACATCGTTTGCAGCTTTCCCTCAAAGACGCTATAAAACAGAACAAGCTATACGAAAGTGTTCTTGTCCTGTTAATGGGGCTATACTATCCTTACCATAACAGCCCGTAACACCTTAGACGGGCTTTTGAGGGCCTCAACCAATGTGCCTTAATGCCCACGACAGTTTGTTGCACAAGAGTGGTGGGTCATACTCTGCTATCAATCAAGAATGTGATACGAGGGTACAGCGCAATCCGCGCTCAACTTGGAGATCTTACAGCAAAGGAAAGGGTAAAGGAAATTATTTTTCGGTAAATTTGAGAGGTGATGTAAAACATAGAGCGGTGGTTATTTACGGCCGATGAAGAGATCTGATGTTATGTCTTTATAGCATTTACTTGCCGATGTGCTAACCCCGATTCATTCGTTATCGCTGTGTCTACAGTCTGACCAGGTAACCCTGGCTGATGTGAGGGAAAAGTTTGACATAACATTAGATGTTCTTCGCATTCTTGAAGAACGGAATTTTCTACAACAAACGTTTACTTTTCAGTTTACATCGATAATTCCCAAGACTGTGTTTTTTAAGTTGGTAATAAAAAATAAAAAAATGTTAAAAAATATACGTATAACATTTTTGAATACGTTTTCCGTTTGTCCGCGACGCACTTGACAGCCTTCCACGGCGCAACGGTAAAGAAGCGCTGATATATGACAGCATCAAAACGTAAACAAACCGGAGGTAGAAAATAAAGCACATTGAAATTTTTTGCACTTGCATATTTAAAATAGTCAAACAGTATTTAAAATGGACTGTGTCTAGTTTGTCAAAGAGGCGGTGGTCGAATGAATTACATTGCCGACCCCTGTTTTAAATATACAAACATTTTCCCGCGTATAAAACGGTTAAGCGCAACAACAACCTTACATAAGAACAATACCCTTACATTGTTACGTCAGAAGTTAAGAATGGGGGGGGGGGACTTCTACAAGTTCTTAGAACGAAAGTTGCCATTTAAGCTCAAATGTTAACTACAGTATTACAGTGCTGTTTGTTACTATTTATATGTGAACTTTTTGTAAAGTTTTGTGGAAAGTACTTTTATGTAACGCCACCTTATGCGTGTTCGGCGCCCCCCCAAACGAGAAAAAAAACACCCCCCTTGTAACTCGCCAACGCCCACAAGGGGGCGGTACCGCCCACGTTGGGAACTTCTGATCTACATGAAGCACATGATGCGCGTCAAGTACAAAATGGCGGAAACCCAGCGAAGTTTAATCCATGTTAACCGTGAACTCCCAGGCACCAATTATCGGATTTTGTTGATTGTCATCATAAATTTGTGGCGATATGTTGTGACCACATCTCTAAGGATACTCTATAACAGGGGTCGGCAACCTACGGCCCGCCGATGTAATTCATCCGGCCCGCCGCCTCTTTGACAAACTAGACACCAGTCCATTTCACATACTTTTTGACCATTTTAACTATGCAAGTGCGAAAAATTTCAATGTGCTTTATTTTCTACGCCCGGTTTGTTTATGTTTTGATGCTGTCTTTTAAACTAGATCAGCGCTTCTTTGCCGTTGCGCCGTGGAAGGCTGCCAAGCGCGTAGCGGACAAACGGAAAACGTATTTAAAATAATGGACATATATTTTTATCATTTTTTTATTTTCGGCAATGTAACAAAAACTTGCAACAAATTTAAAAGAAATGTCTGTTTACCAAAAAAAAAATCGCGCTTGCTTTGCTCATCATGTCTGCCCTAACTTAAAAGCTTAAAAAACGCTGAACTAGATTAACTATTAAGGTTATCGCGTTTCTCAATGTAGCTTTATTAGACTTTTCATTAGTAGTATGGATGACGATACTACTAACATTAGTAGTATGGATGATGTGGACTCGAATTTTAAACCAAACAAACGCTTTTTTCTCGCTTTGCGCCAACAGTTGACTGCCACTTAAATGTAATTAAACACGTTTTTAAGCGCAAAAAATATCCGAGGCCCGGCTGATTCACAGTTGTTCTAACATTTCAATCACACAATTCTTAGTTCACATTTTGTGCGGCCCGCCCTTTCTGAGTTTGGTTTTGGCCCGCGACTAGAAAAAGGTTGCCGACCCCTGCTCTATAATATGCAGTACTATTTTCAATAAACCTAATTCAAATGGTTAAGTTGTGCAAATATTATTAAAAACACCCATTACCTAATGTGTCCACATTTTTTGTTAACCTCTAACGAATCACTTTATTTGAGTGAAGCAATCACGAACAGTCTTAAAACCGTGACCGTATATAGCCCACAGTGTCAGCGCAGCAAGCTGTAAAAACGTAACTATTATTAGCACAACGCAACACTATGACGTCACAATAGACAATTTAACTTGAAGCGTGCAATGACGTCAATGGACAACTAATAATCAACTTGGTTTGGAAAAGTAAGCTGCCTGAAAAGTTTATTAAACAAAAAAAATTCTTCTTCAGGAGCGTCGTGTTGATTTTTTGTTGCTTCGCGGTCCCAGGAAATTGTCTTGCGGCCCCCAAAAGGACCGCGGACCCCAGTTTGAGAACCACTGTCTTAGGCCAAAGCGTCATAAGGATTTTGAACTCCATAAAAATATAATTTAATAGATCAATGCGTTTTTGCTTAAAGCGCAATTCCTGTTTAGTCTTTGCAATACAGTTTTAATGCTTTGGAAAAAAACGCTACAAACTAACATTCATAAACCAATCGTTTAACATGTTTGTGGCCCCTGAAGTAAACTAATAAGTTGCCCCGGTAATTAATTTCATATTTATTCTGTACCTTTAAAAACAGGGGGGGGGGCGCGATTCTGTTTTAACATGCTTCCTTATATGGGAAACCACGCTACAAGTAACTGTTAGCCAGGGTACGGCATTGAAATCTTTATATCAATAATGTAACAAATACAAATTAATATATAAATAAATTAAACGAGACAACATGCTGATAATTAACATGAAAGCACTTTACCTCGTAAGTCATTTTCCCGATTGCTTCGCAAATGTGTCCCCAACCTTGACTTGTCAGGTCGCAGTCCCACAGATCCAACTTCTCGATTGTTTTGTCGACATGCTGGAGCATCCGCCCCAAAGCGTGGCATGAACTTGTACCGATGGGTTGGTAGCTAAAACGAGCATACACAGGGAAGTGCTTTGCGAAAGACTGGATCACTGCTTCATTGCATTCTTGCAAATCAACAATCATTCCAATATCTAAACACAGTTTTCAACAAATATTAAAAAAGCAACAAAAATAACATTGTAGGTTGAACCAGCAATTGGCACTGTGACGTCACAAGTGTGAATTGTTCTAACAATGGTTGTTGAAAGCAGAAGTTCCAAATTTTTTAAACGAACTGATTAAATAAAAATATGTTCACGGACCGGCAAAAAATCACAATAAATAAAAGAGATAGTGCTTGTGTAAGATATTGTAATATTTCTGCCATGTAAGCGGCTTGTTTTATGTTGTTGGGCAACTAACTTTCAAAATCGTAACTAATAGTAAAAAGTTTACGTAAGTAGATCAACCCGGAGAAGAACTTGTTTCTAACGAAGTCATTTTTACACGAATATATTTATTTAATGCTAGGTTATCCATAGATTGATGATTTTATATTTTTACCGCCATCTACTTAATGTGTTTCCTTAATCGCGTTCACGGCTAAAGCTTGTAGCGCCTAATATGCTCACGTGTGTTTTACTTGTTTGAATATATATGTCCAGTGAAAATATAGCACAAAGTAAAATAAATGTTGTAAACTTACCATCGGGCTCTCGTTTGAATTGCTTTAAAGTGCGTTTGTAGAACATCTCAGCCTTGCCTGGAAATATATCAGGAAAACATATTTTACAAACATGTAAGTTTTTCTGTTGACAAACTTTCACTTTTCGCACTTTTAAGTCGCCCATCAAGCTTAATTAGATGCTGAGCAGGCGCGGATCTAGGATTTCAGTTTGGGGAGGGCCATGAATTTTTTTCAGATATGACGTCACAATTTTTTCAGATATGACGTCACAAAAGTATACCATTGCGTGACGTCATAATTCAGGTAAAAATAACATCGGCTGGCCGAATAAACTAACTCCTGCAAAATAACGCGAAAAACAGACCTTTTGAAAGCACGAAAAAGTAATAAGGTTAGCCTCTACAGTGGGCCGGTTTCCTAGTTTGACCCGGTATGAAGAATATCGCTGAAAGACGCTACCATGTCTATTGTCTACACATCTTGCTTTTTCCCGAAAAGGCGAGAGCAACCGCATATGCCACCGAAAAAGCGCCGAGGCCACGTCGCAATAAAACCATAGCGTTGTCTGCTGCGGTCAGCTGTGGTTCTTTCATGACACTTTTCTCAATTTTTAAGTTACTGTAGTTGGTTTTTGCCAAAT
Source organism: Ascidiella aspersa (assembly GCF_963924565.1). Lineage (NCBI taxonomy): Eukaryota > Metazoa > Chordata > Ascidiacea > Phlebobranchia > Ascidiidae > Ascidiella > Ascidiella aspersa. The sequence continues at coordinate 559,718 of NC_139448.1, read as the reverse complement.
AAGGTTGCTGAAATGAGCAAAACTCTATGCAGAGTTAATCCTAACATTGGATAGGTTACACAAGGGTCGGCAACCTTTGTGTAGTAGTCGCGGGCCAAAAGCAAACTCAGAAAGGTCTCTGTGGGCCGCACAACATATGTTAAATGAGATTTGGTGTTATTACAATTTTATAACAATTGTGAATCAGGTGGGCCTCGGATTTTTTTGCACTTTAAAAACGTGTTTATAATTACTTTTAAAGAGGCTGTAAAGTTTTGGCGCAAATTCGCTAAAAAAGCGTATACTTGGTTTAAAACTCGAGTCCACACGTCGCCATCCCCCTACTACTATAAAAAAGTGTAATAAAACTACTTTGAGAAAACGCGATAAATTTTATAGTTAATCAATTTTAGTGTTTGTTAACCATTTGGGGCACACCTGGCGAGCGAAGCGCGCGCGATTTTTTTGGTACACCGGTATTTATTTTAAATTTCTTGTTTTTGTTACATTTAAAAAAATGGTTAAAAATATTTGTCGATTACGTTTGAATACGTTTTTCGTTTGTCCGCGACGCACTTGGCAGCTTTCCACGGCGCAACAGCAAAAAAGCGCTGATCTAGTTCAAAAAGAGCATCAAAACGTAAACACACTGGATGTATAAAGATCATTAGCGCGAAGCGCGAAAATTTTTTGTATTTACACTTAAAATAGTCAAAAAGTATTTAAAATGGACTCGTGTCTAATTTGTCAAAGAGGCGGCGGGCCGGATGAAGTATATTGGCAGGCTGGTTCTGATACAGATTTGCATTAACAACAAAAAAGCTTTTAATTGTACTTGGATATAAGTTAGTTATTATATAGTCGAGGTCAGCGTACGGCAGGCTGGCAGAATCTTGCCAGACTTCTGTTGACAAGCATTTTTGGTGAAAATTCTTCGGTTTTTGGTCGCGCCCCTTAAATGATGTGTTCGCCAAAGGAATGTTTGAACCTTGCCATGTTTTGGTGATAAACAAGGCTATTAACAAGTAAATTAGACAACAAAAAAATTTTGTGACATTATTAACAAGAGTACACAAGGGACATGTGAAGGTACAACCTGGGGCCTGGGGGTGTACGTACATGTCTGTTTTTTTGCTTTAAAAGTGTTACATAAATAGCTGTTTTCAGGCAAACCTGTGTGAAAACGTGCTGCTCAAAACGAAAAAATATTCTTTGGATAAATTTTCAATTTATATTGCTCGAAATAATGATATTTATAATAAAATTTAATAGAAATGGTCACAGTCACAGTGCCATATTACCTTTGGGATAGATTTGCTGAAAAAAAAAGACACAGAAACGTAGCAAAACCAGGCTAAAGAAAATTTTTAGCATTTGCGTAATTAAACAACCAAAAATATACTTTAGGCCTTAGGTGGAAAGTGTAAGTTCATCAAATGGTCGCTTACCTTCATTTGTTGGTTTCTGCGGATTGTCCGTTCTGCTTGGGTCGACATCGACTTGGTTTGGTTGATTGACAGGTGGTGTAGCTGCTTGTTGCTTGGCAACCTGCATACAAACATAGCTGGTGAACAAACAGAACAACTCTTATAATTATAAATGCGTATCAAGCAGAAGCATGGGCGCAAAGTTTAAAGTTTACCTGGGATTGGGAGGAGTGTTACTGGTGACGTCACAGTCACAGTGACGATTATAGCGATGGAGTGTGAATAATGTTGTCTCACACAACTCATATTTAGTGCTTTAATTTGAATACTGGTTTATTTTCGTCCATTGTAAAAATCTTAACTTACGATGAGTTTGGTTTTCCATATTTGTCATGCGAAATGTTGCTCAGAACTCAAGTTTAACATTTGTTCTAAAATGACAATGTTGTGGCTTAAATTTGACTTGGGGTTGGGTAACTAACGACTTATACTTGTTATTTGTTAAGAAAGACTTTAATTGGACTTAAGTTGCTTGCTAATGACTTGACTGGGATTTAGTCATTTTAAATTGGCTTGTTTAGAACACTGGGTGTGATGCGACCCCGATGGCGTCTAGCTACAAAACGTTCCCAGATGCCAACCTGTAGGCTATATTTATCCCATTGTATTCACATGTGATCAAACTAAACTGCTACTGATATCAATCACACCAAATTATAGAAAGAAAATAGCAACCTGTTGGTCAGTTTGTTGATGTGTCGCTTGTACGGCGGAGGAATCTTGTGGCAACTGTGACTGGGCTTGCTGTGGGTGGAAGCTCCAGGGTCTCAACTGGCTACAAACAAATAAACTTTCATGTTGTAAACTTATCTTCAAGCAACCACCAATGGGGAGAAGAATCTTGTTGCACACAAGTGCACAGAGTTATATAATTTAACAACAAGTAACTTATTATTATTAACATGAAGCATCCTTAATTCGAATGAATACATATAGTTAATGATGAGCTAAAAGAAATATAAGTAGGAACACAAACAAAGGCTAACACCTGATAACACAACTACAGCACCAACTAAATAACATTAGGACAGCACTAACATAAATGGCAAGCATGCTGGCACAATGCCACATGTACAAAATCACTCATGCATATAAAATTAGTCATGCATATAAAATTGGTCATGCATAAGAATCAGTCAAGCATGAAATAAAAGTAAATGACACATAAAATACAATTAAGGGAAATTACAGTTAACATACTCATTATCTTTCTTTTTTATTTGTCCATTGTCTAAAACCAATGACAAAGATACAGAAGAAGCACTGTTTTTGGTCAAACAATCCGCAAGCTGTTCGTCAGTTGGAACCCATGATACTGATACCCGATGTTGTTGCTTCATTTCCCTTAAAGAACCAATATCAATTCGAAGCCGTTTATCAGTTACGTTTTTACAAGAATGAACAGCCGCACATAAAGAGCAATTGTCAGTATATACTTCAATGGGTAAACAGGGCAATTCAGGATTACCAAACAGAACCTCATTCCATAAAGTTGTGATGAAAAATGCAGTGTCCAGCCCATCTGACATAGCTAATGTCTCGGCAGCCAAAGTGCTTCTTACAACTCTCCGTATACGTTTGGACTTCCAACTTAATAGATTGCATTTACCATTTTTTCCACCCAGAAACACTAAATGAGCTCCCTGACTTCCACCATCCGATAGATTTGCAAATGCAGCATCAGTAAACACAACCAGCTTTAGATCTGAGTTAAGACCAAGATTTGAATAGTTTAATGTAACTCTATTTGATTTAGCCTTTCTAACAATTTTGTTGCATGCAACCAGATCCCTAACTAAAGCATTTTTGAAATTAGTAGCCGCAACACAGACATCAAAACTAAGATCCGGCCGAGTTTGTGTTGCAATCCAAAGAAGCTGTCCAATCTTCGATCTCAAAACTTCTTTTTCTTTAAATGTTAGTTCATTGTCAAGTTGTTTCTTGCGATAAGGAGAAATAATAATTTCCTGCAAATTGTTGACATAGTCAAATTGACATAATGAAATGCTGTGTGGGCTTTGATTTAGTTCAAGACCGATATACTTAAACTGCTGTTGTTCTTCTTTTCCGATGCGAAATGTTGTCCTGATTTGTTTAATTATAGTGTGCTCAAAATCCAATGTTCCACTCCACAAAAAATCATCGACATAAACACACACAAATCCAAGAAGAACCTTGCCATTGTGCCAGAAAAATATTGACTGATCGAGCAAACTCATTTTAGCTCCATGATCAAGCATAAATTGCTTTACCTTTCTGTACCACGATTTGGATGCATCCACTAAGCCATATACACATTTTTCCAGTTTCCAAAGAACATCTTTAGAACTCTTTGCTTCTTTTGGAGGCTGAACAAAAATATCCCTATCCAAAGCTTCTCCCTGTAAAAAAGCTGTTTTTATATCAATAGAACAAATTGCCCAATCCTGCTGTCTTGCTATACTAAGAAGAACTCGGAGTCCATCTTTTGAACAGGTTGGTGATTCCCTATCAAGTAAGTTGCGGTCTTTTTCCTCAAACCCTCTTGCAACTAATCTAGCTTTAGGTTTAGGACCATTTTCACTTTCTTTCATAGTACAAACCCACCTAACAGAGATGCATTTTTGATTTCTGTTGGGCACAATGCTATAAACTTTATTTTTTTGCCAGCTTCTAAGCTCTTCTTCTTTTGCCTCTTGGAACGAAACATCACAGTTATAAATTTCATCAACAACGTCCACATGCTCTGGAAGTACAGTTAAATCATTAACCTTATCAAAATTAACCCATGTCAATTTTCCAATTAGATCATTTGGAGTCATAAATTCAACATTAAATGAATTTTTATATCTTCCGGTAGCCTTACCAGCTCTACTCAATACCTTTGCAGTACAACTCACACCATCAGAGTTAAAAAAACGAACAGTCTTATGCAAAATGTTTCTATTTTTTGATACTGATTTGCTTAAAGATAATTCAGACTGATGTGTTTGAGTTGTGGGAGTGTCATCTGAGGGAGCTTCATCCTCACTTGAGTCTTCAGTGTCATCATGTGTAGTGGTTGGACTGGGAACTGTAGGTGAAGGTGAATGTGCTTCAACGGACCCTTGATCAATTGATTGGTCTTGGGTGTTATGGTAAGGCTGTACACGGCAAACATGAGCTTTAATAAACTGCCCACCATGTCGAAGAAAAACCACTGCCCCATCTTGTCCTAAAACTTTAGCAGGACCTCTCCATTCCGCCTGCTCATCTCGTTTATAATATACATGATCTCCAATATCATAAGTCTGTCCAGTTTGACGTGTCTGTTTGCGCAAAGCCCGTCTTATCTTTTCAGAAGTCTGTGCTACTATAAATAATTTTCTTGCTGAATGCAATGCAGACAAATGAGATCCAACAGTACCATATCCTTCTTCTAAGGCCGACAGTCCATCGGTTAAAATAGACGGTAAATTGGGGTTTTTCCCAAAAACTATTTGACATGGACTAAATCCACTATTGTTTACAAGTGAGTTTTTAGCTGATAACGCCCAAGCAAGACATGTGTCCCAATCACACGATGTGTCACTTTTTAACTTTTTAAGGATGTCTGTAAGTATCATATTGTGTCTCTCACAGACACCATTACTCCATGGGGAGTAAGCCGGAGTAGTTTTCACCTCTATTCCAAATTTGGAACACATATCTCTAAATTCCTGGTTGTCAAATTCTTTTCCATTATCACTAAGAACATTCTTTGGTGCACCAAAAATGCTTACCCAGTATTTTAGGAAATTCTTGACAATTACTGAAGCGGACTTACTTCTAATTATCACAGCGCAACTAAACCGAGAGAACAAATCTATCATGTGATAATACCACAAACTAGGTTCAATTTCATGTAAATCCATTGCCACGGTTTCATTTACATCATTAGCCCAAGGAAGTGCAACAACAGGTCTCGCAAGCGGCCGTTTGTGAATAGCACATACTTCGCAATCATCAATCGTGCCAGAAATTACATTAGTGAAACCACTTTTCCAAACCTTTGCATTCCTAAGAAGCTTTGATAGGTTTTCTTCCGAAGCATGTCCGAATTGCACATGTAATTTCCGCATACACTTTAGAACTTTATCGGGAGGTAAGTTATCCAACAATAAAACATCATCGCTTTGACAAGTAGTATTAAAATCAGGTAAAATATCAATGCAATAGTGACCACTACTTGTTAAGTGAACTTGAACAGATTTACCAAACATAGTAACCTTATCTTTAGATAAATCAAGCTGAGTCGAAGCCCTTTTTAATGATGCCTTACTTAATAAAAGAGGTATTTCTGAGGGTACAATGCAAACCCTAATAAATATATTCTTTCCAGCAATAACTGCAGGAATCACAGCTTGTTTTAACGAAATGACTTTTTTTCCATCTCCAAATTTGAAGATCGATCTCTGTTTATATATTTTAATTTTATTTCGGAGTTCGTCAGACAAATAGTTACGGTAACAATTAAACCACATTTCTCCACACACAGTTTTAGTACAAGCAGTGTCCAATATGGCAGACCGCGATGATTCAACAACAAATATAGCATTAGATGACAAGTTGGTGGCCAATGTTATCTCAACCTCTTCACATTTATCGTCATCTGTATAATTTTTAACAATTTCCTCAGTACATTGAACATTATCTTTATGTGGACATGTCGGTGCCCAATGCATAATAGAATCACAAATTCTACATCTGGTTGGACGTCCAGATTTATCAAGAGGATTTTGCTTATTTTTGTTACAGCTATTTCTTGAAGTATTTTTCTTTACAAAAAACTTTGAGCCACCAATATAGGACTCTTCTTTAATAGATGGAAAAGATTCTGCATTGTGAAAAACTCTTTTTAAAGCAGACTTCATTGTTACAAATTGCAAGTCACTACCCACTGTGAGAGCCAACTGTCTTTCACTTGGTTCTAAATTAGCACCATCAAGTAATTTAAATGCTAATATAGTATCGGGTAGTTTCATGTCGTGCAATGTAAGTTTGTGGTGAAAATGTTCGAATTCCAAAATATAATCAGTCATTGACATACCTTGTTTCTTGGAAAACTTTGTAAAATTTGTATAGGCAGCATATGCTTCATCTACCTTTTCTGTTTTGAAGGCAATATCCATATGAGCAAGCAACCGCTCCATTCCATCATCATTGTGCAAGAACTCTGTTTGTAGTTCTGAGGCAGCCCTTTCTGCCTTAGCATTTCCCTCCAGCGATTCCAAGACAACAACAATTGCCTGTTCCTTTTTAGGAACAGGTGTGACCAACTGCCACATGCCAATTTTGTTTCTCCAATTGGAGTAAGGAATGTCATTGTTAAATTTTGGTGGCAACTTTTTAACCATCCTCTGCTACCATGTAAACTTATCTTCAAGCAACCACCAATGGGGAGAAGAATCTTGTTGCACACAAGTGCACAGAGTTATATAATTTAACAACAAGTAACTTATTATTATTAACATGAAGCATCCTTAATTCGAATGAATACATATAGTTAATGATGAGCTAAAAGAAATATAAGTAGGAACACAAACAAAGGCTAACACCTGATAACACAACTACAGCACCAACTAAATAACATTAGGACAGCACTAACATAAATGGCAAGCATGCTGGCACAATGCCACATGTACAAAATCACTCATGCATATAAAATTAGTCATGCATATAAAATTGGTCATGCATAAGAATCAGTCAAGCATGAAATAAAAGTAAATGACACATAAAATACAATTAAGGGAAATTACAGTTAACACATGTTAAGTAGTTTATTAGTAATTAGTTTTAACAAAGAACCATAATAAAGTGTTGCTATAAATCTACACAAAGGCATACTGGCCGCAATCAACGCATTTGTCGCAACGTTGTTTTCATTGGGCTTAGGTTACCCACTCCTGATGTAAGCGATTAATCCAATTAAATATGACCTGAACAACTATGACTTCTATGGATAAATGGGCCATGTCTTAGTCGAGGTGAAACATTCTGGCACGACCAAATCCTAAATATGTTTAGCGTTACGCAAAACTTGTGACAATAAACAGGTTGTTGGTGATAGCAAACCCGTAGCTTGAAGTTGATTGCGCTTCTCTTGGAGCAACGCTTGGATGTTGATCGAGCAGCAAGGAGCTTCTCTGTATCTTCTCCTCACACACAGATGCCTGAAAAAATAGCATTTCAATAAATCACAAAAATATTAAAACTATTCCAAACATCCAAAGTAATTTCTTAATGGAATGCATTTTCACTAATTAGTTAACTAAACTAATTTATGCCAAACTTTTAAACCAAATATTGCACTACTTAAGCAAAACAGTACAAAATGCTACTGAAATTTATTTGTTATAATATATTTAGTTTATTTGTAAACATCAACTGCAATACTTGTGGTGTGGATGGTGCGCCATCAAGTGGTTGCGGAGTTGCCAAGTGCGTCGATGAACTAGTTGATGGTTCTGACGTTCCTGGGTAAAACATAACATCAAACTTTTCACACATGACAACCTTACATGGATATTTTTCAAACAGCTTCCCAGGATCTATCAAATTATGCTTAGGGCGCAACACCACCAAAGGGTTGCAACAAACAGAAGCTTTAAGTGTCAAGAGTTGATTTTCAAATTTAACCTAACTTTTGCATACTTTGTAATATGGACGTAACTAAAGGAATTATTGATAAAAAGGGAAACTTAGCTTGGTTGGTAGAGTGGCGGACCCGTTAGGCCGAGGTCGTGAGTTCGAATCTCACCACATACAGTTTTCTAAAATACCTAATTGAGCGACTAGTTCAGTTTGCCAATAAACTCGGGATGTAATATTTATTTTTTCACGTTTAAGCTTTTTAGAGTGAAATATTGTTTGTTCCAGTCCACTGCTGACTTTTTACAGAGTTAAGCAAGAAATATGTTTATGATATCTATTTGTACAAGCTATAGTCTAACAAGATTGTGTAGTGTAATAGTTTTTTTTTAAAAGAGATTCATGAGCACAAAGTAATTTCAGGAAAGTAATAAAACAAATTTGATTTACATTTCCAACCAAACGAACCGAAATAAAAAAAGAGATAAAATTGTCTCGTTTTTCCCGGGTGTTATTATGCCACGATTAGAGCAATATCTGCGCCGAGCTGTTTGCCAAAGTCAGCAAAGTGATAGAAAAATAAGATGTGTCAATTATACACTAAACACGTGGTCTTAGGATATGGTTATAGAGAATAATTTTGCGCTAACAATCATTAAATGCCATGGTTACACCAACATCAGATATTAGCGCGAACAGCGAGGAACATTAGCTGCGCCTAACTCAACGTTTTTGACGATAAGTAAGACGGCTTGACTTTGCGTTGTCAATTGTCGAATACTAAACCTGAACGAATAACAAAAGGCGAAAGAGAAAAACATCCTGCGTTTACAGTCCACCAAACAGGAGACGAAAAACGGCGTTTTCAACCTCCTCCCCCCTGGATACGCTACTAGGTTAAAGTTTTGTCAAAATTAATTATTACGAAAAACGGCGTTTTTAACGATTTTAGGTAAAAAAGCGCCTTACATATCGATACAATACATTTCAAACTAGCGTAGTTTGTACTACACGGTGTACTTTGCTTATGTCACCAAACCAAAATATAATCTAAGAAATCACGGTTAGAAATGGTGTACATACCTTTTCTTTTGTCGGATTCTGCATCACTGGAGGATTCATCGGATTCTGCATCACTGGAGGATTCATCGGATTCTGCATCACTGGAGGATTCATCGGATTCTGCATCACTGGAGGATTCATCGGATTCTGGAACTGTGAAGTTATCTCCGAGTAGAAGTCCACATTCGAATGTTCTCACCATCGCCCAGTGAGGACTAGCGACCAAACCATCGACAATCTGACTAAACTCATCACAACTCATGTTCTGGCTAATATGGAGAGCTGTGAAGAATTCTTGAAGTAACTGATGTGAAAAGTAAAACTTTTTGTCGCCATCGAAAAGTTTCTGGTTAAAGTGAGAATACCCAGGTACTGCGATTATAATATCCTGGACTATGACATCACTTAAACCTTGCTCAGCCATTTGTGGATAGGTCATAATGACAGTTGAATTCTTTGTGGCGTTGTAAGCGATTTTTGCGACTTTAACTTTGATATTTTCGATGTCATGACCCTTGGCAAATTCTGAGCGTCTCAGGTTTTCAAGTAAAACTATGAAAATCTGAGTGATGTTAAAAAGTTCGGTGAGATTATCTGTGCCCAAAGCAGCCAAAAGGATCAATTGAAGCATGATCGGGGTAAGACAAAGCTCAAGTAACACAGGTGCGAGTTTGGTAAAGCTATCCCATATATTCTGGGCTTCATTTTTAGCAAAAGCAAAAAATAGTTTTTTCATGTCGGCTGGTGTAAGCTCATGTACTAAAACAATTTCCTTTGGTCGAAGTAATTTTTTAAGGGTTACTATAGAATGTGGCCTGGAAGTCAAAACTATAGAAATGCCTGGAAAGAATTTTCCGGTGCATAAATTTGCGATTACCTCTTCAACTAACATTGGAGTATCATACGATGCATATCTAGGCATTACATTATCAAGTGACCAAGTTGCTTGATCGTAACCATCAAGTATGATCCCAAATTTCTCTGGGAACTTCATTATTGCTGCAAATATGGCGTTTCGTTTTCTTTCGCTTAACCATGGGTACGCATAATCAACCACAACCTGCCTTAGAGTGACTCTTTCTGACCCATAGAGCATGTCCATGCACAACAGGAGAATCCACGTTATGCAAGAGGTGTTTGACAGTCGTCTGGCAATGGTTGATTTCCCAGAACCAGGAGCCCCAACTAAAGCTGTGTAGCGATGAGGTACTACATAATCATGCAATCGCTCAAAACTGATCTCCTTTGAGCCAGAATCGACATACCTTTGTTGTGTGAAAGGCTTATAGTCTTCAGTTTTACCGGCTCCACCTCGATAAAAGTTTTCCTCTGTCCTTAGAACTGGATGAACACGGGGAAAGTTTTCCTGCTCGTAGTTTAGCCCGAGTGAAACAACTTCTTGTTGTGGTCTCTTGAGATCTTCCTTTATAGTTTCCAGTAAAACTTCAACAGAGGTTGAATCTAAAACATAGTAAAACAATAGATTCAATAAATTCTGTTTGCCTTTGGGACAAATTAAACCTGTTAATTTGAGTTGCTGTTTGAGTTTCAGCCCTTAGCAGACATCTGCTTCATCAGTTGAACAAATTAATGCTACCTAGCTTTAGATGTCCTAAACATAAACTTATCTTATTGGATGTAATAAGAACAAAGTATTATCATTAGCTTTTGGTAAAGTAATACCAACTGTGAGAGGCAACACACAATAAGTATAATCAGCCCAGCAATATCTTTATCTTTATTTACAATGCTTTAATTAGGCTTTTATAACCCAAGGAGAGGTGCATGTATGCAAGGCCTTATTTTTGGCTCATTCCATCTTTAATTTAAAGTTTTTCAAAATTTGTCCACCCATGTTCTCAGATTTTTTTTATATTTTAAACAATTAAAAACCTCAAAGAAAAAATAAGATTGCAACAAATTTGAACGTTCTGTGATGAGTGGTTACAAAGACATGACGTTTTAAAATATTTGATCACTAGGTGGAAATAGGTACTTTTTTGGTTCCGCTTGAGTGCTTTTATCTAACTGGAGGCTTTATTTTGCAGCAGAAACCTGTAGTAAAATGCTATTTCAACATTTATTGGGGTGGTGGTTTCAAAAATGATGCTTAAACAACTATGTGGTATTTCTTCTATATGAAAATTGCATTTTAAGTTTTATGACTTCCAAAGAGTTTTCCGAAGCTTTCTGCATTTTTTTTTCAATTTTTATGTTGGCAAAATAATCTTTAGACAACATAGTATTTGGACTTTGTAAAGTGGTTCTTGGTATTTTACAATTAGTAATTGGTTAAGTTTCAAATTTAAGCCTTTTGTAATAAAATAGAAAGTGACCAAACTTTAAAATGCGTTAATACACTGACTTTTGCAGCCTCTCATACAACTATTGTGCAGACATACAATAACACATTGGCTGAAATAATTCTATTCAACAGATTGTATAAAGTTCTAGAAAAAGAAGTGCAAACAATGAGACAATGTACAAAACTTTGCAGATATTTTGTTATGTGTAAATCTGTATTCCATGACATACTGAGTAAATTTAAAAGCAGAAATGCAACTATGTGTAGAGCTGTTTGACATTAAAGCAGATTAGATCTTCTAAGCTACAAATATCTCCTAGTGATAGAGTAGGTGACCCTGTTAAAAACTTATTGAAAAAATGCTCACATTTCAATCAAATACTGTATTGTACAATGTTTTTTATTACTGTAAAATTAGCATTGGTGGAAATAGCAAAGTACCAAGACTCCAGCAAAATACTTAAAGCAACATGAAAGGAGTTAGCAATATGGTTTAACCATGGAAATACTTTTTTTGAAACAAGATCCTATTATTAGTATATCGCTTCGGCCCCAGACAAACCAGATGACAATACATAATTTGGACTCCAGCTATAGTAGCACCAAAGTGGTTAATTTTTATGGCTTGTCTAACTTTGACAAAGTAAATTAATGGGTTTGTCAATCTTAGTTTTTTGCCTTTCGCTATTGCTCCATTTCTCGTTTTTGCGCGCGCATAATGGCGCGACGCATCGCATAAGCACACTCACTTAATTAGGCGTGGTAGTGCGCGCCTCTCACGCAAAAAATGCAATTAGCTTCTAGCCTTTGGGGCCAATTTAGTTGCTATATAAAGCTTTTGTTTTGCGGTGTTTGGTGCATTTATCACCAGCATCATTACCGAAGACGCTATACACCCCAGACATCTAACTTTGGTATGTTTTATTTCGCAACCTTTTTGTTTATATATGAAGTATTGTACGCTAAATAATTTCCTTTTCTGCCTTACAGAAAACCTGCACCGATTTCTCTACTGTTTTGATTTGTACCGTGCGAAAATTGTACGTTCGCTATTGTCCTTGTAGACGCAAGCAATAATAGAAAGAAGTGCTGAGTATTGCAAAGCTTGATTTCTACAATTATTATATGATATATAACTACGTAGTTGGAGTATTTAGATATAGTTTCTCAGTCTTTTCTGTCTGCCTACCAACTAGTGGCCTGGTTCCAATACTAACCAGTCTTCAAAATTTACTTAATGTAAATAAGCCAAAAAAGAAAAGAAAAATATTGCCCTCAACACAAACCGCAGATTTTAGATTACATTCCGATTTAATGTGGCTAATGACAAAACCCCCACTATTCCTATTAAATTACACTTGCGTTAACTTTTGTAAACTTGGCATAAGAGCTTAAAGTCGCACACTCACTGAAAAGCCTTAACGTTCTACTTGTGCGACGTGCACCACATTTCGTGAACCACTGTCGTAAACCTTAAAAACGTAGCACTTTTAAACGGTATAGAAATCTGTACAAACACTATTTGTATTTAGATGTGACATAGTTTGTTTAAATAACATCATAAATGCAACAGTAACATCTTGCTCAACACCAAAAAACTTTCAAAAGTTGCACAAAATTTTAAAATACTTTTAAACTAATTCCAAATGCTTTGCAATTACGTTATGTCAATGTTTAAATATGGGGTACAATGTACCAAAGACAGTTTAAAAAAGGTTGAAAAACATATTTCCACCTTGCAACCAATTGATAACATTGTATAATGTTTTGTGTTTTCAGCGAAATCAAACAATTAATGGAGTTGACAAAATGTCACTTTGCTACTTGTCTAATGCAGACCGTGGCAAAAGCATGTTGCAACTAAATTGAAAATCATTTTGCTCTAAAATTATGATAAATGTATAAACGTATAGAAGCCTGAAACTACCTGTTACTACTTTATCATGGAAAAATTAGTTCTCTGTATTGAAATAAAACGTTAATCTATTTCTTACCAACTAAAACATTCAGACAGACTTATTTCGCTAAGCCTCTCTGAAGGCATCTTGTTTACTATTTCTAGTATATTGGTACATTCTTTAATGAAAACAAATTTGCACCATAATCAATTTTTTTACCTTCCTGATAATTTTTGTTCTATTATGTTTAGCGGAAATTTGCAAAGTTTAACGTTGTTTAAGAATTAACAAAGGTAAAATATTTTAGTTAATATGATATTGGAAAAAATAAAGACTAGCAGTTCAGTCATTACTATTACAATGGTGACTATATGGATTAAAACAACATAAACTTTGGTGCTTTGTAAGTGCATTTATCAGTAAACAACAACAATTATTCAGGTTTCTGGTTAGGCGCAACATCCTAATAGTGTGCTGGAAAATAGACCACTTAATTTAAGGTAGAAAAACTTTAATTTTTAAAACGCAATTTTGGAAACAAATTTCGTAATATTTATTTTATCTAAAATACCTTGTTGGGGAGTTGATGGTCCAATACTTAGAGGGGTTTCCCCTTGTTGAGAAGTGGATGGCCCAACCCTTAGAGGTGTTTCCCCTTGTTGAGAAGTGGATGGCCCAACCCTTAGAGGTGTTTCCCCTTGTTGATAAGTGGATGGCCCAACCCTTAGAGGTGTTTCCCCTCGTTGATAAGTGGATGGCCCGAGAAGTTGATGACATAGAAGTGCTTCACCTTGGATAGCAGATTGTGGCACCACCACTGTAACATTTATATAGTTTATATGATGCTTGAGAATGAAAAGACTATCACTTCCAAGTCATTACTATCACAATAGTGAATATATGAATTAAAACAATAAAAACTTTGGTGCTTTAAAAGTGCATTTATAAGTAAACAACAACAATTATTCAGGATTCTGGTTAGGAGCAACATCCTAATAGTGTGCTGGAAAATAGACCACTCAATTTAAGGTAGAAAAACTTAAATTTTTAAAACGCAATTTTGGAAACAAATTTTCTAATATTTATTTTATTTGAAATACCTTGTTGAGAAGTTGATGGTCCAATACTGAGAGGGGTTTCCCCTTGAATAGCAGATTGTTGTACTACAACTGTAACATTCTGTTGAATGCTTAGTTGCTGATGTACCGTCTGATTTACTGTCTGATTCTGGATACTGGCCTGTTGTTGTAGTCCTTCTACTGCCTGATGTTGTATCATCGCATGTTGTTGTCGCAGTCCACTCACATCTTGACGTTGGATAACAGCTCGTTGTTGTTGTAGATCTTCTACGTTCTGACGGTTTATTTGTGCTCTTTGTTCGTGCATTCCTGCAACAGTCTGATGTTCGATTGTAGCATCTTGGTGTTCGATTTGTTGATCGCCAGCAATAAAGTTCTACATAAAATATTTGTAATTAGAAAAAAATATATTTTTAATGTAAATGTTTAGCCTAATATAATTTAAACATTTTATACCATGTAGTAAAAGAAATTTTAATTCCAACATTTTATTCATATTTTTCTGAGCAAAGGTATGTAAGAAAAACAAAGGATATAATTATGTTCTGCACGCGTGAAAGATGTGACTATTTGAGGCTAAAAAAGCGATATCTTGCTTAGTTAGGTTGATTTATAAGTTTCCAATTACATTGATAAAGAAACTAAGATTTAAAACAAATTCAACTTACTTCACAAGTGATGTTGGTTGTGTTTTCTTCAGCCATTTTTAAATACACAAGTTGAAACAATATATTATTTACATTATCTAAACAAACAGTAAGCATTGTGTGTTAGGGTTAGGGTTATATACAAGTTCTAATTACTTATGGCTTAACCCTTTTCTAAACATAAACTAGCAAAAATGATAAATTTGCAAAAAACAATGATAACAATTAACAACTGAAGCCAAGCAGCAGAATCAGTATTCGTCCGATAATATCGGTGCCAATACACGATACCAAGTGGTACTATCGGTACTCGTCCGATATTATCGGAGTCCATACACGATACAAAGTGGAAGTATCGGTACTCGTCCGATAATATCGGAGCCGATACACGATACTAAGAGGCAGTATCGGTAATCGTCCGATAATATTGGATTCGAAGCCGATACCAAGTGGTAGTATCGGTACTCGTTCGATAATATCGGAGCCAATACACGATACTAAGTGGTCGTATCGGTACTCGTCCGATAATATCGGAGCCGATGCACGATACCAAGTGGAAATATCGGTACTCGTCCGATAATATCACAATAGACATATATTTTTTTTAAGTGTTTAAAAAATAGGGTAAATTGGGTTGGGGGGATATTATGGGTTAAATTAAGGCCAGGTTTGTAAGGTCTAGGTCAGTAGGTGTTCAATTTTCAGCTTTGTTTAGATGTTATAATATGATAAATATATTTCACTAATAAAAGCATATAAGCATCGTTGATGCAGGTTGTGGATTGTACAGTGCACCATTTGCCTAGAACAATTGGTTTTTATTTTTTTTATTAGCGTACTTCTTGACTTATATTGTGTTATGTTTTTAGATACTGATGATGCTTTTAGTAGCGAAATATATTTATCATATTATAACATATAAACCAACTGATTTTAAAGTCCTGTATTAAGTTTTATCTTATCATTGATGTGCAACCAGTAGTTTGTTTTCATCATTCGGATTCAGGCAGATTCTGTTATTCAAAAGAAAATTCTAATTATTAGCATGTTTTGTGATATGTTACAGTTTTATGGTTAAATTAAGATGCTCATACAGATAAAATGTATGTTAACCTACTAGATTGGGAGTTAGTAACTTTCCTTTACAATCTACAATTCTGTTTCGTTTATATTTTGATAGTTTACTGAATTATTACTCAACTTCGCTTTGTTCAACTAAGGTTGGTTCGGATATTAATATTTCTAGTATCTGGGTAATGGATATATCCGGATATTTGTACTTTAACCCAGTGTTTCTTAATCAGGTGAATGGGTCACCCAGGGTGAATAATATTTTTGCAGGGGTGAACCAATCAAAAGGGGTGAATAAGAGTGAACCGGCCAAAATGGACGATATCTTGCGAGTAGGGCGGATATTCCGGGTACACTGTTACATATATACGAGATAGTTTTATCATATCATTGGACAATAAATATGGAGATAAATGCTAGGAGTGAACAAAACTAAAAAAGTTTAAGAAGCACTGCTTTAACCTGAAAATCAATAATTATCAGACTATTAATCTTTCGCAATTTATGTCAAAAAACAATTGTTAAATAACCTGACAGTTACACAGTTTGTTATAAACATTATTACATGCCATAGAAATAAATATATCGCCCATTTTGAATATTTACTTTCTTATAAAGAACATAATGATTGGATTAAGTTAGCCGCTAACAGTAGGTCAGTCATGAATCACTTCTATCGCTGTTAATTAATTGCAAAATTTTAGTAGACCTAGGCCTCCAGTATCTGACAGTAAGCGATACTTCTCGACTGCATTCTACAATTGTTGCACCATAACTGGCGGATTTTTGGCAAACATTCACCTACAGGAACTTTGGTAAAACAGACTGAAAAGATATAAAAACAAACTGAAAACGTTATATATGCTATTCAAAAAAGACAGATTGCAAAATAGAATAGCACAGTAGGTCATCTTATTAATAAAAAAGGGGCTGAAGACCGGATAAATCTGCTTGGTGAGCTAGATCTGACCCACAGGTTACCAAACAATGTACTGCAATTAAAACCCAGCATTGCCTTGTTAAATATGGAATTTACAGATTTACTGCTTAAATGGGCTGCTATTCAACCGGGTAGTACAACTTGTTGCATACCGAAATAAAACTGAGGTATACAACCAAGAATGGTTTACAAGGGTGGGTGGTATACAGCTTGACCACTGACCAGTGCTGGTAAAGTTCGCCAGTATGACAGAACACGCCTTTTCATTATAAGAATGCTTTAGTAAGTCAATACATCTTGACCTATATATACCTGCTGATTTAATTTATTAGAATAACAACAGAAACCTTGGTTCTCAAACATTTTTAGCTTGTGGCACAGTAAAAAACTAGTTTACTGAACAAAAATCACAGGTAAAACCATTTTTTGGTTATATAATGACCCCACTAAGGAAACTATTGCAGCAATAACTGTACATTAATCCAATGAGCTTCAACAAGTATATTGCATACCCAAGTGTATAGCAGAACTAGGGTGCACAACTGACAAAAGGTATACAAAGGCTATACAGATTAGGTGATAGTTACGTGAGTTTGGACAAATTGTGTCAAGGAGGGTGCGTCCCAAAGTTTAAGCAATAGTGTTACCACCAGGGCTGCGGAGTTGGACTCGGGACTCAGCTTGCTTTTGCTGAAGTCGGACTCGGGACTCGGATAAGACCTTGTAAATATACCCGAGTCCCGAGTCCGACATGCGCATGTGCAGTACCGAATTTTAAAATTGATATGGCCGCCAAATGGAAATTGTAAAGGTGGGATATTATATGGCGAAATATTTTCCGAACATGTATTGTGAGTGAATGAATTATACAACACCCCTGGCACTGTAAGTGAGTTGCTGAATATCCATGTTATTTTGGTTACATAAACTGGTGAAATACAGGCTGTAGAGTCCAGGCCGGCTCGGGACTCGACGAAATCGCACATTTGGCCGGAGTCGGACTTGGGACTCGGGTTTATTTTTTTGACCGGAGTCGGACTCGGGTTATTTTTAATCGACTACGCAGCCCTGGTTTCAACAAAAGTTTTATTTAAAGAATCGCCCGAATTTATAGAGAATAAATATTCAAACTTGAGCTAAATCCACATTATGTCCAATTGACATAATATTCCAAACGCAATTAGCTATTAAATTAAATAAGCCTGTTTTGAATGGCTATTTTTTGTGGCCAGTGGAACAATAACATAATAAATTCACCAAATAAGTAAATAGCTTTGTTTTACTTTTAGTTCATTCCTGTTTGGGATTGTGAGGTGAATTTGGCCACTTACCTTTGCCGCAATAATGAACTTTACGTCATAATGAGCAGCTGGTGTTTGGATGCAAAGTGACGTCATAGTGAGCAGCTGGTGTTTGGATGCAAAGTGACGTCATAGTGAGCAGCTGGTGTTTGGATGTAAAGTGACGTCAAGGCGGTATGGCACGGATTCCACAACGATGGAAAGTTGAACGCGACGCATTATTGCATTTACGCCCAAACATTCGAGCAACCGACGTTTATTCGCACATCACGTGACTATGCAGCGGACACAAAATGGCGCCCGTGCTCTTCAACCGGTGTGTACGATGCACTGTAGGGTGCATCAAAATATACATGGGTTGCAGCAGAACGAAAAGGTATACAAGGGTGCATCACAAACTTTTAATGAAATATTAATATTCACGACAGGACTCTAGTAACAGATCGAAATTGAAACAACATCAAAGTCGAAATAAAACACAAAACCAAACTTAAACCAACAACTATAACGCGGAACAAGGCCTACATCGGAATACGACCACTGACTAGAGTAAGATCTAACCTTTACCCAAAGCCCACCCCTAACCCCAAACCCACTAATAATTTCACCCCTAACCCAAATTCTAACCGCAACTATTGCACAGCCCTAATACCGAACAAGGACACACAGTTTGGTGTCCAAACAGCGGCATTAAAACATGATAAAAGAACAACCAAGTAGTGAACAGTTATAGATAGCGTTACTCATCAGGGTTGCTTTCAAATACTATTAATTTAAATTTGGTTTGTGGTTAAGTATAAACGTTAACTTGCTTCTGCAAGCAAAAACAGATATGGGCCGAAAGTTTCCAGCCTTAATTATGTCTCAGTTACGTAAGGATTAGTTGCCAGGGTTTCATTTTTTTACACGTTAGTTTGGCAAAGACTATGCAAAATTAATTTTCGAATCGTTTTGCCATCAAATATTTAATTTTTTCTCTTCCAAACAAAAATCCTATTTCCAGAGAAAGTGGCAAACTGGCAATCGACGCCTAAAGCCTTTACCTGTGAGAAAAGTTTCAAGCTTTTTTAACTTATGGTCCAATCTGGCGACATAGTTCACGAACGTCATATAAATGAAGTTTCTAGCAATGCCTCCCTGCTTTACGATGGGTGAAACTTTATTACAAGGCCTTGCCTCTTCATGTATTACCGCGATAATAAATTCAAATACGGCGAGGTATTTGGGAAAAAATAATTTACGTAGAGAATGCGTACGGCCATGTAATTAAATTTGGGCCAGGTGGCATGTTTAAAATGCAGATATAATCATTCTCTTAACATAATTTAACGCTTGTGGTTTATGTGCCTAATTCGCCACCTATTAAATCGAAAGTTTGGCCAATTTAAAACAAATAAACGCAGTGGTCTTGAAGATTTGTTCAGTATGAAGCTATGTTATGACGTAGTTTAACGTCGTGTTGATATGTTTTTGGTTGGAGCAACTTCATTTTTGTACGAGGCTTTATAGAAAAAGTATACATCGTAGAACCTTCAAATTTTCAGACATGGCGTAGAGTGGTATGTAGGTGCTTTGTAGAAGATTATGAGGCGCACCCCCTAGGGCCTCTGCTTTGGGGGCAAAAACCTGAAATATTGCGCTTTAGCTTTCTGTAGCTAACGACTGTCATCTAGCAGCAGAAAAACTTTCATACAGAATTCGTTCCTATTCGCTTGCTTTGTCCAGCTTGTGAAGTGACGAAGCGACTCACCGCCTGTTGCGCTTTATTGTCCCGCGCGTGAGACTTTCATTGTGCGAAGTGGCACGTCCTAAACTGGGCTCGTGCGACTTGCATTTTAAAACGAGGCTTCTGTTTAGTAAAATTACTTAATGGTCTTAAGAAACAACTTATTTTACCGCCGCACATTTAAATGCGAAATCTGGTGGCAGTGTACGCCTCTCTATTTGCACCTGTTGCGCATTTTACTCCAATCATAAAAAAAAACAATTTGGGTCGCGGGACCATTCAGTTTGGGTCGCGAAAGCCTTATTAATAGAGGGCTTGTCAATAGAGGCCTATAATTTAAGTTTTCTAATTGTTTCCATTAGTACACTGAATTGTATACAAGAGAGCCGTCTTACTTGGAGCGCGACTAAAATTGTCACGTAAAATATTTACACTAAGCCCCGTAAAAAGTCGTGAGTGTTCGTTCAATCCAGGTGATGGCAAAGAGCGCTTGCAATCCAACACTATTTTGGCCATTACCACACCAAACTGACCTGCTTACCGCAATCTGGGTTTACTTCTTGGTATATGTTTTCAAAGAAACTCTCTTTCATTTTTTATCCCGTTTCTGTAACCAAAGCGTCGTAAGCACGCTGTTCTCTTCGTTACATCGTGTCTAAAACAGGGGTCGGCAACCTTCGGCCCGCAGGCCGGATCTGGCCCTCCAATGAAAATCATCCTGCCCGCAAACTCTCTCACAAACTGTACACAAGGCCAGCATATGCTCAATATTTTTAACTGTTTTAACTATACGAAATTGCACAAACTTTTCCCCGCGCGTATCAAATTTGACTTTTAATTACATTGGCGTTTTGATGTAGTCTTCTCACACCAAAGGTGACGTGCGCATGACAACTATAAGCATAGGAAATTTTTCGTAGCATGAAACTCTTTAAAATCAATTTTTTTCAAATTTAATTCGCTGATGTATTATTTAATGATAAACATTAACAAAAAGAGCATAAGAAATATGTTCGTATTTTATGTCGTGTGTGGAAAATGCGTCACGTCTCCTTGTAAATTTAAAGATTTGCCAATTTAAACATTTTTTTCGCGCTACGCCCGTTGCTTCCTTGTTGTAGTGTAACTAGACTCATTTTCACTGCGTCAAACATTTGGGTTTGTCCCTGGTTAAGAGTTATTATATTAAAGTGCTTAGAGGCCACACGTTTTTATAAAAAAATTGTTAGCGGAAATTTAATACGGCCCGCCGAGAACTTGCTGAGTTTGGTCTGGTCCGCGACTTGGTAAAGGTTGTCGACCTCTGTCTTAAAATTAATATTGCCCTCTGAAAAATCCTTAGATGTGAGCCATATAATATTGAGTTTCCTGTAACGATTGCGATGAGACGTCCGACATTTTTTAGTGATTTGCGCCAAAAAAACATTACACACCTTGCCAGTAATTATTGCACTAAGAAAGCGCAACAGCGGACGCTTGTTGAAGGGGTTATGGCGGGGAATTGGTGGGGCTGCAAGCCCCATATTGGTTGCTACATCATATTTGTCATCCGAATGAGACATCAAAAGTAGTAAAACTCAAGTCTTCTTTTCAGTTGTGTTACAGAACCCTTTTTTTTAAAACGCATACCATGTAGATCTGTCTTAATGAATAGAAACACAATAAACTAGACGGGGGTGCGGTTGTTGTATATTTTGTCAGGGGATATATTTTCAGGGCTTAGTGTTTATTTTCAATTTTTACTTTATATTAATTTTTTTTTTTTAATATTTTGTATTGTGTACTTTATATTATATATTTTGTTTTTCATTTTCCTTAACTTGTTTCTGCAAGCAAAAACAGATATGGGCCGAAAACTTCCCCACTTAAAATATGCCTTTGATGCGAAAGGGGTTCAAATATGGCGTAGAATTTGGGAATGATCGAAACATATATTTGATAAATAGAATTTACTTAGATAATGCATATGGTTATTTTATTAAATTTTGACCAGCTTACGTGTTTGAAAATCAAATATTATCATTCTCTTAAAGACTAAAAATGGTTTAACGCCTATGGTTTGCTATACTTTTGCAAACTTTCACTAAGTAATTGTTTACCATAGCTTGGTCCGAGCAATCACTGTTAAAACAGGCTTTAAATCTGTCGTTTCAAACAATATGAAAAACACTATTACGTGCCTAATACGCAAACTATTAAATCTAAAGTTTTGCTAGATAAGTTTAGGCCTGATGTTGGTATGCTGGTTGGAGCAAGATGCACAACAGGTGCTAACAGAGAGGCGTAGACTGCAGATTTCGCATTTAAACTTGCGGCGGTAAATACACCCTATTGACACTTAATTATTAGGTGAAGCTTATCGCGAAGTAATTGGTCGCCCCAAAAAATGCTGACGCCGCATTTAAAGCAAGCATTATAAATGTGTCGCCGATATTCTGCCTTGAACATCCCTACTCGAAATGCTTCCCTCCGTTAATTGTACGGTGGGTGAAACTTTATTCACGGCCTTACCTCTTTGTGTATTACCGCGACAATACGATGAAATACGATTTGGAGAATATTGGAAACATCGTATTTGGAGAATATTTGCTATTTGCACCTGTTCTGTATGTTACTCCAATCCAACATATCTACACACAATTATAAGTTGTGTATAATAATATAATAACTTATGGCTTTGAAGCGAAGGGGGTTCAAATATGGCGTATATTTTGGCAAATGATCGAAACATACATTTGATCAATAAAAATTTACGTAGATAATGCTTACGGCCATGTTATTACATTTTGGTCAGCTAGCATGTTTAAAAAGTCAATATTTTCATTCTCTCTAAATGATTTAACGTCTATGGTTTGCTATACTTTTTCCAACTTTTACTGTGTAAATTTTTACCATGCCTTGGTCTGAGCAATCACTGTTGAAACAGAGTTTAAATCTGTAGTTTTGAGCAATATGCAAACACGTTTATGTGCCTAATAAGCCACGTTTTATATTGAAAGTTTTGCCAATTTAAATCCAATAAACGCAAGATTTATTTATTTATGACGCCATGTTATGACGTAGCTTTGTAACGTCGTCGTTAAGAATGCGTTAAACTTAAGCTTTTTGTTGTTGCGGCCCTTGTATAATTATATTTGCTTAGACCTGGTGTTGATATGTTTGAATGGTGCAACAATTACAACATGTGCTAACAGAGATGTGTACACTGCCTGTAGGATTCGCATTTAAATTTGCGGTGGTAAAATATTTTGTGTTGTAAGAGCAATAGGTTTTTTTACTTAGAGAGGCCTCTTTATGAAAGGCAAGTCGCATGTGCATAGTTTTACTAGGCAAGCCACTTCCAACACAAATGTTGCACGCGCGGGACAATAGGGCGCAGCAGGGATGCCAGCAGCCGCCTCGTCGCGACGCGAGCTGGACAAAGCAAGCGAATGTGAACGAATTCTGTATGAAAGTTTTTCTGCTGCTAGATGGCTGTCGTTAGCTACAAAGTGCTAAAACGCAATATTTCAGGTTTTTACCCCCCAAGCAAAGGCCCCTGGGAGTGCAGCCTCATAAACTTTTACAAAGCACCTACATACCACTCTACGCCATGTCTGAAAATTTGAAGGTTCTACGATGTCTACTTTTTCTATAAAGCTTCGGACAAAAAGCGGTCTGAAACATACCATAGGAAACCAAAAAAGAACTAGACGGGGGTGCGGTTGTTGTATATTTTGTCAGCGGATATATTTTCAGGGCTTAGTGTTTATTTTCAATTTTTACTTTATTTTTAATTTTTTTTTTTAATATTTTGTATTGTGTACTTTATATTATATATTTTGTTTTTCATTTTCCTTAACTTGTTTCTGCAAGCAAAAACAGATATAGGCCGAAAACTTCCCCACTTAAAATATGCCTTTGATGCGAAAGGGGTTCAAATATGGCGTAGAATTTGGGGAATGATCGAAACATATATTTGATAAATAGAATTTACTTAGATAATGCATATGGCTATTTTATTCAATTTTGACCAGCTTACGTGTTTGAAAATCAAATATTATCATTCTCTTAAAGACTAAAAATGGTTTAACGCCTATGGTTTGCTATACTTTTGCAAACTTTCACTAGGTAATTTTTTACCATAGCTTGGTCCGAGCAATCACTGTTAAAACAGGCTTTAAATCTGTCGTTTCAAACAATATGAAAAACACTATTACGTGCCTAATACGCAAACTATTAAATCGAAAGTTTTGCTAGATAAGTTTAGGCCTGATGTTGGTATGCTGGTTGGAGCAAGATGCACAACAGGTGCTAACAGAGAGGCGTAGACTGCCTTAAGATTTCGCATTTAAACTTGCGGCGGTAAATACACCCTATTGACACTTAATTATTAGGCGAAGCTTATCGCGAAGTAATTGGTCGCCCCAAAAAATGCTGACGCCGCATTTAAAGCAAGCATTATAAATGTGTCGCCGATATTCTGCCTTGAACATCCCTACTCGAAATGCTTCCCTCCGTTAATTGTACGGTGGGTGAAACTTTATTCACGGCCTTACCTCTTTGTGTATTACCGCGACAATACGATGAAATACGATTTGGAGAATATTGGAAACATCGTATTTGGAGAATATTTGCTATTTGCACCTGTTCTGTATGTTACTCCAATCCAACATATCTACACACAATTATAAGTTGTGTATAATAATATAATAACTTATGGCTTTGAAGCGAAGGGGGTTCAAATATGGCGTAGATTTTGGCAAATGATCGAAACATACATTTGATCAATAAAAATTTACGTAGATAATGCTTACGGCCATGTTATTACATTTTGGTCAGCTAGCATGTTTAAAAAGTCAATATTTTCATTCTCTCTAAATGATTTAACGTCTATGGTTTGCTATACTTTTTCCAACTTTTACTGTGTAAATTTTTACCATGCCTTGTTCTGAGCAATCACTGTTGAAACAGAGTTTAAATCTGTAGTTTTGAGCAATATGCAAACACGTTTATGTGCCTAATAAGCCACGTTTTATATTGAAAGTTTTGCCAATTTAAATCCAATAAACGCAAGATTTATTTATTTATGACGCCATGTTATGACGTAGCTTTGTAACGTCGTCGTTAAGAATGCGTTAAACTTAAGCTTTTTGTTGTTGCGCCCCTTGTATAATTATATTTGCTTAGAGTGTTGATATGTTTGAATGGTGCAACAATTACAACATGTGCTAACAGAGATTTGTACACTGCCTGTAGGATTCGCATTTAAATTTGCGGTGGTAAAATATTTTGTGTTGTAAGAGCAATAGGTTTTTTTACTTAGAGAGGCCTCTTTATGAAAGGCAAGTCGCGTGTGCATAGTTTTACTAGGCAAGCCACTTCCAACACAAATGTTGCACGCGCGGGACAATAGGGCGCAGCAGGGATGCCAGCAGCCGCCTCGTCGCGACGCGAGCTGGACAAAGCAAGCGAATATGAACGAATTCTGTATGAAAGTTTTTCTGCTGCTAGATGGCTGTCGTTAGCTACAAAGTGCTAAAACGCAATATTTCAGGTTTTTACCCCCCAAGCAAAGGCCCCTGGGAGTGCAGCCTCATAAACTTTTACAAAGCACCTACATACCACTCTACGCCATGTCTGAAAATTTGAAGGTTCTACGATGTCTACTTTTTCTATAAAGCTTCGGACAAAACTCGGTCTGAAACAAACCATAGGAAACCATAGGAAACCATAGGAAACCAAAAAAGAATAACGGCAAAAACAAGATATGTCCCGAAAATAAATTTTCGGCCCATATAATAACGGCAAAAACAAGATATGTCCCGAAAATAAATTTTCGGCCCATATAATTACTGTGTTTTTTTAGCAAAGCTATTTTATTAAAAAAATTCGAGGTATTTGGGTCGCGAGACCTCGGTACTAGCAATTTTGGGTCGCACCAAAAAGTATTTGCGAAAAGTATTACCCCTGTATTAGGCACATATTGTCCTCAAACCAAATAAAAAAAACAATTTATTTTCCCTTAATAAAAAACCTACAATCAATTAAAAAACTATATGTTTGATGCCCCTGTAACAATTAACAGTCTCCATTCGGGAGTAAATATTTCATTAACAAAAACAGTATTTTTAATTTTTTGTTTTCAAACCTTCTTCAAAAAAATGCACCCCTAACCCTTGGGCCCAAACCACAAAATTCTACAAGCTTTTTGATCATTTTTTTAAATTTCGACTTAAGAACAACCAATAGTTTTTCTTATCAATCAACATTTTGTAGTAATTTTCCATAAAACCACCCGATTGTTGGGTTGTTAACAAATGACAAGGGGTTCGTAGTATCATTTTTATGGTTTACTAGCGGTTTAATTACATCAATAGCTTATTGGCGAACACTACAAAAGGGAGGTATATTGCTAAATATTACTGCCGCTAGGTAGGCGTAGAGAGCTTGAAATAACTTAACGTCACACTTATTTATAGCGAAAAATAAAACCCGCTCATAATTTTGAACGTAAAAACCCAATTAACATAATAAACATAAATTTTAAAGATGAAAGCTGAATATGTTAAGTTTTAAACTTTAACTTTATGAGTACCAGATTATAGACCCTCAAAACTATTTGAGGCGCAATTAACAAAATCCGTTTTTCAAATACGAACAATGAACAGGATATAAACAAAAAACATTGTCGCACTTCACTTAACTTAAGCTGCTTTTTTGCGCACTGTTATGCGTGACAGCAGCAAGGAACTTAAAAAGTTCAAACGTTATGACGTTTCCGGCCTTTTTATGCCCCTAAAACCATCATGTTGTTTATCAGAGGTTATGTAAAAAATATGGCAACCCTAGTAAATAGTATTCCACGACAGATTTTGTTTTGTTTACTTGTGAATATAAAATCATTATGTCATCTTCGTTGTATAAATAGATGGCTGCTTTTACCAATATAGTCAAAAAAAATTACATTTTATTCTTAAAACTGTGAGATTTTTGTCTAGAATTCATTAGACTGTTTCTTACCGTATTCCGTATTTGTTTATTAAGATACAAATTTAGAATGCGTGCACAATTTTAAGATGACGTTACACATTTCGATGAACTGGTTATACTGCGAAATATAAATGCTTATGGTAACATACTAAACAGTTTCCATAAATGCATATGACATCCTATGGCCAGGGAGACTTTTAGGTTTTGTCTGTATTTGTTTGGCATACTGGCTTCTGGCGTTTTAAAGCAAAATACAACGCTTTGACGTAATCTGTTTCGCTGCAATCAAGGTGCCCCTTTGTCATTTATTAGCGCGAAACAGCCTCCACAACTTTTTCCTTTCAACCTATTATGGCTATCGAAATTATAGTCCAAACAGGTGTTACAAATATTAAAGTACAGTGAGATCCCGGCCCTTTTACATCTCAGTACTGGAATTTGGCTGGATTCAATTATAATCCTGCGCATGACTAGACTTCAGCTAGGTGTTCCACCAGAGCCTCTATTAACTCTTCTTTCTGGCGACAAGTTTTTACAACTATACTTCGTGTTTTTTACAACTAAGATTTGAATACAGAGGCTCTAACCATATAACAGCTAAACCAGAAGCAAAAGGTCTGGCTATTATTCCTTATATTCCAGATCTGGGCGAAATGTATTTTGAAAAGCCAAGATATTTTCAACTATAATGGATCTTGCCCAATATTCGACTTTTAACATAACTTATGCCAGCCTTTGCGCTTTAAATGATTATCCTGGTAATGGAGATTGTAATGTTTCTTTGAAGTGCGTGTTTTGGCTAAAAGTGAAAATATTTTGCTCTGTGCATTAATAAAACATTTAGTGCATGTTCCACTTAATAAATTGCGGCAAACTCGTTTAGTTCTTTTAAAACAGGAAACGAAATTTCCAAAAACCACAAAGATTGTGGCGTTATATTCAAAGACTGATTTCGTTTTATAATTGCCCATTATATTCTACCATTGCAAGCGAAAAATTTTGCAGTTTCTGTGTAATTAATTTTTCCAGTTAAAATTCAAAATTGTAATTCTTCCTAATCCTTGCGAATAATTATATTTTTATGGTAGTGAAGCAATAAATAAACGTTGTTGGGTAATCGCAAGCGCGTAAAAGGTTCCGGTTCTGATTAATCGTAGCCTAATTCGGTTCGATTATTATGTTTCGCTATTCATTACGTATTTTCGTTCCCATGAGGTGCATTGGAGGTCACTAGAACCACATCACTGCAGTTTGTACGCGACAATAAACAGAAATCATTTTGCGTTACGCGGTGTCTGTTTAGGGCGGCCAGGCATCAGTTTCAAGATAATGCAGCCAACCTAAAATTATTTCATTCCGCAACAGAGCAGTAGAAATTACTCACCCGACTGCAGCTGCGATCTACACGTCATACGCTTGTGCGCCCAACTGTGACATAGTGGATGAACGACGCTGACAGATTGTATTTTTATTTCAAAAATAAATTTTCCTAAATTTGCAAGACTGTAATTGACATATTATGCTGATATTACATTTGAAAAAATGATTTTACATTTAAAAATAATTTTCCACTCATTGCCTTAATTAAACGGACAATTTTCGTAATTGCAGATAACAGCCGATGGCAGGAAAGATGTTTAGGTTTCGGCTGTAAGTATTGCCATACTTGTGTCTGGCGTTTCAAAGCAGAATGTACTCCCTTAGCAGAATCTGTTTTCCTTTATCGCGTATTAACGCGGGACAGTCTGTGCAACGGGTGTCGTTTTAACCAGATCCTTTTTAGTAAATATTGCCACCGCTAGAGAAGTACAGAGCCAAAATCAATTTTACGATGACGTAATAATTTGTTTGCAATTTGTACCCTCAGCATAAGGCCCCTGGGTAAATAGACTTCTAAACCCTTAAAGGCTCATCTACATATACGCCTCCATTTTGTATGGACATTTGAAGTCTCTCCCATTATAGTTTTTCTGTAAAACTCTGGACAAAAACGGTCTGAAACAAACCAAAAAACCAAAAACCATAAAACAAATCGAGCAAAAACAAGATATGTCCCAAAAATAAATTTATAAAGAATTGCTTCATGAAAACAATTTATTTTAACCAAAGTCATTGGTCCAAATGACTTAGGTCAAGTCAAGTCATTTTGCCCAAAAGACGGGAAAAAATTGAAGACGACCTGATTCGCTGATAAAACGTACTACAGCATAATAGATGCTTTATGATGTCACAAGAGACATGTAAAACACGCTATATGATCGAATAGTAAAGCATAACTGACAAGACAATAACGACAACATATAATGTTTGAATACAGACTAAATCACTGGTTTAGACCAACTTGGAATATAAATAATAAGGACAAACAAAACGTATTCTACAGCAAAATACATTCGCTAGATTTAAACTGAGTTTTTAGCAAATCGTAAATATTTATGCTGCCATAGTTGAAAGTACGAAACCCAATTAACATAAATTAAATCAGCATACAGGCGAGTTATGGCTGACAAATACGAAGTTTGTCTTCCACAGAACACTTCCTCATTGCCTTCTCTAAAGGAGAATATCCTATGGTCGAGCGAGCGCCAAACATTTTAGTCAAGCGAAACATCGGCTTCTTTTTTGCCACAGTGAGGTCACGTTCGGCTGTGCTTGACTGCTACACAAGAACTCCACTGAATTACACCAGCAGGCGAACTGGTTGGCTTGTTAATAAAAAGTCTCAAAGTTGAATTGAATCCTACAGGAATCTGTATATCAATGAAACGTTTTGAACTTTTAAATAAATGAAATTCGCAAAACTGCTAACTGCCGGCGTTTCTCGGTGAGTTTCAATGAAATGAATAAATAAATTGTGAATAAAAAAATATTTATTATTAACATATTGTTATTTTTTTGTTTTGTTGGAAAGGCTTATTTAGCAGTGGTTCTCAAACTTTTTTGAGCGCGACCCAAATCTGAGTTTTATGAGCATCTCACGACCCAAGCCTCAAACATCAAAAAATGTACTTTTTCTGATAAGCATGAAATAGAAAAGACACAGACAACCAGATGTAGTAGCCTACACAGTTCTAGTAAACAATGATTGATTACAAGCAAATGATTGATTTATTTTAGTGTGATTGGTGAAACTGAATTTTTTCCTTTATAATATCAGCGTGGCTTGTTTGGTGACTAAAAGCTTACACCAGTATTAGCAGCTACTGTAGTTGGCTGCCATCAAAACCTTCATAAAACCACTTATGATGCAATAATCCAGGTTACAGATTTGAAGCCTCGTGAAAAGCTTATGATGCCATAATTCAGTGATGATTGAATTGAAAATATTTTAAAGATAAAATGAAAAAAGTTCGTTTGGGCAGGATTGAATCAGCATAGAGCGACCCCTTGACCCTGTGCGACCCATGTTTGGGTCGCGACCCATACTTTGAAAACCACTGCAGATGAGTTTGTAAAGTTACATCTGATGTCACTATACTTTCAGGGGTGGTCAACACGTGGCTCGCGAGCCGCATTCGGCTCTTCATCCAGTTATGTGCGGCTCTTAAGTTTATGTTGCACAATTTTTTTAAATGTTTGGATTTCGTTCGGTTAAGTTATGGAATTTTGTCGGTTACCACTCAGACTATTTGCCTAACGGTCATTATGTTTTTAGTAACACTTTTAAAACAAACAAACAAGTTTAACGCAAACAAGATGCCGAAATAACATTGATAAAACAATAATATCGAGAAATGTGTATTTTTTCATTCAATTCGTCGCGTTGTCTTCTAAACTGAGATCTTGTCTATTTAACGAAATTAAGACACTTTTTTTCGCGCTTTCTGCGGTCACATTTTGGGAGTAAGTAAGAAATGGGGTGAAATGTTATTCTTCTCGTTCCATGTGTGTAAGGTGTGGCTCTTAGCGGTTAACCAAGTAACAAATGCGGCTCTTGCTATCTGAGTGGTTTGCCACACCAGACCTAGAACTTCATAACTTAACCGGTTAAGAAACGGTGTAGGGCGTTTCAGCTCAGCAATGTACAAATGCGACTTGGTCCCGTCAGAACACTATGAGTGCTGCGCTGAAGAACGAGCCTATATCACGTCATTGGGGATTGCCTAATACTAAGAGCATCGCAACAATAAACTGGCTGGCCAACATCTGCCCCAAAATCTAGCTCTCGATATTGGAAAATAGTGATCACACAAAACCATATAACATAGATGTCAACAAGTTGTCAATCGAGCAAAGCTAAAAGATGCCTTTGTATCATTCAAGTTGCAAAAACTTTCATTTCCGATGGCGCAATGAGTCGCATGACGCCTTCGAAATAAAGCCTTTTCATCAAAGTAGGTTATAACACACTAGAAATGTCATTTAATTTGGTTTGCAGTTACGTTGTTGTAATAGGCAGCAAATGCAGTTTAGGTGAAATGGCCTCGTGCCCGCCCCTGGCTCCCACACGTTCGCTGCGCTCCAACGCGTCATAAGCTCTGTAACAAAACACTTCGAGTCACGCTAACACGGCAGTCAAAAACAACACAGATCCACATCGATTCGCAACCTTGGATTCCACGAAGCGGGCGTAAAACTAAACGCCATTTATCCAATGGCATCTTAAATTATTACAGTGTCAACATTTTTCCAATCGCGGCCCAAATTTAAACTGAAAAATGTCTCGGTGAGCTTTAATGCATTAAAGATTAAATGGAATTTTTTTGTGAAAACATATAGTTTTTAGGCTTTTTAAAATAAATCTGTCAATCAGAAGCGGATCTAGAATTGTATTACAAATGAAAATAGGTCCAATTAGATTTAACAAAATCGTTTTCCCAACGTTTCGTATGTTTGGTGTAAAATTTAATTCCACACGGCTTCGCTTTGATCGCAATGAAAAAGGTGTGAAACATACTTTGGGAATCGCAGCTTTGATCTCATTTGTGGTATGGTTTGAATGGGACCCTTAAACGTTCAATGTTATCACGTTAACAGCTTTATCTCACGCAGCAATATTTTACCAACACGAACTCAAAATGTTAACTGTTAGCTCTTTAGTTTCGCGTTTAGCAATCCGTACTTTGTTGAACAGTGGCCATAATGAGTCTGTCATTGCGTATTTCCGCAATAACGTGTTTGGCTCATGTTAAGGAAGGTGGGAGCCTATAGTTCCTTTGGCGTCTCGTTTAGTCATTGTGAAACTGACCAAATAGAACAACAGTTGCGGTAAACAGGTTAAACAGATAACGGTTGCGGTTATTTTTAGGGCTTATTTTCATTGGTGGTGCATTAATTGGGTGATTATTAATAGGTTAATTTACCAAGCTAATTCTTGAAATAATATATCTTACAGTTTGGTTTGTTTTTGTTTTGTGGTATAGATTAAGTTGTACTTTCCCTTAAGGACACGAAAAAGTCTTGCCTTCACCCACAGATGCAAAGGGGAAGTTGGCCAAGAGATACATTTTCTTTGATTGTTTTTTTTGTTAATATTAAGCAAAAATCACTTGTTTTAGTCCTATCAACCCCGCACCCTAACAAATCTCCTTTGATAGACAAATACACCCCCCGAAACTTTTCCCTGATGAGCTGAAAATGTCCCGCTTTTACTTACGACGTAGATGCAAAAGGGATAGTTTGCGTGACAACAGCAGCCAGCAGTTCCTTAAAAACTTAACAACGTTATAATATCTCTGAACTTTTTTGTGCCACTTAAAAAATAATTTTGATGCCTTTAATCATAATTTCTCACAGAAACTGTAAGATTAGTCAAAAATTCATTAGACTGTTCCTTACTGTATTCCGTGTTTGTTTATTCAGACATAAATTAGATCGCTCACACAATTTTAAGGTAGCGTTGTACATTTCGAAGAACTCGTTATACTGCGAAATCTAAACGCTCATGGAAACACATATTAAACAAACTACATATAGTTGCATATAACACCCGATGTACAGAGCGACGTTTAGGTTTTGTGTGTATTAATTGTTGGCATACTGGCTTCTTAAGTTTTAAAGCTTTGGCGTAATCTGTTTCGCTGCTATATCGCAGTGCCTCTTTGTCAGGTATTAGCGCATGACAGCCTCCGCAACGTTTTCCTTTTGACCTATAATGGCTATCGAATAGTCACAAAAGCTGTACACAATGTTCTAAACTTGTAGCCTACTACTACACACTTACAATTGATCTTGTCCAATTTTGGGCTTTAAACGTAAATTTTGCTAAGCTTTTACGTTATAATAATCCTGGTACTAGAGAAGAATTCATTGAAAATCGTTTTTTAAACATTTAAACCAAAATAGACAAATTTTTTACAAAGAGCTGCATGAGATACAAAGTTTACTTTTGTAAATCTGATAGAATTGCACAACGATTCCATTAAAACGAGCTAAATCACGCTAGGGCCACAACGTTATACAATGTTAGCTTTTGGTGTAGAATCCGTAACATACCGTAGCCACTACATACCGCAGTACGTGTTTTTAGAGTAACATGATACATTTCAAAGAATTGATTATATTGTGGTTTGCATAATGCATTAATGAATAAAAATACACAAATCTAAAGGCTTATAAAAACATAATGGACAGTTTTCGTAATTGCAGATAACAGCCGATGGCAGGGAAGATGTTTAGGTGTCGGCTGTAAGTATTGACATATTTGTGTCTGGCGTTTCAAAGCAGAATGTACTCCCTTGGCGGATTCTGTTTCGCTGCTTTAACAGTGCCCCTTTGTCGCGTAACGCGAGGCAGTCTGCCGGTTTCGTTTTAACCATATCCTTTTTGGGAAATATTGCTACCGCTAGGTTGGAGTACAGAGCTAAAACCAATTTTGCGATGACGTCATATTTTGTTTGCAATTTGTACCCTCAGCATAAGGCCCCTGGGTAAATAGACTTCTAAACCCTTAAAGCAGCGTTTCTCAACCGGTGCGCCGCGGCGCACTGGTGCGCCATGGAAGGTGGCCAGGTGCGCCGCGAGACAATGGGGAAAAAATGTTACAAAAATTCTATATTATTTGTAGAATTTGCGAATAATTTTAGAATAAACTCTAGTCACTATTTTCTGTGAATAAACACTGAGCAATATGACTGGATTCGTAGCCCTTATTGAAAATAAGACCTAAATTCGCCCGAATAAGGCCTAAATGGCAAAAATAAGGCCTAACCCCAACCCCACCCATAACTTCAACACGAACAGTAACCCAAATTCTAATTCTACCCATTACTCGCGCCTAACCCTAAACAGAGGCAAACAATCCTGTGCCAAAACACTATGGCACCCAAACGTCGACACCAAAACGGCCGATGCCAAGAATACGTCCTTTTATCGTCGCATACCCTGTCTTTTTTGCAGTTTTGGGCGTTATTTTGTCCATTTAGGTTTTTTTCCGTTACATTTTTGATTTATTCCGAGTTAGATGTTGTTGGTCTTGGGCCTTATTCTGTGTTTCCGTCGAACTTTAACTAACATGCCGTGTGTTTTCATAATTTACAACATGAAAGGCCTATTTCATTTATTTTCTTTCTTTTTAGGCATGTCTTATTGAGCACATCGTATTTTATAGCAGGTATGTGGAGTCGGGAGTCATATTTGAGGAAATCGGACTGATGGAGTCCCGAGTCCGACGTGCGCAGTACCAATTTTAAAACTAATAATGCCGCCAAATGCAAATTGAAAAGGCGAAATACAATGGTGGATATTTTCCAGCAATGTATTGTAGTTGGATGAGATATATGACACCCCTGTGAGGGGATTGTTGAAAATCCACCTTAATTTAGTTACGTAAATGGGAAAATTAAATGCTGTAGGGTGGCAGAAGCACTCGGAATTTGACGAAATCACACATTTGACCGGAGTCGGACTCGGGAGTTGGAGTCGGGTTATTCTAACCAATTCCGCAAGCTGCTTAATAGATAATTGGATTGGGAGCCTGATGTAATAAAAACTGCCAGCAAAAAACAAAGTATCCAAACAAAGTTTGCAGTCGACTCGCTCGTCAGGTGCGCCGCGTTTTGAAAGGTTTACAAGTGCGCCCTGGGGTGAAAAAGGTTGAGAAACACTGCCTTAAAGGCTCATCTACATATACGCCTCCATCTTGTATGGACATTTGAAGTCTCTCCAAATTATAGCTTTCCTGTAAAACTCTGGACAAAAACGGTCTGAAACAAACCAAAAAAAACATAAAAGAATTCGAGCAAAAACAAGATATGTCCCGAAAATAAATTTTCGGCCCATATAACTAGACACCCTGAGTAGGCAAACTATCAACTTAAATAACTTGACACTAGAACTGTTTTTGAACTTGAACTAGTGAGAGTATTTGGTTTGGTGCACCGCCTATCGATGCAGAAAAAAACAAGACATGCTGAGTAGGTAAAAGTTGAGGCTGAAGCTGATACCTCACAGCGATAAATCGACTGTATATAAAACATAAACAAATAACTATTTACTACGAATCCGTAATGACACTACGATTAAAAGTCCATTAGTCGCTTCCCGCCAGCGAGGCTCGTTACAACTTGATTACTTTGGCGATGGTATTAACTGCCGTATCGAAGACAAACAAAAATGCTAGCAAACCGTTTCGCGCAGCAACTGACTGAGTTTCAATTAAATACTCAAAAGCCATTGAAAGGATAAAAACAAAATGACTAAAAGTAGTAAAACTACATTCATGTATGCAACAAACATAATAACTAAATCGTTTGCGACGTAACAGTGCTTGACAAATGGAGGTGTGACATGCTTGTAATCGACAGTTGTGTACTGCTCATAAATGCTACAAAACAAATAATTAAGAGTAAAATATTCATAATTTCTTGCAGAGAAATAGCCCCTGTGTTCCCCTGGCTACGCCTATGACCGCAGACGAAATAACACTCGCAAAAAAACATTTGCACACCGTCTGCGAATTTCCTTTTTACCAAATTGTTTTATACAAATAGTTTAATTTGCCTTTCTATTTCTTAGGGTTTACACAGTTATTGTATGAAACTCAAAACGTTCGAACTTAAAGTTTGCAAATAACGGCAATTGCTGTTCAAAGGTAGAAAACCTTTCGTACGAATTAAATTTAAGAACAGAACTTGCTTCTGTTTAGACAAACTTCTAATATAAATAATAAAACGTATTTTACAACAAACTACATTCTCTATAATTGAACCGAGTTTACAGCAAATCGTAAATATTTATCGTGCCATAGCTGAAAGTAGGAAACTCAATCAAAGTAAATTGAACCAGCATACAGACGAGTTAGGGCTGACAAATATAAAGTTTCTCTGCCACAGAACAGTTCCTCACTTCATTCTCTACATATTATCTTATGACAAGCCCAGACGAAAAATCGGGTTCCTCTTTTCCACAGTAAAATTCCGTTCTGTGCTTGACTGCTACACAATAATGTAGCCAACTATAGCTCACCTCAATAACGCCTGGCTGGTTTAAGGTAGGCCTAGGACATAAACCTCAAGCCATTCAACCATAGCGTTAACTGAACAAGTCAGGTTGTGCTTGACTGCCGTAAATCCCATAAAATCCCAGCATTCCACCAAACAGACTAACTCGTTAAATTTTTAATCAAAAAGCCCAAATGTTGAAAAAGAGAACAGAAATACTCTGCTAAAGTGACTTGTATTGCAACTATTAAATCACAAAAGGAAATATATAGGCATTTCAAGATGAAACAACATTAACTGTTAAATAAATGCAATTCGCAAAACTGCTAACTGCTGACGTTTCTCTATGAATTTTTGTTTGTGGAAAATGTTTATATATAGATGACGTCACAAGGTTACACTTTAACGTGACGTAATAAAAAGTAATTTAAGAACACCACACAGTTCGTTTATTTGGTTAAATGTAAGGCTGGAGAAGTGTTACTTTGAATACAAAGCTACAAAGATGTCAATATGTTAGCGCAAGCAATAAACGCCTTTGTATTATTTAAGTCGCCAAACGCTTAGCACAAAGCTCTGCCGAGTCCAGAGTCAGACATGCGCATGTGGAGTACCGAATTTTAAAACTGATATGGCCGCCAAATGGAAATTGTAAAGGCGGAATATTATATGGCGGAATATTTTCTAACCATGTATTGTGAGTGAATGAATTATAGAACATCCCTGGCACTGTAAGTGAATTGCTGAATATCCACGTTATTTTAGTTATGTAAACTGGTGAAATACAGGCTGTAGAGTCCAGGCCGGACTCGGGACTCGACGAAATCGCACATTTGACCGGAGTCGGACTTGGGACTCGAGTTTATTTTTTTTGGCCGGAGTCGGACTCGGGTTATTTTTAACCGACTCCGCAGCCCTGGTTGATATCTTCCAACCGTTTGCCTACGCAAAAGTTAGTGAAACGAAGAGTGAGTAAAAATTTGTTGTGAGGCAGAGATGAGAAACGAACTGTCCATTGATAGGGACGATGAAGGTCGGCCGGGACATGTGGGCCAACACTATGGCATTGTTCATCATGATGTTGAAAATGAATAAAGAGTCATTCGAAACATCCAAAATGCAACCTACTTCTGTATGGGCTTTGATATTTTTATAATATGTTACTACAACCTCCAACCGTTAGGCTCTAAAATGTAGACAATCTTTCTCACGACCGTGCTTCAGGTCTTATTATTATAAAAGTAGATAACTAAAATGTTCAAAATGTTACATTCAAATTTACAGGATGCTAGCCCGCACTTCTGGGTATTGAGACTAGTTTTTTAGCTCATCCCATTAAAAAATAATAGATCTGCGGTTTCCTAAATTCAATTTAGCAAAAATGTAAATCTGTAAGCACACAAAAACACCTTTTTAAGTGTTATACCGTTTTTACAAGAAAATCAAATATAAAACGCCAAACTTTCGCACAACCGTGCTTAGGTCTTTTCGTTCGTACTTTGTAGGGACACCAATGGTCCAAAGCCCATATTAAAGTAGTTAACTGAAACCTTCAAAATGTTTATAGGATGCTACCTACTTCTGGACTCTGAGACTCATTTTTTTAGCTTATCTACCCTGTAATTAAAATTAATAAATCTTTGGCACCCTAAAGTTTATTTTAGCAAACATTGAAATCTATAAGCACACACAAAAGCATCATCTAATCGTTATTGCGTTTTTAAAATAAAACAAAAATAAAATGCAAATCATAAACCAATATATTTTTGGGCACAATGGTAGGAGGTTGTAGTAAGACTTAGTAAGAATATTAAAGCCCGATGCAGAAAACGTGATGTTGAAAATGAATAAATAATTATTTGAAACGTTCAAACTGCTATACTTCTGTATGGGATTTGATATTCTTACTACGTAAAAAACAATATCTTCCTAAAGCTTTTGTTGAAGGATTTGCTTAAAATTCCGCGAGTTGCGAAATAGCTATCCTTGTATATACAGAGTTATTCCATAACATTAAAATCTTCAGTTGAGCGCTTATGAATCCTCGCGCACTTTCAAGTAGTTTGTCAGTACGGAAAGCACCCTCTTGAGATGCTAGTTTCGTATTACACCACAAAATCACAAGTCCAAAGATTATGCCTTGGAAGGAATATTTTCACTCGCACAAAAATAGCAATATGGGCTTGCATCTCTAGTTTAGGAAAAGCTCTGTAGTTTTTGGCCAAAAAGTACAAATCTTGGCCTATTTTAGACTGCCCTTCTCTCAAGTCCCTATACCGGGTTTGTCGATGGTACGTGTTTCAGATATTTTTCTGCAGTAATAAACGCTGCTAAAAAATCCTTTATTTGTAAAGAAGTATTTAAAAGCGGATCCCGTTTTTCAAAATCGTTTAATGCCAAATGCAAATAACACGTATTTTAGAGCCGTTCATTTAAAAAAAAAACTAACCCCGCAATTGTTTTATCTAAGTACGAACTGCTAAATATCTGTTTGTAGTTACACAACTAGGCTTTGTTTTGAAAAGCCGCTGGAACAAACCGGACAAACCGTTTCGGTGTCTTGAACACCGTAAAGCCTTTAAACACATTATTCAGAAGCTGGCATAAATACATATGTTTTTTATCATATTTTTTAATCAACGAATTTTAAACTTGCATTTAATCTCCTATAAGATCGTCATTTAGAACAGAAACTACAAAACGTAAAAAAACATGTTTTTTAAAAGGCAGCCCTACATTCCAACCTGTTGGAGCGATGAAATATTTTGACTGGTGATCAATGATCCCGAAGTATTAACTCCTTCCAGACGAAGGTCGTAGCTTGTGTTGCTCGACAATCCAGAAATCTAAAACAGCCAGGTAAAAAGGTGTTTAGAAGTTTTTATTCCTATACAACTCTTTACCCTTTGTCAGGGTACGAGACTAATTTTCAATGCACTGTTTTGTTTTAACCTTAGCATGGGACGCACAAAAATTTAAAAATAAAATGATTACTATTGGAGCATAAGGTTGGGGGTTACAGTAAGACGAAGTAAGAAAAACAAAGATATTCAAGTATAGGTGTCATTTTGAACGACTGTGTTGAAAATGAATAAAGAGATATTTTAAACGTTCAAAATTATATCGACTTCTGTATGGGCTTTGATGTGATTACTGTTAAAGTCAAATTGTTTTTCAACTAATTTCACTACTGTCTCTAAAACATTCTGATGTTTGAGAAAAACGGTACAATTACTTTGTTTTGGCGAGTAAGAAAAATATCAAACTCTAAAAACTCTTGTGGAGTGTTGTCGTATGCATCATATTATACGCTAGAAATATCAATATTGATTTTGGCTTCGCACAAAAGTCGCTCTTTACCTGTACTGACGATTCCCCAGCTGCCACGTTTGTTGTTGTGAGGTCTGCAAGATTGCTTCTGTGTTGAGGCCCATATTTGACCTTGACCTCTGTGACCCCGCTGTTGTTGAAGGTCACATTGAAACTCGTGGATGTGACCCCGATAATTGAGGATTCAAAAGCTGTGGAATAATGCTGGTTTAGAGGTTCACTAGAATTTAAAGTAACGAATGCGCTTTTATCGGAAAAGTCGGATTATGTGTGAATAGATGTTTAGTGCTACAAACCAGCCCATGGTAAATTGGTTCTTTTTTATGGAAAGCATTGGCTGCTTATGTGACGCTTAACACACAGTCGTACTTTAAAACTTTTGGTAACATTAAATGTGATATAATATCAAACAATAGTGGGTTAACTAAACTTCTTACGGGAGTAACTAGACGCTAAAGCAAGTTTGGCTTAATAACACAAACAAATAGCCGCTGAACGTTTTATTTTTATCTTTTTTGCTTGTTTCAGCAGTTATGACGTCATATCAGATCGGATCCGATAGTTTTTATCCCAAATATCGGATATCGAAATAAAAGTTTTGGAAATCTCTAATGTATAGGGACTTGTCAATGTTATTGTCGGAAAAGTTGTAAATGTAATGTTGGAATCGCGTGACAAAACTCCTGGTACGATATTCCCAGGAAAAGTCCTTCTTCAAATTCGCCTTATTCCGACAATTTCGTTTTCGCAACTTGGAAATTCGCATGAGCGAAAGACAAAAAGTACGGAAATATGAAATGGGGCGAAATTGAGTTCTTGACTTTCAATACTTCCAAACACTTGTAGTGATACTAAGAATTTTGCGGCTCCTTGCGTTTCTAAACGGAGTTTATAAAACTAACGAGTGCGGTGGAAGATGGTTGTTATGAAAGTCAAGACTAAAACCAACTCTTTACCACAGGTGTTGTAATGTTATTACAGTGCGGTTGAAAAATAGGCTCTTTTGTGTCGAACATTTCGAATAAACTGGAAAGGAAATATACTTATTATTACTCAATGTAATAAGCCTTCTATCCTGGATCTAGAATTCCAATATTCTATTATAATATGTTTCTTTTATGTTTAGCAGTCAATTGAATTTTATCTAAAATTATCATAAAAAAATAAACTAAGGCTTCTAGTTTGTAAAGTAATTAATCTGTGTTAACATTTTCATTTACACATCGTCGTAAGGCTTATATTGTGACTTTAGGCCTAAATATATTTTTTTGTTACTATACAGTATGTTCCTCTATGTTTTTATCATAAAATTAAAAAAGGTTTAAGTTTCAAAAACGAATATTTTAGACTGTGTTTCACATTTGTAATAAAGAACAACAACTGTCCAATGTTGTGATTGAAACGAACAAATGCATTGTCTGTCAACAATCGCAACATTCTAGAACCCCGGGTCAGTTCTTAGTACGTCACGCCTCAATGCGCGCGCACGAATTTCTTCGATGACTGTTTTCGCAAAACCAAAAACATCTGGAGCGTAAAAAGTGCTTACACGGCCTTATTCAACGTTGTATTTGAAACACAAGCTTGCTTTAAATGTAGCGCATCGTACCTCGAAATTTGCAAGGGTCCTTTGAAATCGTTTTTCCCAAATTAACGGTCACGAAGGGTTAAAAAATGACAAAAAATGGGACAATTCAAATCTCCTAAAATTGGACTGCAAAGGTCTTAAAAACCCAAGCTTACTTCAAATGTGGAGAATTGTGTTTTAAAATTTTGCAAC
The DNA here is from genome assembly GCF_963924565.1 of Ascidiella aspersa. Taxonomy (NCBI): domain Eukaryota; kingdom Metazoa; phylum Chordata; class Ascidiacea; order Phlebobranchia; family Ascidiidae; genus Ascidiella; species Ascidiella aspersa. The sequence goes on along the minus strand of NC_139448.1, from coordinate 518,173 downwards.
AGTCCTTTAAAACAGTGAAAAAGTTTGGGCGGCCACAAAAGTGGAGGCAAAATCCCGCTTTTTTAGAAAGGTAGAGAATATCATTCACAGAACTCTGATTCTAACAAGGCGCCCATACAATAGAAAAGAATGTAGCGAGTTTCAAGCTTTGGTTTATTCTTACAGCACACGACAACATCCTCAGTTGCTTACCGAACAATATTGGAGTATGGAGTATAATTAAATCATTTTAAACTGTTTCCCAACAATTAACTAAATTCACTAAACACTAACCCACTACATATTATAGTTGTTTGAAGCACGCTACTCCAAAAAATAAGCACGCTACTAAAGATCAGGGACAGATCCAGGACTCGGGGGTGAAATCCAAGGTTTTAGAAATAACGTTATAAAATAAAATAAAAACTTGAAAAACAGCTATTTTGTAAGCGCAAAACGTAGCTAAATTAGGTTGAAATTGGCAAGTTAACCACCCTTATTTAATGCAAGCTTTGTCAATTTTTTCGCGTCAGAGCGCACCAGTTATTCACCTTTTAAGCCGTGGTGCATGGCAGCATGAAACGCCTAATTCTGACCCTGCCTGGTAGTTAAGTTTGGTTCACTTGATGGACTTGTAGTAAAATTATTCATTTTGGCTTGTAGTAAAATTATTCATTGAATGATTTACTCTAAGACAGTGGTTCTCAAACTGGGGTCCGGTAAATATAAATAAAAAATTGATAAAGAGCACATTTAGAAACTAAAATAAGACAGCTAAGCACACAACTCTAAAATAAGCACGTTTCTTAGAAATAAGCACATTTGCGTTTTTAAGACACTGCGCCCAAAAATAAGCACAAATCTTAGAAATAAGCACGGTATGGTATAACCCTGCTTATAGCGGCCTAAGTAGCCACAGACAATCGAATGCTGACCGCCGAGATAATCGCGGAACAGCACATTTAGCATTTACACTTTGGTGCGAGTAAACAATAAATCTGGGGCATAAGCCGTTACAGCGTAAATTGCACAATAAACACAAAATCTCTTAGTCGGTAAATAGCCGTGCGCTACACATATTCAGCCCACTTTTTGAAAGGGTCATGGAAATCGACCAACCGCTTAATAATAAAACGTCTACGGAATAAAACTTGTGAGTTACAACCGAAAAATCAACTGCGCTTTCGTATGTAGGCCTACACTAAATATGCTTGATGTGCGTATAATGAGCAATTTATGTTGTGGCCCAACATGCTACCAATTTTGGTCCACATGGGACTAGACCAGGGCTACTCATCTATTTTTAGCAAAGGTCCAGTTCCAAAAGTTTAAAATTTGCTCAGGTCCGTTATAAGCAGGGTTATCCCATACCGTGCTTATTTCTAAGATTTGTGCTTATTTTTGGGCGCAGTGTCTTAAAATATAGAATTAGATTGATTAGATTTACTTGTTAAGGGGACCTCTTCTCAGTTAACGTGTTGTGCGGTTGACAGCGCTGTGTTGTTAACAGTGTTGATTGTCCGCCTACTATAGTTTCAACTGGGTGCTCGCTTATCAGATAATACAATTAATAATCTCCAGAAGTATTGTGGTTGGCTAACGAGTCATACGCACGCAACTTTAAAGCGAGAGTCAGAAGCTCAACTAAATTAATCTCGTGCCCCACATATGCCTGTTAATGTTGAAATGCCTGCATAATCTAGGTAAATGGTTTAAAGAAACATAAAAATGCTTTGAATGGAGCCTAGACATGTTGAATCTGCATGTGAATTGGCAACAGCTGTAAAAGGTTGAAACAGGTTTTTTAAAATGGAAGATCACTATGTTAAAAGGGCCATATAAATTGGCCGGGCTTTCCAAAGTAATGTTGTTTTTAAATTGAAACGGAGTTGGACAATTGCTGGGATATCCCTTATTCCATTTGTGAAATATTTCGCTGTATTGTTTGTATAATTTGACGATGGTTCAGTTTGGTGGGTTCTTACTTTGTATAAATTTGTGTTTTCTTTCGTTGTGTTTATGTCACTGGTTATTTACCTTATTTAAAAATGGCCCATAAAAATACTTTGGGTTTGCGTGGCCCAGAACAAACATGATGTTTTTATTGATGACGTCATAATTGGAACAAGGAGGCTTAGAAACCTTTAGTTCGAACACGCAACGATGAAACTATTTTTTTTAATTAATTATAAACCTAAGATACTCGATATAGGCTAGGTCTTAATGGAAGCCTAAAACTCGCCCGTGTATCCCAAGGGTCCATGGGCTCCAGTTGGAAAACCCCTGATTTGGGGGTGCATGTCCAAAACGTTCTTTATTCTCTGATATATGTATGATTTTCGGCGAAATGCTTACTGGCCACATATTCAGACAAGAAACCAACCAAGGCTTGTATGAGGAAATATTTTGTAGGTAATGCACCAAACCAATATTTTGGTAATTCTGTGTCTACCACTCATGGTCGACCAAAGCTTTGCGAAACAAGATTCTATTATTTGTTTTATGTTACACAATCCACTTTACTTGTTAATTAAATCTACGGAAGAATAACGCTAAAATTCCTACAATTGCTTGAAAAAGAATAAATCTAAATTTGCCGATTTTGCAAAGTTTATTCTGGTATAGGGACTTGTGTGGCAAACAGACTAACGGCCTTTTATTTCAGCTAAATGAATAGATTCGACCACCTTTAGTTTATTTTGCCTTGTCGAAATCAGATCTGGGTGAATGAGGACGCCAATCAAACCGTTCGGTGAATGCTCAGTCGCCCCAAACCACTTTAAAGGGAAACTCTGCTAGAAATTGTGATGTGACATCAATTTTGCTACATCTAGTTGAAAACGGCAACCAAACCTAACCGACCATACAATGTGTTTAAATTTGGACTGAAATTCATAATATACAAGTGTTTTTTTGGGAACACACCATGAGACCTTCAAAGCAAGAATATCAAAGCGGAATATTGTATACTAGACGAAATACCCGGCGTTGCCCTGGTTAAATAGAATATTTATCAGTTATTCTTACTGGTTAAAAATGAATTACACCACAATAATCATCATAATGTACGAAGTCTACCTGAATTTTTTCTGATTAAACAAAATGAAACAATCCACCATACTGTGGCTCTTTATCACTATTGCACATTACGTTGTAACATGTTAAACTAATAGCCTCATGTTATAGCCTATAATTATGGAAGCTAAGTTAGGTAATAAGCATACAACCCGAAAGTAATGTTACGGATAGCGTAAGATCTTCGTAAGTGGCATAAATAATGCAAACATACTTTTTTAAATGTCATAACAAATTTGCTTATGCCTAAACGTTTCTACTGCGTGTCACTAAATAAAAAAATTTCAAATCATGTCATATCGTGTGTCCGAAATCGGTTAACTTATGCTTCCCCACAATCAGAGTAACACTCACAGCCTGTGGGAAAGCGACAATAATGTGAAAGCGGAATGGCGTGTTTAATTATGTGACTTATCTGTGTGGCTCTAAAGATCTAATTCTTTGTCTCCGTAATTTTCCAGTACTTTTTTCATTTGGTTAAAACAATCTAAAGATAAAAAATTAACGCATAACCTAAAAAGCAGTTTTGTTTCTGAAATAGGCCACTAAAGGAAAGTCGCGAACGCGCTGTGACCATTTAGTTACTAATTCACGTGCTACCAGCATTGTATGAGCTTGCTAAAGCCGCATGATATAGCTGATGATTTAAAAAAACATGGGATATTCAACATCAAACCAAATTGCAACGTTGTGTGCTTTTTAAAATGGAGCCGCTAAACACACAACCTTGGCTAACGATGTCTCGCATAATTTACGTAACGAAAACCCGTGAAATATATCGATCGAAAATTACTAACAAACGTAAGTCGTAGCAGCAATTGTTCAAATTTCGCGTAATTCAAGCAAATAAACTTTGGAGCATAATGGTTGGAGGTTGTAGTAAGACGTAATAAGAATATCAAAGCCCATACAGAAGTAGGTATTATTTTGTAAGTTGTCTGTGTAAGTGTCTAAATGCCTCATAAAAGAATGTTAAGGAAAACGCTGCAATTAACGCAATATTTTGCACACTTAGACTATCTTTTACGTGGTTAAACAAACTGCAAAAGCTGTCAAGCATAAAAGTATAAACTTTGCCACATGAAACTTTATTTTTACCAAGGCAATGCACTTTCGTCAGGTTATTGGCTTATAAATGTGTAAAAACGCTTTACCCTTTCCGTCAAGAGGTTTTGCGAGAAGTTACACGCCCGCCCTTTTGAGTTAACATGCAACCATTGTTGTGTGATGTTTTTGAATGGTACGACTAAATAATCGACTATAGCGCACAACACTTGGCTAAGCATGTCATAGATCTTTTAAGTAACGAAAACCCTTGACATTTGTCAATTGACAGTAACTCCCAAACGTAAAACTTTATGTTGCAGCAGCAATTTCTTAGACTTGCCTGATAGCGTCATATTTAAGCAAATACGTAATCCCGGTGCTAAACTGCGTCAAACGTGAGAAAAATCCTCATTGAAAAAACAAATGCTTACTGTTAACTGCTGCAATAAACGCAATATTTTGCGAACTCTGCTAAGTATCGCGTGGGTAAACACATTGTAAGAAGTCATTAGGCTTTGGCCTCAATCAACATCACAACATCGCTGGGAAGGCTTGTTGTACGATATACGTGTAGGTTTCCTGATGTTTATTCAAAGTATGTTTAATATACGACCCGTGTGGTGTGTGGCAGCAGTATTTGATGCCAACGAAAGAAAACCTCTCGTTTGAAAAGTAATCTGCTTAGTGTTCAAACTGCGACAACAAATGCGATGTTTTGCGAACTCTGTCTAAATTTTGCGTGGTTGAATATACTGCTAAAAGTTTTCAACTTAAGTCTTTACTTGGAACGTTGCACACGTTCGGTTACAATAAATTTCATAACATGTTGCGTATTTTTGCGTTTACGTGAGCATATTGTTTACACCAAAGCGCTGGTCGTCCCTTGACTTATAAGGATTGAAATTAAATTACTCTTTTCACGCGGTTTTTTATACACAGCAACAAAATATGTAGCGACAATTATCGATCCAGAATTGCTAAAAAACGCCATAAAAATGAAAGTTGCTACCCGTGACCGGTTTGCGACGGCGCTCGCTTGAGATGCGAGACTTTCTCTCATAGAAAGAAACTAATTTATTTCTGTCTGGGAGCAAACGACTTTATTTCTATTTTCCCACTTGCTCTGCGGCTTGCTTAAGAGGGAGCAGAATGAGCCCTAATCCTAAATGGCGAACATGCAGCTCACAAACATTCCATTTTATTATGTTTAGATTACCATAGTATTAAGACCAACGACATAATAAAGCCCGGAATACGCATTAACACCTACCACAAAATAAGATCGAAATCGTTTAAATACGACATAAACATGTCGAAATAATTACTAAATTCATCGGTATAAAGCCGACATTGACAAAAATAACGCCTCAAACTGTACAGGGAAAAGTGTTTTCTTAACTTCGTTAAAAAATAACATTTTTATGTCTATACAGAGCCGGTTATAACACATTTCAATAAAAAAGTCCTGACATGTGCAACAGCTTAGGCAGTGTTAAACGTTTTTTTACAGTTTGTTATTACTTTATTTTTGTTCGAATGTAGCTCTAACAACACTAATTTGGTCGTTTATTGTTAGGTAAACTAAACACAAAGGGTACTGAAGGTATTATGTTTAATAATCCCTGTAAAATAGTGAGGGGGGCGACTTGAGATCGAATTTTGTAAAAAAACATTCAATTTTTCTTTGGTTGCACACTTTTGTACAAAAGTGCCCAAAAATAAAAACACCCGACTTAAGCAATTAGAAACACGACAATACACCAAGCAATTATAACACAAAGTAAAAATGAAAACTCAAGATTCCCCTAATGTTATTAGCATAATCTGGCGTAGTAATATCAGCTACATGACGCGTGCCATAATTAGTACACAGGTAATGTGAACAGCAAGTAGATATTGCCCATAACTTACCGGAAACTTTGCAGACAAAGCAGATTGCAACGATTAATGAAGTTAAGAGCTGCGCATAAACCCGACTCATCGATGCCATTATGTTCAATGGCGGGCTAGTACATTTGTTAATACAAGATATACTAAGTGTCGACAATATCTAAAATATTAAAACAACCGTTGTATGAAGGTCGATTTCACGTTACTCAACTGCTTTATTCTGTTTCGTGCTGAAATTAAGGCAAATATCTTTATTCAACATGTAACTCTTTCACCAAAAAATGACTATTGACAAAATATAGCTTTTTGAGTGTCTGATTTTATTTACGCCGAAATCATGTGAAACTTGTTCACTCAATAAGTAGCTTTTCACCGACAAATGACTATTTACAAAATTAATGTAAAGCTTAAACTTATATCGAGTAGAAACGGAATGATTAGAATTAAATTTCCGTAACGTTTAGGCCTAATCTAAACCAGTGAAAACAGATTTTTTACTAAAACCCAAGCCCGCTTAAAGCTAGATTTAGCGCATAAACAGGCCTAACACGTTAAAGCTAAAATGCAGTGAAATCCACGAACCGTCATGCAGTTTAAAGCCACGGTTTCGCATCGTTTCTTGTAACCCTTTTCCACTATAGCTAGACTGAACGCATCATAACACATTTGTGCTTTTTCAGCAAAATCTCGTTCCGCTAAACTTAATTTTCCTCGCCAATGGATTCCCGCCGCTTCAACAACCACAAAGGACTTTATTTAACAGGACAATTTTGAATAAAATTTAACTTATTAACTGTGTAGAGAAACGATGCTTTTCTGTTTGTGCTTGCAATTTGTTGTATTCGTAGAAGGATTATTTTTTTATTTTTATTTTTCACTTTTTTCTTATTTATTTTTTTTTTATTTTATTTTATTTTTTTCTTATTATTTTTTTTTTAAGAAGGTTTATTGCTCATAGACGTAGCAGTCAAGTAGAATGAAAGAACGAATAACACGCACTGTTATATAGGGCACAGAATGCAATCACCATTCCAACGTAAGCCAATAATTACTGCGCCTTAGGGACGCTAGCGAAATAGCAACGCGAGAAACACGTGTTCAAGGCGTGTACAAGGCGTGCACAAGGCGTGCACAAGGCGTGCATGCTACATGGTAGTAGACTCATAGAGTGCGACAACGAAATACACGTACTAAAATGATACGGTGGTCGAACTCCATGACACAATTATAGCGTGTTCGACTGGTAAAGTGTTAAATATTTCACCTCGATACTCATTTCCTTTCCTGGCCGTTCTGGCAAATCTAGCCGACATTCGACTCAATTAATCTCCATCGCAGTCGCTCTTGTGCTATATAGTGTCACGCTGCTGTTGGATTAAACACTACAGTCAACAGATGCACTCCTTACTGGCAACACGTTTTTTTACTATTTTATTAAAAGCGAACTATGCTGAATTATGTGAATGTACAATAAATCTATAAGCGACCTGACAGTATGCACTTTGAAATGCAACGACAGCTTGTTTAAGTGGATTTCAGTTAGCACGGTGGCCATGTCTCCCTGTTGATATACAACTGTTTATAGTTTTAGGTATATTGGTTGAAGGTTGTAGTTTGACGTCGAATAAATTTGAAAGCCTGCACAGAAGTGAGTTGTATTTTTTACATATTTCGAATAAATGCGATTGGATAAGCTGTACGCAAAATCTTCATCAGGGCAGTTTTATAAGCGATACAAGCAGCAACATTACATTCAATCAAACATTACTTTCAATTTCCCTAGCGTTGCACAATAGCAGGTCAACACATTCCACACTAAAAATCACACCTACTTTCCCAAATAGTCGAAGGTCCTATAACTATAGTATAGCGAGTTTACCCGCAAATGGCAACACTAAGCTAGCAGAAACCTTTTTCTTTATGATTTGAGAATAAAATCCCCGCATTTCAGAACGTCAGAAATTAAGCTGTAACTTACAACCATTAAACGGTGTGAGGTTCCAATTGCCTTCACCAATAACTTGTTTCCTTAAACCGGTGCTTTACCAATTTTTAATGCTAAGTGTAAGTATAAAACAAGGCTTTGGCAATCCAATTCTCTTCGCTAAACCTTTTGAAAGCTTACCCTAACAACACTTAAGACATTGGAAATATTAACTTCGAATTTAATTAATATGAGCCATATCTTTGTATCGCTCCCATAATTTTCTTACACTTTGACAAATCTTGCTTATAACCTCAATAACCATGTGAACTACTGCAGTCGGCGAACCAACCAAATCAAATGGTGGCACAAAACATGGCTCGGAAGCCGGCAAAACTTAAACATTTGGATTTAAAAGTTTAAATTCAATTATCACGAGCCACGTTTTCGAATCTTGTCTTACAAAATTTCGTAGAAATTCTACTCAGAGCCAATCACTATAAATCCATCCATGTGAAGTAGCAGTCGGTGACCCAACCAAATTAAACGGCCACCCAGTTTTGGGTCGCGACCCATGGGTTAAGAAAAACTGCGCTAACTTATCCTTCAAACTTAATCGCGGAGAAAAGGCGGCTATCATAGTTGCGTCATAATAGAGAGGCTCGAGCGTCGACGAAACCTGAAACTATGGAAGGCGACAATTTAAGAGGAATCTAGGGTAGACTACACTTCCCGTCTGTATACTATTTCTGCTATATGTTGTGCAAATACACGCTTTTGGCGGCAGGTCTAGAATCCTACCATTTTTTCACAGTAACGAAACGAGTTGTCAGCATTGAAATTACCAGCAAGAAATAAATATGAGAGAATAAATATAATATTTAACTAGATCAGTGGTTCCCAAACTGCGGGTCATGGCCCACCAGCGGGTCATTACACTTATTTAAGTGGGCCATAAAGCTATTTGAAAATATTGCAACTACACATTTTTAGTGGGGGTGCTATCTGCAGTGGCATGCAAACGATAGGTAGACGTGAGATTTTTGGCACAGATGTTCATTTTGGCGTTGTATTTTGATTTTTGCCCGAACCCAACTTGATTTCGGTGTACTCCCTCCCGTAAAACCAGTTGAAACCATTCGTAAACCAGTTGAACCAAAAATGGTTGCGTAAACCAGTTGAACCATTCCCATTTAAGCAAAGTGATCGTTAAATATACAACGCCATGTTTTGCCAAACAGCTTTCTGTCTCTTTTATTTTACGCTCCATACACGAGTAGCTTTTATTATCACCTTTGGGTTTTTCAAACTAATGTAAAGTTTTTACAAGACTTCAATGATTCTCAAACTGTGTGCTTTGAACGATTCTCAAGTGACAAAGCCGCGTGAACAAAACCATAAAGCTGCTAATATTCCGGGAAGTTTTTAAATTCGCAAATATTGCTCAGCTGCGCCTATTGTGGCCAAAGGTGTAGCTTCGAAAACTTAACGGCGGCTTGGCGAGCTCATCAGCGTAACGTTAGCGCTGTCTGTAAAGCCACAGCGCAACAATTACGAGAATTTGGAATCCAACCCGGCTCTCTGTCGCCTCTAGCGAACAACGGCGGCTTGAGAGGCTGACAACTTCGCGAGCTCATTAGCATAACGTTAGCGCTGTCTGTAAAGCCACAGCGCAACAATTACGAGAATTTGGAATCTAATTTAGCTCTTTGTCGCCTCTAGCGAACAACGGCGGCTTGAGAGGCTGACAACTTCGCGAGCTCATTAGCATAACGTTAGCGCTGTCCGTAAAGCCACAGCGCAACAATTACGAGAATTTAGAATTCAATTTAGCTCTTTGTCGCCTCTAGCGAACAACGGCGGCTTGAGAGGCTGACAACTTGGCGAGTTTATTAGCATAACGTTAGCGCTGTCTGGAACATTAAAACTTATGTGATAATATTGAACTCTGAAAACGTGTTAGCCTTAAAACGTTAAGTTATCAAACAACTTACTTGGAATAGTCAAATTTTTGTTGCAAAAGATTTACCGATAAAGTCACTCTTACCTTTCAAAATTATTAACAGACCGCGAAGTTTAAAGCAGGGCTGTGGAGTCGGTTTAAAACAACCTGAGTCCGATGAAATAAAGTCGAGTCCCGAATCCTGCTTCACAGCCCTGATTTTAAGTCATACTTTGCACTAAATGTTCTGGGTGCAAAGGTTTTAAACATTTATAGTTGCATCCAACTTTCTAATAGTTATCGTCTCTCGTGTATTTTATGTAAACTATTTCAACCAGTGGTGATAGTAAGCCTGAAAAACATACTGGAAAAATATAAGTTCGCTTTAAACATGTCGCAATCTCCTTGGATGCAATTAGATTAAGATCTCAGATGCAAATTTGCGCACGACATCAAACGATAAGCTAACTTTTGCGATCGCGATCGCGGTCATTTAACGTCTGTCAATTCAATTCACAATCGAGCGAAATTTTATCAAAACACAAATCACATTGATCTGACAAACTCTCCTCACAGCGAATTTTAAACTTGTTAGCATGTTGCGCAACAAAATTCTTAAGAATACGAACTTTATACTTAATCTCTTTCTTTGACATTTTTCGTATTTTCAATTTGCCTAACAAAGTGATCGAGCACCACACGAACGATCAAAATTAAAAGATCCAGTCGCACTCTTTATCAATTTAATTCTATCATCCTGTACGTCACGACTCTTACTTTTTACCATGTTTTTCGCATCTGTACGAGACACACCCTGAACATTCAACAAAGCACCACTGCTACTACCGCAACTGTCTGCACAAAACACAACTCCACTAGTTTTATCACATTGAACTGACAAACTCTCCTCAACCGCCAATTAATGTTTATTTAAGTTTTTGATTTATTTAGAAAATATAGGGCATTCTTATATAGATGTGGTGAAATTTTTTTCTAAAATATTTAAGATAAATATGTTTAATTTGCCGCTACATTTTTGTGCTGACCCTGTGTGTTGGCTAGCTTTTGGTAAGAATAGTTTATATAAATGCCTTGTTGCGATATTTGAACAGATGGTTTGTAATTGCAACATTATTATCTTTTGACCGAAGGTTTCTAAGAATATACCTTCTTTAAAACTAAAATGTAGCAAAAACATTGCTAATTTGTGTAGGGTAAGGTTGCCCGTGATGGGACATTTTTGTTTCATATCATTGTAGCTTTAAACTATGACAATAAATTCAAAATATTTCTGGTCGAATTGACAGTTCCGTCATCCCTGCTTGTTTAACACTTTCAAAGTTTTCCTTTAGCATTTTTTTGGTAAATGGTGATTTAAAAATCGTACTTTTGTCCCGTCTCATGGAACTTTGGACAGCATGAGCCGCGAGATGGGACACATGCAAACTATATTATATTTCTTAACATTCTTGATATACTTATTTTACAACGCTTAATGTATACCATAAAGATACAAAAGCTTTCAATTTACCTGCGACAAAACATGAATTTCAAAATAGTCATTTAAAAAAACAGACATTTTTTCTTTTTTTACATTTAATAAAAACAACGAATATTAGAAGTTTAAAACTGACAATCATGAGCTTATGTACATAAATCACATGTAAAGGGTTGTCCTTCTGGGTCAGCACATTTCTCAAGTGCCCATATTGGCTGCATTGTTTCCAGTCTTCTGTGGAGGTCAAACAGCTTTCACCACACACAACGCAGGACCAATGTTCTTTGGGTAAAGTTTCTTTTCCATTTTGTGGTCTGTTTTTTCGGAAGAAATTTTGTTTTGCTTTGTATTGTTTTGTTTTTTTGCACTGCAGTGTAATTCTGTTGTTTCCAATTCCTTTTTCCTTCAAAGTCTTTTTATACGGTGATCCTGTTAGTAAAGTAGATGACTGCGCCCTTCCACTTCTTTTCTGGTTAGTGGCAACTGGTGGAGGGCCGACATCATAAACCGAGATGGATTCTAACGGCACCCCTCAGAAATAATTAATAGATTGCGACACCCCTCCAAGATTTTTCCGTAGGTAATTCACTAGAAAGTTACAATAAACGGAACTGAAACAACACACATCAACTCTACACAACTTATGAAGTTTTAATTTGATTTATTCCACTCTAATCTTATACAAAAAGTTGTAGCAAAAATCAGATTCTTAAAGATTGACAAATATGTCGCGACACCCTTGAGGATTAGAAATGACACACTAAGGTTCCCGCGGCACCTTGGTTAAGAACCACTGCTTTACACACATGGAACAAAGTGAATTGCCTATCACTCCATTTCTTACTCACTCCCACAAAGCGATCGCAGAAAGCGCGAAAAAAATGCCTTTAATTTCGTTAAATAGAAAACATTTTAATTTAGGAGACGCGACGCATTGGATAAAAAATACACATTTCTCGATATAATGTCCTATATACATATTACTTGGGCATATTTTTTGCGTAACTTATCTTGTTTGAAAAGTGTTACTAAAAATACAATGGCCTGAGGAAAACAGCCTGAGTCGAAACCGACAATAACTTTACTAAAATTTTTTTCGAAATCAATGAAAATATACCAAAATTAAGTAGACCAGTAGCATCTAATGACTTCAGGCCAATAGCTGTTACGTGTATTTTTGAAAAAGTAATGCACAATCAACTTCTTAATTTTTTGCAAAACATGAAACTATCAGTAAACATCAACACGGATTTAGGAAATATCACTCAACCTCGCTTGCCGCAACAGAATTATATGAAAACCTATTAATTAACTAAAAAAAACATAGATAGGCCTTATAGCTGTGTAGTTTTCCTTGATTTAGCCAAGGCCTTTGATGCCATAGACAACCAAATATTACTTAAAAAACTAAATCATTATGGTATCAGAGACCCACCCTTGAAACTAATAGAAACTTTTTTAAGGCAGAGAAAGCATAGTAAAAATAGAAAGAACCCTTTCTAATCCGTCGATGCCTGTATGCGGTGTCCCACAAGGTCGTATATTAGCACAATTTCCTCTTTCAAATTTACATTAATGACTTACCAATAAACTCAAATGTAAATTGTAGTTTATACGCAGATGATACTGTCATTTATATCTCCCATAATGACATAAAAAAATACAACAAATAGGCCTAATTAAATAAATATAGAAAAAAATGAGCACTGGTTTCGGGCTGACAAGCTATCAATTAATCATTCTAAAACACATTACTTGGTAACCAATTCAAATTTGGAAATAGAAAATCAATTCAGTATTAAAATAAGGGTGAATAAACTGAAACAGGTAAATTCAGCTAAATAATAGGCCTCATCATAGATGATAAATTGTCATTTGAACTTCATATTAAAATGATTGAACAAAAGTTTCTATGGGAGTTGGACTTTTATCAAAAATGAAATACTATTTAGACACTCATGCACTTCGCCCTTTATATTGTAGCTTAATCAATACTCATCTTCGATATTGTGTTGTAACCTGGGTAGAGCTTATCCAACTAAATTAAAACATCTTATAGTATTACAGAACAGGGCAATTCGAAATTTAAGCAGCACCCCTCCCCAAATACCTACATTCCCATAATACAAGGCTGCGGGGTAAGCAAAACTATTTCCAAGTCGGCGCCTCCACTAACTCAGGAAGAAAAACCATAGGATTTTTAAGGCCAAAATATTGGGCAAATTTAGAGATAAATATTAAACTATTATACAAGTGATTTGTTAAGGCAATTAAACTAATGTTGTTGAACTCTTACCACGAGGGAACGTAAACACAAAATCAAAACAAGCCCAAGGCAATTGAAAAGGTAATCTGCGAAACATGCGCAATAATGAAGTATTTTCGATAAGATAAAAAACACTAGTTAAAATTTTAGGTACAAAAAACACTGCGTGCAATCAGGTCTGCATCAATAAATCATACCATTTATTTTTCAGGCAACCTTGGATTTTACGTGAAAATAAAACGTTACGAAAATCAAACTGAATAAAGTAAAACAATGCAGTGAACTTTAATGTTGACAAGGTAATTACAAACAACAGTAAAGTATAAAAATATCGACTTTGCAAGAACAAACAAAACGCTCAAATGTGTGGACAGCAAAGTACCGGGGCGGCCATCAAACAAGCGAGGTCGTCATTCTCGTCGAAGCAAAGTTGTGAAGCGACGTTTGACTTTGGCACAAACTCACTTATTACAAGGCAACGAGCAAAACGGCAAAGCGCTTTGGGGAGACGAGCGATCGCTCAAATAAACACGGCTGTGGTTTGGGAAAGAGTCGGCCAAACATGAACAAAACAAAATTAACAGGGGTCAATAAGAGGGATAAAGTCACATGTTGCATCTAAACGTCCATAAGAACACACATTTCGTTAATAAAAGTTTTAGGTGGGAGAGGCGTTAGTTTTAAAACAAAAGCGACATTAGAAGGATGCTATAGAAAAACTCCTTTACGTACTGTTTAAGTTGCGATGAGACGCAAAGATGCCTTTCAACTAAAACCATTTTATCAAAATGGAACATACTAGAAACCCAATAAAAAAAACTAAAATTACGCACAATAGGTAAATAATACAAGGCGTGGCGTGTTGCCCCACCCCCTGGAACCGCCCCTGCCCCTCAGTTCACTTCCATCAACAGGAAAGTTGATAAATGTTTCGCATCACGGAGGGACGATTTTGGTCGCTCGAAGCAATCCAAGATCAGTCGAACTTCAGAAGTAAAAATCCACTCTTTTCTCCTGCAAAACACAAGATGAAAATTTGAAAGCTGATAAACGTGTTTTCAACTGAAAGAAGAATTCCAACCGTCACATCTGTTTACAACAATTGTAATCTAGCCCATCTGATTTTGTTTTATTTTCATCGGGGGTAAATTAAAGAAGTGTTGTTGAACTGGGTCCGTAGGTGAGTTGAGACCCAACCCTTAACATCTGCCCCCCACAGTTTTATCAAGAGTTTCCATATTAACAACAACTGTTTTGTAACTGACTTTAAATTAGAGCAAACATATTACTTAACTAATTTTCCTTGCTGAGAATGTTACTTCTCATACATTGAGGCTATTATGTCACACTGTTCGTAATTGTGGTTTTATGCTGATTTGCATAATAACCATATTTCCAAAGTACCCTTAGAAGAGACCACCGATCAGTGTTTCTTAAGTTTTTACGTCATGGTGCACCTGTAGACCTCTAAACACGTGGTGGCGCACCTTGCGAGTGCGATATCAATTGATTATACTAGAGCTTATATGTATAGTTTCAACGTTACAAATGCAAAATGCACAAAACAATCTATTTACATCACAGCGCCAAGTTGCACACAAAATTGACAATCGCTATTAACATGCTTAATTTAGTGGCATATATTTGCTCAGGGATGCAAGCGTCAGGTTTTTGCAACTAAATCTAGTTTTTTTATATTTTATCTAAAATTTCTAGGGTTTCCTTCAAACTAAAGAAAACTTTTTATTGACAAATATAGCTTTGTATCTAAAATAATTACAATATTGAAGGACATCTAAAAAAGTGACAACATTTTAAACAGTTTTACAATATATTTGTGTTACATCAGAATGGAAATGTCACGTCACACTCGATTCACAACATGGTACAAATCTACCAAGACTGTGTTTAAGCATGTTTCCCAAGCCCCAGCGTTAGTTAATTTAATATAGGTATATTTAGAAGTTTTTGTGGACCCCCGGTTGAGAACCACTGTTATAAACTATGCTAACAAACGTGTGCAACGTCCCAAGTAAAGACTTAAGTTTAACAATGCCAAATTTAGGCAGAGATTGCAAAATATCGCGTTTGTTGTCGCAGTAAGTAAATAAAAAAATAAATAAAACTAAGTACATTTCCTTCATAAAGTAAAATTTTAATGTTTCCAACTAAGACTATTATGTTTAGGAACTTATTGATGCCTGTTTACGCGTAAAATTTAGCTAGAGTTCGCAAATTTACGAAGAATTGAATTTTTATTTTTAAGCCGTTTGTTAGCGATAGAGATTGAGGCTAAAGCCTAATGACTTCTTACAATGTGTTTACCCACGCAATACTTAGCAGAGTTCGCGAAAAAAGCTTTATTGCAGTAGTTGACATTAATCATTTGTTTTTTCAATGAGGATTTTTCTCACGTTTGACGCAGTTTAGCACCGGGATTACGTATTTGCTTGAACATGACGCTATCAAGCAAGTCTAAGCAATTGCTGCTGCAACCTAAAGTTTTACGTTTGGGAGTTATTCTCAATTGACAAACGTCACGGGTTTTCGTTGCTTAAAAGATATTGCATGTTTAGCCAAGTGTTGTGCGCTATAGTTAACCGACTTCACATCACATGATTTGAAATTTCTATTTAGTGACACTCAAACGTTTAGGCATAAGCAAATTTGTTATGACATTTAAAAAAATATGTTTGCATTATTTATGTCATTTACAAAGATCTTACGAATAACCGGTAAATATTGTATTTAACCTGCGCCAGGTATTTCGTCCAGTAATGTATATATGTAGCGAGTGACGTAATTAGTCATAATTTACATTAGAAAGGTGACAAGCGAGAATTTGAAGATAATATAATAAACAGTATGGCAGAATGCTGGCGACTTGGCGACTATGTCGGCCGAAGAATCAGCCAGAAAACCGTAGGAATTGTCCAAAAAAAAAATTAAAAAAAAAATTTAAATTTAATAATTTTTTTTTTTTGAATGATCGACTTTCCAATTATTTTTTTTTTATAAATGTTGAATATGTAGGAACATTACGCACTAAAATTGGCAGGAAATAATTTTTTGTGGCATTCTGAAAAAAAGTACGAATCACATTGTTTAGCAGGGAAAAGCCAGTGTTGGGCAAATGTTTATTAGTTCAAAAAGTAATAAATTTCGATAGAACTGTTGTGTATTTGCAGTTATACTTGATTTGGCAAATACTTCTTTATTGAGTTAAAAAGTAATCATAAAAGTCGCGATTACTGTTAAATAGACAGGTATGATATCGCATGGGCAAAACGAGAATGTACTATATGCCATGTTGTTTCATCTAAGGCTTAAACTATATTTTGGGCTGTTTTTATAACGTGAACGCAAAAAATTATCGCGATTCGCGCGACTCCCTCAACTGTATCTGTTCAGCCAAAAGGTATATTATGCATACTATGGCATGTTGCACTTCACTATGTGACTCTAATTTCGGCAAACAAATTCTACTAATTTGGATTATGACACACTGTTATTTTATTAAAAATTTCTCCCAGTTTAAAAGAAAAAAATTATCCCAATTTTAAGATTTATTTTCTCGCTTTTCAATCTGACTTGCTGCATGTGTGCTCATAAGTTCGCCCCAAAACATCGTATCTATGTAACAGTGTTAGAGTAAGAAAAGCAGCCTTGTGCACCCCGGGCTGTACTTCAGCATACCCAATATGTATTTCTTTGTGTCACAAAACATTTTGCGCCCGCGGCGCAAATTTTTCCTAATTCATTTAGTTCTTAATAATCTTGTTCATCGCCTAAACATGGCAAGGTTGATAGATTTCTTTGACGAACACATCATTTAAGTTTAAGGACACGACCAACAAACCGAAGACTTTAGGCCAAAAATGCTTGTCACCAGAAGGCTGGCAGAATCTTGCTGATAATAAATATGTATTCTAAGTTTATTCCGCAAAATCTAGCTTATTTTATTGTAATTTAGGCTTGTCTATGTTTTTTCGCTGCAACTATACATTGGGTGACTTTATAAATTGCCTCACTAGACCAATTGTGTGTCAAGATTTGTTAGGCCAATAAATATTTGAATGTTTGTGGGAATACCAACACAACAAAGTTTCACCTTTAAAGTTCGTGTGTAGGTTAGTCGTGAAAAGTTATGATGGGAATTAACATAATCCGTTGTTATTAAAAGTACATGATTAAACAAACACATTGTTTTCGCATTATATTTCTATATTTCGTTGCTTAACTACCAAATATATATTTTATCGTATTTGCTGTAACCTCCTAATCACCATTGTAAAAGTTTATTCGCATTATTACTAGTTTACTTCGGATATTCAATAACTTGTCAAAAATTTTTTTTTAAATTTGTTTCTAATATCAACGCTAATAATATCCCGGATGTTATTAACATGAGCTCGCAATATTTTGTTCAAGTTGTTTCGTCCCATCAATGGACCTACTGTTACGTCATAAGCACACAATGCACATTTTGTCCGAGGTACAAACGTCACAAAATGACGCGAATTGAGACGAAACCGTGTTTTTATTTGGTTGCGCATATTTTTGTGTTAATCCTGATATTCTGGGCGAATTTGGTAAAAACACGTCAATAAAGTGCGGCGCTGTGACGAAATAATAAGCTTTACTTCGAAGTAAGATTTCTTTTATAAACGCCGAAAACAAAGAAGTTTATTTCAAGTGTTTAGTGTTTTTTATCTTAAGTTTCGTAAAAGATTTCTATACTGTTTGCCGCATGTAAAGTTTTTACATTTTGTAAAAGTTCAAGAAAAACAAATTATAACATGAAAGCTCTGATGCAGCTAATCTTTCTACAACTTCCAGCCCCTTATTTATTTTTATATATTATTTCGCCGCTAGTGGGCGCTGTTTGCTGCGTTGGGAGTTGGATAAAAATGTTTAAAACTGTTTGACCTTGGTGATAATTAAGTTGACCTTGACTTCTGGTGAAACATTAATTTATTGTTGTTACTCACGTCAAGTCCAAGTTTTCTCAGTTGCGATCTGATCACCTCCTCGCCTTCCTCAGTGAAGCCACAATCATCGACCTTCAACCACTCGATGTTTGGGAGGACGCGAGAAAGCTCAAGAGCTCCTTCGTCCCCGATGCGGTTACCACTCAGACCCAGCTGCTTGATCTGAAACAACAAATTGACGAGCGAGGTTAGATTTTGAAAGTGAGCCACAAATTCAAGGCACCAAATAGCTCCTGGTGATAAGGTTCAGCACCTTAATGTCGGATTTCATCACTTACCGAAACGGCAACTAACTGATATTTAGAATTTTTTAGATATGGCAGTGAATGTTAATATATTGGGGAAAGAGAAGTGGAATATGATTCAAAACAAAATAAATATTCAAACAACTAAGTAGATAGTTTAAATATCATGAATGTGAAGTGACATACCGAGTGGTTATAATATGTTACAGACAAAAACAGGTTTTGTGTGGCCACGTAAAAATAACCACTGTTGTATGATATTTGTTTTATCAGTTTGGTGGATTTGGCAAATTATAATTTTTGTGTTTGTTGCAAACTTAAATGGCCTCGAAAAATCACAATTTGACAACAGCAACATTTTCTTACGGTGTTTCCCACCCTAAGCATTTAAGCAAATATTTTTTTTTTATTGAGACATAAAACTTGAACTTAGGTCGTACGTTTGCTATGGACTGTTTCTTTTGCAAGGGAATTTGAAATCTCTGCACCTGGCATTACACGTTAGGTCTCGCCCAACGGCATGTGACCGACAATTAATATTATCGGCAAGTAATTGGCCGCCCGAAAAAACGCTGACGCCGCACTACGTGGCTACATGTAAAGAAGCACAGTTAATGTTTCGCCACAGCGACAGGCCTTTATCTAAACTTGTCACTCGGTTACGTAGGATAAGGCGTAACTTTCTGCGATAAACAAATAAAAATTAACCGATATTCTACTTTGAACATCCCTATACTGACGGGTCAAAACACGTGTCTGAAAAATGAGTTACAAAACGTTACAAGAAAGTTTTACAGTTATAATAACTGGCAATTGATAAAAGTGGTGGCATTTTGGTTTTGCAATACCTAGCTAGAGAGTTGTGCCCGTGGCCAGCCTAAAATGTTTTGTGTGGTCAAATATTTTGAACTAGTGAGAGTATTTGGTTTGGTGCACCGCCTATCGATGCAGAAAAAAAGACACGCTGAGTAGGTAAAAGTTGAGGCTGATGCTGATACCTCACAGCGATAAATCAAATGTATATAAAACATAAACAAATAACTATTTACTACGAATCCGTAATGACACTACGATTAAAATTCCATTATTCGCTTCCCGCCAGCGAGGCTCGTTACAACTTCGCTTTTTCCAGTCCAGTCCATCAACTGCCGTATCGAAGACAAATAAATATGAAAGCTCAAACCGTTTCGAGCAGCAACTGACTGAGTTTTAGCGCAATACTCAAAAACCATTCAGATAGCAGAAACAAAATAACTAAAAATATTAAAGCTACATTACTAAAAGTACAGCAAACATAATAACTATATCGTCTGTGACGTAACAGTGTATGACAATTGAAGGTGTGGCGTGCCTGTGATTGTTGTGGAACTGTTCATAAATGCTACCAACAAATTAATTATTAAGAGTACAATATTTATCTTTTTCGGGGGGAGGGTTTTAGGTCTTTTTTCTTGGCCCCTGTCACCCCCTGGCTACGCCTATGCCCGTGCCCCCCAATTTCCGCTCCGTGGCCGAAAACCCTGGGTTAGTTACAAATATATTTTAATTAGTTAATACAGTAGTTATAAACTTCGCAGCATTAGGATATAAAAGTTGTTACTCTTGGGCTCACAGCAGTGGATACATATTATTGGTGAATTTGACCCATTGGTTAATTATTATTATTATTCAAAATTGTGACATCAAAAAAATAAAACAAAACAAAATTTTAAGAAATTTCGTTGGAAAGGTAAAGTAGCAAAACGTTTCAATGTTTGATTTAATGTGACATAGGTGTAGGTACAGTTTAAAATCACTACCCACGTATCAAAGGTGCAGTAGCAAAACACGACTATATACAATCTTTGATAAAAATTAACAATATAATCATGCCAAATTATAAATTTATTATTTTTGTTAAATTTTCAAAATTTGCTTGTTCGGCAACTGTAGCAAAAAATGGATTTATTGTTTGAATGAATTAACAAATATTATTATGGAATAAGCTATTAACTCGGCTAATAAAGTTGTTTAAAATAAGTTTAATAACTAATGGGTGTATGTGTACTCGAGCTAGCCGAAAAAAAAAACACATTTTATTTTACTTTTTGCTAAATTTTAAATGGAACATTTCTATTAAATTTCACGAACTTGCTTGTTTGGCTACTGTACCTCTGACTGTTCATCGACAATCCAACTTTTAAAACTACCTACTTTGCAATCTTTGTTCTTGATGGCGTCGGTGAGTGGACTGATGTCTGTGATGCCACAATCGTCCAACCACAACCCCTCCAACTTGTGAACAATCTCCGACAAACTTTTCACTCCGGCGTTTTCGATTTGGTTTTCGCCGAGGTAAAGCTTCTTCAACTAATTCATAGAAACATAACATCGTGAGTTTAAATATTTCCATTCAATGTTTCGTTGAAATAAATTATTTTGAACAAAAAGCGAAACAAAATCTCAAGTAATTTTGGACGAAAATATACAAGTACCAAAAACACCGCAAAAAGTTTTATTGTTTGTTTTAAGGTGACGTCAGAGAAGGTACAGTTTAAATTATTACCCGCATATGTATTAGCTATTTGAATCAATTACCAAATATTTTTAATAATGCAGTAGTTATAAACTTAAGCTATTTACCCGACTAAAAAGTAGTTTAAATTAATGTTTAATCACTAATGGGTGAGGGTGTTATATGTTCGCAAGCAAGCCAAAAAAATATTTTTACTTTTATTCCGAAAAAAATTCTCTTAAGTTTACAACAAAACAAATTTCAAGTAATTTTGGCCGAAAATTTAAGGTAAAGTAGCAAAACATAGCAATGTTTGATTTACTGCAGAGGTGTGCATGTTAAAGAAAACACAAATGTTGGTGCGCGGCACGTTTTATTGCGGTATCGATATTTTAAGCAGAATGTAAACCGCGGTCACGTTTGAACTCGTAATAATGACTCTTTGTCCCGTTTTAAAAACATCGCCATTGCTGCAGTGGTAAATAATTGAGGTTTATTTTTTAACCTAAACGTTGTTAATTAAAAAAAATGTTTAACCCAGTCGTTGACGCCTTTGAAAAGTTTATTGGACTTGTGATGTACCCAGCGATAAAAAAATTAACTTTTTTGTATTTATTTAATTGTTTGTATTCGAAAATTGCAGTATTTTATCGCATACTTGTGCTACAGCCGAGAATTAGCAATTAGTCTACGTAAGAATGTTGTTGCGATCTCTTAAGTTCATAACGGTCAGCCAAGCCAAAGCTTAAAAAATAACAGTCTGTAAATATTTTATATCGCAATTATGTTTAGATACGAAACGAAACCATTGCGGACGCCCTTGGAAAATAGAAACGACCCACTATGGGCGTCAAGCAGCACACAACCTCTGGTGCATATGGTTAACTTTGTAAATGGTTTAGTTGTAAATTTACAATTATTTTGTCATTATTTGCGGTTCAGCCATATAACTGAACAAGTCAGCAAAAATCTTTTGCGGAAAAAGTAATTTATGCGCTACTAAAAAGATTTTCTGTTGGAACTGACAGCTTCGTATCAGCCACAGCGATTGCAAGCTTCCCAAGATGGCCTTCGTTCGACAAAGAAGAATTCGAAGTAACTGGTTATGGAATAACTACAATTTTAAGTTTGATTATTTGTCATATTTTGCACTATTTGGAGATAAAGAAGTGCAAATGATCTGCACACATTATTCCACATTCGTAAGCGCTGGAATAGATAGTGTTAGCGTGGCAGAAAAATGGCAGCTGCTAAAGATGCATTTATGCAGACGGTATCAGCGTCAATCTAAAATTATAATCTATTTTAGTAATTGCAGTATTTTATTTAGATTCAAGGAATCGGTCGCGAAACTATCTTGGGATGAGGTTGGTCGTTCATTTGGTGACGATTACAGCAAGATTTTTGCTCTTATTGATTCACTGCTTTGTTTGCCGGCTAATTCTTCCGAAAACGAGCGTGGATTCAGCAACATGAAATTGACGAAAACTTGTTTGAGGAACCGTCTAGCCCAGTGGTCAAAAGGAGCCACTTCGGAGCGTCTAGAGCAGTGGTTCCCAACCTGTGGTACGCGTACCACCAGTGGTACGTGAAGGTTGTTCAGGTGGTACGCGAGTAGTTTTTCGTTTTTAAAAACCTGGATTCACAACTTTTATATTTTGTTTATTTGTTGTTTTACAAAAAAAATCCTGAAGCCTATTCATTGTTACGTAACTATCCCCGTTGTTTTGTACCATTATACGATCTTCGAAATACAGGTCATGTCAATAAGTAGCACAGTTGCTTTAAAAAGCCATACAACGCTGTGGGACAGTGGGTCCTAGGGGGCGCCAAGCAATTCTTAGGTAGGCGCAAGGTCTACCTTCCAGTATTTAACTTTTTATACTGATTTATTCAGTTCCATGTTGCGATAGGTATTAAATATGCTTGTATGCCGCCCTATGCATAACATCAAAATTACACGTTTAGAAAAGAAACTGAGAAAAAATCGAGTTGCGAACTTCGAGGCTGCTTATGTTTAATATAGTTTCTCGAATTTTGGGAGAATATTTGCTACTTATTACCGCCTATTGTATTGGGCTGTGTTTAGTCAGAACTGTGTTTAGTCAGCCTATTTGGCTGTGTTTAGTCAGAACTGTGTTTAGTCAGCCTATTGGGCTGTGTTTAGTCAGAACTGTGTTTAGTCAGACTATTTGGCTGTGTTTAGTCAGAACTGTGTTTAGTCAGCCTATTTGGCTGTGTTTAGTCAGAACAGTATGATACAGTTGAAGAAGATCCACCTTCTCCACAAACTGTGTTTTGTCAATTTTAACAACAAAACTACGTAAACATTTAGCGTTTCGCGCGAACTACGAATTACTTCTTTTTGCGCAACACTAATTGGGGGAAACTCAGACATTTTTGCGCCAATTTTGAATGTTATTTGCAGTAAATAGCCTTCGCATTGTGTGTCATAACACTTTTTAAAACACGATTACCGCAATATGTCTGTCAAAATCAGCTCGATGTAAACCAATATATCGAGCACGAGCAACTTTTGTGTGTCTCCCAAATTAAAGTTTAGCCAATACAAACCAAATGAACGCAATTTATTTCGCTCTTCGCGCCACGAAGAGTTAACTTTTACAGAAAAAACACGGGACAATTACCAAAGGGGCGCAGCAGAAAAATAGGTAAGAACCACTGTTCTAAAAAAAGTGGTACGCGTGGCAGTACAGAGTGCCCCAAGTGGTACGAGATCGTAAAAAGGTTGGGAACCCCTGGTCTAGAGTCATAATTCCTAGTGTTTAATATGCTGAGACGTTTGGTCACTCAAATCGATAAATAGACGTAATATTCCGAACAAAGCTTTTCAACGCCAAACTTATATAAAAATAAAAAAAACACTGCTTGTGTGGTCGACCGTAAACACGGAATGCTTTTTTTCTTTCACCTTTCGTTCAGGTTGGCTGATTAGCAAAAATGTATTCGACAATTGACCACCCTAAGTTAAGCCTTTTTTCTTTTCTCGCTAAAAACGTCGAGTTAGGGTACTGTTTAACACTGTTCGCTGTCTGCGATAGTATTCGATGTTGGTGTAACAACGGAATTTTTGTAACTAACGCAATTCCCTTGAAAAGGTAGTCTAACTGTGTTTGTTTAAATTCGCCTTTTTTATGTAGTGATTAGGGCCATTTTTATTTTGACCTACAAAAAAAAAATTTTAACTTTATTTTTATCAAATTTTAACTTTATTTTAAGCTAACGAAATTGCTTGTTTGTAGAGGCCACAGTTCTTCCTTGAATTGATGCTAGTTACCCAAACATAATATTTTGTCGATTTCAGACCCAAACGTGATATTTTGTTGCAAAGTCAAGGTGTATTATGGATTTTAAAAAGTGCATCGTTTTTTTGGCGATAGATTAAGCTTGCTTAGGCATTTTCGTATTACAGAATGTCAGTAGGCTATTCCTAAAATCCAAACTGTTGATCTTCGAAAAGACCACGTTTATGAAGAGGAAGTGTTTTGTAACAACCAATAAAAAAAACGGACAATTTGCGATAAAAGTTACTGCAGATCCAAGTGGTCATTTTGACATTTTTCCTGCTTTTACGGGTTAATATGGTTTAATTGTGTCGCAGTTCCTGATTTACAATGCTTCCACGACGATATTTACATAAACTACTCTCAAGAAACACAAAAACTTTGTCAAAAACCATAATTTGACAAATTTTGACTTTATTAAAAAATTTTACTTTTATTGTAAATTTTAACTTTATTTTAACCTATAAACTTCTTAGAAACAGTCCCCTAGGTGCTGAAAACAACTTTATTCTTTGATTCGTGGACAGACGAGGTCCTTAAAATTTTTTAACTTTATTGACTTTTGCGGGCCCTAGTAATGATAGTTGCCGCAAAATTATTTTCATATCCAAAGACCACGTGCTTGGTGTGCAATTGACACAACTTATTTTCTCTAAACCGCAGCTTGTATTTAGCTAACTTGACACACTGCTCGGCGCAGATGTGGCATAATTCAACCCGGAAAAACGATATTCGTTTTGCAGGATGCGAAAGACGTGCTTGTAATTTAGCTTACATGAAACTAAACTTGGGAAACTGCACTGCTGATAGTCGAATTATGATTCTTCCAAAATCAATCACACATACTTACCGTCTTGGTCTTGTTTCTCGCCTGAAGTAAACGATTGCACACTGAGCTGTTTCGACGCACGTGTTCGCTTTACGTCTTAAAGGTTCGCTTTTGCTGGACGTTTATTGGCTGTGTCTGGTTGTATGAGTCGTTCTCTTTACTATTTTATAACGTCATTTCAGTCACTATTTTATGACGTCATTAGTGATTAAGCAGACACAAATTAGGGGAATTCCCTAAGTTGAAATTTCGGGATTCACCTTTTTAAAGACTGTTTCAAAAGACGCCCTGGGATTTCGAAAGTTCGGCGCCTATGGTCTTGCTAATGGAAACCAAAATCAAACGCAAAACGCCGTTTTTCGTTTCTTGTTTGATCGACCGTGAACGCAGGATATTTTTTCTCTTTCGCCTTTCGTTATTCGTTCGGGTTGGCTGATCAACAAGTGTGTGTTCGACAATTAATAACAGTCAATCAAGCGGTCGCTGTAGTTCATCGGGCCCGCTGCCTCTTTAACAAACTATACACGAGTCCATTTTAAATACTTTTTGACTATTTTAACTACGTAAGTGCGAAAAATTTAGCGCTTCGCGCGAATTTTCTTTTTTCGTTTTGATGTTGTCTATTGATATAGATTAGCGCTTCTCTATCGTTGCGCCGTGGAAGGCTGCCAAGTGCGTCGCGGACAAACGGAAAACGTATTCAAAAATATTGGACACACATTTTTTAACATTTCTTTTATTTTTATTTTCGACAATGTAATAAAAACTTACAAGAAATTTTTAAAAATGCCGTTTTCCCCCAAAAAAAATCGCGATCGCTTCGCTCGCCAGGTGTACACCTAGTTTAAAAGGTTAAAAACACTGAACTAGATTAACTATTGAAGTGGCGTTTTTGCAGATGTCGCGCTAATCAAATAACACCGGGGAAAAGCGATCTTCGTTTAGTATTGCAGGTGGCGAAAGACGTGCTTTTAATTTAGCGTAGTCCCGTAAATAGATTTACCAAAATCGATCACATATATTTCTCCTGAAGTTAACGATTGCACACTAAGCGGTCTCGCAGCTGGTGTTACGTGCTTAATTAGCACTACAAAATTATCACCGGTTGCTAATTACGCCGACTGTAAATTCGAACATTCATTATTAATTTAGCGCCTTTGTTCTTAAATGTAGGGCTATAGGAATTAGGTTTTCGCATTTCGGGACATGTATAATGACGTAATATTTTTGTGCGCTCTGGTGTTCGCCGTTAATTGGACTCTAGACATTTTTTTTCCTGCTCTAAACAACGCTGCAAATCTCACGATCATTTATCGCTTGTTTTCCGCCGCGGTTTAACTTCTCACGAAAAGGTCCGCCCAATGTTATCTTTCCACGAAACGGCCGCCCTGTAAGGCGGGCCTGGGGTTTCCGGGAAGCGCGTTGGTTCCCGTGAAAAGGAGTTTTGTTTTAGCGTATATTACGAGCGGCTGACCGCCTACAGCTCAGTAGACGTCTGGGTGTAGCCTTGTGAAATCAGACTGGCAGAATCTTGCCAGCCTTCTGGTGACCAGCATTTTTGGCGAAAATTCTTCGGTTTTTGGTTGCGCCCCTAAACTTAAATGATGTGTTCGCTTAAGGAATGTTCGAACCTTGCCATGTTTTGGCGATAAACAAAATTTGGACATTAAGTCATTAACTAATACATAAGGGACATGTGAAGGTACAACCTTGGGCCTAGGGGTGTACGTACATGTCTGCTTTTCTTGCTTTAAAAGTGGTACATAGATAATCTGTTTTCAGGCAAACTTGTGTGAAAACGTGCTGCTCAAAACCAGATTGAAAAGCACGAAAAAATATTCTTTCGAAAAATTTTCAATCTATATTGCTCGAAATAATGATATTTATAATAAAATTCAATAGAAATTGTCACAGTCACATTACAACATGCCCCATAGTATGCATATTACCTTTGGGATAGATTTGTTGAAAACAAAGACACATAAACCTTGCAAAACCAGGCTAAAGTACGCGCGAAGTGCGAAAAAATTTTGTATTTGCGTAATTAAACAACCAAAAATATACTTAGGGCTAGGCCTTAGGTGGAGAAGCATAACCTGGTACATCCTTAATATGCTGATGCTAATGTTATACCAGTACATTTAACAGGAATTGGAAATTCAACTCAATATAGAAGTACTTGCCAATTCAAAGCAAAACTGCCAACATGTAACAATTGTAGCCTATGATCAAAAGTGTGTACTTTTTAAAATAATAAACAGTCTATATGCCTTACACTGGCTTTTTCCCACTAAACAATGTGCTTCACACTACCGTAACTTTTTTCAAAATAACACAACAAAATGAATTTCTGCCAATTGTGTTGTGTAATG
Source organism: Ascidiella aspersa (assembly GCF_963924565.1). NCBI lineage: Eukaryota > Metazoa > Chordata > Ascidiacea > Phlebobranchia > Ascidiidae > Ascidiella > Ascidiella aspersa. Next base: position 490,316 of record NC_139448.1, on the reverse strand, counting down.
TTATTACATAATTCCGCTGTTCAAAAATAGATGTGAATGTTGAAAAAAACTTATCAAAAAATATTTTTCGAAAAAAAAAAGAAAAAAATATTTTTTTTTTTAAATTTTTTTTTTTTACTTAAAATTTTTTTACACCAATTTCTTCGGTTTTCTGGCTGATTCTTCGGCCGACATAGTCGCCAAGTCGCCAGCATTCTGCCATACTGTTGTGAAATTATCGAGTAAAACTTTAAGTGTCATTATGCTCTGTCTGTCGGTTTTTTGTAAGTAATTGTGTGTGTCTAAGTGTCATTATTGTTTGTGGTGTGGTAATATTCTACTCTTGCAACCAATACACCTGTACATTGGGTTTTCTTGTTGTGGTATTTAATATAAGTTCTCTTTGGTAGGTTATCTAATGCCCGAAAATAAGGACTCACTAGCGACTTTACAGAAGGCCTAGGTAATTTTCTAGAATTACTAGTTAAAGTCGTAACACTGGCGCCTGGCAGGATTGTCGGCGACGTACGTGTGACGTTGTGTTTTGCGTCTAAAAGTTTGCTTTTGCTCGACGTTAATTGGCTGTTTCTGATGATTTTTTTACAATCGATGATTTATGGCGATTTATGATTACAATCGCTGATTTATGACGTCATATCTGTCACTATTTTATGACGTCATTAACGTCAGACGGAAAAACGGGGAATTCCCGAAGTTGAAAATTCGGGACCCCCCCGTTTTGGATTTCTGGATACGCCCCTGGCTCGGATGAATACGACAAGGACAGCGATTGTGACCAAGCTACAATTGACAAATGTTGAAATGAAAAGTGCCCTCATTAGCTCGTGTAGCTCTCATATCAGCTTGTAAATATTGTCAGTGTTATTTTTTCACTAAAGATTGTAGAAAAAATATATTTAAGGAATTGTTACATTCTTTACATTGATGTTTTATCGCTTTTATCTTCACTTGATTTTTACACTGATGATGGCATGAGTTATTGCTGAAACGTCTGTAAATTGCGAAATGTCGATTTTATCGAATATTATGGCTTTGAAATTTTTATTAAAATTACTAAAAAAAACGTGTATTGTGTTCCAAATGTTTACATTGTTTTAAGCGTGAACTGCTTTATGGGTCATTAATTTGTTTATCCATGCTTGGAAATAAACGACCAGACTTTTATGAAAACTAATGTTTACGTATAGAAACCATAAGACAGGTTAACGATAACCCAAGAAATGACCGCGCTAGGACGGAAGTTTGCAGACGGCTTGCCAACGAATTTGGCGAGTGCTGATTGATAGCCGCTCGCCCTTAAATTTAATGAGCACCAAAGCGCTATGCCTACTTTCGCATGTTGCGCCGCGGTGATTCATGAACTCTATAATAGCAATTTATCTTAAATCACGCTATAAATGGCGTTATTGCAAGGAAAATTCGAATGCTGTAAAACGATGAAGGGAAACATATAGTGGCGATCTATTCTGATCCTAACAAAGGTATACTTGCTGTCGTAGGGCCACAAATATTTAATAATTCCGTTATTTAGCAGTTAAACTTTAACTGGTGGTTTTCATTATCACATCATAGACCTCTCTTATGACGTTACGGAACATATTTTATATTAATATGTTTTAAACGTGAATAGGGGGCACAAAGTGTTGTTTTATTGTTGTTGGTCTTAATACTATAGTATTATAGAGCATCCGGCTTTAAATATTGTTACTTTATAGGTCTTATTGTGTGTTTCCACTCTTACTTCACTGGGCAGTGCCTACATGTTATATTATTGGCGCGATGGTGGGTGAAGTAGCAAGTTTGGGTATAAGAAATAACTTTATTTCTCTTCAAGAATTTTCTGTGATTGAACACATTTTTTATTCCAATTTCCCATATGAATCAACAACTCAAACTTGTACTAATAGGAACGAAATAACTTTGATAGGTTAGTTCAGTGGTTCTCAACCTTTTATGCTTCGTGGCCCCATTTGAAAGGCTCTCAACCCTCATGGCCCCCTGCTTAAAAATAACTAGCATTGTATTTACTGGTTTTCACTTCTTCAGGTTAATAACAAATATAGCCATTAACCAACAAATAAAGGCACTTAGTTGCTCAAAAATGTAATAAATCAGTTATTTTAATTTAAGTTAACTTATTACTCATTACAAAGCTGGTTCCTGCCAAGGTATTTTTTTATATTTGGCTCTATTTTGTACTCAGCCAAGCGAATGATTTATGGATTTTTTACTTTTTTTACATGCATAACCTAGCTGAATATTAGGTCTCGACCAACGGCATTTGACCGACAATTAATATTATCGGCAAGTAATTGGCCGCCCGAAAAAACGCTGACGCCGCACTACATGGCTACATATAAAGCAGCACAGTTAATGTTTCGCCACAGCGACAGGCCTTTATCTAAACTTGCCACCCACGTTCGTAGGATAAGGCGTAACTTTCTGCGATAAACAAACAAAAATTAACCGATATTCTACTTTAAACATCCCTATACTGCCGGTTCAAAAAACGTGTCTGAAAAATGAGTTACAAAACGTTACAAGAAAGGTTTACAGTCATAACAACTGGCAGTTGATAAAGGTGGTGACATTTTGGTTTTGCAATACCTAGCTAGAGAGTTGTGCCCGTAGCCAGCCTAAAATGTTTTGTGTGGTCAAATATTTTGAACTTTAACTAGTGAGAGTATTTGGTTTGGTGCACCGCCTATCGATGCAGAAAAAACAAGACACGCTGAGTATAGGTAATAAGTTGAGGCTGAAGCTGATACCTCACAGCGATAAATCGACTGTATATAAAACATAAACAAATAACTATTTACTACAAATCCGTAATGACACTACGATATTCGCTTCCCGCCAGCGAGGCTCGTTACAACTTCGCTTTTTCCAGTCCAGTGCATCAACTGCTGTATCGAAGACAAATAAATATGAAAGCTCAAACCGTTTCGAGCAGCAACTGACTGAGTTTTAGCGCAATACTCAAAACCATTCAGATAGCAGAAACAAAATAACTAAAAATATTAAAGCTACATTACTAAAAGTACAGCAAACATAATAACTATATCGTCTGTGACGTAACAGTCTATGACAATTGAAGGTGTGGCGTGCCTGTGATTGCTGTGGAACTGTTCATAAACGCTACCAACAAATTAATTATTAGGAGTACAATATTTATCTTTTTCGGGGGGAGGGTTTTAGGTCTTTTTTCTTGGCCCCTGTCACCCCCTGGCTACGCCTATGCCCGTGGCCCCCCAATTACCGCTACGTGGCCGAAAACCCTGGGTTAGTTACAAATATATTTTAATTATTTAATGCAGTATTTATAAACTTCGCAGAATTAAGATTTTAAAGTTGTTACCCTAGCTTGCACAGCAGTGGATACATATTATTGGTGAATTTGACCCATTGGTTAATTATTATTATTTACTTAGGACGGTCTATTTATTTAGTGCGATGGTTTACCACAGCTGACACTTTGTGGGTGAATCGGTCGACACAAAACACATTTACAATTAAGGGCATTAAAGCTGTGGAGGTAAAGTAGCAAACATAATAACATGCCACACATTTTTCGTCGCGTTTGTTTGGCTAAGGTACAGTTTAAATTATTATCTGCATGCTGAAGGTGCAGTAGCTAAAATCAAAATTGTGACATAAAGAAAAAAATTTAAGAAATTTCGTTGGAGAGGTAAAGTTGCAAAACGTTTCAGTGTTTTATTTAATGTGACAAAGGTGTAGGTACAGTTTAAAATCATTACCCACGTATCAAAGGTGCAGCAGCAAAACACAAATATTTATTATCTTTGATTAAAATTAACAACATAATCATGCCAAATTATAAATTTATTATTTTTGTTAAATTTCACGAATTTGCTTGTTCGGCAACTGTAGCCAAAAATGGATTTAATCTTTGAATGAATTACCAAATATTTTTATGGAATAAGCTATTCACTCGGCTAATAAAGTTGTTTAAAATAATGTTTAATGACTAATGAGTGTATGTGTACTTGAGCTAGCCGACTTTTTGCTAAATTGGCTACTGTACCTCTGACTGCTTATCGATACTTTAAAAACAACCTACTTTGCAATCTTTGTTCTTGATGGCGTCGGTGAGTGGACTGATGTCTGTGATGCCACAATTCAACAACACCAACACCTCCAACTTGTGAATAATCTCCGACAAACTTTTCACTCCGGTGTGTTGGATTTGGTTGTCGCTGAGGTTAAGCCACTTCAACTAATTCATAGAAACATAACGCCGTGAGTTTAAATATTTCTATTCAATGTTTCGTTGAAATAAATTATTTTGAACAAAATGCGAAACAAAATCTCAAGTAATTTTGGACGAAAATATACAAGTGGCAAAAACACCGCAAAAAGCTTTATTGTTTGTTTCAAGGTGACGTCAGGGAAGGTACAGTTTAAATTATTACTCGCATATTTATTAGATATTTAAATCAATTCCCAAATATTTTTAATAATGCAGTAGTTATAAACTTAAGCTATTTCCCCGGCTAAAAAGTAGTTTAAATTAATGTTTAATCACTAATGGGTGAGGGTGTATATGTTCGCAAGCAAGCCAAAAAAACTTTTTACTTTTATTCCAAAAAAAAATTCTCTTAAGTTTATACCGAAACAAATTTCAAGTAATTTTGGCTAAAAATTAGAAGTAAAGTAGCAAAACATTGCAATGTTTGATTTACTGCAGAGGTGTGCATGTTAAAGAAAACACAAATGTTGGTGCGCGGCACGTTTTATTGTGGTATCGATATTTTAAGCAGAATGTAAACCGCGGTCACGTTTGAACTCGTAATAATGACTCTTTGTCCCGTTTTAAAAACATCGCCATTGCTGCAGTGGTAAATAGTTATGAGGTTTATTTTTTAACCTAAACGTTGTTAATTAAAAAAAATGTTTAACCCAGTCGTTGACGCCTTTGAAAAGTTTATTGGACTTGTGATGTACCCAGCGATAAAAAAATTAACTTTTTTGTATTTATTTAATTGTTTGTATTCGAAAATTATACGCAATTACTGCAGTTGTTCGGTAACAATAAGTTAAATTGCAAATGTCCCATAATATTATTTGTAAGCAGTGTTTTTTAAGATGTTTTGAGGGACCGAAACGTCCCACTGAACAATGCGGTATTTTATCGCATACTTGTGCCACAGCCGAGAATTAGCAATTAGTCTACGTAAGAATGTTGTTGCGATCTCTTAAGTTCATAGCGGTCAGCCAAGCCAAAGCCTAAAAAATAACTGTCTGTAAATATTTTATATCGCAATTATGTTTAGATACGAAACGAAACCATTGCGGACGCCCTTGGAAAATAGAAACGACCCACTATGGGCGTCACGCAGCACAGAACCTCTGGTGCATATGGTTAACTTTGTAAATGGTTTAGTTATAAATTTACAATTATTTTGTCATTATTTGCGGTTCAGCCATATAACTGAACAAGTCAGCAAAAATTTTGCGTGGAAAAAGTAATTTATGCGCTACAAAAAAGATTTTCTGTTGGAACTGACAGCTTCGTATCAGCAACAGCGATTGCAAGCTTCCCAAGGTGGCCTTCGTTTGACAAAGAAGAATTAAAAGTAACTGGTTATGGAATAACTACAGTTTTTAGTTTTGATTATTTGTCATATTTTGCAGTATTTAAAGAAGTGCAAATGATCTGTACACACTATTCCGCATTGCTCGTAAGCGCTGGAATAGATAGTGTTAGCGTGGCAGGAAAATGGCAGCTGCTAAAGATGCATTTATGCAGACGGTATCAGCGTCAACCTAAAATTATAATCTATTTTAGTAATTGCAGTATTTTATTTAGATTCAAGGAATCGGTCGCGAAACTATCTTGGGATGAGGTTGGTCGTTCGTTTGGTGACGATTACAGCAACATTTTTGCTCTTATTGATTTACTGCTTTGTTTGCCGGCTAGTTCTTCCGAAAACGAGCGTGGATTTAGCAACATGAAATTGACGAAAACTTGTTTGAGGAACCGTCTAGCCCAGTGGTTCTCAAAAGGAGCCACTTGGCTCACTTTGGGGGCATTTAAAATTTTTGGGAGGAAAACTATAAGACTTAAATTAAAGTATACGTGAAGACTAAATGCTGCTTTAACTGTGACGCCATAAGGAGTCTGTCTGGTTTACAATATCTATATTGTTTCGCCACAGTAAGTAAAGTCTAGTAGCACCAGGGTTCGGACCCCCCCCTTTTCGGAAGTGACATTAACGTTTTTTGTTCGTTTCGTCAGGGTTTACTTCACCGTCCGAAGCTGCGTGTTTTTTTTCAGTGTAGTTGGGTCACACGTCTTGCTCATAGGCGCCGAACGTGGGTGTGCAGAGCGTTTTTTGACGCTCTGGATTTCTTGCAGGGTGTCAAAACGCCCTGAAATTCGACCAGGTTTTTATGTGCAATTAGTGTGCAACTCCATCTCTGTAAACACTATATTACAGCTAGCGCAATGTACACCGCTAGTAGCACAATCGTGGTTCACTAACAGTATGCGCGACTTTCCTGAATGACATGGGGAGAAGTACCATCTGTGAAAGTGTTCGTTCGCACGTATTAATAAACTGAAGCGCTGAAAGTACGAAATACCAAGTCGCGCTAACGTAGGTCAAGCTTAAGCTGATGCGAAATTTATGTTTAGTGAAAAATATTCTGTGATAAAAGATGCGTCAAGCCAATTACCGAGGCTAAAATATACAAGTGTTAACCTATTTCCTAAATTTTAAACGCCGAATAACACACAATGCTTCGTCTAGAGCAGGGGTTCCCAACATGTGGTACGTGAAGGTTGTTCAGGTGGTACGCGAGTAGTTTTTCGTTTTTAAAAACCTGGATTCACAACTTTTATAATTTGTTTATTTGTTGTTTTACAAAAAAAATCCTGAAGCCTATTCATTGTTACGTAACTATCCCCGTTGTTTTGTACCATTATACGATCTTCGAAATACAGGTCATGTCGATTGTCAACAAGGAGGAGTACAGCTGCTTTAAATAACCGTACAGCGCTGCTGGACAGTGGGTCCTAGGGGGCGCCAAGCAATTCTTAGGTAGGCGCAAGGTCTACCTTCCAGTATTTAACTTTTTATACTGATTTATTCAGTTCCATGTTGCGATAGGTATTAAATATGCTTGTATGCCGCCCTATGTATAACATCAAAATTACACGTTTAGAAAAGAAACTGAGAAAAAATCGAGTTGCGAACTTCGAGGCTGCTTATGTTTAATATAGTTTCTCGAATTTTGGGAGAATATTTGCTACTTATTACCGCCTATTGGCTGTGTTTAGTCAGAACTGTGTTTAGTCAGCCTATTTGGCTGTGTTTAGTCAGAACTGTGTTTAGTCAGCCTATTGGGCTGTGTTTAGTCAGAACTGTGCTTAGTCAGCCTATTTGGCTGTGTTTAGTCAGAACAGTATGATATAGTTAAAGAAGATCCACCTTCTCCACAAACTGTGTTTTGTCAATTTTAACTACAAAACTACGTAAACATTTAGCGTTTCGCGCGAACTACGAATTACTTCTTTTTGCGCAACACTAATTGGGGGGAACTCAGACATTTTTGCGCCAATTTTGAATGTTATTTGCAGTAAATAGCCTTCGCATTGTGTGTCATAACACTTTTTAAAACACGATTACCGCAATATGTCTGTCAAAATCAGCTCGATGTAAACCAATATATCGAGCACGAGCAACTTTTGTGTGTCTCCCAAATTAAAGTTTAGCCAATACAAACCAAATGAACGCAATTTATTTCGCTCTTCGCGCCACGAAGAGTTAACTTTTACAGAAAAAACACGGGACAATTACCAAAGGGGCGCAGCAGAAAAATAGTTAAGAACCACTGTTCTAAAAAAAGTGGTACGCGTGGCAGTACAGAGTGCCCCAAGTGGTACGAGATCGTAAAAAGGTTGGGAACCCCTGGTCTAGAGTCATAATTCCTAGTGTTCAATATGCTGAGACGTTTGGTCACTCAAATCGATAAATAGACGTAATATTCCGAACAAAGCTTTTTAACGCTAAACTTATATAAAAATTAAAAAAACACTGCTTGTGTGGTCGACCGTAAACACGGAATGCTTTTTTTCTTTCACCTTTCGTTCAGGTTGGCTGATTAGCAAAAATGTATTCGACAATTGACCACCCTAAGTTAAGCCTTTTTTCTCTTTTCTCGCTAAAAACGTCGAGTTAGGGTACTGTTTAACACTGTTCTGCCTGCGATAGTATTCGATGTTGGTGTAACAACGGAATTTTTGTAACTAACGCAATTCCCTTGAAAGGGTAGTCTAACTGTGTTTGTTTAAAGTCGCCTATTTTATGTAATGATATGCCGCAAAATTATTTTCATATCCAAAGACCACGTGCTTGGTGTGCAATTGACACAACTTTTTTTCTCTAAACCGCAGCTTGTATTTAGCTAACTTGACACACTGCTCGGCGCAGATGTGGCATAATTCAAACCGGAAAAACGATATTCGTTTTGCAGGATGCGAAAGACGTGCTTGTAATTTAGTATGGTCCCTTACATGAAACTAAACTTTGGAAACTGCACTGCCGATAGTCGAATTATGATTCTTCCAAAATCAATCACACATACTTACCGTCTTGGTCTTGTTTCTCGCCTGAAGTAAACGATTGCACACTGAGCTGTTTCGACGCACGTGTTCGCTTTACGTCTTAAAGGTTCGCTTTTGCTGGACGTTTATTGGCTGTGTCTGGTTGTATGAGTCGTTCTCTTTACTATTTTATAACGTCATTCCCGTCACTATTTTATGACGTCATTAGTGATTAAGCAGACAAAAATTAGGGGAATTCCCTAAGTTGTAATTTCGGGATTCACCTTTTTAAAGACTGTTTCAAAAGACGCCCTGGGATTTCGAAAGTTCGGCGCCTATGGTTTTGCTAATGGAAACCAAAATCAAACGCAAAACGCCGTTTTTCGTTTCTTGTTTGGTCGACCGTAAACGCAGGATATTTTTTCTCTTTCGCCTTTCGTTATTCGTTCGGGTTGGCTAATCAACAAGTGTGTGTTCGACAATTAATAACAGTCAATCAAGCGGTCGCTGTAATTCATCGGGCCCGCTGCCTCTTTAACAAACAATACACGAGTCCATTTTAAATACTTTTTGACTATTTTAACTACGTAAGTGCGAAAAATTTTAGCGCCTTGCGCGAATTTTATTTTTACGTTTTGATGTTGTCTATTGATATAGATTAGCGCTTCTCTATCGTTGCGCCGTGGAAGGCTGCCAAGTGCGTCGCGGACAAACGGAAAACGTATTCAAAAATATTGGACACATATTTTTTAACATTTCTTTTATTTTTATTTTCAGCAATGTAATAAAAACTTGCAAGAAATTTTAAAAAATGCCGTTTTCCTCCAAAAAAATCGCGATCGCTTCGCTCGCCAGGTGTACACCTAGTTTAAAAGGTTCAAAACACTGAACTAGATTAACTATTGAAGTGGCGTTTTTGCAGACGTCGCGCTAATCAAATAACACCGGGGAAAAGCGATCTTCGTTTAGTATTGCAGGTGGCGAAAGACGTGCTTTTAATTTAGCGTAGTCCCGTAAATAGATTTACCAAAATCGATCACATATATTTCACCTGAAGTTAACGATTGCACACTAAGCGGTCTCGCAGCTGGTGTTACGTGCTTAATTAGCACTACAAAATTATCACCGGTTGCTAATTACGCCGACTGTAAATTCTAACATTCATTATTAATTTAGCGCCTTTGCTTTTAAATGTAGTGCTAGGAATTAGGTTTTCGCATTTCGGGACATGTATATTAACGTAATATTCTTGTGCGCTCTGGTGTTCGCCGTTAATTGGACTCTAAACATTTTTTTTCCTGCTCTAAATAACGCTGCAAATCTCACGATCATTTATCGCTTGTTTTCCGCCGCGGTTAAACTTCTCACGAAAAGGTCCGCCCAATGTTATCTTTCCACGAAACGGCCGCCCTGTAAGGCAGGCCTGGGGTTTCCGGGAGCGCGTCGGTTCCCGTAAAAAGGATATTTGTTTTAGCGCATATTACGAGCGGCTCACCGCCTACAGCTCAGTAGACGTCTGGGTGTAGCCTTGTGGAATCAGGCTGGCAGAATCTTGCCAGCCTTCTGGTGACCAGCATTTTTGGCGAAAATTCTTCGGTTTATGGTTGCGCCCCTAAACTGAAATGATGTGTTCGCCTAAGGAATGTTTGAACCTTGCCATGTTTTGGCGATAAACAAGGCTATTAAGTAAATTGGACAACAAAACGTAGCGCCGAAGGCGCGAAAATTTTTTGACATTAAGTCATTAACTAATACATAAGGGACATGTGAAGGTACAACCTTGGGCCTAGGGGTGTACGTACATGTCTGCTTTTCATGCTTTAAAAGTGGTACATAGATAATCTGTTTTCAGGCAAACTTGTGTGAAAACGTGCTGCTCAAAACCAGATTGAAAAGCACGAAAAAATATTCTTTGGATAAATTTTCAATCTATATTGCTCGAAATAATGATATTTATAATAAAATTCAATAGAAATTGTCACAGTCACATTACAACATGCCCCATAGTATGCATATTACCTTTGGGATAGATTTGTTGAAAACAAAGACACATAAACCTTGCAAAACCAGGCTAAAGTACGCGCGAAGTGCGAAAAAATTTTTGTATTTGCGTAATTAAACAACCAAAAATATACTTAGGGCTAGGCCTTAGGTGGAGAAGCATAACCTGGTACATCCTTAATATGCTGATGCGAATGTTATACCAGTACATTTAACAGGAATTGGAAATTCAACTCAATATAGAAGTACTTGCCAATTCAAAGTAAAACTGCCAACATGTAACAATTGTAGCCTATGATCAAAAGTGTGTACTTTTTAAAATAATAAACAGTCTATATGCCTTACACTGGCTTTTTCCCACTAAACAATGTGCTTCACACTACCGTAACTTTTTTCAAAATAACACAACAAAATTAATTTCTGCCAATTGTGTTGTGTAATGTTATTACATAATTCCGCTGTTCAAAAATAGATGTGATTAAATATGTTTGGAAACAACCACAAGGTATTTTGTAAATTGGATGTTGAAAAAAAACTGATCAAAAAATATTTTTCGAAAAAAAAAGAAAAAAATAATTTTTTTTCAAATTTTTTTTTTTTACTTAACATTTTTTTACACCAATTTCTTCGGTTTTCTGGCTGATTCTTCGGCCGACATAGTCGCCAAGTCGCCAGCATTCTGCCATACTGTTGTGAAATTAGCGAGTAAAACTTTAAGTGTCATTATGCTCTGTCTGTCGGTTTTTTGTAAGTAATTGTGTGTGTCTAAGTGTCATTATTGTTTGTGGTGTGGTAATATTCTACTCTTGCAACCAATACATCTGTACATTGGGTTTTCTTGTTGTGGTCTTTAATATAAGTTCTCTTTGGTAGGTTATCTAATGCCCGAAAATAAGGACTCACTAGCGACTTTACAGAAGGCCTAGGTAATTTTCTAGAATTACTAGTTAAAGTCGTAACACTGGCGCCTGGCAGGAGTGTCGGCGACGTACGTGTGACGTTGTGTTTTGCGTCTAAAAGTTTGCTTTTGCTGGACGTTAATTGGCTGTTTCTGATGATTTTTTTATTATTTATGACGTCATTACCATCGCTGATTTATGACGTCATATCTGTCACTATTTTATGACGTCATTAACGTCAGACAAAAAAACGAGGTATTCCCGAAGATGAAAATTCGGGACCCCCCCGTTTTGGATTTCTGGATACGCCCCTGGCTCGGATGAATACGACAAGGACAGTGATTGTGACCAAGCTACAATTGACAAATGTTGAAATGAAAATCGCTCTCATTAGCTCGTGTAGCTCTCATATCAGCTTGTAAATATTGTCAGTGTTTTTTTTTTTCACTAAAGATTGTAGAAAAATATATTTAAGAAATTGTTTACATTCTTTACATTGATGTTTTATCGCTTTTATGTTCACTTGATTTTTACACAGATGATCGCATGAGTTATTGCTGAAACGTCTGTAAATTGCGAAATGTCGATTTTATCGAATATTATGGCTTTGACATTTTTATTAAAATTACAAAAACCCGTGTATTGTGTTCCAAATGATTACATTGTTTCAAGCGTGAACTGCTTTATGGTTCATTAATTTGTTTATCCATGCTTGGAAATAAACGAACAGACTTTTATGAAAACTAATGTTTATGTATAGAAACCACAAGACAGGTTAACGATAACCCAAGAAATGACCGCGCTAGGACGGAAGTTTGCAGACGGCTTGCCAACAAATTTGGCGAGTGGTATTTCGGCAGGCGGGCGAGTGCTGATTGATAGCCGCTACCCAGACTGGCGAGTGTAAATTTTGCTCATGAACAACCCTAAAGAACTATACTTTTTTCGAGTTACGAGCGAACATTTATCCGTTTCAATTAAGTTCAATGAGCAGTTGAGCACTAAAGCGCTATGCATACTTTCGCATGTTGCGCCGCGGTGATTCAAGAATGCTACAATTGCAATTTCCGTCAAATTACACTATTAATGGCGTTATTGCAAGCAAAATTCGAATCGCTTTCTTATACGTCACGTACATAGGCGCCGAACTTTTAAAATTCCAGGGCGTTTTTTTAAATCAGTGCGAAATGCTTACAAAACAAAACGTAACTTGGGAAAGCGATTTAGCGCTTTCGCGTGTTAGCTGAATCGTACAAAAGAGCGGGGAAACGGATTGATCTACATCAGTGTTTCCCAACCTTTTTTACACTAGTGCCCCTTACGCTCCATATTGTTTCATATCGCCCCCCCCCCTCATCTTGCTTTACAGTAAAGTATTATATTAATCGTTTTCTGATATTATACTGTCTGTACTTTTGTTTCGATGAGCTGTCAGTCATGTTTTAGGTTGACTAACATGTATTCACTATAGGAATTTACGTGAGCATGTGTATAAATTGAACTAAATTAATGGCGTAACTTAAAAAATAAGGCATGTAGGTAACAGGACAAGAGGACTTAAAATTTACATACAACAATATTTCAGGGAGTCGAACCGGTACCGAACCGGAACTTTGTGAACCGGGTTTGGATCGATTTTTCCCGAACCGTAACCGGTTTTTATAAGATTTTAAGGAGCTGAACGGGAACTGAACCAAATAGTTTAGAAGAACATAAACATTAGCCGAACCCGGACCTGTAAGCACTCCAGCATGACGTAACAACTTGTATTTTACAGAGTCAAGTTACGCCATGTTCGAAATTTTATGAAAAAAATATAAATATTGATTAAATAAAAGGTTTATTTTTTATTTTTTAGATATTTCAATATTGAGTTGCTGTTTTTTTAATAAGTCACGTAACTTAGATTAAATGACTTACAATTCAAAGATTATTCTCTACATTTATTGACCCACATTTTTAGATTTAACGCAACTTATATTGTATCCGAACCGGAACTTACGAACCGGTTTTGAAATAACGATGCTCGAACCGGAGCTGAACCGGAACTTTAAAATTGCTCGAAACCGAAACCGGAACTGAACCAGATTCCGAAAAAAATCCTTAAACCCGAACCGAACCTGAACCGGAAAAGTCAAACGGTTCGACTCCCTGCAATAATTGCGTTAAGCTTTAAACACACTGGTGAATACTTCTTTGCGCTATTGCAATAAAAATGGCTGACAATTCAACATATAGTTTCATAATGCAATCCAGCTTGGCGCTAGCTGAACATAAAAGATTAATTCCTACTAGACATACATTATTTCACAAGGTTATTATCACGAAAAATTCAACTTTCTGCACAAAGTCTTAAATCAGGGGTCGGCAACCTTTTATAGTCGCGGGCAAAACCAAACTCAGAAAGATCTTTGCGGGCCGCACAAAATGTTAACTGAGAATTGTGTGATTGAAATGTTAGAACAACTGTGAATCAGGCGGGCCTCGGATATTTTTTGCACTTAAAAACGTGTTTAATTACATTTAAGTGGCAGTAAAGTGTTGGCGCAAAGCGAGAAAAAAGCGTTTGTTTGGTTTTAAATTCGAGTCCACATCATCCATACTACTAATGTTGGTGTAATAAAACTACTTTGAGGAAACGCGACAACCTTTATAGTTTATCTAGTTGAGTGTTTGTTAACCTTTTTAAGTCCGGGCGCACCTGGCGAGCGAAGTGTGCGTGATTTTTTTTGCTACCGGCATTTCTTTTAAATTTCTTGAAAGTTTTTGCTACAATCCCGAAAATAAAAAATAAAAAAATGTTAAAAAATATATGCATAACATTTTTGAATACTTTTTCCGTTTGTCCGCGACGCACTTGACAGCCTTCCACGGCGCAACGGTAAAGAAGCGCTGATTAATGACAGCATCAAAACGTAAACAAACCGGACGTAGAAAATAAAGCACACTGAAATTTTTCGCACTTGCATATTTAAAATAGTCAAAAAGTATTTAAAATGGACTGTGTCTAGTTTGTCAAAGAGGCGGTGGGTCGAATGCCCACAAAGAGGCGGTACCGCCCACGTTGGGAACTTCTGATCTACATGAAGCACATGATGCGCGTCAAGTAGAAAATGGCGGAAACCCAGCGAAGTTTAATCCATGTTAACCGTGAACTCCTTATAGGCACTCAGCCAAGCGAAATGATTTATGGACTAATTATCGGATTTTGTAGATCAGCGCTTCTTTGCCGTTGCGCCGTGGAAGGCTGTCAAGCGCGTCGCGGACAAACGGAAAACGTATTTAAAATAATGGACATATATTTTTTATCATTTTTTTTATTTTCGCCAATGTAACAAAAAGTTGCAACAAATTTAAAACAAATGTCGGTTTACCAAAAAAAAATCGCGCTTGCTTTGCTCATCAGGTCTGCCCTAACTTAAAAGCTTAAAAAACGCTGAACTAGATAAACTATTAAGGTTATCGCGTTTCTCAAAGTAGTTTTATTACACTAACATTAGTAGTATGGATGATGTGGACTCGAATTTAAAACCAAACAAACGCTTTTTCTCGCTTTGCGCCAACACTTTACTGCCACTTAAATGTAATTAAACACGTTTTTAAGCGCAAAAAATATCCGAGGCCCGCCTGATTCACAGTTGTTCTAACATTTCAATGACACAATTCTTAGTTCACATTTTGTGCGGCCCGCAAAGATCTTTCTGAGTTTGGTTTTGGCCCGCGACTAGAAAAAGGTTGCCGACCCCTGCTCTATAATATGCAGTACTATTTTCAATAAACCTAATTCAAATGGTTAAGTTGTGTAGAAACGATAACTGTCTAAATATAACGATAATTATTTTGTGCAAATATTAATAAAAACACCCATTACCTAATGTGTCCAATGTCCATATACCTATTCTAGCCTAATATGTATATATATATATTAAAATATTGGTGAAAATACATTTAATAGATAACTGTATGCAAGTAGATGAAATGTTATAATTTTAACAACAAATCGCGAAGTAAACGCCAACCCAAGAGATAGAAATTTGCTTAACACACTTATTAAGCGACTAACCTACCTCTTACAAACCACCGTCTTTAAAAAGTTACCACCGTCTTAAGACTGGCTTGTATTTTTTAAATTTTGAAAAAAAAAATTAATTTAAAAAAATATATTAATATTCAATATTAATATTCGCCATAAAAATAAAATTAAAAATTTTAAAAATGTACACAAAATAACACGTTGTTTTAATGGTAACGATGGGATGGGTGCACTTGCTTCTTTGCTATCAGCTCGGCTATGTTAACCTCTAACGAATCATTTTATTTGAGTGAAGCAATCACGAACAGTCTTAAAACCGTGACCGTATATAGCCCACAGTGTCAGCGCAGCAAGCTGTAAAAACGTAATTCTTATTAGCACAACGCAACACTATGACGTCACAATGGACAATTTAACTTGAAGCGTGCAATGACGTCAATGGACAACTAATAATCAACTTGGTTTGGAATGAAATGTTTATTAAACAAAAAAATTCTTCTTCAGAAGCGTCGTGTTGATTTTTTGTTAGGTGCTTCGCGGTCCCAGGAAATTGTCTTGCGGCCCCCAAAAGGACCGCGGACCCCAGTTTGAGAACCACTGTCTTAGGCCAAAGCGTCATAAGGATTTTCAACTCCACAAAAATATAATTTAATAGATCAATGCGTTTTTGCTTAAAGCGCAATTCCTGTTTAGTCTTTGCAATACAGTTTTAATGCTTTCGAAAAAAACGCTACAAACTAACAATCGTAAACCAATCGTTTAACATGTTTGTGGCCTCTGAAGTAAACTAATAAGTTGTCCCGGTAATTAATTTCATATTTATTCTGAACCTTTAAAAACAGGGGGGGGGGGGCGATTTTGTTTTAACATGCTTCCTTATATGGGAAACCACGCTACAAGTAACTGTTAGCCAGGGTATGGCATTGAAATCTTTATATCAATAATGTAACAAATACAAATTAATATATAAATAAATTAAATGAGACAACATGCTGATAATTACATGGAAGCACTTTACCTTGTGAGTCATTTTCCCGATTGCTTCGCAAATGTGTTCGCAACCTTGACTTGTCAGGTTGCATCCCCACAGATACAACCTCTCGATTGTTTTGTCGACATGCTGGAGCATCCGCCCCAAAGCGTGGCATGAACTTGTTCCGATGGGTTGTTCGCCAAAATCAGCCTCCACAGGGAAGTGCTTTGCGAAAGACTGGATCACTGCTTCATTGCATTCTTGCAAATCAACAATCATTCCAATAATATCTAAACACAGTTTTCAACAAATATTAAAAAAGCAACAAAAATAACATTGTAGGTTGAACTAGCAATTGGCACTGTGACGTCACAAGTGTGAATTGTTCTAACAATGGTTGTTTAAAGCAGAAGTTGCAAATTTTTTAGACGAACTGATTAAATAAAAATATGTTCACAGACTGGCAAAAAATCACAATAAATAAAAAAGATAGTACTTGTGTAAGATATTGTGATATTTCTGCCATGTAAGCGGCTTGTTTTATGTTGTTGGACAACTAACTTTCAAAATCGTAACTAATAGTAAAAAGTTTACGTAAGTAGATCAGCCCGGAGAAGAAGTTGTTTCTAACGAAGTCATTTTTACACGAAGATATTTATTTAATGCTAGCTTATCCATAGATTGATGATTTTATATTTTTACCGCCATCTACTTAATGTGTTTCTTTAATCGCGTTCACGGCTAAAGCTTGTAGCGCCTAATATGCTCACGTGTGTTTTACTTGTTTGAATACATATGTCCAGTGAAAATATAGCACAAAGTAAAATAAATGTTGTAAACTTACCACGGGGATTTCGCTTGAATTGCTTTAAAAGGCGTTTGTACAATTTCTCAGCCTTGCCTGGAAATATATCAGGAAAACATATTTTACAAACATGTAAGTTTTTCTGTTGACAAACTTTCACTTTTCGCACTTTTAAGTCGCCCATCAAGCTTAATTAGATGCTGAGCAGGCGCGGATCTAGGATTTCAGTTTGGGGAGGGCCATGAAATTTTTTCAGATATGACGTCACAATTTTTTCAGATATGACGTCACAAAAGTATACCATTGCGTGACGTCATAATTCAGGTAAAAATAACATCGGCTGGCCGAATAAACTAACTCCTGCAAAATAACGCGAAAAACAGACCTTTTGAAAGCACGAAAAAGTAATAAGGTTAGCCTCTACAGTGGGCCGGTTTCCTAGTTTGACCCGGTATGAAGAATATCGCTGAAAGACGCTACCATGTCTATTGTCTACACATCTTGCTTTTTCCCGAAAAGGCGAGAGCAACCGCACATGCTTCCGAAAAAGCGCCGAGGCCACGTCGCAATAAAACCATAGCGTTGTCTGCTGCGGTCAGCTGTGGTTCTTTCATGACACTTCTCTCAATTTTTAAGTTACTGTAGTTGGTTTTTGCCAAATAAGGTTGCTGAAATGAGCAAAACTCTATGCAGAGTTAATCCTAACATTAGATAGGTTACACAAGGGTCGGCAACTTTTGTGTAGTAGTCGCGGGCCAAAAGCAAACTCAGAAAGGTCTCTGCGGGCCGCACAACATATGTTAAATGAGATTTGGTGTTATTACAACTTTATAACAATTGTGAATCAGGTGGGCCTCGGATTTTTTTGCACTTTAAAAACGTGTTTATAATTGCTTTTAAAAAGGCAGTAAAGTTTTGGCGCAAATTCGCTAAAAAGCGTATACTTGGTTTAAAACTCGAGTCCACACGTCGTCACCCCCCTACTGCTATTAAAAAAGTGTAATAAAACTACTTTGAGAAAACGCGATAAATTTTATAGTTAATCTATTTTAGTGTTTGTTAACCATTTGGGGCACACCTGGCGAGCGAAGCTAGCGCGCGCGATTTTTTTGGTATACCGGTATTTCTTTTAAATTTCTTGTTTTTGTTACATTTAAAAAAAATCGTTAAAAAATATTTGTCGATTATGTTTGAATACGTTTTTCGTTTGTCCGCGACGCACTTGGCAGCTTTCCACGGCGCAACAGTAAAGAAGCGCTGATCTAGTTCAAAAAGAGCATCAAAACGTAAACACACTGGATGTACAAAGATCATTAGCGCGAAGCGCGAAAATTTTTCGCATTTACACTTAAAATAGTCAAAAAGTATTTAAAATGGACTCGTGTCTAATTTGTCAAAGAGGCGGCGGGCCGGATGAAGTATATTGGCAGGCTGGTTCTGATACAGATTTGCATTAACAACAAAAAAGCTTTTAATTGTACTTGGATATAAGTTAGTTAGTAAATATAGTCGAGGTCAGCGTACGGTCACTTAAGCCGTCTCTGCAAATCTGAAAAACGCCGCTTTGCGCGAGTGCGCGAAACGAATTTTACAATTTTTTTGAAATATTCATTATATGGCGCCATAAGCTCGAACACCACTACAAAGCTTGAAAATATGGTTTATTTTGGCGAAAATAGGCCATACTACCTAGGGAACCGCGAAAATAAGCTGCCTATTAAGTAAAAAAAATGTACATAGTTTTTAGTTTGGGGGGGGCCATGGCCATATCGCCCCCCTCTAGATCCGCCCCTGATGCTGAGCATTTAATGATTTCCAAATGAAGGATAATCTGAATCATTGCCAGGTGTAAGTTCATCAAATGGTCGCTTACCTTTATTTGTTTTGTCCGTTCTGCTTTGGTCGACATAGAGTTGGTTTGGTTGATTGACAGGTGGTGTAGCTGCTTGTTGCTTGGCAACCTGCATACAAACATAGCTGGTGAACAAACAGAACAACTCTTATAATTATAAATGCGTATCAAACTGAAGCATGGGCGCAAATTTTGTAGTTTACCTGGGGTTGGAAGGGGTGTTACTGGTGACGTCACAGTCACAGTGACGATTACAGCGCTGGAGTGTGAATAATGTTGTCTCACACAACTCATATTTAGTGCTTTAATTTGAATACTGGTTTATTTTCGTCCATTGTAGAAATCTTAACTTACGATGAGTTTGGTTTTCGATATTTGTTATGCGAAATATTGCTCAGAACTCAAGTTTAACATTTGTTCTAAAATGACAATGTTGTGACTTAAGTTTGACTTGGGCTTAAGTAACTAACGACTTATACTTGTTATTTGTTAAGAAAGACTTGAATGGGACTTAAGTTGCTTGCTAGTGATTTGACTGGGATTAAAGTAATTTTAAATTATCTTGTTTAGAACACTGAGTGTGATGCGACCCCGATAGCGTCCAGCTACAAAACGTTAAAGTTCCCAGATGCCAACCAGTAGGCTATATTTATCCCATTGTATTCACATGCGATCAAACTAAACTGCTACTGATATCAATCACACCAAATTATAGAAAGAAAATAGCAACCTGTTGGTCAGTTTGTTGATGTGTCGCTTGTCCAGCAGTCGCTTGTACAGCAAAGGAATCTTGTGCCAACTGTGACTGGGCTTGCTGTGAGTGGAAGCTCCCGGGTCTCAACTGGCTACAAACAAATAAACTTTCATGTTAAGTAGTTTATTAGTAATTATTTTTACCAAAGAACCGTAATAAAGTGTTGCTACAAATTCACATAAGGACTTACTGGCCGCAATCAATACATTTGTCGCAACGTTGTTTTCATTGGGCTTAGGTTACCGACTCCTAATGTAAGCGATTAATCCAATTAAATATGACCTGAACAACTATGATTTCTATGGATAAATGGGCCATATCTTAGTCGAGGTGAAATATTCTGGCACGACCAAATTCTAAATATGTTTAGCGTTACACAAAACTTGTGGCAACAAACAGGTTGGTGGTGATAGCAAACCCGTAGCTTGAAGTTGATTGCGCTTCTCTTGGGGCAACGCTTGGATGTTGATCGAGCAGCAAGGAGCTTCTCTGTATCTTCTCCTCACACACAGATGCCTGAAAGAATAGCATTTCAATAAATCACAAAAATATTAAAACTATTCCAAACATCCAAAGCAATTTCTTAATGGAATGCTTTTTCACTAATTAGTTAGCTAAACTAATTTATACCAAACTTTTAAACCAAAAATTGCACTACTTAATCAAAACAGTACAAAATGCTACTGAAATTTATTTGTTATAATATATTTAGTTTATTTGTAAACATCAACTGCAATACTTGTGGTGTGGATGGTGCGCCATCAAGTGGTTGCGGAGTTGCCAAGTGCGTCGATGAACTAGTTGATGGTTCTGACGTTCCTGGGTAAAACATAGCAGTTTGTCCTCGATATTATATTTCTATAAATATTTTATACTTTAAAGTGCCTTAAGAGAATTCATTATTCCAATTCATTAATGTGACTTTTATTAAAGTTACCGAAATATTTCCTTTCTACTTTTATTTTTAGCAAATTGAGCGAAATATGACAGACACCAAACCTGTGCACGTTTGGCAAAATCTGGTTAAATGTTGACATTACATCTGATTTAAGGAAGTGCCGTTGCTTTTCAGCATTAATTTGCCGACTTTATATTACCATTGTGTTTGTGCTTTGAACCCACTAATAAACTAATTGCGCCTGGCGTTTGCGTAATTTTGCAACGGTTTGACTTCGACGATAAAAGCGCAACGGTTTTACAACGGAAGTTTTAAAATTACAAAATATAGCTTAGAGTTAGACAGTGGTCCCCAACCGGGGTTCGTTCTAATGCTCAAGTATGCAGTAAAATATCTTGATTTTTTAAAGATTTTATTTATTGGTGTATTGGCAAGACTCTACGATTAGAGGTAAATAATCAAGAATAAGCTTTTTTGACGAATATAAATCTTTCCGAAAAGGGAATGGTGAGCAGTGACGCCATATCTCATGATTGTGGCGTAACACGTGAAGTTTCGATGGAACTGCTGACCGAAGTAAATTGAAAAGGTTTTACGATGATTTGCCAAATTATAGAAGCTGTCAAACTAATTTTCAAACAATATATACGTACGTAATTAGCATTAGCAAATAATTTCAATAAGATAGACATTTCATTCTGATAAATATGAATATTCAGTTATTATTTGAATTTTGAGCCTGCAAAAAGTGTCCCGCATAGAATAAAAGCTACGAGCGTGCTCTTTCAAAATAACCCTGATAATATATCTGCAGTATACACTCTCTTTTTTCAGATCTCTTAGTGTAGGCGATTCAGCCAGCGGAAGTGGCTTAGATGGGCCGACGGTATGCCAAACTTTACATCTCGTACTTATTGAAGTTCTCGGTGTTTCAAATTATACAATTATAAACAAGTACAAGACCTACAAAAACGCATTTAACTTGAAAATGAAGTATTGAACAAAATCCAAAATTTTACATATTTCGAAATTTTCCGCAAAAATTTAATGTTTAATACTATTGCCACTAATAAACGAAACTTTGATTAATCACTGTTGTGGTTACCTCAATATTTAATACCATGCTTTGTTTAAGAAAAGAAAAAAAATAACAGACTGCAATCTCAGCAGGTCTAACGCAATTTCATTATTGTCTAAAAATAAGTGTAAGTCACAGCAAATGAATTTCACTTAAAAAAATAGATTAAACGTAACCTAAATTTTGCATTTTTATTTAATTTTGCAATTTTCGGCAAAAAATAGACTTGATTTCCTCACACAATACAATTTAAATTTTGTAAACAACGGTTTTAGGTGTCTGTCTATCAAAATCCATATGAGGCAGGTGGAATTGAAAAAAGTGATTTCGCGACCCGCCCTAATATACATGCAGTCACAAGCATTGTTACCTTTCAATTGCGTTGGTTGTCGCTGGACTTTTTCACGAAGGATGTTGAAGAGCCGAGCAGGAAAATCTGTAAACATTTCGTTAATTCCTGCGATGTTTGCTGCTTTTACAAATATGCCACAAGTTACAGCTATTTTCTAGTATTAATCAAATATGGGAGCAAAATAGCTATTATGGATTTTTTGGGTTTCACCTAATTTAAAACAAATCATTCAAGAATGCACCAAACGGCAATTGTTTTAAAACTTGAAAGAGCGAGCTGAAAACATAAAAGTTCAACGTACTTGTGGTTTTCTTGAAAGTTGATTCTGGAACTGTGAAGTTATCTCCGAGTAGAAGCCCACATTGGAACCTTCTCACCATCGCCCAGTGAGGATTAGCGACCAGTTTCTTGACAATCTTACTAAACTTATATAAACTCATGTTCTGGCTAATATGGAGAGCCGTAAAGAATTCTTGAAGTAACTGATGCGAAAAGTAAAACTTTTTGTCCCCGTCGAAAAGTTTCTGGTTAAAGTGAGAATACCCAGGTACTGCGATTATAATATCCTGGACTATGACATCACTTAAACCTTCTTTAGACATTTGTGGAAAGGTCATAATGACAGTTGAATTCTTTGTAGCGTTGTAAGCAATTTTGGTGAGTTTGACTTTGATTAGGTTGATGTCATGACCCTTGGCATGTTCTGAGCGCCTCAAGTTTTCAAGTAAAACTATGAAAATCTGAGTGATGTTACAAAGTTCGGTGAGATTATCTGTGCCTAATGCAGCTAAAAGGATCAATTGAAGCATGATTGGGGTAAGACAAAGCTCAAGTAACATAGGTGAGAGTTTGGTAAAGCTATCCCATATTCTCTGGGCTTCATTTTTAGCGAAAGCAAAGAATAGTGTTTTCATATTTTCTGGTGTAAGCTCATGTACCAAAACAATTTCCTTGGGGCGAAGTAATTTTTTAAGGGTTACTATAGAATGTGGCCTGGAAGTCAAAACTATAGAAATGCCTGGAAAGAGTTTTCCGGTGCATAAATTAGCAACTACCTCTTCAACTAACATGGGAGTATCGTATGACGCATTTCTAGGCTTTACATTATCAAGTGACCAAGTTGCCTGATCATAACCATCAAGTATGATACCAAATTTTTCTGGGGACTCCATCATTGCTGCAAATATGGCGTTTCGTTTTCTTTCGCTTAACCATGGATACGCATGATCAACCACAACCTGCCTTAAAGTGACTTTTTCTGACCCATAGTGCATGTTCATGCACAACAGGAGAATCCATGTTATGCAAGAGGTGATTGACAGTCGTCTGGCAATGGTTGATTTCCCAGAACCAGGAGCCCCAACTAAGGCTGTGTAGCGACGAGGTACTACACTACCATGCCATCGCTCATAACTGATCTTTTTTGAGCCAGAATCGACATACCTTTGTTGTGTGGAAGGCTTATAGTTTTCAGTTTTACCGGCTCCACCTCGATAAAAGAACGCGGGGAAAGTTTTCCTGCTGGTAGTTTAGCCCGAGTGAAACAACTTCTTGCAGTGCTCTCTTGAGATCTTCCTTTATAGTTTCCAGTGAAATATTGCCAGAGGTCGAATCTAAAACAAAGTTATTTGCAAAATGTTAAATTGAGCAATGTTAATTTGAGTTGATGTTCGAGTTTTGGCCTTCAGCAGACATCTATGTCATCAGTTGAGCAAATTAATACCACCTAGCTTTAGTTGCCTTAAACATAAACTTATCTTATTGGATGCAATAAGAACAAAGTATTAACATTAGCTTTTGGTAAAGTGCTACCCTCGAAGAAAGGTATATTATAGCTGCAAAAAAAATTAATCAACTGTGAGAGGCAACACACAATAAGTATAATTAGCCCAGCAATATCTTTATCTTTATTTACAATGCTTTAATTAGGCTTTTATAACCCAAGGAGAGGTGCATGCATGCAAGGCCTTAAATTATTTTGTGAATGACTATATATATTTCTTCGCTGGGTTAAGGTTGATTCTTAGGTACTGAGGAGATGCTTTAGCACTTATTTTCTTTTTGAGCGATCAACTCTGAATAACGCAATAACTTTAACTTAAAGCTGGGTGTTGTACGGTGAATATGGGACGGTGGCTAACGTGAAATGCTAAGTGCACAGATTTCACAATTTCCTTGCACATTATCAAATAACCTTTATTTGATTTTAGTTCAATTTTATAAATTTTCTTAAATAAAGTATATTTTATCACCCCTTTCCCTTCCCGTAGTTAAACACAAAAGTAACACACTAGATTTAATATCTACATCAGTGGCCGGCAAACGTTTTTTGTCGGGGCTCAAAGTATTCTTTTCAGCGCTATTGAAGGAAATAACGCTCCCAGAAGTATATTATGAATTTATTGTTGTACATCAGGGGCGGGCAACATACGGCCTGTTGCCGGACCCGACCCACGATTTTGAGCGGCCCGCAGACAGTTTCCGGTCTTACATGATAAAAGGTGGATCATTTTCCCACATCGTCCCGCCGACTGGAAAAGTTACCCGCCCCTGGGCTACGTAGACATTAAAGTAAAAATAGTGTTCAAAGATTCTTTAATGCGCAAATAAATTCAAAGATTATTCTAAGACTTTTGGAAAAACATCCTTTCATTTAATAATTATGCAACAATTAAAAACATTTAAATATTGAAAGACTTTCTGGCAACCCTGAATAGCTAGCCATGCTGCTCAAAACATTCCTATAGCCCTGTGGTCTCCAAACACTTTATTCACCAACGTCAATTTACATGAAATGAAAACAGCATTAGCATGCCACCCCAGTTTGTTTTCTAATAAGTAATGCCTGAATTAAATATCACAAGAGATTGATTATGCTTAAGTTATAAACAATTCCAGAGAACTGTGGCTACACATGTGTAATAAGATGAGAAGTTTAAATTAACACCTAGATTTACACACATGAAAAAAAAAATAAAAAAAAATGTTAAAAAATATATGTCTAATATTTTTGAATAGGTTTTCTGTTTGTCCGCGAAGCACTTGGCAGCGTTTCATATCAAATCATCTTTGATTTGGCAGCATTTTTATATCAAATCATCACAAAAATTGAAATTTTGTAACCACCCGTCCCAGATTTTTATATTATTTACGTTGTGCAAAATATGGATCAAAAAAATATGTTGGCAAAAAAAAAACTGCAAAAATTCCAATCCGTTAAGAAGTTACAGCATTTTGAAATTTGATCACTAGAGGGGGTTTTTGGACACCCGAAAAACGCAAATGTACATTTAAACGCAATAAATTAAGTAAAAATGGAAGCAAAAGTTTGTTTCCTACCATTTTTGGGGTCAAAATTGCATTTGGATGAGTGTTAGAGGCCTTTAGGGGCACTTAAAGAGAAACAATTCTCCACGTATCAAGCTAAATTGCTTAAGTCTGCAAATATTTAGGAACCCATTTTTTTTTATATACCAAGAACTTCCAAAAAAGCTTAAAATGGAAAATTAGACTTGTGGAAAAAATTAGACAATGCACTAATTTGTCTATAAATTGAACTTAATCTTAGCACTGCAAAACGTGAACAAACCAAATGCTGTTATACTATTCTCGCACTTACGTAGTTAAAATAGTCAAAAAGCATTTGAAATGGACTCGTGTATAGTTTGTCGAAGAGTCAGCGGGCCCGATGAATTACAGAGACTACTTGGTTTATTGCTATTAAGACACGTGACCCAATTACATCGAAAAAAACACGCAGCTTCGACTGGTGAGTTAAACCCTGACAAAAACGAACAAAAAACGATAATGACTTATGAAAAGGGGGGTCCGAACCTCCACCCCTGGATACGCAACTGTGCAAAACTAACACCTAAAAACATTCAACAATCGTAACCCCGTCTAGTTTTACTTGGTAATTCAGTAAATGACCCAGCAAATAAAATAATTCTGTAGTTTGGGTTAATTATAGCAAAAATTTACATTGATATCAGAAAAACAGTTGTTTCGTTAAAAGAAACAAATTTGACGATAAAGGGGCATTTCCCAAAACGCAGATAGAACCAAAATGTTGTAGGGAAAATTGCGCACATTGCTTGTAATCACACAAATAGAAGATATCACAAATAAGTCACTAGTTAGACATTGTTTAACGTGTTGATAAACACGTAACACACATATTTCAGGAAACGAAAATTAATTATGAAAGTTTAAATCAAGTAAAATATTTAAGTTTTATCCACCAACCTGCTTCAGTGATGTTGTCATCTGCTTGTGGAAGATGAATGTGAACATCACCGCTGGTGAGAAGTAAGTTTTCAGCTTGTACGTTATGCACATGATGCTCTTTGGTTGTATGAGTGTGAAACTCTTTCGTCTCATGAGTGTGAAACTCTTTTGTCTCATGAGTGTGAAACTCTTTCGTCTCATGAGTGTGAAACTCTTTCGTCTCATGAGTGATTTGTTGTTGAACTTGAGCACCAAGGAAAAGGTTTTGCACTTGAAGTTGGTTCTGTTAATGACACAAACAAATTATATTACTATTGAGCTGAACATCAATTATTGCAACAAATTGGTGTTAAACATCTGTTGCACTTGACTTAATAAAAGTGTCTTTTGCAGCTGTGAAAAAAAAAATTACATTATTAGTTACAAGTGATTGCATTAACCCAGAGCTGCCAAATGTAGGTGTGTAGGTTTATAATAGGGCTCAAACTACCCAGAAATTCGACAAAGTTATTTTGCAATAATTGTACAAAATTAGCTGATAAAACCGCAATAAAGATAATGCAACATCTGAGGCCAGTAGCTAGGTTTTAGTTGAACAATACAACCCGGGTGCTTCCAAATTACTTACACATTAGTTAAACAAACATGACAAATATCTCAACACACTCTATTAGGGCACGTCAAATGATTTAACGCGCATCTAATATCACCTTAAGAAAGGGCAACCGTTAAATCACTACCACATCATTAACATTATTATTACATCACTAACACTAGCGCTAACTAAACGGTTGCACAGTGCACACATTTTGTTTGGCTAAACGAAAGTCACAGATATCAAATATATTTTGCACAATATTACAGTTTTACAACTAAGCATTCTTTTTCACTGAGCATGTTGATATTAATATGAACAAAATGCTTCTATGATATAGATTAGGGGTTCCCAACACCTTTTAAAGGCGACCCATTTTTGAAAAAAAAATCAGTTAGGTAAAATCTCGCGACCCAAGCAATTTGTCACATTTATAAGCCATACAAGATCGCGTTGCATGCAAACAGCACTGCAAAGTGCCTTTTCAGAAAATAATATGTTTAACCTTTCCCGAATATAATATGTTCAAACCTGCTCTAACCACTGCTTTTGTTGAGCAGTTTTATATTGGAGTGGACCCGGTCGGCAAATTAGGGAATTCCAGTAAAAAGACAGAAATCAAAATAACATCAACGTAGAAATAACACATAGTTTGAAATAAAACCGAATTTTGTCAGAATTAAACTTAAACCAATAGAAAAAATTTAGGCAATCTTTTACCAAACCCTAACTTCATCACTAACTCCACCAATAACTCTAACCCGAAGCCAATTTTTAATCCAACCTATTACCCAAACCCAACCCCAAACATGGAAAATCAGTCCGGTAAATGTGGCGGCCAACAAACTGTGCCGGTCAAATTATGTCGTTTAAGTTTTATTCCATAATTTTTATTATTGCCTATTTATTATGTCTATTATCTTAGTGCCATGGACGGTACTATTTATAATTCCGCTTTAACGATTACTACTTTATAGATGAATGTGTGTTCACAAATTATGCAATTGCTAAACTCACCAAGTCAATTTCCTGAACATCTGGAGCTCCGTTGCCTTCTTCTTGATTATCGGCCATTCTCTTTCTTTCAAGCAAACCCTAAGCAAAAGCAACTTAATGAAACAACCTACAGCAAATAAATTACTACTCACAACCCTAAATAAACCAAAAAAAGTCTACACCAGTCATCTTCATTGAATAAAAGGGCAACCAGCAAAATCGTAGAATACTACATTTGGTGTAAAATGTAGTGAAGTTAACAGGTTTTAAATACACAAAATCATATAGAAGTAGATTTTTTGGTACAGACCTTGTATCAAACATCTATTTATGTGTAAATTTAAAGTTACACGCCTTTTCAGTTGTACAATTGAACAGCTATAACAAAACTTAAATTGCTTAAACAGCTTTTTAACATAAGTTAGTGTTATGATGAATGTTGGGTATTAGTTCAGCACTTGCACAAAGCCAAGCAACAAAGCAAACGCTATAGAAATTTATACAGGATTCTTTTGAAGTTCTAATGCTTTGCAAGGCAGTGCTTATAAAAGCCAAAATACTTGGAAATCCGAGTTAATCTTATTGATATATGTACCATTGTTCAGTCTAACTTCACAAAGGTTGGACATTACCATAAATATACTATTCATGTACAGCAGGAGACATTTTTGGGGATGCGACCCCTCAACACAATTTATTAAAACTCATTCCCTTTTTATAGCCACACTGATCAGCATAAACAGGCAGTTTCTTCATATAAATAAAAACATAGCTACCAACAATGAGGGGCTTAAATGAAAAACCGGCAAATTATGTGAAATTATTTTAATACCTATGCTTATCTTTAGGTAAAAGTTAGCTTGAAATATTTTAAAACCCATGTTTTTCTTCAGTAAAGTTAGCTTGAAGTGTAATTATGTTGGCATCTAAAGCACATTCAAGTTGTTTAGAAGGTGAGTTGTAGATTGCTAGGTGCACATTAATTGCCAATAAGATTTTGTACAGCACAGCATGTGCGACCGTCTGCATGGCACATTTTCTTTTAACGGCAAAAAAACTATTTAAACAACAAAATAGTGCACGAAATAAAACAGGAATAAAATAATGTTTTTTTTGGAATAAAATAAAGTTTGTTAGACACAACTGAAAAGTATGTTTCGGAGATATTCTGTTAGCAAACGTTTTTCTTGAAAAGACCTTTGTGCCCCCTTGCAAACCCTTCATGTGCCTGTAGGGGGGCACATCGCCCACTTTACAACCCCTGGTGTACAGTAGTGAGAGTTAAAAGTATAAGCTACTTTAAGTGGTAAACAAATACACAAAACTTAGTTATTGCAGACAGCCACTCACCTCACTAAATACTTTATTTCTTCTTCTTCAGGAAATATCACAAATCACAAGTTTCAACAAGTGCTGGTTTACTTACTACTAACAATAAGAAAAACCTGCAATAAAATACATTTAAATCTTCATGCAATATGAGCTTCATAAGTCTAATTGTTTCAGCATTATACTTTATTGTTTTCACATTCACACTTAGGTAAGCCTGGATGCCTTGGTGCGCAAAGTTGTTAGTTTACAGTAAAGGTCAACTAAGTACGACCTATGCAGCCTGTCCGGTTGATTTTATCGACCAGCGGCAACATATATACTCAACAAACAGAACATATAGTAAGTTAATAAGTTTGACAGCTGTAACTGGCCCGAGCGTCAGGTATTACAGTTATCCAGTTCTTTGTTAAAAAGTATGGTGGCACCAGGTATAGAGGGTTATATTTACTCAAACAGATTTTATTTCAGTAAAGACTGATGAATAAGTTTAAAGAGTGAAATGACAACATTGTTTTGTGTAGATTCCTGTATCCAGGAAAATAATGAATGAATTGTTTTTCGCTTCACTCTAGAAAATCTAAAAATAAAACTGGTTCTTGAGTAACAAACTAATGCCCGTAGGTTAGCATTAAACACAACTCAACCAAACGAACAAACTTAAAAGAGCACAGTGCATGTTTCATTTCTATAGTTGGGCTTAGTAAAGGTAGTACCTGTTATAACATACATACTTAGTATTTGTAAAATTGAAAACAAGGTTGTGAGACTTCTAAGCACCAACAGTTTAAAAACATGGTTGATAATGTTCAAGGCCAAGGGTTAGGCAATTACAAACTTGTAAAATGGGAAACTCACAACAGTACCTAAAGCAGAAAAAATTATAAAGCATAGTGCCAATGACATGATAAAGCCAAATACGAAGTAATATCCATGACAGAATAATATCTAAATCGTCGGAATAAGTATTAAATTCATCGGAATGAGGCCTAAATGGCCCAAATAAAGTTTAAAACTGTAGGAAGAGGGTAGGGGACGGGGGCCATGGGTCTGGCACCGGCCGTTTTGAAGTCGACGTTTGTGTGCCTTAGATTGAATGGCGCCTTTTTTAACAAGGGTTAGGCAATTACATAACTGGATCCGTCCCTGGAAAGAGTGGTGTGTATATAAATGTTCAAACATATAGAAAGTCATGCTTGTTTCCTGAGGTTTGAGTTGCAGATTCCAAAATAAGTGTTTTAAACAAAATAAGCCGGGCTGCATTTGCCCAGGTCTGTTCTAGACAGTCATTATAACTTGGTATAAGCACATATTGTTACAACAACACGGGCTGGCATGTCTAGACTGTTAACAACATTTTAAACACATTTAGAACATAAAAAGGAGAAATTTATTATAGCATCTAAAAATCGGTATTTACACCACGATTATTTTGACTGTTGTAGAAGTGTAACTACTGCAGTGGGCGACCAAACCGAATTAAACGGCGACACACATTCAGGTTGTGACCCATAGAAGCATTGACATATTATTTTCAGTGTTGTCAACCAAGTGTAAGGGAATGGGTAATTGCAAATCACCACCACAAAAAAACACAAATAAATTATGTTGGATGCAGGCTGGTGGCATTGCCTTCTGGTGACAAGAATTGTGGCCCAAATTCTTTGTTTTTTGGGGTGTTCTTAGTTCTTACTAAAGTTGAATTCTGTATAGGCCTAACGATATGTGCTTCTGCTGTTCTGCATATTGTCACTAAAATGTCTGCTCGACAAAAAAAAAGAAAAAAAGTCTGCTCGACAAAAAGTTTAAATAATAGGGTAAATTGGTTTGGGGGGATATTATGGGGTTAAATTAAGGCCAGGTTTGCAACGTCTAGGGGTCAGTAGGTGTTCAATTGACTGTTTTTAACCGTTGAGGATTTTTAGAGCAAGGAATATTTATATATTAGTTCAACTTTCTTTATTTGGAGATTAATGTTCAACAATTCCTTCAATTAAGTCAAAAAGTGTATAAGTATTAAATCTAACACACAATATTTTTGTCAACAAATAAAACAATGATAAACTGGGTAAATACATTAAAAAACTGTCCCATATTTAGATGTACAAAGACAAATTTAGATGCAGAATTAGGTCATGTCTGAACAAAAGAAAATAATTATAAGCAATGCTTTTAAATAATATTAGCTTACAAACATGAGAGAAACCTAATCATTATTGAAAAAAAACAAGCATGTTATTTGCAGAATTTAATGAACCGAAAACCATTTGTTTAGATGTTATAAAATGTTAAGTAAATATATATATATATATTTTTTTTAAAACATAACACAATATAAGCATCGTTGATCCAGGTTGCGGATTGTACAGTGCACCACTTGCCTAGAACAGTTGGTTTTTATTTTTTTTATTAGCGTACTTCTTGGCTTATATTGTGTGTTAGATACTGATGATGCTTTTAGTAGCGAAATATATTTATCATATTATAACATATAAACAAATTGATTTTTTGAGTCCTGTATTAAGTTTTATCTTATCATTGATGTGCAACCAGTAGTTTGTTTTCATCATTCGGATTCAGGCAGATTCTGTTATTCAAAAGAAAATTCTGATTATTAGCATGTTATGTGATATGAAACCCTTTTCTTGTTACAGTTTTATGGTTAAATTAAGATGCTCATACAGATAAAATATAATGTGAATCTACTAGATTGGGAGTTAGTAACTTTCCTTTACAATCTACAATTCAGTTTCGTTTATATTTTAATAGTTTACTGAATTATTACTCAACTTCGCTTTGTTCAACTAAGGTTGGTTCGGATATTAATATTTCTAGTATCTGGATGATGGGTATATCCGGATATTTGTACTTTAACCCAGTGTTTCTTAATCAGGTGAATGGGTCACCCAGGGTGAATAATATTTTTGCAGGGATGAACCAACCAAAAGGGGTGAATAAGAATGAACCGGCCAAAATGGACGACAGCTTGCGAGTAGGGCGGATATTCCGGGTGTACTGTTACATATATACGAGATAGATTTATCATATCATTGGACAAGGGTGAATAAATCTGGAGATAAATGCTAGGAGTGAACAAAACTAAAAAAGTTTAAGAAGCACTGCTTTAACCTGAAAATCGATAATTATCAGACTATTAATCTTTCGCAATTTACGTCAAAAAACAATTGTTAAATAACCTGACAGTTAGTTACACAGTTTGTTATAAACATTATTACATGCCATAGAAATAAATATATCGCCCATTTTGAATATTTACTTTCTTATAAAGAACATAATGATTGGATTAAGTTAGCCGCTAACAGTAGGTCAGTCATGAATCACTTCTATCGCTGTTAATTAATTGCAAAATTTTAGTAGACCTAGGCCTCCAGTATCTGACAGTAAGCGATACTTCTCGACTGCATTCTACAATTGTTGCACCATAGCTGGCGGATTTTTGGCAAACATTCACCTACAGGAACTTTGGTAAAACAGACTGAAAAGATATAAAAACAAACTGAAAACGTTACATATGCTATTCAAAAAAGACAGATTGCAAAATAGAATAGCGCAGTAGGTCATCTTATTAATAAAAAAAGGGGTTGATGACCGGATAAATCTGCTTGGTGAGCTAGATCTGACCCACAGGTTACCAAACAATGTACTGCAATTAAAACCCAGCATTGCCTTGTTAAATATGGAATTTACAGATTTACTGCTTAAATGGGCTGCTATTGAACCAGCTACTACAACTTGTTGCATAGCGAAATAAAACTGAGGTATACAACCAAGAATGGTTTGCAAGGGTGGATGGTACACAGGGAATAACAACAGAAACCTTGGTTCTCAAACATTTTTAGCTTGTGGCACAGTAAAAAACTAGTTTACTGAACAAAAATCACAGGTAAAGCCATTTTTTGGTTAAATAATAACCCACTAAGGAAACTCTTGCAGCAATAACTGTACATTAATCCAATGAGCTTCAACAAGTATATTGCATACCCAAGTGTATAGCAGAACTAGGGTGCACAGCTGACAAAAGGTATACAAAGGCTACACAGATTAGGTGATAGTTACGTGAGTTTGGACAAATTGTGTCAAGGAGGGTGCGTCCCAAAGTTTAAGCAATAGTGTTACCACCAGGGCTGCGGAGTCGGAATCAGTTTGTTTTTGCTGAAGTCGGACTCGGGACTCGGATAAGACCTTGTAAAACTACCCGAGTCCAGAGTCAGACATGCGCATGTGCAGTACCGAATTTTAAAACTGATATGGCCGCCAAATGGAAATTGTAAAGGCGGAATATTATATGGCGGAATATTTTCCGAACATGTATTGTGAGTGAATGAATTATAGAACATCCCTGGCACTGTAAGTGAATTGCTGAATATCCACGTTATTCCAGTTATGTAAACTGGTGAAATACAGGCTGTAGAGTCCAGGCCGGACTCGGGACTCGACGAAATCGCACATTTGACCGGAGTCGGACTCTCGTTTATTTTTGGCCGGAGTCGGACTCGGGTTATTTTTAACCGACTCCGCAGCCCTGGTTTCCCTAAAGGTTTTATTTAATGAATCGCCCGAATTTATAGAGAATAAATATTCAAACTTGAGCTAAATCGACATTATGCCCAATTGACATAATATTCTAAACGCAATTAGCTATTAAATTAAATAAGCTTGTTACCATTTTGAATGCCTACTTTTGTGGCCAGTGAAACAATAACATTATAAATTCACCAAATAAGTAAATAGTTTTGTTTTACTTTTAGTTCATTTCTGTTTGTGATTTTGAGGTGAATCAGGGTTGCTAGATGAAAAAAATAAAAAAAGCCAAACTTACTCTAA
The DNA here is from genome assembly GCF_963924565.1 of Ascidiella aspersa. Taxonomy (NCBI): domain Eukaryota; kingdom Metazoa; phylum Chordata; class Ascidiacea; order Phlebobranchia; family Ascidiidae; genus Ascidiella; species Ascidiella aspersa. The sequence continues at coordinate 456,110 of NC_139448.1, read as the reverse complement.
AAAAAGCCAAAACTACTACAAACTCTAACAAGCCTAGATGTTTTTCCTTAAATAAATAAAAAATGCAATAAATGGTCTTGCTGGTACATTGAACTTCTGTTTTTGTGGCAAATTTTCTTAATTTTTTTCTCTTTTTGGAATTTTTTCTTGGCAATTTTTTTTGTTTTCGCAAATTTTTCTCTTTTTGTGATATTTTTTGGAATTTTTTTCTCTTTTTGTGTTAGTTTGATCTCTTTTCAACATAACACTCATGACATTTTGGAATAAAACGAAAAAACGCCTAAAAAAGCCAAATTTGATTTGGATTTTTTTTTGAGAAAATAAAATCCAAAGAGGTTCAAAAAAAACCTAAATTTTCAAATTTGACTTTAAAAAATCCTAACTGGCAACCATGAGGTGAATTTAGCCACTTACCTTTCCCGCAATAATTGAATTGACGTCATAATGAGCAGCTGGTGTTTGGATGCAAAGTGACGTCATAATGAGCAGCTGTTGTTTGGATGCAAAGTGACGTCATAATGAGCAGCTGGTGTTAGGATGTAAAGTGACATCAAGGCGGTATGGCACGGATTCCACAACGATGGAAAGTTGAGCGCGACGCATTATTGCATTTACGCCCAAACATTCGAGCAACCGACGTTTATTCGCACATCACGTGACTATGCAGCGGACACAAAATGGCGCCCGTGCTTTTGAACCGGTGTGTACGGTGCACTGTAGGGTGCATCAAAATATACATGGGTTGCAGCAGAACGAAAAGGTATACAAGGGTGCATCACAAACTTTTAATGAAATATTAACATTCACGACAGGACTCCAGTAACAGATCGAAATTGAAACAACATCAAAGTCGAAATAAATCACAAAACCAAACTTAAACCAACAACTATAACGTGGAACAAGGCCTACATCGGAATACGACCACTGACTAGAGTAAGATCTAACCTTCACCCAAAGCCCACCCCTAACCCCAAACCCACTAATAATTTCACCCCTAACCCAAATTATAACCGCAACTATTGCACAGCCCTAATACCGAACAAGGACAAACAGTTTGGTGTCCAAACAGCGGCATTAAAACATGATAAAAGAAAAAAAAGTAGTGAACAGTTATAAATAGCGTTACTCATCAGGGTTGCTTTCAAATACTATTAATTTAAATTTGGTTTGTGGTTAAGTATAAACGTTTATTTGCTTCTGCAAGCAAAAACAGATATGGGCCGAAAGTTTCCAGCCTTAATTATGTCTCAGTAGGGGTCGGCAACCTTCGGCCCGCAGGCCGGATCTGGCCCTCCAATGAAAATCATCCTGCACGCAAACTCTTTCACAAACTGTACACAAGGCCAGCATATGCACAATATTTTTAACTGTTTTAACTATACGAAATTGTACAAACTTTTCCCCGCGTGTATCAAATTTGACTTTTAATTACGTTGGCGTTTTGATGTAGTCTTCTCACACCAAAGGTGACGTGCGGATGACAACTATAAGCATAGGAAATTTTTCGTAGCATGAAACTCTCTAAAATCAATTTTTTTCCAAATTAATTCGCTGATGTATTATTTAATGATAAACATTAACAAAAAGAGCATAAGAAATATGTTCGTATTTTATGTCGTGTGTGGAAAATGCGTCACGTCTCCTTGTAAATTTAATGGTTTGCCAAGTTAAACATTTTTTTCGCGCTACGCCCGTTGCTTCCTTGTTGTAGTGTAACTAGAATCATTTTCACTGCGTCAAACATTTGGGTTTGTCCCTGATTAAGAGTTATTATATTGAAGTGCTTAGAGACCACACGTTTTTATAAAAAAATTGTTAGCGGAAATTTAATACGGCCCGCCGAGAACTTGCTGAGTTTGGTCTGGTTCGCGCCTTGGTAAAGGTTGTCGACCTCTGTCTTAAAATTAATATTGCCCTCTGAAAAATCCTTAGATGTGAGCCTTATAATATTGAGTTTCCTCAAACGATTGCGATGAGACGTCGGACATTTTTTAGTGATTCGCGCCAAAAAAACATTACACACCTTGCCAGTAATTATTGCACTAAGAAAGCGCTTGAAGGGGTTATGGCGGGGAATTGGTGGGGGCTGCAAGCCCCATTTTGGTTGCTAAATCATATTTGTCATCCGAATGAGACATCAAAAGTAGTAAAACTCAAGGCTTCTTTTCAGTTGTGTTACAGAACCCTTTCTCTTTAATAACGCATAATATGTAGATCTGTCTTAATGAATGGAAACACAATAAATTACTGTTTTTTTTTAGCAAAGCTATTTTATTAAAAAAATTCGAAGTATTTGGGTCGCGAGACCTCGGTACTAGCAATTTTGGGTCGCACCAAAAAGTATTTGCGGACCCCTGTATTAGGCACATAAACTTGTTTTATATATTGATCGAAACTACAGATTTAAAGTCTGTTATAACTTTGATTGCTCGGACCACGCCATGGTAAAAAATGACCGAGTAAAAGTTGGCAAAAGCAAACCATGGACGTCAAACCATTTTAAGAGAATGATAAAATTGGCTTTTTAAACATGTTAGTTGGCCAAAGTGTAATAACATGCTTGTACGCATTATCTACGTAAATTTATTTATCAAATATATGTTTCGATCATTTCCCAAATACTATGACGCCATATTTGAACCCCTTTCGCATCAACGCCAGAAGTTAAGTAGGAAGTTTTCGGCCCATATCTGTTTTTGCTTGCAGAAACAAGTAAAGGAAAAAAAATATAAAATATATAATATAAAATATACAATACAAAATACAAAATATCAAAAAAAAAAAAAAAAAGTAAAAAAAAAGTAAAAATTTGAAATTAAAAAAAACACCAAGCCCTGAAAATATACCCCTTGACAAAATATACAACAACCACACCCCCGTCTAGTTCTGTATTGAATCTTTTCAACCGTTAGATGGGAATCGATAGCTACAGCGAATTTAAGATATGACGTCACATTATTGTTTTTTGTCCCCCCAGTCAAAGGCACCTAGGGGTGCAGCCTCAGAAACCTCTACATAGCACCAACATACCACTCTACGTCATGTCTGAGAATTTGAAAGTTCTACCATGTCTACTTTTTCTATAAAGCTTCGGACAAAAATCGGTTTGAAAACAAGTTCTCTCTGCCATCCCTTACGACGTAAATGCAAATATTTTTTCACAAAAAAACGCTTTTTGTTTTAACCCTCTCTCCTCCTTGTCCTCAAACCAAATAAAAAAAAAACAATTTATTTTCCCTTAATAAAACCTACAATCAATTAAAAAACTATATGTTTGATGCCCCTGTAACAATAAACAGTCTCCATCCGGGAGTAAATATCTAAATTCGAATTAAGAACAACCAACAATTTTTCTTATCAATCAACATTTTGTATTAATTTGCCATAAAACCACCCGATTGTTGGGTTGTTAACAAATGACAAGGTGTTCGTAGTATCATTTGTATGGTTTACTAGCGGTTTAATTACATAAATAGCTTATTGGCGAACACTACAAAAGGGAGGTGGTATATTGCTAGATATTACTGTCGCTAGGTAGGCCTAGAGAGCTTGAAATAACTTTAAGTCACACTTTTTTATAGCGAAAAATAAAACCCGCTCATAATTTTGAACGTAAAAACCCAATTAACATAATAAACATAAATTTTAAAGATGAAAGCCGAATATGTTAAGTTTTAAACTTTAACTTTATGAGTACCAGATTATAGACCCTCAAAACTATTTGAGGCGCAATTAAGAAAATCCGTTTTTCAAATACGAACAATGAACAGGATATAAACAAAAAACATTGTCGCACTTCACTTAACTTAAGCTGCTTTTTTGCGCACTGATATGCGTGACAGCAGCTTAAAAATTTAAAACGTTGTGACGTTACCGGCCTTTTTATGCCCCTAAAACCATCATGTTGTTTATCAGAGGTTATGTAAAAAATATGGCAACCCTAGTAAATAGTATTCCACGACAGATTTTGTTTTTTATTTACTTGTGAATATAAAATCATTATATCATCTTCGTTGTATAAATAGATGACTGCTTTTACCAATATAGACAAAAAAAATTACATTTCATTCTTAAAACTGCGAGATTTTTGTCTAGAATTCATTAGACTGTTTTTTACCGTATTCCGTATTTGTTTATTAAGATAGAAATTTAGAATGCGCACACAATTTTAAGATGACGTTATACATTTCGATGAACTGGTTATACTGCGAAATATAAATGCTTATGGTAACATACTAAACAGTTTCCATAAATGCATATGACATCCGATGGCCAGGGAGACTTTTAGGTTTTGTCTGTATTTGTTTGGCATACTGGCTTCTGGCGTTTTAAAGCAAAATACAACGCTTTGACGTAATCTGTTTCGCTGCAATCAAGGTGCCCCTTTGTCACTTATTAGCGCGAAACAGCCTCCACAACATTTTCCTTTCAACCTATTATGGCTATCGAAATTATTGTCCAAACAGCTGTACCAAATATTAAAGTTGTACCAAACTTATAATGGATCTTGCCCAATATTCGACTTTTAACATAACTCATGCCAGCCTTTGCGTTTTAAATGATAATCCTGGTAATGGAGATTGTAATGTTTCTTTGAAGTGTGTGTTTTGGCAAAAAGTGAAAATATTTTGCTCTGTGCATTAATAAAACATTTAGTGCATGTTCCACTTAATAGATTGCGGCAAACTCGTTTAGTTCTTTTAAAACAGGAAACGAAATTTCCAAAAAACACAAAAAATTGTGGCGTTATATTCAAAGACTGATTTCGTTTTATAATTGCCCATTATATTCTACCATTGCAAGCGAAAAATTTTGCAGTTTCTGTGTAATTAATTTTTTCCAGTTAAAATTCAAAATTGTAATTCTTCCTAATCCTTGCGAATAATTATATTTTTATGGTGGTGAAGCAATAAATAAACGTTGTTGAGTAATCGCAAGCGCGTAAAAGGTTCCGGTTCTGATTAAGCGTGTACGCGACAATAAACATAAATCAGATTGCGTTACGCGGTGTCTGTTTAGGGCGGCCACGCATCAGTTTCAAGATAATGCAGCCAACCAAAGATCATTTCACTACAGAGCAGTAGAAACTCCCCCAGACTGCAGCTGCGAAAAAGACGTCAAACGTTTGTGCGCCCAACTGTGACATAATGGATGAAAGACCTGAGAAATTGTATTTTTGTTTTAAAAAGGATTTTCCTAAAATCCTAAGACTGCAATTGACATATTATTGCGACATTAAATTTGAAAAAATAATTTTTCAATTGAAAATCGTTTTTTAAACATTTAAACCAAAATAGACACTTACAATTGATCTTGTCCAATTTTGGACTTTAAACGTAAATTTTGCTAAGCTTTTACGTTATAATAATCCTGGTACTAGAGAAGAATTCATTGAAATTTGTTTTTTAAACATTTAAACCAAAATGGGCAAGTTTGTTACAAACGGCCGCATGAGATACAAAGTTGACTTTTGCAAATCTTATAGAATTGCGCAAGGATTCCATTAAAACGAGCTAAATCATACTATGGCCACAACGTTATACAATGTTAGCTTTTAGTGTAGAATCCATAACATACCGTAGTACGTGTTTTTTAGAGTGACGTTATACGTTTCAAAGAATTGATTATATTATGGTTTGCCTAATGCATTAATGATAAAAATAAAAATACACAAATCTAAAGGCTTATCAAAACATAATGGACAGTTTTCGTAATTGCAGATAACAGCCGATGGCAGGGAAGATGTTTAGGTGTCGGCTGTAAGTATTGACACTTGTGTCTGGCGTTTCAAAGCAGAATGTACTCCCTTGGCGGAATCTGTTTCGCTGCTTTAACAGTGCCCCTTTGTCGCGTATTAACGCGAGACAGTCGGTATAACCGGTGTCGTTTTAACCAGATCATTTTTTAGGAAATATTGCCACCGCTAGGTAGGAGTACAGAGCTAAAACCAATTTTACGATGACGTAATATTTTGTTTCCAATTTCTACCCCCAGCTGAAGGCCCCTAGGTAAATTGGACAAAAAACGGTCTGAAACAAACCAAAAAAAACATAAAAGAATTCGAGCAAAAACAAGATATGTCCCGAAAAATAAATTTTCGGCCCATATAACTAGACACCCTGAGTAGGCAAACTATCAACTTAAATAACTTGACACTCAAACTGTTTTTGAACTTGAACTAGTGAGAGTATTTGGTTTGGTGCACCGCCTATCGATGCAGAAAAAAACAAGACACGCTGAGTAGGTAAAAGTTGAGGCTGAAGCTGATACCTCACAGCGATAAATCGACTGTATATAAAACATAAATAAATAGCTATTTACTACGAATCCGTAATGACACTACGATTAAAATTCCATTAGTCGCTTCCCTCCAGCGAGGCTCGTTACAACTTGATTGCTTTGGCCATGGTATTAACTGCCGTATCGAAGACAAACAAAAATGCTAGCAAACCGTTTCGCGCAGCAACTGACTGAGTTTTAACGAAATACTCAAAAGCCATTGAAAGGAAAAAAACAAAATGACTAAAAGTAGTAAAACTACATTAATGTATACAACAAACATAATAACTAAATCGTTTGCGATGTAACAGTGCTTGACAAATGGAGGTGTGACATGCTAGTAATCGACAGTCGTGTACTGCTCATAAATGCTACAAAACAAATAATTAAGAGTAAAATATTAACAATTTCTTGCAGAGAAATAGCCCCTGTGTCCCCCCTGACTACGCCTATGACCGTGGCCCCCCAATTACCGCTCCGTGGCCCCCCAGGGGGGCCGAGGACCACGGTTGAGAAACCCTGTCTTAACGTAACCGTGCAAAACCTTTTTTCAAGCGCAATTACCTGCGTGGAAATAAAAATCAAATGAAGTATATTGCCTTAATAAAAATAAATTTTTATGTTTCCAACTTGCGACTTTTGTAATTAAGAACTCCTTGAACTATGTTACCGCGCAAAACTAGGTTTATAGAGTTCGCAAAATATCGCATTTAAAGCGGCGGTTTTAATAGTAACCAATTTTCAGTTTCAAACAAGATTTTACTTACGTTGGAGGCAGTATGACACAAGGATTACGTATTTGCTGAATATCACGCAATGCGAACATTGGCTGCTACAACTTAATGTTTTACGTTTGTGGTTCCCTATTGATATATGTCAGTGGTTTTTTACGTAAAAGATGTTTGACGTGCTTAGCCGTTGGGTACTTAGTCGTTCCAAGTAAAAAATAAGGTTTAGACATGTTAGTGATTCCCGATCGATATACATATCACGAAATGTCGTCACATTGAAGCCGATTAGGTTAGCGCTTATTTACTAAAGCATCCCGAGAATGATGTGGCGCCGGCAGTTTTGCTAAAGTTGCAAGATTACAAATATTAACCCCGCTGTGCAATTATTTGTAAATTTTATTTTCGTAATAAGAATATCAAAGCCCATACAGAAGCAACGTTTCGAATAACTCTTTATTCATTTTCAACATAGAGAGAAGTCACAGATGGTAAGTGTATATATAGTGCTAAGACAGACATCAGAAATAACACGGCACAACCCGGAAATTAACGCAGACCAAGCTTCTATACCCCTCTATCTTTTCAACATCTGATCACGTGGATGGCCTTATCTGCTATCGGCGACCTACCTTCTAATCGCCGCACACCCGGTTTAGATTATGTATCTATCCACGTTTCCTTCTTTCTGATGTCTGTCTTAGCACTATATATACACTTACCATCAGTGACTTCTCTCTATGTTGAAAATGAATAAAGAGTTATTCGAAACGTTCAAAATGCAACCTACTTGTGTATGGGCTTTGATATTCTTATTACGTCTTACTACAACCTCCAACCATTATGCTCCAAAGTTTGTTAATTATACTTGATTTTTGTAAAATATATTTTGTCGGATTATACTAAATTCCAAAGTAAGGTAGATCGCTGTTCGGTAGCAACCGGTAGCAACCGTAAAACTAAAGATAGTTATGTTTGTTAAATGCTTATCAGTTTGTATAGAAGCGCAGCTGAACTACGGGCTTTATATTGCCGTACAGTTTAAACCAGGGGTTCTCAAACTGGGGTCCATGGACCCCTTAGGGGTCCGTGAACTAGTTTTATGGGGTCCATGAAGGTCTAATTGAAATATTAGTGTATATTTAAGAAGAAATCAATTTATCAAACAAAACAGTTTAATTAAAAATAAAACGGTTTTGCACTGAATGTATTAAGACTCATTTCATTTTCACATTTTTGGACCAAAATCAGCAGATTTAAGAAGTCTATTTGTATTGTGACGTAATTTTATAACGTCATTTTGCCTACCGTGGTCCACGCGAGTCCCCAAAAACTTTTAGGGTCGGCGGTAAAAAAAGTTTAAGAACCCCTGGTTTAAACACTGCGACAGAATCTCTAGGTACTTTTAAACTAAATACCGTTTTGTTTGGTAATTGCTGCTGTTTGCTAAAGTTGCGAGATTAGTGAGACCTAATACTGTTGCTGCTCTCACAAGGGCCGCATCCTACTTTAATTGTGAAAAAGTATTCACTCTATTTAAAATCGAACTAATAAACCGAAAGAGTTAGTATAGACGCATTACAAGGTCGTATGTTATACAGGCATGATTAAAAACAATTTTGCCATTTCTCAGAAAATATACAATGCGCGTATTGTGATAAGTTAATAAGATAAGTTCACTTTGTCAAATACCAGTGCTAGACAGATTTATGATGAGGGTGACATGGAATTAAAAATCCAAAGCAGCAAAGATTTTTATTATTTTATACGACAAAAACTTACTTGGTTTTGGTTTGGAGTATCGGCCATGTTATTCCTTGTGCTTGATTGGTTGATACAGTTTCTTTTACCAAATACAGTCTGTAAAATGAAACAAGATACCAAGTTAATGACAGCATGGGTATATAGCCTACTGTGATATCTGTGATCTAGCCCTGTTGAACTAGCACTGCCCAACGATTGACATACACATAATATTATACCAGGTACAGAGGTACGCAGGCTCAGTGGGAGCAAGTCGTGAGACGATAATTATAGCAGCGTTGCCTGCTGGATCTTGTTCGTACATACAAATAGTGATTGTCAACCTTTAGAACACGGACCAATGTTACGCGAACAGCTTTCTGGCTGCAATCGAAGTTTTATAGAAATGAACGCAAGTGCATTGCGGTATTGCGACAAGACGACCTATAATCTTAAATGTACGGCTAGCGCTGAAAAAATCTTTATTTGGCTTATTAAATCTAAGTAAACTTGAGTAAAAATGGTTTCTTTTGAAACCAGGTAGCTCGAAGTGACATTAAAAACACCACAGATTGGAGTGTGGCAGGAAAAGGTTGAGATCCACTGATTTAAGGTTTTGATGTTATAAACTAACCTGACATTCCTGTTCATACCTTCACAACATTACACATTTACCTCAGTACAGCAGTAAGGCGCTTGCACCAAGTTGCAGGCAACAACCAAACGCTAGCTCTTTGTTGAAGGCGGACTGGTATTTCCTTGTTCTAAAGGAAATTACGTTAAGGCTCCATCCATCTAGTTTGGCCTCCAACCCCTTTACTCATTTCCTGTCTGGAAATCACGCGAGCTATTGTAAAGGTAAAAAAATCCCAAGCTTCAATTTCGTTTGCATAGAAATGCGTATTTTCATCGTTCTATAGTTAGTTTAGTTGCTTCACTGGCGCAATGATAATAACTCCATTAGACTTTTTTACTTGAATTTAGGAATGTCCGTAATTTGGTTTAGGATCGGCGCCGATACAACCCTAGTATCGGACGAGTATCAACGATACCACCATTTGGTATCGGGTATCGGCTTTGATCCGATTAAACGGAAGGATGTGACCAGTGGAAGATTCAGGGGGAGAGAATGAGATTATGCTCCCCAAACATGTACTTGCACCTGTTAACCGCAACAAAACGAAGTAAATACGGGCCGTTTAAACCAGGGGCGTCCAACATACGACCCGCGGTATTTTTATGTAAATCTTTCGACTTGGTCAAGTTGCCCGTTTCAGTGGCGCAGCCAGCCGAAAATTAGGGTGGGGGGGGGCAAAAAGTATGAATTTTTTTGTTTAGCTTTTGTCTTTGTATTAACTGCCGTAACGAACACAAATAACAATGCTGGCAAACCGTTTCGAGCAGCAACTGACTGAGTGTTAACGCAATACTCAAAAAACAGTCAAAGAGCAAAAACTGTCTAAAAGCAGTAAAACTACATTATTGTGTACCAAACGTAATAATAACTACATCGTTTGTGACGTAACAGTGCATGACAATTGAAGGTGTGACATGCCTGTGATCGACTGTTGTACTGCTCATAAATGCTAAAATAACAAATTATTAAGAGTAAAATATTTATAAATTTTTGGGGGGCCATGCCCCCTGAGGCTCAACCCTGGCTACGTCTATGCCCGTTTGCCCTTTATATTTTTAGGATGTTGTTGCTTTTAACTGGATGGCGATCATTTCTGACTTCGTATTACGTCACAATGCAGTTGAATTTGTTTTTGGTTTCATTTTGTTTAATTTGCTTTGCTGCACTTTACTTTTTGTCCTATTTTGTTTCTTGCCATTACACCTTTACGTTTTTATTTTAGAATAAATACCCGGTGTCAAGTAATGATTAGAGCATGTCAAATTGAAGTCAAACCCTTGTCTATAAAGTAAACGTTAAACATTAAAACTGGTGAACTCGTGCGAATATGAGAAAAATCTCAAGTAAAAAATAACATAAACGCAACATACAGCAATTGAATTGTTTTATCTTTCAAAATTAAGATAAATTAGACGGGGGTGCGGTTGTTGTATATTTTGTCAGGGGGTGTATTTTCAAGGTTTAGTGTTATTTTTTTTAATTTTAAATTTTTATTTTTTTTTTATTTGTTATGTTTTAATATTTTTTTAATTGACCTAATTGAAAATGTTTTATATTCTTCGTTGTATAGTATGTTTAATAATATGGTATGGCAGAGTTTGGGGAATAAAGGCGCCGTGTAATATTTCACCTAAAAATCAAATATTCTCAATCCGACACTGCTTCCTAGTGGTTTTAGTGGGCCTACAATAGCTCTGAAAAAATTACTTTTGGCCGCGACAAAAAAAGTTTGCCGACCACTGTTTCGATGCATTCATAACAATTTGCCGACCACTGCCTTAAACGATATCCCTTTGTTGAGCTATTGTTTTAAAACAACAATGGAGTTATCGCGGCAGTAGCTGTTTCAGTTAATTACTAGTTTGTTCATAATTTTGAGTCAAACTTTATAGCAAAATTCCTTGGTTGACGGAAGCAGAAAGCGAAAGTAATTCCAAAGTAATGTGGCCTGTTCACAAAATAAAACTACAAAAATGTGATTTGGATGCTGTTGCGGGAAGTGTACAAGTTGTGTGAAAGTGTACAAGCCGTGTGAAAGTTGAATGTGTGGATTGCCCTAAGCGCTGCAGTTTTTTTTATTTTTGAAATGGATTTGAATAGCTACTTGCGGTCCATATAGCAAAAGTGTAATAAAGAATGTGGTTAGGTCGTTTTACCTCATTTGAAATGTAATTTTTTTTCAATCAATTTTAATGTTCATGTGAGTTGTAAAAAATAAACAAATTTCTCTCTGCGCAGCTAAAAAGGAATTTTTTTACCGCAAACATCTCGATCTAAATAATTTTTCATAGCTGAGAAAATTTGTTACTTCAAAAAATGCATTGTTCGGTTAAACGTACGTGTGTGAACAATTTTTTTGGGGGGTTCATGAAATCCCCTCATCGCTCAGAACTGACTAATGTACACCTAGTGAATAAACGGGTTGCCAGCAACCTTTCCGTTGATTCTCAATGAACTAAAAACGAAACGGTTTTCTTTTCGTGGTAGTCACTAAAACTTATAGTCGACGATATATATACAAGTGGTCCGTGGTTTAATCCGAATACACATATCTGGCCCGGCAGTATAAAAGGTTGCACACCCCTGGTATAAACAATAAAAAAAACTTTTTCGCGCTTTGCGCAAAAACACTTAACTTAAGCTGCTTGTTTGCGCACTGTTGTTTTGACGTTTCCGGCCTTTTTACGCCCCTTAAATCATTATATTGTTTATTAGAGATTATGTGAAAAACGTGGCAACCCTAGTAAATAGTATTGCACGACAGATTTCGCTCTGTTATCATTTTATCGTCTTTATTGTATAATTTAGATCAGCGGTTCTCAACCAGTTGGCCATGGCTCACTGGTGGGCCTTAACAACATTTGAGGTTGGCCACAGACCAATTTAAAAAAGCTAGATTTAGTTTCATTTGTGTCACTATATTGAATTTTACAGGAATAATGGCTTGGGGAGGAATTAAAAAGGAATGTAACTTTATTGTTCAGCCGCAAGTATCTCACTAATGCACGGTTCAATAAATAATCTGTTTTTAATTATGTTCTGCTGTGTTTTGTTGTAAACCTATTTTACAATTTTTTCTTTTAAAAAACTATTGGGCCACAGAATTGTTTTGCAACGTAAATGGGCCACGAAAGAAAAAAGGTTGAAAACCACTGATTTAAATGATTGCTTTTACCATTACAGTCAAAATATTTTGCGTAGTTTCGATAATTATATTTCCTTCTAAAAACTGTGAGATTTTAGTCTAGAATTCATTAAGACTATCTCTTACCGTATTGCCGTACGCATTTGTTTATTCAGATAAAAATTTAGATTGCGCATAAATTCAAGTTGACGTTATACATTCCGATGAACTGTTTATACTGCGAGAAATCTAAAGGCTTGTGGAAACATATAAAACAGTTTTTTTTTTATCAAACAAAACAGTTTATTTAAAAATAAAATGGTTTTGCACTGAATGTATTAAGACTCATTTCATTTTCACATTTTTGGACCAAAATCAGCAGATTTAAGAAGTCTATTTGTATTGTGACGTCATTTTGCCTACCGTGGGTCACGCGAGACCTTTTTTTGAAGCTAAATGGTTTAACATTAGTTTATTATATTCATTAAAGCTATTTAAAATAGAACTAATAAACCGAAAGAGTTAGTATAGACGCATTACAAGGTCGTATGTTATACAGGCATGTTTAAAAACAATTTTGCCATTTTTCGGGAAATATACAATGCGCGTATTGTGATAAGTTAATAAGATAAGTTCACTTTGTCAAATACCAGTGCTAGACAGACTTATGAGGAGGGTGACATGGAATTAAAAATTCAAAGCAGCAAAGATTTTTATTATTTTATACGACAAAAACTTACTTGGTTTTGGTTTGGAGTATCGGCCATGTTATTCCTTGTGCTTGATTGGTTGATACAGTTTTTTTTACCAAATACAGTCTGTAAAATGAAACAAGATACAAAGTTAATGACAGCATGGGTATATAGCCTACTGTGATATCTGTGATCTAGCCCTGTTGAACTAGCACTGCCCAACGATTGACATACACATAATATTATACCAGGTACAGAGGTACGCAGGCTCAGTGGGAGCAAGTCGTGAGACGATAATTATAGCAGCGTTGCCTGCTGGATCTTATTCGTACATACAAATAGTGATTGTCAACCTTTAGAACACGGACCAATGTTACGCGAACAGCTTTCTGGCTGCAATCGAAGTTTTATAGAAATGAACGCAAGTGCATTGCGGCATTGCGGCAAGACGACCTATAATCTTAAATGTACGGCTAGCGCTGAAAAAATCTTTATTTGGCTTATTCAATCTAAGTAAACTTGAGTAAAAATGGTTTCTTTTGAAACCAGGTAGCTCGAAGTGACATTAAAAACACCACAGATTGGAGTGCGGCAGGAAAAGGTTGAGATCCACTGATTTAAGGTTTTGATGTTATAAACTAACCTGACATTACTGTTCATATACCTACACAACATTACACATTTACCTCAGTACAGCAGTAAGGCGCTTGCACCAAGTCGCAGGCAACAACCAAACGCTAGCTCTTTTTTGAAGGCGGACTGGTATTTCCTTGTTCTAAAGGAAATTACGATAAGGCTCCATCCATTTAGTTTGCCCTCCAACGCCTTCACTCATTTCCTGTCTGGAAATCACGCGAGCTATTGTAAAGGTAAAAAAATCCTCAGCTTGAATTTAGTTTGCATAGAAATGCGTATTCTCATTGTTCGATAGTTAGTTTAGTTGCTTGACTGGCGCAATGATAATAACTCCATTAGACTTTTTTACTTGAATTTAGGAATGTCCGTAATTTGGTTTAGGATTGGTGCCGATACAACCCTAGTATCGGACGAGTATCAACGATACCACCATTTGGTATCGGGTATCGGCTTTGATCCGATTAAACTGAAGGATGTGACCAGTGGAAGATTCAGGGGGAGAGAATGAGATTATGCTCCCCAAACATGTACTTGCACCTGTTAACCGCAACAAAACGAAGTAAATACGGGCCTTTAAACCAGGGGCGTCCAACATACGACCCGCGGTATTTTTATGTAAATCTTTCGACTTGGTCAAGTTGCCCGTTTCAGTGGCGCAGCCAGCCGAAAATTAGGGTGGGGGGGGGCAAAAAGTATGAATTTTTTTGTTTTAACTTTTACCAGTGTATTAACTGCCGTAACGAACACAAATAACAATGCTAGCAAACCTTTTTAGAGCTGCAACTGACTGAGTGTTAACGCAATACTCAAAAAACATTCAAAGAGCAAAAACTGTCTAAAAGTAGTAAAACTACATTATTGTGTACCAAACGTAATATTACTACATCGTTTGTGACGTAACAGTGCATGACAATTGAAGGTGTGACATGCCTGTGATCGACTGTTGTACTGCTCATAAATGCTAAAATAACAAATTATTAGGAGTAAAATATTTATAAATTTTTGGGGGGCCATGCCCCCTGAGGCTCAACCCTGGCTACGTCTATGCCCGTTTGCCCTTTATATTTTTAGGATGTTGTTGCTTTTAACTAGATCGCGATCATTTCTGACTTCGTATTACGTCACAATGCAGTTGAATTTGTTTTTGGTTTCATTTTGTTTAATTTGCTTTGCTGCACTTTACTTTTTGTCCTATTTTGGTTTCTTGCCGTTACACCTTTACGTTTTTATTTTAGAATAAATACCCGGTGTCAAGTAATGATTAGAGCATGTCAAATTGAAGTCAAATCCTTGTCTATAAAGTAAACGTTAAACATTAAAACTGGTGAACTCGTGCGAATATGAGAAAAATCTCAAGTAAAAAATAACATAAACGCAACACACAGCAATTGAATTGTTTTATCTTTCAAAATTAAGATAAATTAGACGGGGGTGCGGTTGCTGTATATTTTGTCAGGGGGTGTATTTTCAAGGTTTAGTGTTATTTTTTTTAATTTTAAATTTTTTTTTTTTTTTATTCGTTATGTTTCTCAATTTTTTTTATTGACCTAACTGAAATTTTTTATATTCTTCGTTGTATAGTATGTTTAATAATATGGTATGGCAGAGTTTGGGGAATAAAGGCGCCGTGTAATATTTCACCTAAAAATCAAATATTCTCAATCCGACACTGCTTCCTAGTGGTTTTAGTGGGCCTACAATAGCTCTGAAAAAATTACTTTGGGCCGCGACAAAAAAATTTTGCCGACCACTGTTTTGATGCATTCATAACAATTTGCCGACCACTGCCTTAAACGATATCCCTTTGTTGAGCTATTGTTTTAAAACAACAATGGAGTTATCGCGGCAGTAGCTGTTTCAGTTAATTAATAGTTTGTTCATAATTTTGAGTCAAACTTTATAGCAAAATTCCTTGGTTGACGGAAGCAGAAAGCGAAAGTAATTCCAAAGTAATGTGGCCTGTTCACAAAATAAAACTACAAAAATGTGATTTGGATGCTGTTGCGGGAAGTGCACAAGTTGTGTGAAAGTGTACAAGCTGTGTGAAAGTTGAATGTGCGGATTGCCTTAAGCGCTGCAGTTTTTTTATTTTTGAAATGGATTTGAATAGCTACTTGCGGTCCATATAGCAAAAGTGTAATAAAGAATGTGGTTAGGTCGTTTTACCTCATTTGAAATGTAATTTTTTTTCAATCAATTTTAATGTTCATGTGAGTTGTAAAAAATAAACAAATTTCTCTCTGCGCAGCTAAAAATGAGTTTTTATACCGCAAACATCTCGATCTAAATAATTTTTCATAGCTGAGAAAATTTGTTACTTCAAAAAATGCATTGTTCGGTTAAACGTACGTGTGTGAACAATTTTTTTGGGGGGTTCATGAAATCCCCTCATCGCTCAGAACTGACTAATGTACACCTAGTGAATAAACGGGTTGCCAGCAACCTTTCCGTTGATTCTCAATGAACTAAAAACGAAACGGTTTTCTTTTCGTGGTAGTCACTAAAACTTATAGTCGACGATATATATACAAGTGGTCCGTGGTTTAACCCGAATACACATATCTGGCCCGGCAGTATAAAAGGTTGCACACCCCTGGTATAAACAATAAAAAAAACTTTTTCGCGCTTTGCGCAAAAACACTTAACTTAAGCTGCTTGTTTGCGCACTGTTGTTTTGACGTTTCCGGCTTTTTATGCCCCTTAAATCAGTATATTGTTTATTAGAGATGATGTAAAAAACATGGCAACCCTAGTAAATAGCATTGCACGACAGATTTCGCTCTGTTATCATTTTATCGTCTTTATTGTACAATTTAGATCAGCGGTTCTCAACCAGTTGGCCATGGCTCACTGGTGGGCCTTAACAACATTTGAGGTTGGCCACAGACCAATTTAAAAAAGCTAGATTTAGTTTCATTTGTGTCACTATATTTAATTTTACAGGAATAATGGCTTGGGGAGGAATTAAAAAGGAATGTAAATTTATTGTTCAGTCGCAAGTATCTCACTAATGCACGGTTCAATAAATAATCTGTTTTTAATTATGTTCTGCTGTGTTTTGTTGTAAACCTATTTTACAGTTTTTTCTTTTAAAAAACTATTGGACCACAGAATATTTCGCAACGTAAATGGGCCACGAAAGAAAAAAGGTTGAGAACCACTGATTTAAATGATTGCTTTTACCATTACAGTCAAAATATTTTGCGTAGTTTCGATAATTATATTTCCTTCTAAAAACTGTGAGATTTTAGTCTAGAATTCATTAAGACTATCTCTTACCGTATTGCCGTACGCATTTGTTTATTCAGATAAAAATTTAGATTGCTCATAAATTCAAGTTGACGTTATACATTCCGATGAACTGTTTATACTGCGAGAAATCTAAAGGCTTGTGGAAACATATAAAATTGTTTTTTTTTTATCAAACAAAACAGTTTATTTAAAAATAAAATGGTTTTGCACTGAATGTATTAAGACTCATTTCATTTTCAAATTTTTGGACCAAAATCAGCAGGTTTAAGAAGTCTATTTTTATTGTGACGTAATTTTATAACGTCATTTTGCCTACCGTGGGTCACGCGAGACCTTTTTTTGAAGCTAAATGGTTTAACATTAGTTTATTATATTCATTAAAGCTATTTAAAATCGAACTAATAAACCGAAAGAGTTAGTATAGACGCATTACAAGGTCGTATGTTATACAGGCATGTTTAAAAACAATTTTGCCATTTTTCGGGAAAATATACAATGCGCGTATTGTGATAAGTTAATAAGATAAGTTCACTTTGTCAAATACCAGTGCTAGACAGATTTATGAGTAGGGTGACATGGAATTAAAAATCCAAAGCAGCAAAGATTTTTATTATTTTATACGACAAAAACTTACTTGGTTTTGGTTTGGAGTATCGGCCATGTTATTCCTTGTGCTTGATTGGTTGATACAGTTTTTTTTACCAAATACAGTCTGTAAAATGAAACAAGATACAAAGTTAATGACAGCATGGGTATATAGCCTACTGTGATATCTGTGATCTAGCCCTGTTGAACTAGCACTGCCCAACGATTGACATACACGTAATATTATACCAGGTACAGAGGTACGCAGGCTCAGTGGGAGCAAGTCGTGAGACGATAATTATAGCAGCGTTGCCTGCTGGATCTTATTCGTACATACAAATAGTGATTGTCAACCTTTAGCACACGGACCAATGTTACGCGAACAGCTTTCTGGCTGCAATCGAAGTTTTATAGAAATGAACGCAAGTGCATTGCGGCATTGCGGCAAGACGACCTATAATCTTAAATGTACGGCTAGCGCTGAAAAAATCTTTATTTGGCTTATTCAATCTAAGTAAACTTGAGTAAAAATGGTTTCTTTTGAAACCAGGTAGCTCGAAGTGACATTAAAAACACCACAGATTGGAGTGCGGCAGGAAAAGGTTGAGATCCACTGATTTAAGGTTTTGATGTTATAAACTAACCTGACATTCCTGTTCATATACCTACACAACATTACACATTTACCTCAGCACAGCAGTAAGGCGCTAGCACCAAGCTGCAGGCAATAACCAAACGCTAGCTCGTTGTTGAAGGCGAACTGGTATTTCCTTGTTCTAAAGGAAATTACGTTAAGGCTCCATCCATTTAGTTTGGCCTCCAACGCCTTTACTCATTTCCTGTCTGGCAATCACGCGAGCTATTGTAAAGTTAAAAAAATCCTCAGCTTCAATTTCGGTTGCATAGAAATGCGTATTTTCATTGTTCTATAGTTAGTTTAGTTGCTTCACTGGCGCAATGATAATAACTCCATTAGACTTTTTTACTTGAATTTAGGAATGTCCGTAATTTGGTTTAGGATCGGCGCCGATACAACCCTAGTATCGGACGAGTATCAACGATACCACCATTTGGTATCGGGTATCGGCTTTGATCCGATACTATCGGACATCCCTATACTTGCAGCATGCCGAATTATTTCCCTAAAATTCGCGCTAAACTTGACACTAGTAATGACATAGGTCTTGCGTAATATGCAGTTAATTTCTAACTTGAACGTTAAGAAGTTAATTCACATTAAATCTGAAATACTGAAAGTCTGGGCAAACACTCACAATCACCTAACTTAAGTTGTTGAATTATGTTTTTTAAGAAAAATATTAACCTAATTGTAAAGTATGATTACTTTTAATTCAATCAATATCTAACTTTTAAAATTTTTCTCACCAGAACAAACCACGAAAGATTGGAGTTTGTTGCGAAAGTCAAACCTAGGCTCAGAATCCAAACGAAGAAAAATGTGTGTTTAATTGTGGTAGCAGCGCAGTTATCAGCAGTGCGGTTTTAAGTTCCACGAACGGAACTAGGGCTAAATTACAAGCAAGCCTTTCACCACCTGCAATACTAAACGAAGATCGTTTTTACCGGGTGTTGTTATGCCACGATTGGCGCAACAATTGCGCCGAGCTGTGTGCCAAGTCAGCTAAATTACAAGCTGAGGTTGAGGGGAAATAAGTCGTGTCGATTGCACACTTAGAACGTGGTCTTAGAGTATGCTTAAAGAGCATAATTTTGCGTTAACTATCATTACTTAAAAATTTATACTTTAAAACGTGCACGACATTATACCTCCTTTTAAGAATCTGCTTCATTTAAACAAATGTCGATGTTACACCAACATCGGATATTAGCGCAGAGACCGAACAGCGAGAAACATACTGCGTATAACTTGACGTTTTTTAGCGACAAAAAAAGAAATAAGGTTTGACTTAGCTTTGTCAATTATCGAATACACACTTGCTAATCAGTCAACCTAAACCAGCGCTTCTCAACCAGTGGGGGGCATAAGAACATTTAAGGTGGGCCACAAACCAATTTAAAAAGCTAGATTTAGTTTCATTTGTGGCATTATATTTCATTTTAAAGGAATAATCGTTTGGGAGGAATTAAAAAGGAATGTAAATTTATTGTTCAGCCGCAAGTATCTCACTAATGCACGGTTGATTAAACAATCTGTTTTGAAATATGTTCTGCTGTGTTTTGTTCTAAACCTATTTTAAAGCTTTTTCTTTCATAAAAATTCTATTGGGCCGCAGAATTTTTTTGCAAGGTAAATGGGCCACGAAAGAAAAAAGGTTGAGAACCACTGACCTAAACAAATAACGAAAGAGAAAAACTATCCAGCGTTTACGGTCGACCAAACTAAAGACGAAAAACGGCGTTTTGCGTTTGATTTTGGATTCGAATTAGATTAAGACGCGTGACCCAATTACTTAAAAAGCACGCCGCTTCAAACAGTTTGTTAAACCATGACAAAAACGAACCAAAAACGATAATATCACTTACAAAAAGGGTGGTAAGAACTCCCGCCCCCACTGGATACGCCACTGGTGGCGATGGATGGTGTATATTATTTTTAACCTTCATAAGTAATACATATTACACTTACAAATAATACTAATAATCACATTTTGAAATTTCAGGGGGGTGGGGAATTCCCGAAAAAAAGGTTGAACTTTTAATGTGTTTCTTGAAAGGAAATATTACTCTGATGTAAACTGCATATGTCCATTACACAAAATGCGTTGTAAAACGAAGGTAAAAACGAACTGAAATTTATGCTTTGCTTGTTCCCAGGAGGCGGCGAAAGACTGTTAAGTCATCCAGTCAGTTGCCCCCTTGCCGTGATTCAATTCGTGTTAAGCATTTTTACAGGAAAACAAAGGCGAAAACATTGCAAAAATAATTATTTATTCGTAAAACCATAACGAACAAAAAATACAAAACAAAACATTTAAAAGCGTTCACACAGGCTGTGGGGTGTTACTCTGATTGTGAGGCATTAGATAAACCTTTTATTAGACACAAGATATGACATGATTTGAAACACATCACAATCATCACATGATTTGAAATTTTTATTTAGTGACACGTAGTGCAAACGTTTCGGCATAAGCGAATTTGTTATGACATTACAAAAATATGTTTGCATTATCTAAGCCTCTTACAAAGTTCTTATCCGTAACATTACTTTTTGGGTATATTCTGATTACCACATTTATCTTCCATAATCATTGGGTATAACATGAGGCCAGCAGTAGCAACGTAATATGCAATAGTGATAAAGAGCAACAGTATGATGGATTGTTTCATTTTGTCAAATCAGACAAAATTCAGGTAGACTTCGTACATTATGATGATTATTGTGGTGTAATTCATTTTTAACCAGTTAAAATAACTGATAAATATTATCTTTAACTTGGGCAACGCCGGGTATTTCGTCTAGTAAATTATACTATGCAATTACTTTTGCAAACCACTTGCACATCTTGACCACCAATTACCAATTGTTTATAATGCGATGAAAATCACTCACCAACTGATAAATCATAGACTTGCTTCACAACATAAATGTAGGACAAGACCCACGCTAACATGTACAGTTTGCATGCTTTGCCACTGTCGCCTCTAGCGAACAACACCGGCTTGAGAGGCTGACAACTTGGCGAGCTCATAAGCATAACGTTAGCGCTGTCTGTAAAGCCACAGCGCAACAATTACCAGGAATTTGGAATCCAATTCGGCTCTTTGTCGCCTCTAGCGAACAACACCGGCTTGAGAGGCTGACAACTTCGCGAGCTCATTAGCATAACGTTAGCGCTGTCTGGAAAGCCACAGCGCAACAATTACGAGAATTTAGAATCTAATTCGGCTCTCTGTCGCCTCTAGCGAACAACGGCGGCTTGAGAGGCTGACAAATTGGCGAGCTCATTAGCATAACGTTAGCGCTGTCTGGAAAGCCACAGCGCAACAATTGCCAGGAATTTGGAATCCAATTCGGCTCTCTGTCGCCTCTAGCGAACAACGGCGGCTTGAGAGGCTGATAACTTGGCGAGCTCATTAGCATAACGTTAGCGCTGTCTGGAAAGCCACAGCGCAACAATTACGAGAATTTAGAATCCAATTCGGCTCTCTGTCGCCTCTAGCGAACAACGGCGGCTTGAGAGGCTGATAAATTGGCGAGCTCATTAGCATAACGTTAGCGCTGTCTGGAACATTAAGACTTTTGTGATAATATTGAACTCTGAAAACGTGTTAGCCTTAAAACGTTAAGTTATCAAACAACTTACTTGGAATAGTCAAATTTTTGTTGCAAAAGATTTACCGATAAAGTCACTCTTACCTTTCAAAATTATTAACAGACCGCGAAGTTTAAAGCAGGGCTGCGGAGTCGGTTTAAAACAACCTGAGTCCGATGAAATAAAGTCGAGTCCCGAATCCTGCTCCACAGCCCTGAGTTTAAGTCATACTTTGCACTAAATGTTCTTGGTGCAAAGGTTTAAACATTTATATTTGCACCCAACTTTCTAATAGTTATCGTCTCTCGTGTATTTTATGTAAACTACTTCAACCAGTGGTGATAGTAAGCCTGAAAAGCATACTGGAAAAATATAAGTTCGCTTTAAACGTGCCGCAATCTCCTTGGATGCAATTAGATTAAGATCTCAGATGCAAATTTGCGCACGACATCAAACGATAAGCTCACTTTTGCGATCGCGATCGCGGTCATTTAACGTCGGTCACTTGCCCAATTCAATTCTCAATCGAGCGAAATTTTATCAAGACACTTTTACAAATCACATTGAACTGACAAACTCTCCTCAACCGCGAATTTTAAACTCGTTAGCATGTTGCGCAACAAAATTCTTAAGAATACGAACTTTATACTTAATCTCTTTCTTTGACATTTTTCGTATTTTCAAATTGCTTAACAAAGTGATCGAGCACCACACGAACAATCAAAATTAAAAGATCCAGTCGCACTCTTTATCAATTTAATTCTATCATCCTGTGCGTCACGACTCTTACTTTTTACCATGTTTTTCGCACCATCTGTACGAGACACACCCTGAACATTCAACAAAGCACCACTGTTACTACCGCAACTGTCTGCACAAAACCCAGCGCCACTTGTTTTATCACATTGAACTGACAAACTCTCCTCAACCGCGAATTAATGTTTATTTAAGTTTTTGATATTTTTTTAATTTAGAAAATATAGGGCATTCTTATAGATGTGGTGAAATCTTTTTCTAAAATATTTAAGATAAATATGTTTAATTTGCCGTTACATTTTTGTGCTGACCCTGTGTGTTGGCTAGCTTTTGGTAAGAATAGTTTATATATATGCACCCCGGTTGAGAACCACAGCTTTACACACATGGAACAAAGTGAATAATCAATCACTCCATTTCTTACTCACTCCCACAAAGCGATCGCAGAAAGCGCGAAAAAAGTGCCTTTATTTTGTTAAATAGACAAAATTTTAATTTAGGAGACGCGACGCATTGGATAAAAATACACATTTCTCGATATAATGTCCTATATACATATTACTTTGGCATATTTTTTGCGTACTTTATCTTGTTTGAAAAGTGTTACTAAAACTACAATGGCCTGAGGAAAACAGTCGGAGTCGGAACCGACAATAACTTTACCAAATTTTTGTTCGAAAAAAATGAAAATATACCCAAAATAAGTAGACCATTAACACCTAATGACTTCACGCCAATACCTGTTACCTCTATTTTTGATAAAGTAATGCACCATCAACTTCTTAATTTTTTGCAAAACATGAAACTATCGGTAAACATCAACACGGATTTAAAAAATATCACTCAACCTCACTTGCCGCAACAGAATTATATGAAAACCTATTTAATTAACCAAGAAAACCACAGATATAGCTGTATAGTTTTCCTTGATTTAGCCAAGGCCTTTGATGCCATAGCCCAGTGCTTCTTAAACTTTTTTAGTTTCGTTCACCCCTAGCATCTATCTCCAGATTTCATTCACCCTTGTCTCATGGTATGATAAAACTGACTTGCACCCCTACGAAAAGCAATTCGGAATTTGTAATTAATATCACTGAGACAACTTGAAAATAGACAAGTTTGTTGTTGGTCGCGCGGAGCTCGAAAAAAATTGGATTTAATTGGTTGAATTGGCGCTAAACTGTAAAATCAGGAGGCTTTTCGCAAAACATTTCGCCCTCTGTTGCTAGCCTGTTATCCAATTTAATAAAATATGGATTGAAAATAGATTGAACGGGGGACGACTTTTATCGTTTATCTATAAGTTAGAAAAATTATAATCAAATAGGGCCGTTACCTTCGATGATATGAAAACATGCAATGGAACTCAAAGAGACATTGTCAAATTTTTTTTGGCAGCTTTAATGTTAAAGTTGGCAAAAACAGAGTTTGTACAGCGCTGTAGGAGTGGTGTACAACCAAAACGAAAACGAAACCATTAGAATCATAGCAAAAAAATTAAATATTAACTTAGAGCTCGCCTCCCCTCTACGAATTGCTTGGAGACCCCTAGAAACCTTTGTTAAACCAGCAATTCAGCATCTTTCATGGCCTAAGTATTTTTTGGAAATAAATGCAACGCCTCGCCTGAAAGTCTTGCTATAAGTATTAGCAACTAACTCGAAATGCGAAAAAGGGGACATTTGGACATTTTTTTTCGGAGGACCATTCAGTTTTCTTAAGAAAGGGGGACAAATCCTCCTAAGAGAACATATGGTAGGCCTAACTTATACACTCAGTGCAAACCAACTCAAGTATTACAATAAACAAAAAAACACCAAAGAACAACAGGTTTTAGTCGATTTACTTCAGAAAGTTGTTTACTAGTGACTATAGGATGCTCCTGAACTTTCGTTCACCCTTATTCACCCCTGCAAAAATTTTATTCACCCTGGGGTGAGTCATTCACCACTTTAAGAAACACTACCATAGACAACCAAATATTACTTAAAAAAACAAATCTTTATGGTATCAGAGGCCCACCCTTGAAACTAATAGAAACTTTTTTAAGTCAGAGAAAGCATAGTAAAAAAATCCGTCGATCCTGTATGCGGTGTCCCACAAGGTCGTATATTAGCACCTCTCCTCTTTCAAATCTACATTAATGACTTACCAATAAACTCAAATATAAATTGTAGTTTATACGCAGATGATACTGTCATTTATATCTCCCATAATGACATAAAAAAATACAACAAATAGGCCTAATTAAATAAATATAGAAAAAATTGAGCACTGGTTTCGGGCTGACAAACTATCAGTTAATCATTCTAAAACACATTACTTGGTAACCAATTCAAATTTCAGTATTAAACTAAGGGTGAACAAACTGAAACAGGTAAATCCAGCGAAATAATAGGCCTCATCATAGATGATAAATTGTCATTCAAACTTCATATTAAAATGATCGAACAAAAGTTTCGATGAGATACAAAGATGCCTTTCAACTAAAACCATTTTATCAAAATGGAACATACTAGAAACCCAATAAAAAAAACTAAAATTACGCACAATAGGTAAATAATACAAGGCGTGGCGTGTTGCCCCACCCCCTGGAACCGCCCCTGCCCCTCAGTTCACTTCCATCAACAGGAAAGCTGATAAATGTTTCGCATCACGGAGGGACGATTGTTGGTCGCTCGAAGCAATCCAAGATCAGTCGAACTTCAGAAGCGAAAATCCACTCTGTTCTCCTGCAAACACACAAGATGAAAATTTAAAAGCTAATAAACGTGTTTTCAACTGAAAGAAGAATTCCAACCCGCCACATCTGTTTACAACAATTGTAATCTAGCCCATCTGATGTTGTTGTATTTACATCGGGGGTAAATTAAAGAAGTGTTGTTAAACTGGGTCCGTAGGTGAGTTGAGACCCAACCAGTCACATCTGACCCCACAGTTTATCAAGAGTTTCCATAATAATAACAACAACTGTTTTGTAACTGACCTTATATTAGAGCAAACATATTGCAAACCAAAACCTATTGATGCATGGTTAGAGAATGAAAATTGAACAATAGGTAAGAAGAGGCACTTTGCATAATAACATCCATTAAATGTAATGTATACGGAGCTAAATAATGTACATATGTAGTGAGTGATGTTACTTTTCACAATTTACACAAGAAAGGTGACAATCGAAAAATAATTTAAAGTTCACCTCGGAAAGTTCGTTGTAGAAAGCTTTCTCAGCAGTTGCGATGTTCGTAACAATGTCGGCGCACAGGACGACCCGCGAGTCGAAAAGGTCGGGCAGTTCTTCATGAAGTTATGAGTTCAGCGTCTCATAAGTATCATGGGCCTCTGTCACGTGATCCTGGGCCTATCACGTGAATATCGTGTTCACAAGATAATCCGCAATAAAACATAAAGTATATGCGGAATGCAAGTTTATTCAAACTCCATTTTTTAATAGTTTGATTTTGGTTACCACTCAAAGGTTTTGAGATCTCCATTTTGTTCAAATATGTAAAAATACGCATAGTTGCTGAACGTTTGTTGATTGTTGGCATTTTATAAAACAAATGTAGAAATAAACTTTAAAAGGCCTACTTACAAAGGCAAACTGCTAGTTCTGTGCTGCAAATACATAAGTAGGGATGTTCAAAGTAGAATCCCAAGGTATTCTAGAATAATAGGTTTCGAATCTAGAATAACGAATCCAGAATAGCGAATCCTAGTATATTTTTATTAAATTATTTAACCTCGATTTTGTTTGGGGAAGGGATTAATCTTAATCTACCCTACAGGGCCCACAATCACAGCAATAAATCGCCCAAACAATTTTCTAACATGTGTACATTATAATAAAAAAACTCTCTCATATGTTTAACATTCTTAACAACTGTCATCTGAAGCCGTTCTGTAAACTAGAATATGTCAACTGTCCAGGTTGTGTCCAAAACTTATATTTTTGCCAATAGTGAGCAAATGCAACACTGCACACAGAAGTCTTAAGCAATTCGGTCCTGTTTTTGAAAGCATTGTTAAGTCTTATTGCTTCTTTTTTGACTAACATGATCTGTTATGCAGTCAAATAATGTACAGCAAAGAATACAAAGTTATTATTGACATAACGAATTCTTGACAATTACGTTGTGCATAACTGCATAACTTCCCTGAATATTGGCCTAAAGTTGACCTTAAGTAACCCCATAGCGCATTTTGTGGACGGCCAGCACGTTTTGCAACGCTATGTTACTTTTGCAACTTAACGCATTTAGGGAAATTGCGAACTCCACACCAGACATTACACGCTAGTCGCTCGCCCAATAACGCTTGATTGACACTTAATTATTAGACGAACGTTATCGCGAGACGCGGTAATTGGTCGCCCGAAAAAACGCTGACACTGCACTACGAGGTTACATTTAAAGCAAGCACTATACATTGGTCGCCGCAGCGACAGGCCAAATTACCACACGCGTTTGTACAATTAGGCGCGACGGTCGGCGGTAAAACATTAAATTATATCGGTTCCAATTACCCAAAATAAATGGCAGAATTGGATTCGAATCTCATCTGGATTCGAATCCAAGGATTCGATATTCTACTTTGAACATCCCTATAACATAAGTAGGCCATAAGTTAAGACCAACTCAGTACAACCTAATATTTAAATGCAACGCCTTGAAAAACAACTTTTTTTAAGTACACAGTAAATATATGTGAAATTAAATATATTGTCAAAATGGCTCTATATGTTCAATGAAACAGATGTACACACATATGTTTCATCGAATAAATGATATGGTACTGTGGATCCCCTTCAATTGAAGTTGCTTGTACCAACAGATTGAGCAAGCATTGGCGTATGGTTGTTTTTCGACTAGCTCTTCTCTGAGCCTGCATAGCTCAGTTGGTAGAGCGACGGTCCCGGCTTGACCGAGGTTGTAAGTTCGAACCTCACTGCAGGCTAATTGTTTTACGAACAGGATGCAGCAGGCAACGGTGCTATGGTTGTTTCTCGACTCGTTCCTCTCTGAGCCTGCATAGCTCAGTTGGTAGAGCGACGGTCCCGGTATGACCGGAGGTTGTTAGTTCGAACCTCACTGTTGTTTTTCTAGTCTGCCCTGCTTGCATCATTGATCGACAGATTCGGTGAAGAGTCTGCAATGGCTTTCAGTGTACTGGCTCTTTATGTGTTATACTTGTTGAACAAACATTTAATCTTTGGTGCATAATGGCTTAAGGTTGTAGATAGACGGAAAATAAAAGCAGGTTGCATTTTGAAAATTCCAATGAATCTTTAAGGTAATGGTTTGAAGTTGAAGTTAGATTTAATAGAGATATCAAAGTCCATACAGAAGTTTCGAACAAAATTTTAACATAATAGTTGGAGGTTCTAGTTGGACGTAGAATGAACATCAAAGTCCATATCGAAGAAGGTAGAATTTTGTGAACTATTTGAATATATCTTAAGATAATGGCTGGAGGTTGTAGTCAGACATAGTAAGAATACCAAAGCCCAAACAGAAGTAGGTTGCATTTTAAAGTAACAAAAATAATGCTCCCTATTTATGCATGGGCTTAAAATTCATTCTTGTATCACAAATATTAACAAAATATGCCAAAAAAATTGTCGGCCCATATATTTTAACAACTAGTGGTCGTTGCAACATAGAAATCTCACCCTAGATAATTTTGATTCCTCGAGTTTTTTTGCTCCCTGTAAACTTGCGAGATTTCGTCATGCCGCGTCAAAATCCACCAACTTCCGACCTCGCTTGTTCACTTTGACCTTCATCTCATTGCACTAAAAAAAATAAGCTTTGAAAACAACTAATCAGTTTATTGCAGGTGCCTTCAACTTTTTTCCGCAGACCTCTCAAAAAATATTTTGCTTTGCGTGGATCACTGTAGGAAAGAAATGTTTAGAGATGACGCCACAAACTTACGACACAAATAAACTTTAGAAGTCTGCTGTTTTCAGACAAAATAATGTGAAAGTGAAATAAAGTATTAATAGATTCAGTGCAAAAATGTTTTATTGTTAATTGAAATCCTTTCTTTAAAAAATTTTGATGTAATGCAAACTAACATTCCTATTAGGTCTTGGACCCCCTAAAACTAGCTCCGTACTCCCAAGGGGCCCATGGACCCCAGTTTAGGAACCCCTGGTTTATTGCAACAAATTGATGCCAGCAAGTTCAGGCTTGTTTTATCCCAGAATCGCTTTAGTTCATCACAGTTGCGTAAAATCTTGTCAAGATATAATGCGATTTGTCGTTAAACAGTGCCACGTGATTTAGAATTATCCAAATGCGACTATTAACAATGATAGTTTGCAAGGGTCAATAACGTTGTCAAACTTGGTGAAGCCTCACGACCACTTTTAAATTCAATTTCCCAAAACTTATATGATCTGGGCGGACTCCGGCCATAAGCTCGAAATAAGAACAACATCAGGCCTTATTTCGATGAATTTAGGACTTTTTATCAATCAGGTTTATTTCGTATTCCGACAAGTTTAGATTCTGTCGCTCATTATACTGGGTTTGGCTTTATTATGTCGTTGGTCTTAATACTATGGTTTTATAGATTTTTCTGCTTTAGGTCTAATTGCATTTTAGGTCTTATTGTGTGTTTCCATTTGGGCATATCCTTTCTTTAGTTTTGATGTTTGTAAACCATTTTGACAGGTAAGGGCTTGTACTGATTTCAATTTTAGTATGAAGATTAGAAGGTAAATAGAAATAAAACATCATTGAATGGCTTGTACTGATTTCTATTTTAGTATGAAGATTAGAAGGTAAATAGAAATAAAACATCATTGATTAAACGCTTTTAAAAACAACTGAGAATAAATATATTTAAAGAGCTTCGACATCAATTTCAAGTTATTGCGATTGCATTTATTTAATATAAGCCTATAAAAGAGGGGCCATATTTTGTTCCACATTTTCTAAATTTATTTCCTGATGAATTATAGTTCCACAAAATTTTGTATCTCACTGCGATCGTCAATTCTTCAGGCCATTTGTAATAAAAGCATCGTGAGGGCAACAGTTTTACTTAATTGTTTAAATTTTTCTAAAATA
Source organism: Ascidiella aspersa (assembly GCF_963924565.1). Taxonomy (NCBI): domain Eukaryota; kingdom Metazoa; phylum Chordata; class Ascidiacea; order Phlebobranchia; family Ascidiidae; genus Ascidiella; species Ascidiella aspersa. Next base: position 426,361 of record NC_139448.1, on the reverse strand, counting down.
ACCAGGGTCTTGCTTTTCTTTGGCATTTTTATAGTTGTTTGTCTTTTTGAAATGACAAAAATCTAGAAGCATTTTCAAGAGTTTTGCACAAACCCGAAAAAATAACGGCAGTCAGTAAAACATCTAAAACATTTTGTCCACTCAACCAAGGCCCTAGTAATGCAGTACTTCATGTTGTTTAAATCAACGTTTTTCCAATAGGTTAAAATTTTAATTGTTTTGGTCAAAAAGTAATCGCCCTAATCATGTGTAAAACACTCAATTTATTCAAACCTGAGTAACATGATCTTGTAGGACAGATATGACCTCTGTGTTCAGTCAGGCATGAAGGTCACTGTGCAGAAGACTCGTCGTCTGAAAAATAAAAATATTAAATTGGGTTGGAAGTATGATGTCCATACCTCATCCCGATAACAGTTTGATTAAAAATTTCAGCCAGCATTTGTGATTGAATGCAGCAATGATACAGGGTGCGGCAGAAAAACCTACCACATTTTAAATTGGCACTGTACCAAAGCTGTAGCAGTCTGACAGGAGGTTGAATTGAAACTTTGCAGCAAATGACTTACCATTTGTGTTTCAGATGTTAGTTTTTATAAGTAAATGATGTTTTGTGCAAATTTTTAAAATTTTGTATCTGTATGTAAAATGGCCTGGACTGGCGAACACTGTACATTTATTGTGGAAGATTTCGTTAAAAATGGGGAATCTGTGACTCGAGGGCGCCATCTACAGGATGTAATCTTTAAAACATAGATACATCAAATGGTAAGCTTGTTAATTTGAGATGAGACAATAAATGGTTTGATTGCTTATAAATTTTGTCTCTTTTTCATAGTTTGAAATGCGGTAGGTTTTTCTGCCGCACCCTTCGCCAGTCCAGGCCATTTTACATAAAGATACGAAATTTAAAAAATTTACACAATACATTACAGGTATCTGTACGAACCAAAGGTACATACTTCATTGCATTACTTCACCAAAAGTGTAGAAGCATAAAACAAGAAATGTTTTGAAAAAAGTTCACCCAGGTTAAGTGGATTGTGGCACAAGCTGGCATCTGATCAGTATTTCACTCTACTCACAACTTTATTTCAATTAACACTTACTTTTGAGAGTGTTGCGACCATATCTTTTCCCATCCAACCGTCTTCGTAAACCTTTCCCAGCGATGCATAGAAATCATTGGCTGCCGACTGCATTGCTAAAATTAAAAAAAAAAAAGTAAGCAACCTGAAAAAGCTAAAGTACTTTTGGTTTTAAAGAATCTCATGCAAACAATTTAATTTATTTTTTCAGAAAATATACTTTTTACAGAAACTGATAATGCTTGTTGTTATGCAACGGAATATTTATTTTTGTGAATTTTAAGAAATAATTTAGGCTTTGCATATATTTTTTAAATCAACAGTTTAAATATTTAGCTTTAAAAAGCGAAAAAAGAAAATGTAACAACTATAATTCTCAAAATATTTTGTTAAAAAAAATCAAAACGAGAAACAAATCAGTAGAAATTTAAAAAATATGAACTTTACCGATTATGGATTGAAGGTATCTTTTCATATCTTGCTGGAACTTTGTCAACTGAACCTGAAAAATCAAGTAAATATTTAGAAAAGTGATTTTTCAACCCATAGGTAGCGAACTAAAACTTTGTCGCCATTTGATCTGGTCGGGTAAAGACCAAAGTAATTCACATGCTTAGATTTATTGAGGTTGCTTCAAGCAAGATTTCTACAAAATTTAAAAAAATTGGGGAAATCATGAGTGAATTGAGGAAGCAATACAAAGACATCTAACTTGTTAACCCTAATTTATTATGTTTTTCCCTTAAAAATGTTCAGCGGGTAGAATTAGGTTTTAGTCAAAGCTTTGCTGGTATAGCTCAGTGTTTGGGACGCTGTGAAAAAAATTAAGAAACACTAATATTCTAAGAATACAGTTAAAGTGTGAAAACTTATATTGAAGATTTTTTGAAACATTTTTACTCAAGGGAGTCTTAAACTGCTTGTAATTTTTTTTACAAGGGATTCATTTTTGCATATCTGACTGTTAGATCAATTGAGGCCAAAATAAATAAAAACATGATAAAAAATATACGGTAAGTTTTATAAATTAGATTTGTTTTTGACTGCAGACCTGGCATCCTTCTATGGAGCATCGGTGAAGAAGTGCTGTTTAAATGCATCATCCGACTAATAAATTATAAGCCAGATAAGACCTATTTCTCTGAAATTACTGTAATTATTCTTTAAATTTTATATACTTGTTTAACTGTGATGAGGTCTTAGGATTTTCAAAAAACCAACAGGATCGAAACAGTTTTATAATGAATGCTTTCAATAATCTTTGTTAATATTCACTGTGTGGCGGTGAAATAACAAATAATTTAAACTGTTGACACTAGTCTTTGGAACAATACATTTCATACAATACATTAGGTTTCATTGAAATGAATTTGTGGCTAATTATGTAAAGAAAGCTTAACTGTTGACAAAACACTTCAAACATAATCAATTCTTTATCAAAACTCTGAAATCTAGACTCTAAAAGCATTAATATTAATAAACAAGCATTAATGCAATACAGCTAGAAGCATTTAATTCACAAAAACAAAGATAACAACAATTTAACTAATATATATCAAACTGTTGAAGCCACTGTAATAGCACTAGCATAATTCAGCAAAGATAATGTCATAACAAGGTGTGGGTTATTTATTAATGCCTTTGCTGGTTTTTAGTTTTATATTTTAGTGTTTTATTAAAATTATAAATGTTGCCTTGGTGCCCTTCAGATATGTTGAAATATTTATTCAATTAAGCTCGTTGAATATGTATTTAAGTTTATTAACCTATTGGTTAAGTTTCATTTTGCATTACACAAAGTTTGAATTTTTGAAAGCAAGAACACTCATTTTAAATTCTTATGTTTTTCAACAAATTATATAAAACATATTTCAAACTATCCACGAAAAGCTACAAGAAATAGAGATTGAAGTGGCAACAGGTTTTGGATGACGACTTAATTAACCGAATCTCACTTTCGAACAACAACAACAGTTTGAAACATGAGCTGCTGACAATACACACCACTGTGACATCATAATAGTAACACTTGAGAACACTTCAATAATAGCTAGAGTGAAAAGTAAGGGACTTAAAAGACTACTTTTGTAGCAAATACGTTTCGCTATTTTTAATTTCCTTTACTACATTTTATTCGTTTTATCTTCACTTTATTTCCTTGTAACTTGATTAAGTACTGTTTTTAAAATTCTAGACTCTTTCAAATTTTTTTCAAACTAGATTAGAATTCTCAAAACTAGAAATTAACTAAAATAATAAGGAATTACAATTTGTTCCCTGAGAAATGTGAATGACAAAATTCTTAAACCAAGATTGGCAATTTTTAGGCTGTATTTTCAATTGCAGTTCAGATATTTGTTTTAAATGAAAAACTTAAAAACGCCATTGTACATTTTAAGTAGTTTGGGTCAAAATGGAAATTACATTAGAACTAGAATTTAAACATACAAGGAATCCCTAAATACCATTAGAATTAACTACAAACTGATCCAATTGATCGCAATAAAAACTATAGCTATCTAGTTATTAGCAAACGTGTTTCATAGAATAACAACACTATGATGTAATGCTTTGGAATGTGTTTGTAAAGTGGACATATCTTGGGGTAATCATTAATCGAAATGCAGCAGCGGCTGGAAGTAGGCCACCACAGGTAAATGCAAGCATTTGCAAGCACACATCTCCACCAAATATCACTACTCATAACTTGCAACATAAGTAACTCAAATTAAGTATTTTGAGGAATAAGAGTGATTTGCTGCTGTGCCAATCTCAGTAAGAAATCAAAATTGAAATACTTTTCAAAAGCTTGTAACTTGAAACTCAATTCATGTTTGCTAATTTGACGATTAAGGCCATTTGCCACTATTTAAATTTTAATTTGTGAAATGACTGTTGTGACAGTGATTTCTAAACTCTAGTTTTTATTTTCACCTAAAATCTCTATTGTCCAAAAGCATTCTGAGTTTCTCGTTTGAAAAAAGTTTTTGGCCATGAAGCTGAAATGTTAGACCTAAAAATTGCCAATCTTGGTCCAAACATTTCAAATGCGACATAAATTCAAAACTTTTCAAAGAAAAAATTTTAGTTTTTTGAAAAACCTAAATTGGATCGCTCAATAGTTTTTGAATAGAATTCTAAAACAAAAGAGTTTAGATGCCAAGTTTAACACAACAGCAAATATAGTTGAAAATTTGGAAAGAAATGATAATTTAAGCTGACTGACAAAATTCAAAGACAACCAAATACTTGTGGCAACTCTTATTAGCGATAATATTAACAAATCATTTATAATCTGATAATCTTAACTTATCATGATATGCTATATGACAGTTTAATAAAATTATAAATTATTTACCAAAGATAGTTTTAAGGAAAGCGCTATTAACACTGGATAAATGACAATACATTTATTACTATCTAAAAAAAAAATACTATTGCTGTGCGCTTAAATTTGTCTAAATTCATTTGCTAAAAGTTTCTACTTTGACCTGATAAAGCAGCTTGTGCAATTTGTCGTTTTAAATTGACACCTGATTATCCTATTTAGAATCAGACAAATATGGACATTTACAAAGAATCAAATGTAAAAATAATTGCAGATATTTATTCGCTTTCTTTTTCTGATTGAATGGAAACAACAGAATCCCTATAGGAACTTCCTTTCGGCATATTTCAAGTGTTAGAGAAAAAACAATATTAGGTTAAGCAAAATGTAAGTTTACCAAGAACATAATTATGTATGTAGCTGAAGTGCAACTTTTCAAAGTATAAGTTTACCAATTCGCTACAAATCTGGTTTTAAACATTTTGGAGACAAAAGTTCAGGAAGTGACTCGTTGTTGTTATTTAATCAAGAATTACCTGTTGCTTAGTAACAAGGTGAACGTAATTGTCGATGATTTCATCCTTGGTTTCGTCGCCGCGCCCGAGCGAACGCAGCATCTGCAAAACACAAAACACGATAACATATGACAAACGCAGAGAATGACTCGTACAAGTAAAAACAAATCCATATGGTTCATTACAAATACCACTGTAGGAAAAAAGCATAAAATTTAAATCAAACAGGAACACTTAAAAACATTATTTTCTCAAGGAATGGTGAGATTTTTGCAAGTTACAGTAACCATAGCGACTTCATTTCAAAAGAAATATTCAAAGAAACTATATTCAAGATTGAATCTCTAAGTCAAAAGTTTTATTCCGATTAAAATTTCTCTTTTTTAAATGTGTAAAGTATAGTTGGTAAGATAACTATAAAATCCTAGTTAATCTGACAAAGTTTCCGCTTTCAAATAATCATGACTTACTTATAAAACGGAACAAACAATTGGGTTCATTGCAAATGTTCTATTATAAAAATTCAAATCCACTAAAAATTAAAAAACTCAAGTATAAGACTAGGGATGTTTAAAGTAGAATATTGAACCTTGGATTCCTACAAGCTGGACATGTACTACAGTTTCCAAATTGCTTGAAATAGCAGTTGTTAAGAATGTTAACATTTGTTAGAATATATTTTTGATTACAATATACACAGGTTAACACTGTGGGCCTTGTGGGTTGTATGAGCAATGAGTCCTCCTTCAACAGGGTTGGACCTAAGCACTCGCCCGCTCGCCAATGCGAGTGCAAATCCCGACTGGCGAGTGGCTTCGGTGAGGAAATATTAACTTGTGTTAAGCACCACTACTAAGTGAAATATAACTTAGCGCCAGTTATTTCCTTAAACACTAAGGTGCAAATACGTTGAACACTACACAAATAATAAGGTTAATCGAAGTCACGTTCGAAGCTCGTATTAAAGATTCTTTGTCCGTGGTAAGATCGTAATAAAGACTCTTTGTCCCGTTTTAAAAAATTGTTTACCGGCAAACAATCAAAGACGCTATTGCTGCAGTGGTAAATAGTTATGAGATTTATTGTTTAACTTAAAGGTTAATTTTTAAAAGTTTAACCCGGTCGTTGATGCTCATGGAAAAGTTTATTGGACTTGCGATGTTCCCAGCGATAAGAATTTTACTTTTCTGTATTTATTGAATTGTTTGCATAAGAAAATTATAAGCAATTACTGGAGTTTTTGGTAACAATAAGTTTGAATATAAATGTCTTATATTATTTGTAGGCAGTGTTTTTTAAGACGTTTAAGAGACCGAAACGGCCACTGAACACTACGGTATTTTAAAAACCATACAGCTGAGAATTACCAACTAGTTTACGTAAAAACATGTTGTTGCGCTCTCTTAAGTTCATAGCCCCGCACAGAAACTCTAGTGCATACAGTTGTTAACTATGTGAAAGAATGGTGTAGTTGTAAATTTACAATTATTTTGTGATTATTTGCTGTTTAACCAGCTACTATACTGTTAGGCGAAGTTTGGCGTTTTGTTTCTAGCGCGAAGCAACCAGCGGTGAAACGTCCTTCAAGCATAGAAAAACCAGAATACGAAAAAAAAAGTGCGAGCATTTAAAAAAAAATGATAAACGAACAGGCCGTGGCTACTAAATTGTCAGTGTAATTTTTTTCACTGAAGACTGTAACAAATATTCACTGCTTAATGGGTCAATAATTTGTTGAACCATGCATGGAAATAAACGACCAGACTCTTAAAAAACAAATGTTTCGCATAGAAACCACAAGACAGGTTAACGATAACCCAAGAAATGGCAATTTGCAGACGGCGTGCCAACGAATTTGGCTATTGTTATTCGGTCTGGGCGAGTGCTGATGGATAGCTGCTCGCCTTGCTGGCGAGTGTAAATTTTTTCTTAGGAACAACCCTGTTCAAACAAAATCAGGGTTAAATAATTCAATAAAAATATACTAGGATTCAATATTCTGGATTCGTTGTTCTAAATTCGAAATCCAAAGTTCTAGAATCTCATGGGATTCCACTTTAAACATTCTCCATATAAGACACATTCAGACTATTAAATAAAAAAAATTCTGCCTAAAAAGGTCAATTTTTTCAATTACTTTAACTGTAAAAAAAATAAATACAACACAAAGTAAATAACTCAAACACAATGGAATCCTGCTTTAAAAAATCATGACTGAGTCTGCATTTGATTGAACCTTTCGACAAGATCTTGGGAGTGCAGCTTAAGTTTGCAGGTTAACTTTTTCATGCACAACGGAGGTGCAGAATCTTAACACAACTCAGCCTTTTTATAAAACCTGTCTGCATTCTGTGGCAGGTGCACACCCAACCTTTTTATAAAGCAATTTGTGTGTACACTACAATTTTATTGAAAATTTAGCGAGGTTTGGTGATTTTAGGTGTTTTTTCAGCAGACGCTTGGATAAAACAAAGTATGAAGACTCTAATCTGAAACTCACAAGATGAACCAAAACAGATGCTAGAGAATACATTATTTTCTGAAATAAAAAATTTACACATAAATTTTGAAAAAAAGTTGAAATGTGGTTGAATCTGGAACGTCGTTGTGCATAAAATCATGATTACACAATTGCACACCTGAAAATTTGGCTCTGCACACCTGATGTCCTCAAAAAGTGTAATCAAGTGCAGACTAGCACACAGTTAGTAAATTGACGCAGCCAACATTTGATACTGACCTTTTCCCGACCTCTGAACGCCATTTTCGTGACGTTACGCTTCAACCGAGCGCTACTTTCCCTTCTATTTCCAGAGTCCGACATTTTGTCGCAAATTTATGAAACAATTTGAAATTTAAAGCACAACTGAATTCTTTGATTTTATACTTTATGTCGTAATACAAAACATATGTTCGACTGAATTTTAGTTTTGGAGCCTGTTTGGAAATGGTAAATTGATGTTAAAACTGAAAAATTATAAAAAAATATTGCTAATGGTACGTAAAATTCTTAAAAACCTGTGGTCTAAATGTTAATTGGAAATCCTATCAAACTGAAACTTTCAACCCATAATCTTGTAAGACCCAAGATTGCATTCTGTAATTTGTGGCCGTAAATAATTTAAACCAAAAAATACTTTTGCATAAATCTTTTTTTCAAATTCGGCATAAGTCTAGAATCTTACAAATTTTTTTTTAAGTAACCAAAAGAGTTGTCCAAATTGAAACTGCAATAAATAAATAAATAAAGTGGTAAATACTTCGATAAACCCAAACACTTACTCGCAACCTAAACCAAATAATGTTAGCAATATAAACCCCCGGACAAAAATGGGCGCTGGTCTAGAATCCTACCACAGTTCTAAAATCAACGCACAAAATTTGAGTTAGGGTGCGGGTTAGCGTTTGGGTGTGGGTGGGTCAAGTATTATTATATTCTTTGTTTAATAATAATACTTGACTTACCTTAACTAACCCAAACGCTAACCTGTACCCTAACCCAAATGGTGTTTCATTGTGGTAGGATTCTAGACCAGCGCCCAAAAATGTGCTTCAGTTACCGTATTTAACTCCCAGTTTGCAATTTCAATTTTGACGACTGGTTTCATAATTGTTTTTCATCATTGTACAAAAAGGTGGCAGAATTCTTAGCCTGTGTCCCAAATTCGGCGCTCTTTCACTATTGTACGTAAACATTAATTAAAAAAAAAACTTTCTTCAAATGCCGCATACCACAACACATATTGTTTGGGTTAGGGTGCGGGTTAGCGTTTGGTTGAGGGTGGGTCAAGTTATTATTAATAATAAACATAATATTACTTGACCCACCCTCACCCAAACGCTAACCCGCACCCTAACCCAAACAATATGCGTTGTGGTATGCGGTATTACTTTAGTTTTGTTTTTTGCATAACTTTTCACGTACATAAGTGAAAGAGCGCCGGATTCTAGACCAGCGCACTTAGCCAGAGCCTAAATAATGTGCATTGATTTAATAATGGTTTTGTTTATTTACAGTTTGAACGCTGTGGTAGAATTATAGACCAGCGCCCAATTTTTCGCCTTTTGTATTGCTGCATTCCGACATAGTTTTTTAACTGTACAATATTAAAAAGTTTGACGAAAACTTTTGCAAATGTTTTTATTTTGCTGCAAAATTTTTGCTTCGCCCTTTTCATAGAATACTTAAACACAGAGTAACTTCGAGTCAAAATCAACACTGACCTCTAAACTACAACCTCGAGTCAAAATCAACACTGACCTCTAAACTGCAACCGATTCCCGTCAAATTAAAAAACAAACGAATTAAAACTGTTGTTAAGCTTCGATTGGAATCAAACACTTTCTAAATTGACAATTTTGATCGCCTGCAAACATAATTGTTTGAATAATTTGCTTAAATGTGGCGATTTATCAAGTTAGGTGATTTCTCTAGCACCATCTACCGGTTACTTTTAATCCACCGATAAAAACTCAATTTTTTCTGTTGCTTTAAATCTGTGGTTTGCTGAACTTTTACTCTATCTGAGCAGGTTTGTGTGACAAAAACACACTTAAGGTATTTACCCTCAGGATCAATTAAATCTACGTGATTGGGTATTTCCGCATCGATGAGAGGCTTCAAGCAAAATGTTTGGCTTTCAAATCTAACGCTCTTTGACACCAAAAGCTAGCCAAAACACAGGGGTCAGCGCACAAATGTCACGCCAAATTAAACATATTTATCCTAAATATTTAAGAAAAAAAATTTCACGCTAACTATAACAATGTTCTATATTTTCTAAATTAAAAGAAATATTAGAAATATAAAAAAATATTAATATTTAATATTAAAAAAAAATATCAATGTTCAATATCATATTCAGCATTTAATATGCGTATTATCGCGAATTTTCATACTACCAACAACCGACCAAAATAGACCAAATATCAATTTACACACTGGCAGACCAAATAATTCGTGTAGCGCTTTATCATACCTTTCCAACGATGCAAAACATGACCTGGTGAAATTCGAGGATATCGGCTTTTATCGTCGATAACCGATATTAATATTTATAGGCGATCGCGGTCAGTTTTAAACACATGTCACTTGCCCAATTCAATTCGCAATCGAGCGAAATTTTACCAAGACACTTTCTACAAATTCAATTGCTGTTGACGAACCAGGAACATCTGGTTGAATGTTCTGAAAATCCTCCTCAGAAATGTTTGTTGTTGCAGAAGCCGCAAATTCATCTTCTTCGAATATATCTTCGTTAATCGAAAAGATTCCACATTTTCTAAAAGTATTTACAGATAGTGATACAGTTGCAGCTTTCCCAAACGATTGAGAAACAGCTTCGGCGATTTGAAACTGTGTAAATGCTCTTCCTGGATGCTCACGCAACCAACGTTCAATTGCTTGGTCGTAGTACACGCGAAAAGGTTTAAAGAAGGACACATAAAGTGGTTGTAATTTATGAGTGGTATGTGGAGGTAAGCTGACCATCACTATGCCATTATCAGAAGCGTAATCCAACACTACGAGACTCTTAGTATGCGAAGAATGGCCATCTAATACTAGTAAAATTGTTTTTTCCTTCTGGCAACTTTTCCCTAATTTGTCGCACCAGATTTTTAAAGTGAACTATTTCAGACACAAAACACAAAGCTGCTTTTAGGTTATATGTTAATTTTTCTTTTTTATACTCGGTTTTACCCAAATACAAAATATTGGGAATTAACGGTGACCAAGAATTAGATTTTCGAGCCACGCAGATAAATCACATAATTAAACCCGCCATTCCATTAATGCCGCTTTCACACAAGCTGTGGGGTGTTACTCTGATTGTGGGGAAGCATTAGATTAACCGATTTCAGACACACTTAACGTCAAACAGATTAGGGACGACCAGCGCCTTTGCTTTTTGCAGTTTACGCCTAACGCCTTTCGATCACCGCGTGAAGCATAAAAACACATCTCATGATTTGAAATTTATATTTAGTGACACGCAGTTCAAACGGTAAGGCATAAGTAAAATGGCATTTAAATAAGTATTTTCAGTATTCATGCCTCTGACGAAGGTCTTACGCTATCCGTAACATTACTTTTCTGGGGGTATGTTGATTGCCACATTTATTTTTTATAATCATGTGTAATCATGTGCAGGGGGGGCTAACCAATCAGATAACAAGATCCACATTTTGTTACTTGGTTAACCGCTAAGGGTCGCACCTTGCACCAGAGTTTCAACCTTATAAGGCTGACGGTACCCCTCAGAAATAATTAATAGATTGCGACACCCTTACAAGATTTTTCCGTAGGTAATTCACTAGAAAGTTACAATAAACGGAACTGGAACAACACACATCAACTCTACACAACTTACGAAGTTTTAATTGGATTTATTCCACTCTAATCTTACACAAAAAGTTGAGCAAAAATCAGATTCTTAAAGATTGACAAATATGTCGCGGCACCCTAGAGGATTAGAAATGGCACATTGAGGTATGCCGCGGCACCCATTGAGGATATGCCGCGGCACCCTGGTTGAGAAACACTGCTTTACACACATGGAACAAAGTGAATAACCAATCACTCCATTTCTTACTCACTCCCACAAAGCGATCGCAGAAAGCGCGAAAAAAGTGCCTTTATTTCGTTAAAATTTTAATTTAGGAGACGCTACGATTGGATAAAAATACACATTTTTCGATATAATGTCCTATATACATAATACTTGGGCATATTTTTTGCGTAACTTATCTTGTTTGAAAAGTGTTACTAAAAATACAATGGCCTGAGGAAAACAGCCTGAGTCGAAACCGACAATAACTTTACAAAAATTTTTTTCGAAGAAAATGAAAATATACCCAAAATAAGTAGACCATTAACACCTAATGACTTTAGGCCAATTCCTGTTACCTCTATTTTTGAAAAAGTATTGCACCATCAACTTCTTAATTTTTTGCAAAACATGAAACTATCAGTAAACATCAACACGGATTTAGGAAATATCACTTAACCTCACTTGCCGCAACAGAATTATATAAAAACCTATTAAATAACCAAGAAAAATATGGATATAGTTGTATAGTTTTCCTTGAATTAGCCAAGGCCTTTGATGTCATAGACAACCAAATATTACTTAAAAAACTAAATCATTATGGTATCAGAGGCCCACCCTTTGAAACTAATAGAAACTTTTTTAAGGCACAGAAAGCATAGTAAAAAAATAGGAAGAACTCTTTCTAATCCGTCGATGCCTGTATGCGGTGTCCCACAAGGTCGTATATTAGCACCTCTCCTCTTTCAAATTTACATTAATGACTTACCAATAAACTCAAATATAAATTGTAGTTTATACGCAGATGATACTGTCATTTATATCTCCCATAATGTCATAAAACAGCTTCAAAAAATAATTCAAATAAATATAGAAAAAATTGAGCACTGGTTTCGGGCTGACAAACTATCAATTAATCATTCTAAAACACATTACTTGGTAACCAATTCAAATTTCAGTATTAAAATAAGGGTGAACAAACTGAAACAGGTAAATTCCACTTAATATTTAGGCCTCATCATAGATGATAAATTGTCATTTAAACTTTATTTTAAAATGATTGAACAAGAAATTTTTAGGGAAATTGAACTCTTATCAAAAATGAAATACTATTTAGACACTTCGCCTTTTATATTATAGATTAAACAATACTCATCTTTGATATTGTGTTGTAACCTGGGTAGAGCTTATCCGACTAAATTAAAACATCTTGAAGTATTACAGAATAGGGCAATCCACATTTTAAGCGGCACCCCTCCCCAAATACTTACATTCCCATAATACAAGGCTGCGGGGTAAACAAAACTATTTTCAAGTCGGCGCCTCCACCAACTCAGGAAGAAAAACCATAGGACTTTTAAGGCCAAAATATTGGGCGAATTTAGAGATAAATATTAAACTATTACCATACAAGTGATTTGTTAAGGCAGTTAAACTAATGTTGTTGAACTCTTACCACGAGGGAACGTAAACACAAAATCTAAACAAACCCAAGGCAAATATAACGGTTAAATTGGCTAATCTGCGAAACAGGCGCAATAATGAAGTATTTTACACAAGAAAAAAACACTAGTTAAAATTTTAGGTACAAAAACACTGCGTGCAATCAGTTCTGCATCAATAGTTGTTATAAATCATACCATTTATTCCTCTGTTTCCACCCGATCCGTCAGAAATCAGTGCAGTTCTAAGCAAAAAGGTCTATGACAATCAGTGCATTCAAAGTATCAAAAAGTTCGACTTTTAGACCTTGAGGTCTTGGACAATGCACTAATTTGCATTAACAAATGTGCATAAGAAGATTAAGTTTAACAATACTTGACCCAACCAAACCCAAACGCTAACCAGCGCCCTAACCCAAACAATGTGCGATAATTTAATAATTATAACGCTTCAGGCCCCAATACATCAATTTGTGACGTAATAATCTTAAATACAATGGACGAGAAACCATCCGAGTTAGGGCTTTTTTCCCCAGCATTTAAAGAATTATTAAAATAACGCACATTGTTCGGGTTAGCGTTAGGGTTTAAGTGGGTCAAGTGTTATTAATCCTATCTCATACTTTTTTGTTATCTTTTCTGAACTTTTAATGAATATTTTTAATTTATCTACGCCGGGAGTTTACCTAAAGGTCCAAATCAGTGCATTGCCAGGACCTCAAGGTCTAAAAGTCTAGACTTTTCTGCCATTGGATGCCCTGATTGTCGTAGATCTTTTTTCTTAGAAATGCACTGATTTCTAACGGATCGGGTGAATCAGTTCTGCACCAATTACAATTATAAATCATACCATTTATTTCTCAGGCAACTTTGGATTTTACGTGAAAATAAAACGTTACGAAAATCAAACTGAATAAAATAAAACAATGCAGTGAACTTTAATGTTAGCGAGGCAATTACAAACAACAGTAGAGTCGGCCAAACATGAACAAAACAAAAGTAACAGAGGTCAATAAAGAGGGATGACGTCACATGTTGCATCTACACCTCCATAAGAACACACATTTCGTTTATACAAGTTTTAGGTTGGAGAGGTGTTAGTTTTAAAACAAAAGCGACATTAGAAGGATGTTATCGAAAAAACTCCTTTACGTATTGTTTAAGTTGCGACGAGACGCAAAGATGCCTTTTAACTAAAACCATTTTATCAAAATGGAACATACTAGAAACCCAATGAAAAAAACTAAAATTACGCACAATAGGTAAATAATACAGGGCGTGGCGTGTTGCCCCACCCCCTTGAACCGCCCCTGCCCCTCAGTTCACTTCCATCAACAGGAAAGCTGATAAATGTTTCGCATCACGGAGGGACGATTGTTGGTCGCTCGAAGCAATCCAAGATCAGTCGAACTTCATATGTTAAAACGCACTCTGTTCTCCTGCAAAACACAAGATGAAAATTTAAAAGCTGATAAACGTGTTTTCAACGAAAGAAGAATTCCAACCCGTCACATCTGTTTACAACAATTGTAATCTAGCCCATCTGATGTTGTTGTATTTACATCGGGGGTAAATTAAAGAAGTGTTGTTAAACTGGGTCCGTAGGTGAGTTGAGACCCAACCCTTAACATCTGTCCCCCACAGTTTATCAAGAGTTTCCATAATAATAATAACAACTGTTTTGTAACTGACCTTAAATTAGAGCAAACATATTACTTAACTAATTTTCCTTGCTGAGAATGTTACTTCTCATACATTAAGGCTATTATGTCACACTGTTCGTAATTGTGGTTTTATGCTGATTTGTATAATAACCATATTTCCAAAGTACCCTTAGAAGAGACCACCGATCAGTGTTTCTTAAGTTTTTACGTCATGATGCACCTGAAGACCTCTAAACACGTGGTGGCGCACCTTGCGAGCGATATCAATTAAGTATACTAGAGCTTATATGTAAAGTTTCAACGTTACAAATGCAAAATGCACAAAACAATCTATTCACATCACAGCTCCAAGTTGCACACAATATTGACAATCGAACATTTTAAATATTTTTTAAGTTGAAATTATATTTCACAGTCCTAGAAACTTGTACTACAACATCAATGTAGCTAAGTACACTACAGTTTTACTTCAAGGTAGTTGCAGGGTTTGCCAAATAATTTAAACAATAGCTAAGAAGAGGCACGGTGAATAATTACATTCAATACGTAATGTATACTGAGCTAAATCTACATAATAAAAGAAAAAGTTTGTGAGATGTGTGTGGCAACATGTTCGCCCAGTCATTTTACAATCTATTTGTTGTTGCATCACAATGGAACTGTTACGTCACACTGAATGCGATTTACAACATGTTACAATGTTACCAAGATTGTGTTTAAGCATGTATCCCAAGCCCCAGCGTTAGTTAATTTAATATAGGTATATTTAGAAGTTTTTGTGGACCCCCGGTTGAGAACCACTGTTGTAAACTATGCCAACAAACGTGTGCAACGTTCCAAGTAAAGACTTAAGTTTAACAATGCCAAATTTAGACAGAGTTCGCAAAATATCGCGTTTGTTGTCGCAGTAAGTAAATAAAAAAATACTAAGTACATTTCCTTCATAAAGTAAAATTTTAATGTTTCCAACTAAGACTGTTATGTTTAGGAACTTATTGATGCCTGTTTACGCGTAAAATTTAGGTAGAGTTCGCAAATTTACGAAAAATTTAATTTTTATTTTTAAACCGTTTGTTAGCGATAGTGATTGAGGCCAAAGCCTAGTGACTTCTTACAATGTGTTTACCCACGCAATACTTATCAGAGTTCGCGAAATATTGCGTTTATTGCAGGAGTTAACAGTAAGCATTTCTCTCACGTTTGACGCAGTTTAGCACCGGGATTACGTATTTGCTTAAACATGACGCTATCAAGCAAGTCTAAGCAATTGCTGCTGCAACCTAAAGTTTTACGTTTGGGAGTTATTCTCAATTGACAAACGTCACGGGTTTTCGTTACTTAAAAGATGTATTGCATGCTTAGCCAAGTGTTGTGCGCTATAGTTAACCGACTTCACATCACATGATTTGAAATTTCTATGTAGTGACACTCAGTTCAAACGTTTAGGCATAAGCAAATTTGTTATGACATTTAAAAAAATATGTTTGCATTATTTATGTCATTTACGAAGATCTTACGAATAACCGGTAAATATTGTATTTAACTTGGGCCAGGTATTTCGTCCAGTAATGTATATATGTAGCGAGTGACGTAATTAGTCATAATTTACATTAGAAAGGTGACAAGCGAGAATTTGAAGATAATATAATAAACAGTATGGCAGAATGCTGGCGACTTGGCGACTATGTCGGCCGAAGAATCAGAAAGAAAACCGAAGGAATTGTCCAAAAAAAAATTTAATAATTTTTTTTTTTGAATGATCGACTTTCCAATTAATTTTTTTTTTATAAATGTTGAATATGTAGGAACATTATGCACTAAAATTGGCAGGAAATAATTTTTTGTGGCATTCTGAAAAAAAGTACGAATCACATTGTTTAGCAGGGAAAAGCCAGTGTTGGGCAAATGTTTATTAGTTCAAAAAGTACTAAATTTCGATAGAACTGTTGTGTATTTGCAGTTATACTTGATTTGGCAAATACTTCTATTGAGTTGAAACAGTAATCATGAAAGTCGCGATTACTGTTAAATAGACAGGTATGATATCGCATGGGCAAAACGAGAATGTACTATATGCCATGTTGTTCCATCTAAGGCTTAAACTATATTTTGGGCTGTTTTAATAACGTGAACGCAAAAAATGATCGCGATTCGCGCGACTCCCTCAACTGTATCTATTCAGCCAAAAGCTATATTATGCATACTATGGCATGTTGCACTTCACTATGTGACTCTAATTTCGGCAAACAATTTCTACTAATTTGGATTATGACACACCGTTATTTTATTAAAAATTTCTCCCAGTTTAAAAGAAAAAAAATTATCCCAATTTTAAGATTTATTTTCTCGCTTTTCAATCTGACTTGCTGCATGTGTGCTCATGAGTTCGCCCCAAAACAGCTCATCTATGTAGCAGTGTTAGAGTAAGAAAAGCAGCCTTGTGCACCCCCAGTCCCCCGGGCTGTACCAGCATACCCAATATGTATTTCTTTGTGTCACAAAAAATTTTGCGCCTGCGGCGCAAATTATTCCTAATTCATTTAGTTCTTAATAATCTTGTTCATCGCCTAAACATGGCAAGGTTGATACATTTCTTTGACGAACACATCATTTAAGTTTAAGGACACGACCAACAAACCGAAGACTTTAGGCCAAAAATGCTTGTCACCAGAAGGTTGGCAAGATTCTGCCAGCCTGATAATAAACATGTATTCTAAGTTTATTCCGCAAAATCTAGCTTATTTTATTGGAATTTAGGCTTTTCTATGTTTTTTCGCTGCAACTATACATTGAGTGACTTTATAAATTGCCTCACTAGACCAATTGTGTGTCAAGATTTATTAGGCCAATAAATATTTGAATGTTTGTGGGAATACCAACACAACAAAGTTTCACCTTTAAAGTTCGTGTGTAGGTTAGTCGTGAAAAGTTATGATGGGAATTAACATAAACCGTTGTTATTAAAAGTACATGATTAAACAAACATATTGTTTTCGCATTATATTTCTATATTTTGTTGCTTAACTTCCAAATATATATTTTAGCGTATTTGCTGTAACCTCATAATCACCGTTGTAATAGCTTATTCGGATTAGTACACCGAAAATCCATCGCAGACTCGCCGAATCTGTCGATCTATGATGCAAGCAGAGCAAGCCAGAAAAACAACTGGCCTGCAGTGAGGTTCGAACTCACGACCTCCGGTCAAGCCGGGACCGTCGCTCTACCAACTGAGCTATGCAGACTCAGAGAGGAGCGAGTCGAGAAACAACCATGCGCCAATACTTGCACATTTTGTTAGTACAAGCAACTTCACACTGGGGGATCATCAGTCCGTATCAATCAATGAAAGACACACACAAACATATGTGTTTAATGACATCTGTGATCTAGCCCCTCGGAAGTTGCTTTATGACCAACGATTATGGCTTCCGTATCAATAGTAGATCACAGATGTTATTAAACACATATGTTTGTGTGTGTCTTTCATTTATTCGGATTATTACTAGTTTACTTCGGATATTCAACAACTTATCAAAAAAATATTTTTTAAATTTGTTTCTAATATCAACGCAAATAATATCCCGGATGTTATTAACATGAGCTCGCAATATTTTGTTTAAGTTGTTTCGTCCCATCAATGGACCTACTGTTACGTCATAATCACACAATGCACATTTTGTCCGAGGTACAAACGTCACAAAATGACGCGAATTGAGCCGAAACCGTGTTTTTATTTTGTTGTGCACATTTTTGTGTTAATCCTGACATTCTGGGCGAATTTGGTAAAAAAACGTCAATAAAGTGCGGCGCTGTGACGAAATAATAAGCTTTACTTCCAAGTAAGATTTCTTTTATAAACGCCGGAAACAAAAAGTTTATTTCAAGTGTTTTTTATCTAAAGTTTCGCAAAAGATTTTTTTTTTTTTTTTTTATCTAAAGTTTTCGCAAAAGATTTGTTTTTTATCTAAAGTTTCGTAAAACATTGTTATACTCCCCATGTAAAGTTTTTACATTTCTTTTATTTTTTAAAGTTCAAGAAAAGCACATTATAACATGAAATCTCTCATGCAGCTAATCTTTCTACAACTTCCAGCCCCTTATTTACATTTCATATATTATTTTGCCGCTAGTGGGCGCTATTTGCTGCGTTGGAGTTGGATAAAAATGTTTAAAACTGTTTGACCTTCATGATAAAGGTGACCTTGACTTCTGTTGAAACATTAATTTATTGTTGTTACTCACGTCAAGTCCAAGTTCTCTCAGTTTCGATCTGATCACCTCCTCGCCTTCCTCATTGATGTCACAACCAGCGACCCACAAATCCTCGATGTTTGGGAGGACGCGAGAAAGCTCAAGAGCTCCTTCGTCGCCGATGCGGTTATTACTCAGATCCAGCTTCTTGATCTGAAACAACAAATTGACGAGCGAGGTTAGATTTTGAAAGTGAGCCACAAATGGCGTCAAGGCACCAAATAGCTCCAGGTGATAATGTTCAGCACCTTAATGTCGGATTTTATCACTTACCGAAATGGCAACTAACTGATATTTAGAGTTTTTTAGATATGGCAGTGAATGTTAATATATCGGGGAAAGAGAAGTGGAATATGATTCAAAGGAAAATAAATATTCAAACAACTAAGTAGATAGTTTAAATATCATGAATGTGAAGTGACATACCGAGTGGTTATAATATGTTACAGACAAAAACAGGTTTTGTGTGGCCACATAAAAATAATCACTGTCGTATGATATTTGCTTTATCAGTTGGTGGCTTTGGCAAATTATAATTTTTGTGTTTGTTGCAAACTTAAATGGCCTCGAAAGATCACAATTTGACAACATCGACATTTTCTTACTGTGTTCCCACCTAAGCATTTAAGCAAATACTTTTTATATTGAGACATAAAACTTCAGCAACTGCGAAGTTTCTATTTTTCTTGAGGTCAACGAAGGCCTAATTGAAATCATAGTGTGTAATTTATAAAAAAAAAGAAACAAATTTTTCAAAAGAACAAACTTCAATTAAAGAAAAATACTTTTTTGTTAAATGCATTTATAATTCATTTCAGTTTGACATTTGTTGAACTGAAAACAGCAGGTTTAAGTCCACTTTGATTTATGAACTCATCAAGTAATTGGCCGCCCGAAAAAACGCTGACGCCGCACTACATGGCTTCATATAAAGCAGCACAGTTAATGTTTCGCCACAGCGACAGGCCTTTATCTAAACTTGCCACCCACGTTCGTAGGATAAGGCGTAACTTTCTGCGATAAACAAATAAAAATTAACCGATATTCTACTTTAAACATCCCTATACTGACGGGTCAAAAAACGTGTCTGAAAAATGAGTTACAAAACGTTACAAGAAAGTTTTACAGTCTAATAACTGGCAATTGATAAAAGTGGTGACATTTTGGTTTTGCAATACCTAGCTAGAGAGTTGTGCCCGTAGCCAGCCTAAAATGTTTTGTGTGGTCAAATATTTTGAACTTTAACTAGTGAGAGTATTTGGTTTGGTGCACCGCCTATCGATGCAGAAAAAACAAGACACGCTGAGTAGGTAAAAGTTGAGGCTGAAGCTGATACCTCACAGCGATAAATCGACTGTATATAAATCATAAACAAATAACTATTTACTACGAATCCGTAATGACATTACGATTAAAATTCCATTATTCGCTTCCCGCCAGCGAGGCTCGTTACAACTTGATCGCTTTTTTCAGTCCAGTGCATCAACTGCCGTATCGAAGACAAACAAATATGAAAGCTCAAACCGTTTCGAGCAGCAACTGACTGAGTTTTAGCGCAATACTCAAAAACCATTCAGATAGCAGAAACAAAATGACTAAAAATATTAAAGCTACATTACTAAAAGTACAGCAAACATAATAACTATATCGTCTGTGACGTCACAGTCTATGACAATTGAAGGTGTGGCGTGCCTGTGATTGTTGTGGAACTCTTCATAAATGCTACCAAGAAATTAATTATTAGGAGTACAATATTTATCTTTTTCGGGGGGAGGGTTTTGGGTCTTTTTTCTTGGCCCCTGTCACCCCCTGGCTACGCCTATGCCCGTGGCCCCTCAATTACCGCTCCGTGGCCGAAAACCCTGGGTTAGTTACAGAAATATTTTAATTAGTTAATGCAGTATTTATAAACTTAACAGCATTAAGATATTAAAGTTGTTACCCTTGGGCTACACGGCAGTGGATTCATATTATTGGTGAATTTGACCCATTGGTTAATTATTATTATTTACTTAGGACGGTCTATTTATTTAGTGAGATGGTTTAGCACAGCTGACACTTTGTGGGTGAATCGGTCGACACAAAACACATTTACAATTAAGGGCACTAAAGCGGTGGAGGTAAAGTAGCAATCATAATTATATGCCACACATTTTTCGTCACGTTGGTTTGGCTAAGGTACAGTTTAAATTATTATCCGCATGCTGAAGGTGCAGTAGCTAAAATCAAAATTGTGTCAAAAAATAAAACAAAACAAAATTTTAAGAAATTTCGTTGGAGAGGTAAAGTAGCAAAACGTTTCAATGTTTGATTTAAAGTGACATAAGTGTAGGTACAGTTTAAAATCAATACCCACGTATCAAAGGTGCAGCAGCAAAACACAAATATTTACTATCTTCGATAAAAATTAACAATATAATCATGCCAAATTATAAATTTATCATTTTTGTTAAATTTTCCGAATTTGCTTGTTTGGCAAACTGTAGCAAAAAATGGATTTATTGCTTGAATAAATTAACAAAAAAAATATGGAATGAGCTATTTACCCGGCTAATAAAGTTGTAATAACTAATGGGTGTATGTGTACCTAAGATAACCTAAAAAAAACACATTTTATTTTTACTTTTTGCTAAATTTTAAATGCAACATTTTTCAACTTTCCGAACTTGTTTGTTTGGCTACTGTACCTCTGACTTCTTATCGATTCTTTAAAAACAACCTACTTGGCAATCTTTGTTCTTGATGGCGTCGGTGAGTGGACTGATGTCTGTGATGTCACAATTCATCAACACCAACACCTCCAACTTGTGAACAATCTCCAACAAACTTTTCACTCCGGCGTTTTGGATTTGGTTGCGGCTGAGGGAAAGCTCCTTCAACTAATTCATAGAAACATAACGTCGTGAGTTTAAAGATTTCTATTCAATGATTTGTTGAAATAAATTATTTTGTTCAAAAAGAGAAACAAAATCTCAAGTAATTTTGGACAAAAATATACAAGTACCAAAAACACCGCAAAAAGTTTTATTGTTTGTTTTAAGGTGACGTCAGGGAAGGTACAGTTTAAATTATTACTCGCATATGTATTAGATATTTGAATCAATTACCAAATGTTTTTAATAATGGAGTAGTTATAAACTTAAGCTATTTACCCGGCTAAAAAGTAGTTTAAATTAATGTTTAATCGCTTATGGGTGAGGGTGTATATGTTCGCAAGCAAGCCAAAAAAACTTTTTACTTTTATTTCGAAAAAAAAAATTCTCTTAAGTTTATACCGAAACAAATTTCAAGTAATTTTGACCGAAAATTTAAGGTAAAGTAGCAAAACATTGCAATGTTTGATTTACTGCAGAGGTGTGCATGTTAAAGAAAACACAAATGTTGGTGCGCGGCACGTTTTATTGCGGTATCGATATTTTAAGCAGAATGTAAACCGCGGTCACGTTCGAAGTCGTAATAATGACTCTTTGTCCCGTTTTAAAAATATCGCCATTGCTGCAGTGGTAAATAGTTATGAGGTTTATTTTTGAACCTAAACGTTGTTAATTAAAAAAAAATGTTTAACCCAGTCGTTGCCTTTGAAAAGTTTATTGGACTTGTGATGTACCCAGCGATAAAAAATTTAACTTTTTTGTATTTATTTAATTGTTTGTATTCGATAATTATACGCAATTACTGCAGTTTTTCGGTAACAATAAGTTCAATTGCAAATGTCTTATAATATTATTTGTAAGCAGTGTTTTTTAAGATGTTTTCAGGGAGCGAAACGTCCCACTGAACAATGCGGTATTTTATCGCATACTTGTGCTACAGCCGAGAATTAGCAATTAGTCTACGTAAGAATGTTGTTGCGATCTCTTAAGTTCATAACGGTCAGCCAAGCCAAAGCTTAAAAACTAACAGTCTGTAAATATTTTATATCAATTATGTTTAGATACGAAACGAAACCATTGCGGACGCCCTTGGAAAATAGAAACGACCCACTATGGGCGTCACGCAGCACAGAACCTCTGGTGCATATGGTTAACTTTGTAAATGGTTTAGTTGTAAATTTACAATTATTTTGTCATTATTTGCGGTTCAGCCATATAACTGAACAAGTCAGCAAAAATTTTGTGTGGAAAAGTAATTTATGCGCTACTAAAAAGATTTTCTGTTGGAACTGACAGCTTCGTATCAGCCACAGCGATTGCAAGCTTCCCAAGATGGCCTTCGTTTGACAAAGTAGAAATTCGAAGTAACTGGTTATGGAATAACTACAGTTTAAGTTTGATTATTTCTCATATTTTGCAGTATTTGGAGATAAAGAAGTGCAAATGATCTGTACACAGTATTCCACATTGCTCGTAAGCGCTGGAATAGATAGTGTTAGCGTGGCAGAAAAATGGCAGCTGCTAAAGATGCATTTATGCAGACGGTATCAGCGTCAATCTAAAAATATAATATATTTTAGTAATTGCAGTATTTTATTTAGATTCAAGGAATCGGTCGCGAAACTATCTTGGGATGAGGTTGGTCGTTCATTTGGTGACGATTACAGCAACATTTTTGCTCTTATTGATTTACTGCTTTGTTTGCGGCTAGTTCTTCCGAAAACGAGCGTGGATTCAGCAACATGAAATTGACGAAAACTTGTTTGAGGAACCGTCTAGCCCAGTGGTTCTCAAAAGGAGCCACTTGGCTCACTTTGGGGGGAATTTAAAATTTTGGGGAGGAAAACTATAAGACTTAAATTAAAGTATACGTGAAGACTAAATGCTGCTTTAAATGTGACGCCATAAGGAGTCTGTCTGGTTTACAATATCTATATTGTTTCGTCACAGTAAGTAAAGTTTAGTAGCACCAGGTGTCTGTTTCACACTGTTTAAGCAAACACTTCTTCTATTTCCCACTGTATATTGATTGCTTGACATTTGCTAAACGCGGAGAATTTCGTGCATAACTGAAATATTGTGAATATTCCTTTTTTGATTTTTGTCGGGGAGGAATTAACGGTGTTTGAGTCTTTAAGGGAGAAATATGAAAAAAACTTGGAGGAACACTGGTCTAGCCACTGATACGATGAACGACTTGACGGTGGTGCAAATGTGCTCCGCTAATCTTACACAATTCGACCCACAACCAGCCATTAACGTGTGGCTAAATGGAGCTAAACGCCGCAGAAAAGTAACACAAAAAGAATCGCCATCAAGATCTGTGGTCGTTGACGCTGATTGCAGCTCGGATGAATACGACAAGGACAGTGATTGTGACCAAGCTACAATTGACAATGTTGAAATGAAAAATGCTCTCATTAGCTCGTGTAGCTCTCATATCAGCTTGTAAATATTGTCAGTGTTATTTTTTCACCAAAGATTGTAGAAAAAATATATTTAAGGAATTGTTTACATTCTTTACATTGATGTTTTATCGCTTTTATCTTCACTTGATTTTTACACTGATGATGGCATGAGTTATTGCTGAAACGTCTGTAAATTGCGAAATGTCGATTTTATCGAATATTATGGCTTTGACATTTTTATTAAAATAACTAAAAAACCCGTGTATTGTGTTGCAAATGATTACATTGTTTTAAGCGTAAACTGCTTTATGGGTCATTAATTTGTTTATCCATGCTTGGAAATAAACGAACAGACTTTTATGAAAACTAATGTTTACGTATAGAAACCACAAGACAGGTTAACGATAACCCAAGAAATGACCGCGCTAGGACGGAAATTTGCAGACGGCTTGCCAACAAATTTGGCGAGTGTTATTTGGCCAGGCGGGCGAGTCCTGATTTGCTACTCAGACTGGCGAGTGTAAATTTTTGCTCATGAACAACCCTAAAGAACTATACTTTTTTCGCGTAACGAGCGAACTTTTATCCGTTTTAATTAAGTTCAATGAGCAGTTGAGCACCAAAGCGCTATGCATACTTTCGCATGTTGCTCCGCGGTGATTCAAGAATGCTACAATTGCAATTTCAGTTAAATTACACTATTAATGGCGTTATTTCAAGCAAAATTCGAATCGCTTTCTTACACGTCACGTACATAGGCGCCGAACTTTTAAAATTCCAGGGCGTTTTTTTAAATCAGTGCGAAATTCTTACAAAACAAAACGTAACTTGGGAAAGTGATTTAGCGCTTCCGCGTGTTAGCTGAATCGTACAAAAGAGCGGGGAAACGGATTGATCTACATCAGTGTCTCCCAACCTTTTTTACACTAGTGCCCCCTTGCGCTCCATATTGTTTCATATCGCCCAACCCTCATCTTGCTTTACAGTAAAGTATTATTTCAATCGTTTTCTGACATTATACTGTCTGTACTTTTGTTTCGATGAGCTGTCAGTCATGTTTTAGGTTGACTAACATGCATTCACTATAGGAATTTACGTGAGCATGTGTAGAAATTGAACTAAATTAATGGCGTAACTTCAAAAATAAGGCATGTAAGTAACAGGACAAGAGGACACAAAATTTACATACAACAATATTTCAGGGAGTCGAACCGGTACCGAACCGGAACTTTATGAACCGGGTTTGGATCGATTTTTTCCGAACCGTAACCGTTTTTTATAAGATTTAAGGAGCTGAACGGGAACTGAACTAAGCACTCCAGCATGACGTAACAACTTGTATTTTACAGAGTCAAGTTACGCCATGTTCGAAATTTTATGAAAAAATTATAAATATTGATTAAATAAAAGGTTGATTTTTTATTTTTTTAGATATTTCAATATTGAGTTGCTGTTTTTTAATAAGTCGCGTAACTTAGATTAAATGACTAACAATTCAAAGATTATTCTCTACATTTATTGACCCACATTTTTAGATTTAACGCAACTTATATTGGATCCGAACCGGAACTTTACGAACCGGTTTTGAAATAACGATGGTCGAACCGGAGCTGAACCGGAACTTTAAAATTGCTCGAACCGAAACCGGAACTGAACCGAATTCCGAAAAAATCCTTAAACCCGAACCGAACCTGAACCGGAAAAGTCAAACGGTTCGACTCCCTGCAATAATTGCGTTAAGCTTTAAACACACTGGTGAATACTTCTTTGCGCTATTGCAATAAAAATGGCTGACAATTCAACATATAGTTTCATAATGCAATCCAGCTTGGCGCTAGCTGAACATAAAAGATTAATTCCTACTAGACATACATTATTTCACAAGGTTATGTTATTATCACGAAAAATTCAACTTTCTGCACCAAGACTTAAATCAGGGGCCGGCAACCTTTTCTAGTCGCGGGCAAAACCAAACTCAGAAAGATCTTTGCGGGCGGCACAAAATGTTAACTGAGAATTGTGTGATTGAAATGTTAGAACAACTGTGAATCAGGCGGGCCTCGGATATTTTTTGCGCTTAAAAACGTGTTTAATTACATTTAAGTGGCAGTAAAGTGTTGGCGCAAAGCGAGAAAAAAGCGTTTGTTTGGTTTAAAATTCGAGTCCACATCATCCATACTACTAATGTTAGTGTAATAAAACTACTTTGAGGAAACGCGACAACCTTTATAGTTTATCTAGTTGAGTGTTTCACACAATTTTTAGTTAACATTTTTGTCGACCACCGCCTCTTTGACAAACTAGACACAGTCCATTTTAAATACTTTTTGACTATTTTAAATATGCAAGTGCGAAAAATTTCAATGTGCTTTATTTTCTACCTCCGGTTTGTTTACGTTTTAAAGCTGTCATATATCAGCGCTACTTTATCGTTGCGCCGTGGAAGGCTGCCAAGTGCGTCGCGGACAAACGGAAAACGTATTTAAAATAATGGACATATATTTTTTATCATTTTTTTATTTTCGGCAATGTAACAAAAACTTGCAACAAATTTAAAAGAAATGTCGGTTTACCAAAAAAAAATCGCGCTTGCTTTGCTCATCAGGTCTGCCCCAACTTAAAAGCTTAAAAAAACGCTGAACTAGATTAACTATTAAGGTTATCGCGTTTCTCAAAGTAGCTTTATTAGACTTTTCATTAGTAGTATGGATGACGATACTACTAACATTAGTAGTATGGATGTTGTGGACTCGAATTTTAAACCAAACAAACGCCTTTTTCTCGCTTTGCGCCAACACTACTGCCACTTAAATGTAATTAAACACGTTTTTAAGCGCAAAAAATATCCGAGGCCCGCCTGATTCACAGTTGTTCTAACATTTCAATCACACAATTCTTAGTTAACATTTTGTGCGGCCCGCAAAGAACTTTCTGAGTTTGGTTTTGGCCCGCGACTAGAAAAAGGTTGCTGACCCCTGCTCTATAATATGCAGTACTATTTTCAATAAACCTAATTCAAATGGTTAAGTTATGTGAAAACGATAACTGTCTAAATATAACGATAATTATTTTGTGTAAATATTATTAACAACACCCATTACCTAATGTGTCCAATGTCCATATACCTATTCTAGCCTAATATGTATATATGTATATTAAAATATTGGTGAAAATACATTTAATAGATAACTGTATGCAAGTAGATGAAATGTTATAATTTTAACAACAAATCGCGAAGTAAACGCCAACCCAAGAGATAGAAATTTGCTTAACACACTTATTAAGCGACTAACCTACCTCTTACAAACCACCGTCTTTAAAAAGTTACCACCGTCTTAAGACTGGCTTGTATTTTTTAAATTTTGAAAAAAAAAATTAATTTAAAAAAATATATTAATATTCAATATTAATATTCGCCATAAAAATAAAATTAAAAATTTTAAAAATGTACACAAATTAACACGAATTAACACGTTGTTTTTAATGGTATCAATGGGATGGGTGCACTTGCTTCTTTGCTATCAGCTCGGCTTTGTTAACCTCTAACGAATCACTTTATTTGAGTGAAGCAATCACGAACAGTCTTAAAACCGTGACCGTATATAGCCCACAGTGTCAGCGCAGCAAGCTGTAAAAACGTCACTCTTATTAGCACAACGCAACACTATGACGTCACAATGGACAATTTAACTTGAAGCGTGCAATGACGTCAATGGACAACTAATAATCAACTTGGTTTGGAAAAGTAAGCTGCCTGAAAAGTTTATTAAACAAAAAAAATTCTTCTTCAGAAGCGTCGTGTTGATTTTTTGTTAGGTGCTTCGCGGTCCCAGGAAATTGTCTTGCGGCCCCCAAAAGGACCGCGGACCCCAGTTTGAGAACCACTGTCTTAGGCCAAAGCGTCATAAGGATTTTCAACTCCACAAAAATATAATTTAATAGATCAATGTGTTTTTGCTTAAAGCGCAATTCCTGTTTAGTCTTTGCAATACAGTTTTAATGCTTTGGAAAAAAACGCTACAAACTAACATTCATAAACCAATCGTTTAACATGTTTGTGGCCCCTGAAGTAAACTAATAAGTTGTCCCGGTAATTAATTTCGTATTTATTCTGTACCTTTAAAAACAGGGGGGGGGGGGCGATTCTGTTTCAACATGCTTCCTTATATGGGAGACCACGCTACAAGTAACTGTTAGCCAGGGTATGGCATTGAAATCTTTATATCAATAATGTAACAAATACAAATTAATCTATAAATAAATTAAATGAGACAACATGCTGATAATTACATGAAAGCACTTTACCTTGTGAGTCATTTTCCCGATTGCTTCGCAAATGTGTTCGCAACCTTGACTTGTCAGCTTGCAGTTCAACAACTCGATTGTTTTGTCGACATGCTGGAGCATCCGCCCCAAAGCGTGGCATGAACTTGTACCGATGGTTCGGCCGGTAAAACGAGCCCTCACAGGGAAGTGCTTTGCGAAAGACTGGATCACTGCTTCATTGCATTCTTGCAAATCAACAATCATTCCAATATCTAAACACAGTTTTCAACAAATATTAAAAAAGCAACAAAAATAACATTGTAGGTTGAACCAGCAATTGGCACTGTGACGTCACAAGTGTGAATTGTTCTAACAATGGTTGTTTAAAGCAGAAGTTGCAAATTTTTTAGACGAACTGATTAAATAAAAATATGTTCACAGACCGGCAAAAAATCGCAATACATAAAAGAGATAGTACTTGTGTAAGATATTGTAATATTTCTGCCATGTAAGCGGCTTGTTTTATGTTGTTGGACAACTAACTTTCAAAATTGTAACTAATAGTAAAAAGTTTACGTGAGTGGATCAACCCGGAGAAGAACTTGTTTCTAACGAAGTCATTTTTACACGAAGATATTTATTTAATGCTAGGTTATCCATAGATTGATGATTTTATATTTTTACCGCCATCTACTTAATGTGTTTCTTTAATCGCGTTCATGGCTAAAGCTTGTAGCGCCTAATATGCTCACGTGTGTTTTACTTGTTTGAATACATATGTCCAGTGAAAATATAGCACAAAGTAAAATAAATGTTGTAAACTTACGACGGGGATTTCGTTTGAATTGCTTTGAAAGGCGTTTGTAGAACATCTCAGCCTTGCCTGGAAATATATCAGGAAAATATATTTTACAAACATGTAAGTTTTTCTGTTGACAAACTTTCACTTTTCGCACTTTTAAGTCGCCCATCAAGCTTAATTAGATGCTGAGCAGGCGCGGATCTAGGATTTCAGTTTGGGAAGGGCCATGAAATTTTTTCAGATATGACGTCACAATTTTTTCAGATATGACGTCACAAAAGTATACCATTGCGTGACGTCATAATTCAGGTAAAAATAACAACGGCTGGCCGAATAAACTAACTCCTGCAAAATAACGCGAAAAACAGACCTTTTGAAAGCACGAAAAAGTAATAAGGTTAGCCTCTACAGTGGGCCGGTTTCCTAGTTTGACCCGGTATGAAGAATATCGCTGAAAGACGCTACCATGTCTATTGTCTACACATCTTGCTTTTTCCCGAAAAGGCGAGGACAACCGCACATGCCACCGAAAAATCGCCGAGGCCACGTCGCAATAAAACCATAGCGTTGTCTGCTGCGGTCAGCTGTGGTTCTTTCATGACACTTCTCTCAATTTTTAAGTTACTGTAGTTGGTTTTTGCCAAATAAGGTTGCTGAAATGAGCAAAACTCTATGCAGAGTTAATCCTAACATTGGATAGTTTATTCAAATCCTTACACAAGGGTCGGCAACTTTTGTGTAGTAGTCGCGGGCCAAAAGCAAACTCAGAAAGGTCTCTGCGGGCCGCACAACATATGTTAAATGAGATTTGGTGTTATTACAACTTTATAACAATTGTGAATCAGGTGGGCCTCGGATTTTTTTGCACTTTGAAAACGTGTTTATAATTACTTTTAAAGAGGCAGTAAAGTCTTGGCGCAAATTCGCTAAAAAAAAGCGTATACTTGGTTTAAAATTCGAGTCCACACGTCGCCATACTGCTATTAAAAAAGTGTAATAAAACTACTTTGAGAAAACGCGATAAATTTATAGTTAATCTATTTTAGTGTTTGTTAACCATTTGGGGCAGACCTGACGAGCGAACCTAGCGAGCGCGATTTTTTTGGTACACCGGTATTTATTTTAAATTTCTTGTTTTTGTTACATTTAAAAAAATGGTTAAAAAATATTTGTCGATTATGTTTGAATACGTTTTTCGTTTGTCCGCGACGCACTCAGCAGCTTTCCACGGCGCAACAGTAAAAAAGCGCTGATCTAGTTCAAAAAGAGCATCAAAACGTAAACACACTGGATGTAGAAAGATCATTAGCGCGAAGCGCGAATATTTTTCGCATTTACACTTAAAATAGTCAAAAAATGGACTCGTGTCTAATTTGTCAAAGAGGCGGCGGGCCGGATGAAGTATATTGGCAGGCTGGTTCTGATACAGATTTGCATTAACAACAAAAAAGCTTTTAATTGTACTTGGATTTAAGTTAGTTATTATATAGTCGAGGTCAGCGTACGGCAGGCTGGCAGAATCTTGCCAGACTTCTGGTGACCAGCATTTTTGGCGAAAATTCTTCGGTTTTTGGTCGCGCCCCTTAAATGATGTGTTCGCCAGAGGAATGTATGAACCTTGCCATGTTTTGGCGATAAACTATTATAATTAATTTTGTGACATTATTAACAAGAGTACACAAGGGACATGTGAAGGTACAACCTGGGGCCTGGGGGTGTACGTACATGTCTGTTTTTCTTGCTTTAAAAGTGGTACATAGATAGCTGTTTTCAGGCAAACCTGTGTGAAAACGTGCTGCTCAAAACGAAAAAATATTCTTTGGATAAATTTTCAATTTATATTGCTCGAAATAATGATATTTATAATAAAATTTAATAGAAATGGTCACAGTCACAGTACCATATTACCTTTGGGATAGATTTGCTGAAAAAAGACACAGAAACGTAGCAAAACCAGGCTAAAGAAAACTTTTAGCATTTGCGTAATTAAACAACCAAAATATACTTTAGGCCTTAGGTGGAAAGCATAGCCTAGTACATCCTTAATATGCCGATGCGAATGTTATACCAGTACATTTAACAGGAATGGGGAATTCAACTCAATATACAGGAAATCAATTCAATATAGAAGTACTTGCCAATTCAATGTAAAACTGCCAACACGTAACAATTGTATGATCAAAAGTGTGTACTTTTGAAAATAATAAACAGTCTATAGGCCTTACACTACCATAACTTTTTTCAAAATGACACAAACAAAATTAATTTTTTGCCAATTGTAGTATGCAATGTTATTACATATTTCCGCTGTTCAAAAATATATGTGTGGATACAACCACAAGGTATTTTGTAAAATGGATTTTTGAAAAATAAATAAATTTTTTTTTTCAATTTTTTTTTTTGCTTAATTTTTTTGAACCACTTTCTTCGGTTTTCTGGCTGATTCTTTGGCCGACATAGTCGCCAAGTCGCCAGCATTCTGCTATACTGGCGTACGGTCACTCAAGCCGTCTCTGCAAATCTGAAAAACGCCGCTTTGCGCGAGTGCGCGAAACGAATTTTACCATTTTTTTGAAATATTCATTATATGGCGCCATAAGCTCGTACACCACTACAAAGCTTAAAAATATGTCTTATTTTGGCGAAAATAGGCCATACTACCTAGGGAATAAATATAAGCTGTTTGGGGGTATAACTAGGTATAACCGCGAACCCCCCACCCCCTAGATCCGCCCCTGATGCTGAGCATTTAATGATTTCTAAATGAAGGATAATCTGAATCATTGCTAGGTGTAAGTTCATCAAATGGTCGCTTACCTTCATTTGTTGGTTTCTGCGGATTGTCCGTTCTGCTTTGGTCGACATCGACTTGGTTTGGTTGATTGACAGGTGATGTAGCTGCTTGTTGCTTGGCAACCTGCATAGAAACATAGCTGGTGAACAAACAGAACAACTCTTATAATTATAAATGCGTATCAAGCTTAAGCATGGGCAAAGCTTGAAGTTTACCTGGGATTGGGAGGGGTGTTACTGGTGACGTCATAGTCACAGTGACGATGACAGCGCTGGAGTGTGAATAATGTTGTCTCACACAACTCATATTTAGTGCTTTAATTTGAATACTGGTTTATTTTCGTCCATTGTAGAAATCTTAACTTACGATGAGTTGGGTTTTCGATATTCGTTATGCGAAATATTGCTCAGAACTCAAGTTTAACATTTGTTCTAAAATGATAATGTTGTGACTTAAGTTTGACTTGGGCTTAAGTAACTAACGACTTATACTTGTTATTTGTCAAGAAAGACTTGACTTGGACTTAAGTTGCTTGCTAATGACTTGACTGGGATTTAGTCATTTTAAATTATCTTGTTTAGAACACTGGGTGTGATGCGACCCCGATGGCGTCTAGCTACAAAACGTTCCCAGATGCCAACCAGTAGGCTATATTTATCCCATTGTATTCACATGCGATCAAACTAAACTGCTACTGATATCAATCACACCAAATTATAGAAAGAAAATAGCAAACCTGTTTTTGTTGATGTGTCGCTTGTCCAGCGGTCGGTTGTACAGCAGAGGAATCTTGTGCCAACTGTGACTGGGCTTGCTGTGGGTGGAAGCTTCCGGGTCTCAACTGGCTACAAACAAATAAACTTTCATGTTAAGTAGTTTATTAGTAATTAGTTTTAACAAAGAACCATAATAAAGTGTTGCTATAAATCTACACAAGGGCTTACTGGCCGCAATCAATACATTTGTTGCAACGTTGTTTTCATTGGGCTTAGGTTACCGACTCCTGATGTAAGCGATTAATCCAATTAAATATGACCTGAACAACTATGATTTCTATGGATAAATGGGCCATGTCTTAGTCGAGGTGAAATATTCTGGCACGACCAAATCCTAAATATGTTTAGCGTTACACAAAACTTGTGGCAACAAACAGGTTGGTGGTGATAGCAAACCCGTAGCTTGAAGTTGATTGCGCTTCTCTTGGGGCAACGCTTGGATGTTGATCGAGCAGCAAGGAGCTTCTCTGTATCTTCTTCTCACACACAGATGCCTGAAAGAATAGCATTTCAATAAATCACAAAAATATTAAAACTATTCCAAACATCCAAAGCAATTTCTTAATGGAATGCTTTTTCACTAATTAGTTAGCAAAACTAATTTATATAAAACTTTTAAACCAAAAATTGCACTACTTAAGCAAAACAGTACAAAATGCTACTGAAAATTATTTGTTATAATATATTTAGTTTATTTGTGAACATCAACTGCAATACTTGTGGTGTGGATGGTGCGCCATCAAGTGGTTGCGAAGTTGCCAAGTGCGTCGATGAACTAGTTGATGGTTCTGACGTTCCTGGGTAAAACATAACATCAAACTTTTCACACATGACCACCTTACATGGATATTTTTCAAACAGCTTCCCAGGATCTATCAAATTATGCTTAGGGCGCAACACCACCAAAGGGTTGCACCAACAAAAGCTTCAAGTACCAAGAATTGATTTTCAAATTTAACCTAACTTTTGCATATTTTGAAATATGGGGGTAACTAAAGGTAATATTGATAAAAAGGAAAACTTAGCCCGGTTGGTAGAGTGGCGGTCCCGTTAGGCCGAGGTCGTGAGTTCGAATCTCACCGCATGCAGTTTTCTAAAATTAATAATTAAGCGACTATTTCGGTTTGCCATTAAAACCCGGGATGTAATATTTATTTCAATATTTTTTTTTCACGTTTAAGCTTTACAGAATTGAGCAAGAAATATATTTATGATATCTATTTGTACAAGCTATAGTCAGCAAGATTGTGTAGTGTAATAGTTTTGTAAAAATAGATTCATAACCACAAAGTAATTTCGGAAAAATAATGAAACAAATTTCGTTTAAATTCCCAACCTAAGCAAATAGAGATAAAATAGTTAAGACTAACCCTTTAATTGCTTTGTTTTTCGCCGGAGTATCGCAAGAAAGCTGTTGAAGAACTTCGCAGGCAAACCTGGAAACATTCGGTAACATGATTAATATTGAACACCAGGTTACATGGCAAGCACAAATTGTTAACTGAGGTATATTGCAAAAATTAGGAGTTTAACAACTAGAAATTCAAGAAATATTTATTCAAGAATAAAGTCGTTTTCGATTCTAATACACAGGATTTAATTAGGAAGGGATATTTATTGTTATTAATTATAACACTCGATTTGGTGACACATTGCACCACGACATAAAAGTAAAGGTTTGCAAATCGCATACATTTTCATCATGAAGATAGCTTCTGTATTAAAATGATGTGTTTTTATTTTTTTTGTAATTCTTTTTACAATGTACTTTAACCAAACTGTTTGCTCAACAATTTTCTAAAGTACCTAACGTCTTGTTTTTTTTCGGCATTTTAATAGTTGTTTTCTTCTTGAAAAGTCAAAAATATCAACGATAAACACTAACGCGGTACTTTTATACAACAAAGCATTGCTTAAATCTTAAGGAACTCCTCTACTTTCGTCTATCGTTAATGAGTAACGTTATAAAATAGTGATTTGTAATAACGTCCTGAAAAAATAATCAGAAACAGCCAATTAACGTTCAGCAAAGCAAAGTGCGCCGAGCTGTGTGCCAAAGTCCGCAAAATAATAGAAAAATAAGTTGTGTCAATTATACACTAAACACGTGGTCTCAGAATATGCTTATAGAGAATAATTTTGCGGTAACAATCATGAAATGCCAATGTTACACCAACATCAGATATTAGCGCGAACAGCGAGGAACATTAGCTGCGCCTAACTCGACGTTTTTGACGATAAGTAAGACGGCTTGGCTTTGCGTTGTCAATTGTCGAATGCTAAACCAGAACAAATAACAAAAGGCGAAAGAGAAAAACATCCTGCGTTTACAGTCGACCAAACATGAGACAAAAAACGGCGTTTTTAACGTTTTTTAGGTAAAAAAGCGCCTTACATATCGATACAATACATTTCATACTTGCGAAGTAGTTTGTACTACACGGTGTACTTTGCTCATGTCACCAAACCAAAATATAATCTAAGAAATCACGGTTAGAAATGGTGTACATACCTTTTCTTTTGTCGGATTCTGCATCACTGGAGGATTCATCGGATTCTGGATCACTGGAGGATTCATCGGATTCTGCATCACTGAAGGATTCATCGGATTCTGGATCACTGGAGGATTCATTGGATTCTGGAACTGTGAATTTATCTCCGAGTAGAAGCCCACATTGGAATCTTCTCACCATCGCCCAGTGAGGACTAGTGACCAGTTGCTCGACAAGCTGATGGAACTCATCTAAACTCATGTTCTGGCTAATGTGGACAGCGGTATAGAATTCTTGAAGTAACTGATGTGAAAAATAAAACTTTTTGTCGCCGTCGAAAAGTTTCTGGTTAAAGTGAGAATACCCAGGTACTGCAATTATAATATCCTGGACTATGACATCACTTAAACCTTGCTCAGCCATTTGTGGATAGGTCATAATGACAGTTGAATTCTTTGTGGCGTTGTAAGCAATTTTGGCGACTTTAACTTTGATTTTTTCGATGTCATGACCCTTGGCAAATTCTGAGCGTCTCAGGTTTTCAAGTAAAACTATGAAAATCTGAGTGATGTTGCAAAGTTCGGTGAGATTATCTGTGCCTAATGCAGCCAAAAGGATCAATTGAAGCATGATTGGGGTAAGACAAATGTCAAGTAACACAGGTGCGAGTTTGGTAAAGCTATCCCATATATTCTGGGCTTCATTTTTAGCGAAAGCAAAGAATAGTGTTTTCAT
Organism: Ascidiella aspersa; assembly: GCF_963924565.1. NCBI lineage: Eukaryota > Metazoa > Chordata > Ascidiacea > Phlebobranchia > Ascidiidae > Ascidiella > Ascidiella aspersa. The sequence goes on along the minus strand of NC_139448.1, from coordinate 390,376 downwards.
ATTTTCTGGTGTAAGCTCATGTACTAAAACAATTTCCTTTGGTCGAAGTAATTTTTTAAGGGTTACTATAGAATGTGGCCTGGAAGTCAAAACTATAGAAATGCCTTGAAAGAATTTTCCGGTGCATAAATTTGCGATTACCTCTTCAACTAACATTGGAGTATCATACGATGCATATCTAGGCATTACATTATCAAGTGACCAAGTTGCTTGATCGTAACCATCAAGTATGATCCCAAATTTCTCTGGGAACTCCGTCATTGCTGCAAATATGGCGTTTCGTTTTCTTTCGCTTAACCATGGGTACGCATAATCAACCACAACCTGCCTTAGAGTGACTTTTTCTGACCCATAGAGCATGTCCATGCACAACAGGAGAATCCACGTTATGCAAGAGGTGTTTGACAGTCGTCTGGCAATGGTTGATTTCCCAGAACCAGGAGCCCCAACTAAAGCTGTGTAGCGATGAGGTACTACATAATCATGCAATCGCTCAAAACTGATCTCCTTTGAGCCAGAATCGACATACCTTTGTTGTGTGAAAGGCTTATAGTCTTCAGTTTTACCGGCTCCACCTCGATAAAAGTTTTCCTCTGTCCTTAGAACTGGATGAACACGGGGAAAGTTTTCCTGCTCGTAGTTTAGCCCGAGTGAAACAACTTCTTGTTGTGGTCTCTTGAGATCTTCCTTTATAGTTTCCAGTAAAACTTCAACAGAGGTTGAATCTAAAACATAGTAAAACAATAGATTCAATAAATTCTGTTTGCCTTTGGGACAAATTAAACCTGTTAATTTGGGTTAATGTTCGAGTTTTGGCCCTCAGCAGACATCTGCTTCATCAGTTGAACAAATTAATGCTACCTAGCTTTAGATGTCCTAAACATAAACTTATCTTATTGGATGTAATATGAACAAAGTATTATCATTAGCTTTTGGTGAAGTGCAACCCTCAAAGAAAGGCAATTTATAGCTGCAAAAAAATTAGTTAAGTTAAGTGTGGGAGGTAACACACAATAACTATAATCTAGCCAGTAATTTCTTTATTTGCAATGCTTTAATTAGGCTTTGATAGTACAAGGTGAGGTGAATGTATGTAAGGTCTCAAATTATTTTGTGAATGACTCGATATAATACTTCTGCCGGGTAAATGTGAATGCTGAGGTACTGAGCAGATGCTTTAGCACTTCTTTTCTTTTTGAGCAATCAACTCTTTATTTTGTCATTTGTTTTACCATTGTTAGTATATTACTGATTTAAACAAGCGCAATAAAACAAGCAAAGCTGTAGAAATTGGTGAATGATGATGACCCCCAAAAAATGCAAGCAACCGACATGAGGTCGAGGCACATAGGTTGGAGACCACTGACATAGCCAACTAAAGCAGGCCAAACATGGTAATTATTTAAAAATCTACAATTGTTTAAATTATGTTCACATTTAAATAAATATGTGCATTAAAACAAACTATTGATAACATTCAAGACCCTAAACATGGCAATTATTCAGAAATCTAAACTTAAATCATGTTGACATTTAAATAACTATGTGTATTGAAACAAACATGTTGATAACATTCAAGACCCAAAAGGCAAACCAACCTAAACTACTTGATATTTTAGCAAACTTTCTATGCCAGAGTTTCTTAATGGTTGCACGAAACTTTCCTTGGGCAACAAGAATATAATATTTTTATTTGTTAACCAGTTATAATCAAATTTGCGGATTACATTAAGATTTCAAGAATATCCCTTATTACATTCCTTGACACATTTTTTTTCAAAAGAATGAGCATTAGGAGCCCATGAAAGAGGACTACAAAGAACCACTGATATTTACAACACAATAAAGGACCACTGATATTTACAACACAATGAAGAACCACTGATATTTACAACACAATAAAGAACCACTGATATTTACAACACAATAAAGAACCACTGATATTTAACAACACAATAAAGAACCACTGATATTTACAACACAATAAAGAACCACTGATATTTACAACACAATAAAGAACCACTGATATTTACAACACAATAAAGAACCCACTGATATTTAACAACACAATAAAGAACCACTAATATTTACAACACAATAAAGGACCACTGATATTTACAACACAATAAAGAACCACTGATATTTACAAAACAATAAAGAACCACTGATATTTACAACACAATAAAGAACCACTGATATTTACAAAACAATAAAGAACCACTGATATTTACAAAACAATAAAGAACCACTAATATTTACAACACAATAAAGGACCACTGATATTTACAACACAATAAAGAACCACTGATATTTACAACACAATAAAGAACCACTGATATTTACAAAACAATAAAGAACCACTGATATTTACAAAACAATAAAGAACCACTGATATTTACAACACAATAAAGAACCACTGATATTTACAACACAATAAAGAACCACTGATATTTAACAACACAATAAAGGACCACTGATATTTACAACACAATAAAGAACCACTGATATTTACAACACAATAAAGAACCACTGATATTTAACAACACAATAAAGAACCACTGATATTTACAACACAATAAAGGACCACTGATATTTACAACACAATAAAGGACCACTGATATTTAACAACACAATAAAAAACCACTGATATTTACAACACAATAAAGAACCACTGATATTTACAACACAATAAAGAACCACTGATATTTACAACACAATAAAGAACCACTGATATTTACAACACAATAAAGGACCACTGATATTTACAACACAATAAAGAACCACTGATATTTACAACACAATGCAGAACCACTGATATTTACAACACAATAAAGAACCACTGATATTTACAACACAATAAAGGACCACTGATATTTAACAACACAATAAAGGACCACTGATATTTACAACACAATAAAGAACCACTGATATTTACAACACAATAAAGAACCACTGATATTTAACAACACAATAAAGAACCACTGATATTTACAACACAATAAAGGACCACTGATATTTACAACACAATAAAGGACCACTGATATTTACAACACAATAAAAAACCACTGATATTTACAACACAATAAAGAACCACTGATATTTACAACACAATAAAGAACCACTGATATTTAACAACACAATAAAGAACCACTGATATTTACAACACAATAAAGGACCACTGATATTTACAACACAATAAAGGACCACTGATATTTACAACACAATAAAAAACCACTGATATTTACAACACAATAAAGAACCACTGACATTTACAACACAATAAAGAACCACTGATATTTACAACACAATAAAGGACCACTGATATTTACAACACAATAAAGAACCACTGATATTTACAACACAATAAAGAACCACTGATATTTACAACACAATAAAGGACCACTGATATTTACAACACAATAAAGAACCACTGATATTTACAACACAATAAAGAACCACTGATATTTAACAACACAATAAAGAACCACTGATATTTACAACACAATAAAGGACCACTGATATTTACAACACAATAAAGAACCACTGATATTTACAACACAATAAAGAACCACTGATATTTAACAACACAATAAAGAACCACTGATATTTAACAACACAATAAAGAACCACTGATATTTACAACACAATAAAGAACCACTGATATTTACAAAACAATAAAGAACCACTGATATTTAACAACACAATAAAGAACCACTGATATTTAACAACACAATAAAGAACCACTGATATTTAACAACACAATAAAGAACCACTGATATTTAACAACACAATAAAGAACCACTGATATTTACAACACAATAAAGAACCACTGATATTTACAACACAATAAAGAACCACTGATATTTACAAAACAATAAAGAACCACTGATATTTAACAACACAATAAAGAACCACTGATATTTAACAACACAATAAAGAACCACTGATATTTAACAACACAATAAAGAACCACTGATATTTACAACACAATAAAGAACCACTGATATTTAACAACACAATAAAGAACCACTGATATTTAACAACACAATAAAAAACCACTGATATTTACAAAACAATAAAGAACCACTGATATTTACAACACAATAAAGAACCACTGATATTTACAACACAATAAAGAACCACTGATATTTACAACACAATAAAGAACCACTGATATTTAACAACACAATAAAGAACCACTAATATTTACAAAACAATAAAGAACCACTGATATTTAACAACACAATAAAAAACCACTAATATTTACAACACAATAAAGGACCACTGATATTTACAACACAATAAAGAACCACTGATATTTACAAAACAATAAAGAACCACTGATATTTACAACACAATAAAGAACCACTGATATTTACAAAACAATAAAGAACCACTGATATTTACAAAACAATAAAGAACCACTAATATTTACAACACAATAAAGGACCACTGATATTTACAACACAATAAAGAACCACTGATATTTACAACACAATAAAGAACCACTGATATTTACAAAACAATAAAGAACCACTGATATTTACAAAACAATAAAGAACCACTGATATTTACAACACAATAAAGAACCACTGATATTTACAACACAATAAAGAACCACTGATATTTACAACACAATAAAGGACCACTGATATTTACAACACAATAAAGAACCACTGATATTTACAACACAATAAAGAACCACTGATATTTACAACACAATAAAGGACCACTGATATTTACAACACAATAAAGAACCACTGATATTTACAACACAATAAAGAACCACTGATATTTACAACACAATAAAGAACCACTGATATTTACAACACAATAAAGGACCACTGATATTTACAACACAATAAAGAACCACTGATATTTACAACACAATAAAGAACCACTGATATTTACAACACAATAAAGGACCACTGATATTTACAACACAATAAAGAACCACTGATATTTACAACACAATAAAGAACCACTGATATTTAACAACACAATAAAGAACCACTGATATTTACAACACAATAAAGGACCACTGATATTTACAACACAATAAAGAACCACTGATATTTACAACACAATAAAGAACCACTGATATTTAACAACACAATAAAGAACCACTGATATTTACAACACAATAAAGAACCACTGATATTTACAACACAATAAAGAACCACTGATATTTACAAAACAATAAAGAACCACTGATATTTACAAAACAATAAAGAACCACTGATATTTACAACACAATAAAGAACCACTGATATTTACAACACAATAAAGAACCACTGATATTTACAAAACAATAAAGAACCACTGATATTTAACAACACAATAAAGAACCACTAATATTTACAACACAATAAAGGACCACTGATATTTACAACACAATATAGAACCACTGATATTTACAAAACAATAAAGAACCACTGATATTTACAACACAATAAAGAACCACTGATATTTACAAAACAATAAAGAACCACTGATATTTACAAAACAATAAAGAACCACTAATATTTACAACACAATAAAGGACCACTGATATTTACAACACAATAAAGAACCACTGATATTTACAACACAATAAAGAACCACTGATATTTACAAAACAATAAAGAACCACTGATATTTACAAAACAATAAAGAACCACTGATATTTACAACACAATAAAGAACCACTGATATTTACAACACAATAAAGAACCACTGATATTTACAAAACAATAAAGAACCACTGATATTTAACAACACAATAAAGAACCACTGATATTTAACAACACAATAAAGAACCACTGATATTTAACAACACAATAAAGAACCACTGATATTTACAACACAATAAAGAACCACTGATATTTACAACACAATAAAGAACCACTGATATTTAACAACACAATAAAGAACCACTAATATTTACAAAACAATAAAGAACCACTGATATTTAACAACACAATAAAAAAACACTAATATTTACAACACAATAAAGGACCACTGATATTTACAACACAATAAAGAACCACTGATATTTACAAAACAATAAAGAACCACTGATATTTACAACACAATAAAGAACCACTGATATTTACAAAACAATAAAGAACCACTGATATTTACAAAACAATAAAGAACCACTAATATTTACAACACAATAAAGGACCACTGATATTTACAACACAATAAAGAACCACTGATATTTACAACACAATAAAGAACCACTGATATTTACAAAACAATAAAGAACCACTGATATTTACAAAACAATAAAGAACCACTGATATTTACAACACAATAAAGAACCACTGATATTTACAACACAATAAAGAACCACTGATATTTACAACACAATAAAGGACCACTGATATTTACAACACAATAAAGAACCACTGATATTTACAACACAATAAAGAACCACTGATATTTACAACACAATAAAGGACCACTGATATTTACAACACAATAAAGAACCACTGATATTTACAACACAATAAAGAACCACTGATATTTACAACACAATAAAGAACCACTGATATTTACAACACAATAAAGGACCACTGATATTTACAACACAATAAAGAACCACTGATATTTACAACACAATAAAGAACCACTGATATTTACAACACAATAAAGGACCACTGATATTTACAACACAATAAAGAACCACTGATATTTACAACACAATAAAGAACCACTGATATTTAACAACACAATAAAGAACCACTGATATTTACAACACAATAAAGGACCACTGATATTTACAACACAATAAAGAACCACTGATATTTACAACACAATAAAGAACCACTGATATTTAACAACACAATAAAGAACCACTGATATTTACAACACAATAAAGAACCACTGATATTTACAACACAATAAAGAACCACTGATATTTACAAAACAATAAAGAACCACTGATATTTACAAAACAATAAAGAACCACTGATATTTACAACACAATAAAGAACCACTGATATTTACAACACAATAAAGAACCACTGATATTTACAAAACAATAAAGAACCACTGATATTTAACAACACAATAAAGAACCACTAATATTTACAACACAATAAAGGACCACTGATATTTACAACACAATATAGAACCACTGATATTTACAAAACAATAAAGAACCACTGATATTTACAACACAATAAAGAACCACTGATATTTACAAAACAATAAAGAACCACTGATATTTACAAAACAATAAAGAACCACTAATATTTACAACACAATAAAGGACCACTGATATTTACAACACAATAAAGAACCACTGATATTTACAACACAATAAAGAACCACTGATATTTACAAAACAATAAAGAACCACTGATATTTACAAAACAATAAAGAACCACTGATATTTACAACACAATAAAGAACCACTGATATCTACAACACAATAAAGGACCACTGATATTTAACAATAGTGTATGGATGCTGAGTTCTGACAGATACTTTGGGCTTAGGCTACCTATAACGATGATAAATATACCTTTATAATACCATATAACTCTTTATAATAGAGCACCAATCTTCACAGCTTGTTGAAATTTTGACGGTTGGCCACTTTCTTTTATTTCTGCGAATCTTTGCAGTTCGCCAAAAAATTATGAAACGACCGGCAAATGTTAATAAAGCCAAATATGTTTTGAATAAAGCAAACCAAACTAGACGGGTTTGCGGTTATTTGATATTTTGTCAGGGGATATTTTCAGGGCTTAGTGTTTATAGATGGTTTTATTATTATTAATTTCACTTCAAAGGTTCATGGCTTAGTATATAGTATATACACTGCATGTTCTAAAGTTTCCTTAACTTGTTTCTGACAAATATGGGCCGAAAATGTCCCGCCTTAATTTATGTGTTATATGCGAAAGGGCTAGTTGCCAGGGTTTCATTTACTTGTACGTCAGTTTGGTACAGACTTTGCAAAAAATTAAAATTTTCAAAAAATTTCACTAAATATATTTGTCGATTTGAAACCCAATTCCCAGAAACAGTGACAAACAGGTACTTGATGCTTAAAAGCTTTAAAAAACTTTCAAGCTCCTTTTTGCTTATGGTCCAATTTGGCAAGACAGTTTACAAATTCCATATAAACAAAACTTATCGCAATGCCCCCTGCGTTCTACGATGGATTTAACTGGATTTAATGGCCTTGCCTCTTTATGTATTTCTGCCACAATAAATTCATATATGGCGAGGTATTTAGGTTCCCATGCAAATGGAAAAAAATAAATAGAAGTCTTTTTTAAAGTGGATTTTTATCTAAAAAAACAGACCCAAGCAAATAACAATACGAGGAAATAAAGTAAGTATCATCACATCATGGTAAGAAGCAACAGGAATTGCTGGAAATGTGATCTACTAGGCCATTGGACAACTCAATGCCCCAGCAACATCACAAAAGGAAACCAGAAAAAAAAACAGCTACATAGAAGACCTTCCTGCACTATCTTCAAACAACTTACCAACTGAATTACAACTGAAACAACAAGAAGCAACAACAAAAGAACCAATAGAAGAAGCCCACCTAACACCATTCCAAAACCAAACCAAATTATACTGCAAGCACAGAGGCTATCCATGGATTTGTAATATAACGCGGTCGGCGCCATGGCTAAATGGCTGCGTAAAAATGGCACGATCCGCAAAAAATATTTCTTTTGCGTTTGTCTTGCTTACAAATACAGTTATATAGGCGTTATGCACGATGTAGGACCATGTTGTAAACATCTTATATAAATTAGTCAGATAACAAAAACAAACGGCAATAACTAGATTATTTGACAGGTGACAGGACATGCATTTGTAGAATATAAATCCACACGGCGGCAGCGCTTCAATTAAAAGAGCAATGTTTTTCTATTGCTCCTGCAATTCTGTCAATATTTCAAAAATCTTGCTCAAAACCAATCTTAATTTGTCTGACGATGCGAGCTACTGCAGTCAGCGCCCCAACCTAAGCTAACAGCAACCCGATTTTGAGTCGCGACCAATGGGTTGAGAATCAGTTTGCTTATCAAAAAAAATGAGAGGAACATTTAGGACAATAAATAATTAATGAATAACAAAAAATAAGCAATTAATAAAATTATAATAATCTTTCGGGTGTGAACGAAAATCTTTCTTTCGATATTTGTTTCTTTTCGATATTTTTTCAGCCATTTAGCCATGGCGCCAAGGCGTTTAATTAATCGATGTACAACGGGAGAGGAAGTCGAGGAAAAGCGCTGTCATAAATCCGGCAACCTTTTTTTGAAGCCTAATACAGGAGCTATTGTAAATCGTTGGGTAAAAATAATTTAAGGTTTAGGCAGAAACAGAAAAATGAATTCTTTTTTAGGAAAATATTCCATAAAAAAATAAAGACTTTCTTCCTCAAAACATGTTTTTTTAATATCAAGTAAAGCTGTATAAGATAACACCAGTATTTCTTTTTAAACTGATATCAAAGTACATAAGGGCCAACCAGTGATACCAATGGATCAAAACATTACCATAAAACAAACATATAAGCCAAAGGACTGAAAGGACCGAGGTTCCCATGCAAATGGAAAAAAATAAATAGAAGTCTTTTTTAAAGTGAATTTTTATCTAAAAAAACAGACCCAAGCAAATAACAATACGAGGAAATAAAGTAAGTATCATCACATCATGGTAAGAAGCAACAGGAACTGCTGGAAATGTGATCTACTAGGCCATTTGACAACTCAATGCCCCAGCAACATCACAAAAGGAAACCAGAAAAAAAAACAGCTACATAGAAGACCTTCCTGCACTATCTTCAAACAACTTACCAACTGAATTACAACCGAAACAACAATAAGCAACAACAAAAGAACCAATAGAAGAAGCCCACCTAACACCATTCCCAAACCATACCAAATTATACTGCAAGCGCAGAGGCTACACTAAGTAAAAAAAAGGAAAAAACTTCCTGGGACAAAAACGCTAAATCAATTTATGTGTTATGGACTTCAGCAACTTTAGTAGTTCTCCATTGCACCAAACCTACGACTTTTCGAGGTTTCACTGTTATCCTTCTTTGTATTTTTTTTTTTTTAAATCACTGCGCGTCAAACATAATTTTTTAACATAGATTACTGATAGTATTTTAAGACAGATGTTTTCAAGATCCATTTTACACAATTGTGGTTCTTTTCACACATATTTAATCACATATTTTTTTGAAAAGCATAAATATGTAATAACATTACACACTACAATTGGCAGAAATGAATTTTTTGTGCCTTTTTCAATAAGTTACGGTAGTGTGAAGCACGTTGTTTAGTGAGAAAAAGCCAGTGTAAAGCATATAGAATTTTTTTTTATTTTAAAAAGTCACAATTTTGATCATACAATTGTTACGTGTTGGCATTTTACTTTGATTTGGCAAGTACTTCTATATTGATTTGTTAAATGTACCATCCTGTTAAATGTACTGGTATAACATTCGCATCGGCATATTGAGGATGTACCAGGCTATGCTTCTCCACCTAAGGCCTAAAGTATATTTTTGGTGGTTTTAATTATGCAAACGCAAAACAATGTCACACTATGGCGAACTTTAGCCGGGTTTTGCTAGGTTTATTCGTATTTGTTTTCAACAAATCTATCTATCCCAAAGATAATATGCATACGATGTGGCATGTTGCACTGTAACTGTGACAATTTCTATTAAATTTTATTATAAATATCATTTTTTCGAGAAATATAAATTGAAAATTTATCCTAATTTATCCAAAGAATATTTTTTGTCGTGCTTTTCAATCTGGTTTTAAGCTGCTTGTTTTCACACAAGTTCGCCTGAAAATAGCTTATCCATGTAACAGTTTTAGAGTAAGAAGACCCCCAGACCCCAGGTTGTACCTTCACGTGCCTTTTATGTATTTATTATTGACTTAAAAAAATTTGTTTACCGCCAAAATATGGTAAGGTTCATACATTCCTCATTTAACTCTAGGGGAGCGACCAATAAAACAAAGGAATTTAGGCCAAAAGTGCTTGTCACCAGAAGGCTAGCAAGATTGTGCCAGCCTGCTGGTATTCTTAACTTTTTTACGTAGGCCTCGTTATCTTTAAAGTACTTCGTGCTCAATGCGATAAACCAGAAGATAAATAAAAGTAATTAAAAAAGTTTTAAGATTATACACGTAATCAGAGGCGTAGCTAGGGGGGTTGTCTAGAAGTCTTGACACCCCAATTTGAAATGTCAGTAAACAATGATCACAAAACTAAATCCGTGATTAAACAGTCGTCGGTGCTTATCGCTGCAACCGCCTAAGTACTGCTCATTATTATTGTTTAATTTACTATTTTATCTGTTACCGACTTTAGTAATCTCAAGCACGAATATATATTTTATTGGTAAAACTAACAGACTTCTCAAAGACGCAGAGAAAACATACATGTAAGCTACAACAATGTGTATTTTAAAAAAAATTAATTTTCTTATCGATTTCTTATATTATGAAACCCGCTGAACATTCATTAGCGTTAAGCCGGCCAAGCGCTCTATTGATCGTTTTAATCAGCCTCAATCTCAAAAAGAGCGTTCAACCGTCACAGTTGTAACAGGCAGAGTCATTGCACACTTTATGAAATCGGCGCAATCAAACTACAAATCACCAATTTTTTTGATAAGCATTGTTAATTCTGCTGACAAAGAAGTGCAACAGTTTGTGATTGATGCATCACAGAGGCTGTTCTGACACCACAATTCCAAAGTTTTTTCGCGCACAATTGAAATTATGTGATTTGAATGCGCCAACGAGGTATTGCAGTTTTGTAGCCTCGAACAAACAAGTTTAAACAGCTGTAGTCAAATCGTCAAATCGCCGTTTTCAACGTCTAGAATTCACGAAACGTAAGATTTTATTTGGGCTCCGCCCGTACCAGCAATGTTTTTATTGTAATTAAGTCACACATCTTAAGCTAATGCGAAACCTAAATGAAACTCAAAACGCCGTTTATTGCCTTTGGTTTATTCGACCATAAACGCTAGACCCTCGCTGTTCGCTAACGGTCCTCGCTGTTCGCTGTCTGCGCTAATATCCGATGTTGGAGTAGGCATTTTTTAAGTGAAGCAGTTTCCTAATAGGTGAACTGTGACCTTTTTGCGCGTTTCAAAGTCGACATTTTTATGTTATGATAGTTATCACAAACTTTTTCTCTGTAAGCATATCCAAGACCACGTGCTAAGTGTGCAATTGACACAACTTATTTTCCCTCAACCGCAGCTTGTTTTAGTTGACTTGGCACATTGCTCATCGCAGATGTTGCGCTAATCGTGGCATTATAACACCCGGAAAAACAATCTTCGTTTAGTTTTGCAGGTAGCTAAAGGCATGCTTGTAATTAGCGTAGTCCCGTAAATGGAACTTAGGACACTGCACTGCTGATAGTCTAATTATGATTCTTCCAAAATCAATCATACATATTCCAAGGTCTTCGTTTATTGTTTCGCCTAAAGTTACCGATTGCATTAAGCGGTTTCGCAGCTAGCGCCTGGCATGAGTGTAAATGACGCATGTGTTCACTTTTGCTGGACGTTAATTATTTCTGGTTATTTTTTTATGACGTCATTATTCATTACCCAGACGGAAAATGAGTGACGAGCATCACAGACTATTTTAAAGTGTAGGAATTGTTATGTAGAACGCAGAACTATGTTATATGGCGTTTTAAAGTTAGGAAAGTTTGTCAGTTTTGTTTATTTCAGGCTCAGGTGATGACGTCGACACATTTAAGCCAAAACTATGCAACTGGACACAAATACTGCGTAATGTTTTTATAGTTCTATGAGCAGTGAAAATTGCACACTAATTGCATGCATAATTTTTAAATATTCCAGGGCTTTTTACTGTCCATCGTAAACCTCTTAACACAACCGCGTAAAACCTTTTTCTCAACAGTTAACAGGTTTGTCTGACGTTGGACGTAGCTTAACCTGGCATTTAGTGCAAAGGTTTAGCAATTTTCACTTTTTTTAAACATACATTGAATAAACATCAGAAAACCTACACGGACATCGTACAACAAACGTGTTTAACCACGCAATACTTGGCAGAGTTCGCAAAATATTGCGTTTATTGCCGCAGTTTATCAGTAAGCATTTGTTTTTTCAGAGGATTTTTTCACGTTTGACGCAGTTTAGCAACGGGATTACGTATATCACGCTATTAAGCAGATCTAAACAATTACTGCTACAATCCAACCTAAAGTTTTACGTCTGAAAGTTATTCTCAATTGGCAAATGTTATGGGGTTTCGTTACTTAAAAAATGTATTGCATGCTTACTCAAGTGACATGTTATATAGTCGTACCATTTCAAAAACATCACGCAGCATTATACTTTTGTTTACATGTTAAATCCAAAGGGCGCGCGTGCGACTTCTCGCAAAACCTCTAGACTTATAAGGATAGAACAATATTATAGGGCAATACCTTGCGTGACAGAAAAAAACAAGTCAAGTTCATTGACTTAAATAAATTTCATGTGACTTAAATAAATTTCAAGTCAAGTTCATTGGTAAAAATAAATTTCATGTTGAAAAATTTAATTATTTTTAATAGCTTTTTGCAGTTTGTTTAACCACGTAAATAAGGCCTCAGTTCACAAAATATTGCGTTTATTGCAGCGTTTCCGTAACATTCTTTCATGAGGAAGTAGGACACTTACACAGACAACGTACAGCAACCCTAACCGAGTATAAACTACGCAACATTTGGACTGAGTTTGCAAAATATCGCGTTTATTGCAGCGGTTTGAAAACTAAGCAAATTTACTTTTCAAACGTTTTTTTTTCGTTGGATGCAGTATGGTACCTTTATGTATTTGCTTGAATTTCGCGCAATTTGAACAATTGGTGCTACAACTTTTTATGTTTGTTAGTAATTTTTGATCGACATATGTCCCGGGTTTTCGTTACATAAAATATGCGAGACGTGTTTAGCCAAGGTTGTGTGTTTAGAAGCTCCAATTTAAAAAACACACAACGTTGCAATTTGGTTTAATTTTAAATGTTTTTTTTTAAATATCGGCTATAACATGCGGCTTCAGGAAAAAGGTTATACAATGCTTATAACACGTGATTAGTGATTAAATAGTCAGAGCGCGTTCGCGCCTTACCTTTAGTGAGCTATTTCAGACACAAAACTGATTTACACTGTTTTAAACAAATGCAAAAATTAATGGGAGTTAACGGAGGCCAAGAATTAGATCTTTAGAGCCACGCAGATAAGTCACATATATAATTAAACACGACGTTCCATTAATGCCGCTTTCACACAGGCTGTGGGTTACTCAAGCGATTGTGGGGAAGCATTAGGTTAAACCCTTTTTGTTAGACACACGATATCACATGATTTGAAACACATCACATGATTTGAAATTTGTATTTAGTGACACGCAGTGTAAACGTTTAGGCATAAGCAAATTTGTTATGACATTACAAAAATATGTTTGCATTATCTAAGCCTCTTACGAAGTTCTTACGCTATCCGTCACATTATTTTTTGTGTATATGCTGATTACCACATTTATCTTCCATAATCATGGGCTATAACATGAGGCCAGCAGTTTAACATGTAACAACGTAATGTGCAATAGTGATAAAGAGCCCACAGTATGTTGGATTGTTTCATCTTGTTTAACTAGACAAAATTCAGGTAGATTTTATTTATTGTGGTGTAATTAATTTTTAACCAGTTAGAATAACTGGTAAATATTCTATTTAACCTGGGCAACGGCGGGTATTTCGTCTAGTAGTGATGATAAAAAACCTGCACATTTATAAAAAAAATTCAATTTTATTGTCAGGCATGCACAGATTTAAACTTCTGAAAACTTGGTATACCCTCTGCGACCCCTAAAGTTCGTTACGCGACCACGCTTGGGAAGCCCTGGTTTATATGATGCTTGAGAATGAAAAGACTATCAGTTCCAAGTCATTACTATCACAATAGTGAATATATGAATTAAAACAATAAAAACTTTGGTGCTTTAAAAGTGCATTCAGTGGCGTATCCAAGGGGGGGTTTGGGGGTTCGGACCCCCCTTTCGTAAGTGACATTATCGTATTTTGTCGTTTTCGTCGAGTTTTACTCACCGTCCGAAGCTGCGTGTTTTTAAATGTAATTGGGCCACGTGTCTCAAGCTAATGCAAAACCAAAATCAAACGCAAAACGCCGTTTTTCATCTTTTGTTTGGTTGACCGTAAACGCTTGATAATTTTTCTCTTTCGCCTTTCGTTATTCGTTCGGGTTGGCTATTCAGCAAGTGTGTGTTCGACAATTAATAATATAAATCAACCGGTTTCCGCCTTTTCTCTCTGAAAACGTTTGAGTTAGACGGTAATTTAAAAGAAATGCCGTTATACCAAATAAAAATCGCGCTCGCTTCGCTCGCCAGGTGTGCCCAAACTTAAAACGGTTATCAAACGCTGAACTAAATTAACTAACTATTAAAGTTGTGCCGTTTCTTCGAAGTTGTTTTATATGTCGCGCTAACCGAAAAACATCCGGGAAAAACGATCTCCGTTTAGTATTGCACGTGGCGACAGACGTGCTTGTAATATAGCCTAGTCCCGTACTTGGATCTACCAAAATCAATCACACATATTTCACGGTCTTGGTTTAGTTTTTCGCCTGAAGTTAACGATTGCACACTAAGCGGTTTCGCAGTTGGCGCCAGGCAGGATTGTCGACAACGCACGTGTTCGCTTTGCGTCTAATTTTCGCTTTTGCTTTACGTTAATTGGCTCTTTCGGATGATTTGTTTTCTTGTTTATGACGTCATTACCATCGCTATTTTATGACGTCATATCCATCACTATTTTATGACGTCATTAACGTCAGACGAAAAAACAACAGGGAATTCTCTAAGTTAAAAATTCGGAACCCCCCCATTTTGAATTTCTAGATACGCCCCTGAGTGCATTTATCAGTAAACTTCAAGTTTCTGGTTAAGAGCAACATCCTAAAAGTGTGCTGGAAAATATACCAAGTCAATTTAAGGTAGAAAAACTTTAATCTTTAAGACGCAGTTTTGCAACAAATTGACACTGGTCTAGAACAGTGCGCAACCTTTTCCACTTGCGGCACACAAACAGAGATAAAACAATTTGTGAACGTCGCGGCACACCTGGCATGTTCCCGCGGCACACCGGTTGCTGAGCACTGGTCTATAGAATCCTAACACAACGCACATTATTTGGGTTAGGGGGCGGGTTAGCGTTTGGGTTAACTCTAGCCCGCACCTTAACCCAAATATTGCGCGTTGATTTAAGGATTGTGGTAGAATTCTAAACCAGCGCTGGCCACTAATTTTCCCATATGTTAAAGTAGCGAAGTGCACTTTTTAAACTTGAGTACACCCGGTCACCTCAATTTTTTGGCTCTTTACGCACAAGATTTAGTAGAGATGTGCCAACAAATTTCCTAATATTTATTTTATCTAAAATACCTTGTTGGGAAGATAATGGACCAACACTTAGAGGTGTTTCCCCTTGAGAAGTTGATGGCCCGAGAAGTTGATGACATAGAGGTGCTTCACCTTGGATAGCAGATTGTGGCACTACCACTGTAACATTTATATAGTTTATATGATGCTTGAGAATGAAAAGACTATCAGTTCAAAGTCATTTCTATCACAATAGTGACTATATATGAATTAAAACAATAAAAACTTTGGTGCTTTAAAAGTGCATTTATAAGTAAACAACAACAATTATTCAGGATTCTGGTTAGGAGCAACATCCTAATAGTGTGCTGGAAAATAGACAACTTAATTTAAGGTAGAAAAACTTTAATCTTTAAATCGCACTTTTGTTAACAAATTTCCTAATATTTATTTTCTCTAAAATACCTTGTTCAGAAGTTGATGGTCCAATACTGAGAGGGGTTTCCCCTTGAATAGCAGATTGTTGGACTACAACTGTAACATTCTGTTGAATGCTTAGTTGCTGGTGTACCGTCTGGTGCTGGATACTGGCCTGTTGTTGCAGTCCTTCTACTGCCTGATGGTGTATCATCGCATGTTGCTGTTGTAGTCCTTCTACTGCCTGATGTTGTATCATTGCATGTTGCTGTTGCAGCCCACTCACATCTTGACGTTGGATAACAGCTCGTTGTTGTTGTAGATCTTCTACGTTCTGACGGTTTATTTGTGCTCTCTGTTCGTGCATTCCTGCAACAGTCTGATGTTCGATTGTAGCATCTTGGTGTTCGATTTGTTGATCGCCAGCAATAAAGTTCTACATAAAATATTGAAAATATTTGTAATTAGAAAAAAATATATTTTTAATGTTAATGTTTAGCCTAATATAATTTAAACATTTTATACCATCTAGTAAAAGAAATTTTAATTCCAATATTTTATTCATATTTTTCTGAGCAAAGGTATGTAAGAAAAACAAAGGATAAAATTATGTTCTGCACGCGTGAAAGATGTGACTATTTGAGGCTAAAAAAGCGACATCTTGCTTAGTTAGGTTGATTTATAAGTTTCCAATTACATTGATAAAGAAACTAAGATTTAAAACAAATTCAACTTACTTCACAAGTGATGTTTGATGTATTTTCTTCAGCCATTTTTAAATACACAAGTTGAAACAATATATTATTTACATTATCTAAACAAACAGTAAGCATTGTGTGTTAGGGTTAGGGTTATATACAAGTTCTAATTACTTATGGCTTAACCCTTTTCTAAACATAAACTAGCAAAAATGATAAATTTGCAAAAAACAATGATAACAATTAACAACTGAAGCCAAGTGGTAGTATCGGTACTCGTCCGATATTATCGGAGTCCATACACGATACTAAGAGGCAGTATCGGTACTCGTCCGATAATATCGGATTCGGGACACGATACCAAGTGGTAGTATCGGTACTCGTCCGATAATATCGGATTCAAAGCCGATACACGATACCAAGTGGTAGTATCGGTACTCGTTCGATAATACCGGATTCGGTACACGATACCAAGTGGTAGTATCGGTACTCGTCCGATAATATCGGATTCGAAGCCGATACACGATACCAAGTGGTAGTATCGGTACTCGTTCGATAATATCGATGCCGATACACGATACTAAGTGGCCGTATCGGTACTCGTCCGATAATATCGGAGCCGATGCACGATACCAAGTGGTAGTATCGGTACTCGTCCGATAATATCACAATAGACATATATTTTTTTAAGTGTTTAAAAAATAGGGTAAATTTTGTTGGGGGGATATTATGGGTTAAATTAAGGCCAGGTTTGTAAGGTCTAGGGGTCAGTAGGTGTTCAATTTTCAGCTTTTGTAACTCACTCTTCTTAACTGTTGAGGGTTATTGGAGCAAGGAATATTTATATATTAGTTCAACTTTCTTTATTTGGAGATTAATGTTCAACAATTCCTTCAATTATGTCAAAAAGTGTATAAGTACTAAATCTAACACACAATATATTGGTCAACAAAAAAACACACAGAATATTGGTCAACAAAAAAAACTGGCTAAATACATTAAAAAACTGCCGCATATTTAGATGTATAAAGACAAATTTAGATGCAGAATTAGGTCATGTCTGAACAAAAGCAAATAATTATAAGCAATGCTTTTAAATAATATTAGCTTACAAACATGAGAGAAACCTAATCATTATTGAAAAAAAAAAAAAATGTTATTGACAGAATTTAATAAACCGAAAATCAGTTTGTTTAGATGTTATAATATGATAAATATATTTCACTAATAAAAGCATATAAGCATCGTTGATGCAGGTTGTGGATTGTGCAGTGCACCACTTGCCTAGAACAATTGGTTTTTTTTTTTTTTATTAGCGTACTTCTTGACTTATATTGTGTTATGTTTTTAGATACTGATGATGCTTTTAGTAGCGAAATATATTTATCATATTATAACATATAAACCAACTGATTTAAGTCTTGTATTAAGTTTTATCTTATTATTGAAGTGCAGCCAGAATAGTTTGTTTTCATCATTCCGATTCAGGCAGATTCTGTTATTCGAAAGAAAATTCTAATTATTAGCATGTTTTGTGATATGTTACAGTTTTATGGTTAAATTAAGATGCTCATACAGATAAAATGTATGTTAACCTACTAGATCGGGAATTAGTAACTTTTCCTCTACAATCTACAATTCTGTTTCGTTTATATTTTAATAGTTTACTGAATTATTACTCAACTTCGCTTTGTTCAACTAAGGTTGGTTCGGATATTAATATTTCTAGTATCTGGATAATGGATATATCCGGATATTTGTACTTTAACCCAGTGTTTCTTAATCAGGTGAATGGGTCACCCAGGGTGAATAATATTTTTGCAGGGGTGAACCAATCAAAGGAGTGGGTAAGGGTGAACCGGCCAAAATGGACGACAGCTTGCTAGCAGGGCGGATATTCTGGGTGCACTGTTACATATATACGAGATAGTTTTATCATATCATGAGACAAGGGTGAATAAATATGGAGATCGATGCTAGGAGTGAACAAAACTAAAAAAGTTTAAGAAGCACTGCTTTAACCTGAAAAATCGATAATTATCAGAATATTATTCTTTCGCAATTTACGTCAAAACACAATTGTTAAATGACCTGACAGTAACACAGTTTGTTATAAACATTATTACATGCCATAGAAATAAATATATCGCCCATTTTGAATATTTACTTTCTTATAAAGAACATAATGATTGGATTAAGTTAACCGCTAACAGTAGGTCAGTCATGAATCACTTCTATCGCTGTTAATTAATTGCAAAATTTTAGTAGACCTAGGCCTCCAGTATCTGACAGTAAGCGATACTTCTCGACTGCATTCTACAATTGTTGTCACCATAACTGGCGGATTTTTGGCAAACATTCACCTACAGGAACTTTGGTAAAACAGACTGAAAAGATATAAAAACAAACTGAAAACGTTACATATGCTATTCAAAAACGACAGATTGCAAAATAGAATAGCGCAGTAGGTCATCTTATTAATAAAAAAGGGGCTGATGACCGGATAAATCTGCTTGGTGAGCTAGATCTGACCCACAGGTTACCAAACAATGTACTGCAATTAAAACCCAGCATTGCCTTGTTAAATATGGTATTTACAGATTTATTGCTTAAATGGGCTGCTATTGAACCAGCTACTACAACTTGTTGCATAGCGAAATAAAACTGAGGTATACAACCAAGAATGGTTTACAAGGGTGGGTGGTATACAGCTTGGCCAGTGCTGGTGGAGTTCACCAGTATGACAAAATATGTATTTTTTATTCAAGAATTCTTCAGGAAGTGAGCACATCTTGACCTATATACACCTGCTGATTTAATTTATTGGAATAACAACAGAAACCTTGGTTCTCAAACATTTTTAGCTTGTGGCACAGTAAAAAAACTAGTTTACTGAACAAAAATCACAGGTAAAGCCATTTTTGGTTATATAATGGTTATATCTTGTTGCATAGCGAAAACATTTTTAGCTTGTAGCACAGTAAAAAACTAGTTTACTGAACAAAAATCACAGGTAAATAAGTCACAGTTTTAGCATTTTTTTGGTTATATAATAACCCACTAAGGAAACTCTTGCAGCAATAACTGTACATTAATCCAATGAGCTTCAACAAGTATATTGCATACCCAAGTGTATAGCAGAACTAGGGTGCACAGCTGACAAAAGGTATACAAAGGCTATACAGATTAGGTGATAGTTACGTGAGTTTGGACAAATTGTGTCAAGGAGGGTGCGTCCCAAAGTTTAAGCAATAGTGTTACCGCCAGGGCTGCGGAGTCGGACTCGGGACTCAGTTTGTTTTTGCTGAAGTCGGACTCGGGACTCGGATAAGACCTTGTAAAACTAACCGAGTCCAGAGTCAGACATGCGCATTTGCAGTACCGAATTTTAAAACTGATATGGCCGCCAAATGGAAATTGTAAAGGTGGAATATTATATGGCGGAATATTTTCCGAACATGTATTGTGAGTGAATGAATTATACAACATCCCTGGCACTGTAAGTGAATTGCTGAATATCCACGTTATTTTAGTTATGTAAACTGGTGAAATACAGGCTGTAGAGTCCAGGCCGGACTCGGGACTCGACGAAATCGCACATTTGACCGGAGTCAGACTCTCGTTTATTTTTTTGACCGGAGTCGGACTTGGTTTTATTTTTTTGCCGGAGTCGGACTCTCGTTTATTTTTTGCCGGAGTCGGACTCTGGTTATTTTTAACCGACTCCGCAGCCCTGGTTTCCCTAAAGGTTTTATTTAAAGAATCGCCCGAATTTATAGAGAATAAATACTCAAACTTGAGCTAAATCCACATTATGTCCAGTTGCCATAATATTCCAAACGCAAATTAGCTATTAAATTAAAAGCTTGTTACCATTTTGAATGCCTACTTTTGTGGCCAGTGAAACAATAACATTATAAATTCACCAAATAAGTAATTAGTTTTGTTTTACTTTTAGTTCATTTCTGTTTGTGATTTTGAGGTGAATTTAGGGCGCTGGTCTAGAATCCTACCACAACGTTGAAATAAATATTAAGCAATGCATAATATGTGGGTTAGGGTGTCGGTTAGTGTTTGGGTGTGGGTAGGTCAAGTAATATTGTTTAACACTATTACTGGACTCACCCAAACCCAAACGCTAACCGACACCCTAACCCAAATAATGTTCGTTGTGGTAGGATTCTAGACGAGCGCCGAATTTAGCCACTTACCTTTGCCGCAATAATTGAATTGACGTTATAATGAGCAGCTGGTGTTTGGATGCAAAGTGACGTCATAAAGAGCAGCTGGTGTGTGGATGCAAAGTGACGTCATAGTGAGCAGCTGGTGTTTGGATGTAAAGTGACGTCAAGGCGGTATGGCACGGATTCAACAACGATGGAAAGTTGGACGCGACGCATTATTGCATTTACGCCCAAACATTCGAGCAACCGACGTTTATTCGAACATCACGTGACTATGCAGCGGACACAAAATGGCGCCCGTGCTCTTCAACCGGTGTGTACGGTGCACTGTAGGGTGCATCAAAATATACATGGGTTGCAGCAGAACGAAAAGGTATACAAGGGTGCATCACAAACTTTTAATGAAATATTAACATTCACGACAGGACTCTAGTAACAGATCGAAATTGAAACAACATCAAAGTCGAAATAAAACACAAAACCAAACTTAAACCAACAACTATAACATGGAACAAGGCCTACGTCGGAATACGACCACTGGCTAGAGTAAGATCTAACCTTTTCCCAAATCCCACCCCTAACCCCAAACCCACTAATAATTTCACCCCCAACCCAAATTCTAACCGCAACTATTGCACAAACCCAATACCGAACAAGGACACACAGTTTGGTGTCCAAACAGCGGCATTAAAACATGATAAAAGAACAACCAAGTAGTGAACAGTTATAAATAGCGTTATTCATCAGGGTTGCTTTCAAATACTATTAATTTAAATTTGGTTTGTGGTTAAGTATAAACGTTAACTTGTTTCTGCAAGCAAAAACAGATATGGGCTGAAAGTTTCCAGTCTTAATTATGTCTCAGTTACGTAAGGATTAGTTGCCAGGGTTACATTTTTTTTACACGTTAGTTTGGCAAAGACTATGCAAGATTAATTTTCGTATCGTTTTGCCATCAAATATTTAATTTTTTCTCTTCCAAACAAAAATCCTATTTCCAGAGAAAGTGGCAAACTGGCAATCGACGCCTAAAGCCTTTACCTTTGAGAAAAATTTCAAGCTTTTTTAACTTATGGTCCAATCTGGCGACATAGTTCACGAACGTCATATAAATGAAGTTTCTAGCAATGCCTCCCTGCTTTACGATGGGTGAAACTTTATTTTATACTGGCCTTTCCTCTTCATGTAATACCGCGATAATAAATTCAAATACGGCGAGGTATTTGGGAAAAAATAATTTACGTAGAGAATGCGTACGGCCATGTAATTAAATGTGGGCCAGGTGACATGTTTAAAAATCATTCTCGATTTGTTTTGTATGACGCCATGTTATGACGTAGTTTAACGTTGTCGCTAAAAATGCATTCAAATTTAGCATTTTGCTTGCTGCGGTCTTTGTACAATTTTAATATGTTTACGCCTGGTGTTGATATTTTTGGTTGTAGCAATAAGCACAACAGGTGCTAACAGAGAGGCGTTAAATTTTCGGCGTTAAAATATGTTGTGTTGTTAAAGCAATATATTTTATACTATGACAAGCCTCTCTCTGACAGGCAAGTCGCATGTGCGGCTTATTTCCCCAGTGACAATAAAACACGCAGCATGGTTCCAGATTGCAAAACGATTCTAAAATTAATTTTGCATAGTCTTTACCAAACTAACGTATAAAAAAATTAAACCCTGGCAACTACCCCTTTCGTATATAAGACATAAGTTAAGTCGGGTGATTTTCGGCCCATATCTGTTTTTGCTTGCAGAAACAAGTTAAGGAAATAAAAGAACAGGCAACGTTTATACTAAACCACAAACCAAAGTCATATTAATAATATTTGAAAGCAACCCTAGTGACTAACGCCATTTATAACGGTCCACACATCATTTACAAGTAAACCAACATAGAGGCGAGTTAGGGCTGACAAATATAAAGTTTCTTTGTCACAGAACAGTTCCTCACTTCATTCTCATATTATCTTATGACAAGCCCAGACGAAAAATCGGGTTCCTCTTTGTCACAGTAAAGTTTTCGGCTGTGCTTGACTGCCACACAATAATGTAGCCAACTATAGCTCACCTCAATGACGCCTGGCTGGTTTAAGGTAAACCTCAAGCCATTCAACCATAGCGTTAACTGAACAAGTCAGGTTGTGCTTGACTGCCGTAAATCCCCTAAATGCCCAGCATTCCACCAAACAGACTAACTCGTTGACTTGTTAATCAAAAAAGCCCAAATGTTAAAAAAGAACAGAAATGCTCTGCTAAAGTGACTTGTATTGCCTATCAAGATGAAACAACATTCACTGTTAGATAAATGCAATTCGCAAAACTGCTAACTGCTGACGTTTCTCTATGAATTTTATTGATTTGAAATAAATAAATTGTGACTGAAAACTACTTCATATTATTAGTTTTTATTTGTGGGAAACGTTTATATAGAGATGACGTCACAAGGTTACACTTTAACGTGACGTAATAAAAAGTAACTTTTGTTTGCAGTTACGTTGTTGTAATAGGCAACAAATGCACTTTAGGTGAAATGGCCTCGTGGCCCGCCCCTGGCTTCCACACATTTGCTGCCCTACAACGCTCAGCACAAAGCTCTGTAACAAAACACTTCGCGCTAAATGTGGCAGACACAGATTCACACCGGTTCGCACCGCAGCAACCTTAAATTACATGAAGCGGTGTGCAGATGTGTAACGTACACTCGTAGAAGCTACATTGACTAGAGACGACCTTTTGTGAATAAAGCGCGCTTCTGTATTCGCTTAACAACCTCTGAATTCGTCAAGCTAAACGCCCTTCATCCAATGTCATCATGAAATAGTACAGGGGCAACATTTTTCAAGTCACGGTTAAAACCCAAACTCAAAAATGTATCAGCGGCCCGTAATGGACCAAACGGAATATTTTGTTGTTGCACATATAGTTTTTAGGCTTTTAAATATAATAACAATTAATCAGGGGCGGTTTAGAATTGTTTTGCGATTAAAAATGGGTCTAATTATATTGAAAAAAGCGTTCGCGCAAAGTTGCGTTTGTTTGGTGTAAAGTTAAAGTCCACACAGCGTCGTCAAAAACACAATGAAAAGGTGTCAAAAAAAATACTTTTGGGAAACGCAATAAATGAAATCCTTAATCTAGTTTGTGGTGTTATTATAATAGCACCGTTAAACTTTTAGTGTTATGTCCAGATTTGACCGCCGACCATAGTTTAAAGCAGGGGTCGGCAAACTTTTTTGCACTGCGGACCGGTTTAAAAATAAAATTTTGTCGCGGACCGGCCTTAAAAACAACAAACGCCCAGGAAAGGAAATTTATTACAACTTTCAATGTGAACGTTAAGGTTGTTTTGCCGCAAAGAGGCATCTAGGAATTATTGAACTTACTGAAACCAGTGGGCGGCATCCGGCCAACCAAACAATTTAGTTTAACCCGCAGACCGCGGCTCATTTCAATAACATTTTTAGGCGTTAACGTTTTATCTTAAATTCCACTTGTATACCATTATTGCCAATTCCTATGTTCTTACCAGCTTGTCAAAATAAGGATATTTAAAGCATTCGTTTTTTTGGCCAGGTCCTACAAAACACTTTCGATAGTTAGCCTATGTAACGTAAAAACAAAAAAAAAATAATGGAAAAAGTAAGAACCACAGACCGACACCTGAAAAGCATGGGACAGACATACTACAAGGCTTGCCAGAATGATGTCAGAAAAATCATTAGGCTTTTGACTTTTTTGTCATTTTTATAGAGTCTACATTACAACTATAGAGGCTAAAACTAATTAATATGCATACGTTTTTTCGAAAACTTTCCTGCCTGAATATAAAAATAATAAATTATTTCAATGTGGGGCATAGTTTATAAACATTTTTTGCATGAAATTCTATTGTACTTTAAGGTGAGCACGCCTAAAATTAAATCACATGATATTTTAGCCCATTTTTCGATATATTGTAAGTACTAGAAGTAGATTTTGTAATAAAAATTTGCATTATGGATGTTGTGAACGTTCTATGCAACGCATATGGCCAAAGCACACTGGTTGTTTTGAACCTCACGACAGCTTGATACTAATTGTTATTTTTCATCATATCCAATCAACCATGGAGTAGAAGGCTATATTGGAACGAAGCTAAACGTGTTTTAAAAACTTTTTTAGGTTTTACGTACAGTTCGTGTTTAAACAAAATTTTAATCTGACAACCCTGCTACGGACCGGTAGCCAACTCCTCGCGGACCGGCGTTTGCCGACCACTGGTTTAAAGTATGTGTACGTAAACAAATGTAAATATTTACAATAAAGTATAACTTTTTATCGGTATAATGTTTGAAAAACGGCAAACTTCTCAAAAAACATAATCGGCCTTAATGTCAAATATGAACAGCTTTATTTCACACAGCAATATTTTAACAACATGAACTCAAAATGTTATCTGTTGGAATAGTAAAACAATAAGGACACTCCTAACGCAAATACCGCTCATCTTATATCAGGTGTGCACCTGCCACAGAATGCAGACTGACCTACAACCATTTAACGTGCAACTACAGGGCGAATAAATACCAGTCTGCAAGCCTCCTATCTTTATTAAAATACTGTGAGGGTTTAGAAATTGAAATGGCTATTTATCCGGATCGCAAAGGTACACATACACCCATTAATGATTAAGCATTGATTTTGAGTTGTGGTTTGCAGTTGAGTTTAAGTGCGAGTTTTGCAATATTTTCACGATTTGTTGCCGTAGCATCTGCATTGAAAAATAGAGCTGTTATATGAATATTTATTAAAACGTTCAAAATGCTACCTACTTCTTTAGTGGCGTTACTATTAGTTATACATCTAACTAAAACCTCCAGCCATTATGCTACAAAGTTTGTATTATCTAATTATCTGTAACCGTCTTCAACACTTTCTTTCCCAGGAAAGTTCCAGGGTCGACTCACTCGTCTCATCTGCGGGGATTCGAGCCCCGAAACCCCGCCAAGCGTCGCCCCTTAACTCTGTTGACGCAAGTTTTATCAGCCCTGTCGGATTTTCCTTGGCTCGCCACTATTAATCGTGCAGGGATGGCGCTTTTAGAATTGTTATTTTAACTCAAATTTGAGGTTTCGACTCAGATTCGAGCGAAAGAATTTTGCTTATAGACCAAAGACTACCGAAATACAGTTTTGGGGGTGCATGGCCACGCCCCCCTGGATTTTCCTTAGTGCACAGTAGTATATTCTGGAAAAGGCTATTTGCCAGGCAACCGGTTACCGAACTTCGAAGTAAGGTAACCGACCCATTTGTCATATATGTAACAATAAGCCGGTCCCGGAAGTTCGGTAAACGGCTATAGCGTTAGTTTGAGGAAGTACCTCCGTGTAATAAGCCTTACCTTACAGCGTTCAAACAATTAGTAAATCAACGCGCAATATTTGGGTTAGGGTGTCGGCTAGTGTTTGGGTGTTGGTGGTCAAGTATTACTATATTTATTATTTAATAATACTGCTTAACCTACCCTAACCCAAAAGCAAACCTTCATCCTAACCCAAATAATGATCGTTATTGTAGGTCAACTAAATAACCTCTGGCTGATTTACGGCAACACTTATGGCTCACCCAATTTAAGTATAGCGTTAACTGAACAAGTCGGGTTATGTTTCACTGCCGCACAATAACCCAGGGTTAATATTAAATTTCAATCAACGCTCGCAAAAAATATCTGCACATCGTCTACAAATTTTCATTCTACAATATGTTTTAGACCCGGCAAGCCAATGTAATTCAACCGGCCCGCCGCCTGTTTGACAAACTAGACACGAGTCCATTTCAAATACTTTTTGACTATTTTAACTACGTAGGCTAAGTGCGAAAAATTTTCGCGCTTCACGTGAATGATCTTTCAACGTCCGGTTTGTTTACATTTTGATCCTGTCTTTTGAACTAGATCAGCGATTCTTTACCGTTGCGCCGTGGAAGGCTGCCAAGTGCGTCGCGGACAAACGGAAAACGTATTCAAAAATGTTGAACATATAATTTTATCCATTTTATTTTTGGCAATGTAACAAAAACTTGCAATTGAAAAGAAAATAAATTTAAAAGAAATGTCAATATACCAAAAAAATCGCGCACACTTCGCTCGCAAGGTGCGCCCGGACTTTAAAAAGGTTAAAACACTAAACTAGATTAACTATTAAGGTTATCGCGTTCCCTCAAAGTAGCTTTATTATACTTTTCATTAGTAGTATGGATGACGATACTACTAACATTAGTAGTATGGATGATGTGGACTCGAATTTTAAACCAAACAAACGCTTTTTTCTCGCTTTGCGCCAACACTTTACTGCCACTCAAATGTAATTAAACACGTTTTTAAGTGCATTGAAAGATCCAAAGCCCGCCTGATTCACAGTTGTTCTAGCATCTTAACAACACAACTTTTAGTTGATTTGCTGCTTAAAGAGCAATAGAAGATTTTCGTGCGAAATAAATTTACGAAAAGAACTCGTTTCTGTTAAGACAAACCTCCAATATAAACAATAATAAGAAACAAATTGTATTCTAAAGCAAACTTCATTTTGTAAAATTAAACCAACATACAGGCGAGTTAGGGCTGACAAATATAAAGTTTCTCTGCCACAAAACAGTTCCGCATTCCATTCACTACAGAAGCGAACAAAATATCTAAGCGTCGCGAGAGACAAACATAACTTAAGACAAAGACAAGCCCAGATGAACTAACCTGTACTCTTTGTTACAGTAAAGGGCGCTGGTGTAGAATCCTACCACAGTTCAAGCAATTTAAATCAAAGCACAATATTTAGGTTAGGGTGTCGGTTAGTCTTTAGGTGAGGGTGGGCCGAGTATTATTCTATTTATAATTTAATAATAATGCTTAACCCCAACAAACCCAAACACTAACTCCCTGTAAGTGCGCGAGGTTATAAATGCAGGTTTACTTTACGCTGTCTACAGTAGATTTGTTTTGACATTCATTCGCTTGTGATGCGATCAACATTTTGGTCGAGGAGACTGATAAGGTTAGGGAAACGTACCTGTATGTTTTTTTGATCGCGCCGATTTCCACGAGAAACCTACTGTCATGGCATTTCATACAAGTCATACCAGCCATACACGAAGCCTTACTAATTTCCGACCCCCTTCCCAATTTAAAAGTGTGTACTCGCGGTTAGCGGTTGTTTAACAATGAGCCGGTCCCGGAAGTTGAATTTCGTTTGTGGGGAAACGTTTATATAGATGACGTCACAAAGTTACATCTAAACGTGACGTCATAAAACGTAACTTAGATCACCACACAGTTGGTTTATTGGTTAATTTTAAAGTTTGAGAGGTGTAAGCCTACTTTCAATACGAAAGCTATAACAATGTTATCGATTGGCGCAAATCGAAAAAACAGCATTACAACGTTTAAGTTGCCAAAACTTTTATATTCGAAGTTGCGATGAGACGCAGACGCCTTTGGGCTGAAACTATTGAATGAAAATATAGGTTAAGACGGACTAGAAATGTAATTCAATTTTGTTTGTAGTTACTTTGTCATAATTGGCAAAATGCAGTTTTCTCATATACACTTGATTAATGTAAGTCATTTGATTGAACAATCTTTGGTCACGTCTTTTATCCATAAGACTTACGTCACGTTATTTGAAAAAAGTGAAGTGCAAAAAACACCTTACAAACTATGATTAAATATATAAAGTGGAAATTTTGATGAAATTATATTTACATCAGCAATTGCATGAAAGGTACATTTATTTGACGAAATTATTGTAATAACTTGTGCTTTTGCAACTGGCAATGATATGAAACCCAATGAAAAATATGGCATTATAGAAATAAATTACAATAAAAAATAATATAATTGTAGATAAAGACATAAAAAATATTTTGCATGAACGGTATTCTTGCTAAACCGTCCGTAGAACATTTTGTGTTCAATATGGCATCGGTAATAGGCAACCAATGAGTTTTTGTGAGGGAAATGGCCTCGTGGCCCGCCCCTGGCTTCCATAAGTTTTCTGCGCTACAACGCGTAACACAAAGCTCTGTAACCAAACACTTCGCGCTAAATGTGGCAGGCATAACAAAACAGATTCACACCGGTTCGCACCGCAGCAAGCTTAGATTACATGAAGCGGTGTGCAGATGTGTAACGTACACTCGTAAAAGCTACATTGGCTAGAGACGATCTTTTGTGAATAAAGCGCGCTTTTGTATTCGCTTAACAACCTCTGAATTCGTCAAGCTAACGTCCTTCATCCAATGTCATCATAAAATAGTACAGGGGCAACATTTTTCCAGTCACGGGCCAAATCCAAACTCAAAATGTCTCGGCGGCCCGTAATGGAACAAACTGAACATTTTTTTGTAAAAACATGTAGTTTTTAGGCTTTTAAATATAATAACAATCAATCAGGGGCGATTTAGAATTGTTTTGCGATTCAAAATGGGTTCAAATACATGCAAAAAAGCGTTCGCGCAAAGTTGCGTTTGTTTGGTTTAAAGTTTAAGTCCACACCGCGTCGTCAAAAGCACGATGAAAAGGTGTCAAAAAAAATACTTTTGGGAAACGCAATAAATGAAATTGTTAATCTAGTTTGTGGTGTTATTATAATAGGATCGTTAAACTGTTAGTGTTATGTCCAGATCCGACCGCCGACCATAGTTTAAAGCAGGGGTCGGCAAACTTTTTTGCACTGCGGACCGGTTTAAAACTAAAATTTTGTCGCGGACCGGCCTTAAAAAACAACAAATGTCCAGGAAAGGAAACTTATTACAACTTTCAATGTGAACGTTAAGGTTGTTTTGCCGCAAAGAGATGCTCCCGTCTAAGAATTATTGAACTTACTGAAACCAGTGGGCGGCATCCGGCCAGCCAAACAATTTAGTTTAACCCGCAGCCCGCGGCTCATTTCAATAAAACTTTTAGGCCTTCACGTTTTTTCTTAAATTACACTTGTATACCATTATTGCCAATTCCTATGTTCTTACCAGCTTGTCAAAATAAGGATATTTAAAGCATTCTTTTTTTGACCAGGTCCTACAAGACACTTTCGATAGTTAAGCCGTACCTTACAGCGTTAAAACAATTAGTAAATCAACGCGCAATATTTGGGTTAGGGTGTCGGTTAGTGTTTGGGTGAGGGTGGCCAAGTATTATTAGATTTGTTATTGAATAATACTGCTTAACCTACCCTAACCCAAAATCTAACCCTCATCCCAACCCAAATAATGTTGGTTATGGTATGTCAACTAAATAACGTCTGGCTGATTTACGGCAACACTTATGGCTCAACCAATTTAAGTAAAGCGTTAACTGAACAAGTCGGGTTATGTTTCACTGCCGCGCAATAACCCAGGGTTAATATTAAATTTCAATCAACGCTCGCAAAAAATATCTGCACATCGTCTACAAATTTTAATTCTACAATATGTTTTAGACCCGGCCAGCCAATGTAATTCACCCAGCCCGCCGCCTGTTTGACAAACTAGACACGAGTCCATTTCAAATACTTTTTGACTATTTTAACTACGATAGGCTAAGTGCGAAAAATTTTCGCGCTTCACGTGAATGATCTTTCAACGTCCGGTTTGTTTACATTTTGATCCTGTCTTTTGAACTAGATCAGCGCTTCTCTAGCGTTGCGCCGTGGAAGGCTGCCAAGTGCATCGCGGACAAACGGAAAACTTATTCAAAGATGTTGAACATATCATTTTATCCACTTTATTTTTGGCAATGTAACAAAAACTTGCAATTTAAATGAAATGAAATTTAAAGAAACGCCGATATACCAAAAAAATCGCGCTCGTTTCTCTCGCCAGGTGCGCCCTGACTTTAAAAGGTTAACAAACGCTCAACTAGATTAACTTTAAATGTTATCGCGTTTTTTCAATTAGTTTTATTACACTTTTCATTAGTAGTATGGGTGAAAACGTGTGGACTCGAATTTAACCAAACAAGCGCTTGTTTTCGCGCTTTGCGCCAACACTTTACTGCCTCCTCAAATGTAATTAAACACGTTTTTAAGTGCAATGAAAGATCCAAAGCCCGCCTGATTCACAGTTGTTCTAACATCTTAATAACACAACTTTTAGTTGATTTGCTGCTTAAAGAGAAATAGAAGATTTTCGTGTGAAATAAATTTACGAACAGAACTCGCTTCTGTTAAGACAAACCTCCAATATAAACAATAATAAGAAACAAATTGTGTTCTAAAGCAAACTACATTGAGTAAAATTAAACCAACATACAGGCGAGTTAGGGCTGACAAATATAAAGTTTCTCTGCCACAAAACAGTTCCTCATTCCATTCACTACAGAAGCGAACGAAATATCTAACGTCGCGAGAGACAAACATAACTTAAGACAAAGACAAGCCCAGATGAACTAACCTGTACTCTTTGTTACAGTAAAGGGCGCTGGTGTAGAATCCTACCACAGTTCAAGCAATTTAAATCAAAGCACAATATTTAGGTTAGAGTGTCGGTTAGTCTTTAGGTGAGGGTGGGCCGAGTATTATTCTATTTATAATTTAATAATAATGCTTAACCCCAACAAACCCAAACACTAACTCCCTGTAAGTGCGCGAGGTTATAAATGCAGGTTTACTTTACGCTGTTTACAGTAGATTTGTTTTGACATTCATTCGCTTGTGATGCAATCAACATTTTGGCCGAGGAGACTGATAAGGTTAGGGAAACGTACCTGTATGTTTTTTTGATCGCGCCGTTTTCCACGAGAAACCTACTGTCATGGCATTTCATACAAGTCATACCAGACATACACGAAGCCTTACTAATTTCCGACCCCCTTCCCAGTTTAAAAGTGTGTACTCGCGGTTAGCGGTTGTTTAACAATGAGCCGGTCCCGGAAGTTCAATAAACGGCTATAGCGTTAGTTTGAGGAAGTACCTCCTTGTAATAAGCCTTCCTTTACAGCGTTGAAACAATTATTAAATCAACACGCAATATTTGGGTTAGGGTGTCGGTTAGTGTTTGGGTGAGGGTGGCCAAGTATTATTATATTTGTTATTTAATAATACTGCTTAACCTACCCTAACCCAAAAGCTCACCCGCACCCTAACACAAATAATGTTCGTTATTGTAGATCAACTAAATAACGTCTGGCTGATTTAAGGCAACACTTATGGCTCAACCAATTTAAGTATAGCGTTAACTGAACAGGTCGGGTTGTGTTCCACTGCCGCACAATAACCCAGGGTTAATATTAAATTTCAACCAACGCTCACAAAAAATTTCTGCACATCGTCTGCCAATTGTTTTCCACATTTGATTGAACCTGCCCTCATATTTCTTAGGGTTTACATAGTTATTGTATGTAACTCGCAACGTTCGAACTTAAAGTTTGCAAATAAAGTTAGTTTCTGTTTGCAGATGACTGACAAATATAAAGTTGTTTTGCCACAAAAAAGTTCCTCATTTCTTTCACTACAGAAGCGAACAAAATGTCCGAGCGTGGCGAGAGACAAACATTTCCTAAGACAAAGACAAGCCCAGATGAACTAACCTCTACTCTTTGTTACAGTAAAGGGCGCTGGTGTAGAATCCTACCACAGCGTTCAAGCAATTATTAAATCAACGAACATTATTTGACATTCAGTGCACATTGTACCTTTACTGCACATAAATCGCAAATTTTGTGCAGATAAACCACAACTCATTTAAGTGTAGCGTCAACTAAATTTGTGGGGAAACGTTTATATAGATGACGTCACGAAGTTACATCTAAATGTGACGTCATAAAAAGTAACTTAGAACACCGCACAGTTCGTTTATTTGGTTAATTTTAAACTTTGAAAGGTGTAAGCCTACTTTCAATACAAAAGCTATAACAATGTTATCGATTCGCGCAAATCGAAAAAACAGCATTACAACGTTAAGTTGCCAAAACATTTATTTTCGAAGTTGCGATGAGACGCACAACGCCTTTGGGCTGAAACTATTGAATGAAAATATAGGTTAAGACAGACTAGAAATGTAATTCAATTTTGTTGGTAGTTACGTTGTTATAATTGGCAAAATGCAGTTTTCTCATATACACTTGATTAATGTAAGTCATTTGATTGAACAATCTTTGGTCACGTATTTTATCCATAAGACTTACGTCACGTTATTTGAAAAAAGTGAAGTGCAAAAAACCCTTTACAAACTATGATTAAATATATAAAGTGGAAATTTTGATGAAATTATATTTACAGCAGCAATTGCATGAAAGGTACATTTATTTGACGAAATTATTGTAATATCTTGTGCATTTTGCTTTTGCGTCTGGCAAATTAAAAATATGGCAAATATTCAAATAAATTACAATAAAAAATAAATGAACAATATAAATTGTAGATAAAAACATAAAAAAATATTTTGCATGATCGGTATTCTTGCTAAACCGTCCGTAGAACATTTTGTGTTCAATATGGTATCGATAATAGGCAACCAATGAGTTTTTGTGAGGGAAATGGCCTCGTGGCCCGCCCCTGGCTTCCACACGTTTGCTGCTTGCGCTACAACGCTCAACACAAAGCTCTGTAACAAAACACTTGCGCTAAATGTTGCAGACATAACAACGCAGATTCACACCGGTTCGCACCGCAGCAAACTTAGTTTACATGAAGCGGTGTGCAGACTGAAACGTACACTCGTAGAAGCTACATTGACTAGAGACGACCTTTTGTGAATAAAGCGCGCTTCTGTATTCGCTTAACAACCTCTGAATTCGTCAAGCTAAACGCCCTTCATCCAATGTCATCATAAAATAGTACAGGGGCAACATTTTTCAAGTCACAGTTAAAAGCCAAACTCAAAAATGTATCAGCGGCCCGTAATACAACAAACTGAATATTTTTTTGTAAAAACACATAGTTTTTAAGCTTTCAAATATAATAACAATCAATCGTGGGTGAATTTAGAATTGTTTTGCGATTAAAAATGGGTCTAATTATATTGAAAAAAGCGTTCGCGCAAAGTTGCGTTTGTTTGGTTTAAAGTTTAAGTCCACACAGCGTCGTCAAAAACACAATGAAAAGGTGTCAAAAAAATAAAAAAATATATTTGTGAAACGACATAAATTTAATTGTTAATCTAGTTTGTCGTGTTATTATAATAGGATCGTTAAACTTTCAATGTTATGTCTAGATTTGACCGCCGACCATAGTTTGAAGTATGTGTAC
The DNA here is from genome assembly GCF_963924565.1 of Ascidiella aspersa. Taxonomy (NCBI): domain Eukaryota; kingdom Metazoa; phylum Chordata; class Ascidiacea; order Phlebobranchia; family Ascidiidae; genus Ascidiella; species Ascidiella aspersa. The sequence continues at coordinate 355,455 of NC_139448.1, read as the reverse complement.
GAAAATCATGTAATTTTCTACAATAAAGCATAACTTTTTATCGGTGTAATGTTTGGAAAACGGCAATCTTCTCACAAAACATAATCGGCCTTAAGTGTGAAATATGAACAGCTTTATCTCACACAGCAATACTTTAACAACATGAACTCAAAATGTTATCTGTTGGAATAGTAAAACAATAAGGACACTCCTAACGCAAATACCGCTCATCTTATATCAGGTGTGCACCTGCCACAGAATGCAGACTGACCTACAACCATGGTTTAACGTGCAACTACAGGGCGAATAAATACCAGTCTGCAAGCCTCCTATCTCTATTAAAATACTGTGAGGGTTTAGAAATTGAAATCGCTATTTATCCGGATCGCAAAGGTACACATACACCCATTAATGATCAAGCATTGATTTTGAGTTATGGTTTGCAGTTGGGTTTAAGTGCGAGTTTTGCAATATTTCCATGATTTGTTGCCGTAGCATCTGCATTGGAAAATCCAGCTATTATATCAATATTTATTAAAATGTTTAAAATGCTACCTACTTCTTTAGTGGCTTTACTATTAGCTATACATCTAACTAAAACCTCCAGCCATTATGCTACAAAGTTGTATAATCTAATTATCTGTAACCGTCTTTAACACTTTCTTTCTCAGGAAAACTTTATCAGCCCTGTCGGATTTTCCTTGGCTCGTCACTATTAACCGTGCAGGGATGGCGCTAGAGAGCAGTACTTGGCTGGGTTAAGCAGACTCCAACGAGCTGACAAGCATTCACCCACTAAATCACACAAAGCAAGTATATGCCAACGCTATAACCTAGCGGAGGAGTGATTCCTGAACTTTCAACTCAAATTTGAGGTTTCGACTCAGATTCGAGCGAAAGATTTTTGCTTATAGAACAAAGACTACCAAAATACAGTTTTGGGTGTGCATGGCCACGCCCCCCTGGATTTTCCTTAGAGCACAGTAGTATATTTTGGAAAAGGCTATTCGCCCGGCAACCGGTTACCGAACTTCGAAGTACGGTAACCGACCCATTTGTCATATATGTAACAATGAGCCGGTCTCCGAAGTTCGACAAACGGCTATAGCGTTAGTTTGAGGAAGTACCTCCTTGTAATAAGCCTTACCTTACAGCGTTGAAACAATTAGAAAATCAACGCACAAAATTTGGGTTAGGGTGTCGGTTAGTGTTTGGGTGAGGGTGGCCAAGTATTACTATATTTATTATTTAATAATAATGCTTAACCTACCCTAACCCAAAAGCAAACCCTCATCCTAACCCAAACAATGTTGGTTATGGTATGTCAACTAAATAACCTCTGGCTGATTTACGGCAACACTTATGGCTCAACCAATTTCAGTATAGCGTTAACTGAACAAGTCGGGTTATGTTTCACTGCCGCACAATAACCCAGGGTTAATATTAAATTTCAATCAACGCTCGCAAAAAATATCTGCACATCGTCTACAAATTTTCATTCTAAAATATGTTTTAGATCCGGCCAGCCAATGTAATTCAACCGGCCCGCCGCCTGTTTGACAAACTAGACACGAGTCCATTTCAAATACTTTTTGACTATTTTAACTACGTAGGCTAAGTGCGAAAAATTTTCGCGCTTCACGTGAATGATCTTTCAACGTCCGGTTTGTTTACATTTTGATCCTGTCATTTGAACTAAATCAGCGCTTCTCTAGCGTTGCGCCGTGGAAGGCTGCCAAGTGCATCGCGGACAAACGGAAAACGTATTCAAAAGTGCTGAACATATAATTTTATCCATTTTATTTTTGGCAATGTAACAAAAACTTGCAATTGAAAAGAAAATAAATTTAAAAGAAATGCCAATATACCAAAAAATTCGCGCACACTTCGCTCGCCAGGTGCGCCCGGACTTAAAAAGGTTAACAAACACTCAACTAGATAAACTATAAAGGTTTTCGCGTTTCCTCAAAGTAGTTTTATTACACTAACATTAGTAGTATGGATGATGTGGACTCGAATTTAAAACCAAACAAACGCTTTTTTCTCGCTTTGCGCCAACACTTTACTTCCTCCTTAAATGTAATTAAACACATTTTTAAGTGCAATGAAAGATCCAAAGCCCGCCTGATTCACAGTTGTTCTAACATCTTAATAACATAACTTTTAGTTGATTTGCTGCTTAAAGAGCAATAGAAGATTTTCGTGCGAAATAAATTTACGAACAGAACTCGCTTCTGTTAAGACAAACCTACAATATAAACAATAATAAGAAACAAATTGTATTCTAAAGCAAACTACATTTAGTAAAATTAAACCAACATACAGGCGAGTTAGGGCTGACAAATATGAAGTTTCTCTGCCACAAAACAGTTCCGCATTCCATTCACTACAGAAGCGAACATAACATCCTAACGTCGCGAGAGACAAACATAACTTAAGACAAAGACAAGCCCAGATGAACTAACCTCTCCTCTTTGTTACAATAAAGGTCGCTGGTGTAGAATCCTACCACAGCGTTGAAACAATTAGTAAATCAACGCACAATATTTGGGTTAGGGTGTCGGTTAGTGTTTGAGTGAGGGTCGCCAAGTATTATTATTTTTATTATTTAATAATACTGCTTAACCTACCCTAACCCAAAAGCAAACCCTCATCCTAACCAAAATAATTTTCGTTATTGTAGGTCAACTAAATAACCTCTGGCTGATTTACGGCAACACTTATGGCTCAACCAATTTAAGTATAGCGTTAACTGAACAGGTCGGGTTGTGTTCCACTGCCGCACAATAACCCAGGGTTAATATTAAATTTCAACCAACGCTCGCAAAAAATATCTGCACATCGTCTGCCAATTGTTTTCCACTTTTGATTGAACCTGCCCACATATTACTTAGGGTTTACATAGTTATTGTATGTAACTCACAACGTTCGAACTTAAAGTTTGCAAATAAAGTTAGTTTTTGTTTACAGATAACTGACAAATATAAAGTTTCTTTGCCACAAAAAAGTTCCTCATTTCTTTCACTACAGAAGCGAACAAAATGTCCGAGCGTGGCGAGAGACAAACATTTCCTAAGACAAAGACAAGCCCAGATGAAACAACCTCTACTCTTTGTTACAGTAAAGGGCGCTGGTGTAGAATCCTACCACAGCGTTTAAGCAATTATTAAATCAACGAACATTATTTGACATTCAGTGCACATTGCACCTTTACTGCACATAAATCGCAAATTTTGGGCAGATAAACCTCAACTCATTTAAGTGAAGCGTCAACTAAATTTGTGGGGAAACGTTTATATAGATGACGTCACGAAGTTACATCTAAATGTGACGTCATAAAAAGTAACTTAGATCACCACACAGTTGGTTTATTTGGTTAATTTTAAAGTTTGAGAGGTGTAAGCCTACTTTCAATCCAAAAGCTATAACAATGTTATCGATTCGCGCAAATCGAAAAAACAGCATTACAACGTTAAGTTGCCAAAACTTTTATTTTCGAAGTTGCGATGAGACGCACAACGCCTTTGGGCTGAAACCATTGAATGAAAATATAGGTTAAGACAGACTAGAAATGTGATTCAATTTTGTTTGCGTTACTTTTTCATAATTGGCAAAATGCAGTTTTCTCATATACACTTGATTAATGTAAGTCATTTGATTGAACAATCTTAGGTCACGTCTTTTATCCATAAGACTTACGTCACGTTATTTGAAAAAGTGAAGTGCAAAAAACACCTTACAAACTATGATTAAATATATAAAGTGGAAACTTTGATGAAATTATATTGACAGCAGAAATTGCATGAAAGGTACATTTATTTGATAAAACTATGTTAATATCTTGTGCATTTTGCTTTTGCAAACTGGCAATGATATGAAACCCAATGAAAAATATGGCATTATAGAAATAAATTACAATAAAAAATAATATAATTATAGATAAAAACATAAAAAATATTTTGCTTGATCGGTATTCTTGCTAAACCGTCCGTAGAACATTTTGTGTTCAATATGGTATCGATAATAGGCAACCAATGAGTTTTTGTGAGGGAAATGGCCTCGTGGCCCGCCCCTGGCTTCCACACGTTTGCTGCGCTACAACGCGTAACACAAAGCTCTGTAACAAAACACTTGTGTCGCTAAATGTGGCAGGCATAACAACGCAGATTCACACCGGTTCGCACCGCAGCAACCTTAGTTTACACGAAGCGGTGTGCAGATGTGTAACGTACACTCGTAGAAGCTACATTGGCTAGAGACGACCTTTTGTGAATAAAGCGCGCTTCTGTATTCGCTTAACAACCTCTGAATTCGTCAAGCTAAACGCCCTTCATCCAATGTCATCATAAAATAGTACAGGGGCAACATTTTTCAAGTCACGGGCCAAATCCAAACTCAAAATGTCTTGGCGGCCCGTAATGGACCGAACTGAACATTTTTTTGTAAAAACATGTAGTTTTTAGGCTTTTTCAAATAACAACCGTTAATCAGGGGCGGATTTGGAATTGTTTTGTGATTAAAAATGGGTCTAATTATATTGAAATAAGCGTTCGCGCAAAGTTACGTTTGTTTGGTGAAAAGTTTGAGTCCACACATGATCACAATGAAAAGGTGTCATAAATATTTTTTGTGAAGCGCAATTAATGAAATTGTTAATCTAGTTTGTGGTGTTATTATAATAGGATCGTTAAACTTTCAATGTTATGTCCAGATCCGACCGCCGACCATAGTTTGAAGTATGTGTACGAAAATCAAGTTTTTACAATAAAGAATAACTTATTATTGGTGTAAAGGCTGAAAAACTGCAATCTTCTCACAAAAAATAGTCTGCCCTAGGTGTGAAATATGAACAGCTTTAAGCAGCAATATTTTAACAACAAGAACTCAAAGTGTTATCTGTTAGCGTTTTAGGTCCGCATTTGGCATTCCGTACTTCGTTAAGCAGTGGCCATAATGATGCTTTGCGTATTTCCGCACGAAGTTGGGAGCCTTTAGTTCTTTTGGCGTCTCGTTTAGCCATTATGAAACTGACTAAATAGAACAACAGTCGCGGTTAATAGGTTAAACCAGGGGTTCTTAACTTTTTCGCATGTTTTACCCTTTCAACAAAGGGCGATATCAGAATTACCACCAATATATAAAATGGTGCCAAATTATTAAAAAACGAAAGTAGAAATTACATCAGTTATATTCAATGCGATGACTGGCCTTGCTCTTTGGCATTGACCAACGAGAGACAGCGATGTTTTCAATAAACTAAAAAAATTATCAATAATGGCGAATTATCACGTTACCGACACTAGACGATAAAAACTCAATAGGCTACTAGGCTAGCCTCGAATTAGCAGTTAATCTGAACTAGGAAAGTAGGCTACCTGCAGCTTGCACAATTTCTCTGTCCAGTCAACTGATGCGGATAATTTGGCAGAAACCTCATTTACCCCCTAAAACGAAGAAATTCGCCATCTGGGACAAATTTACCTTAAAAAAAAGTTAAAAAGGCTGAGTTAGACATAAGTGCAGGTTTCGTTAACTAAATATATTGGTGTAATAATTTTAGGGATTATTATATGTAGTTGCTATGGGTAACTAGGCACTGGCTTATAACTTTAAAATGACATATCAATTACAATAGCCTATTTATCTTGCAAATTCTTTTACGCCAGGTATGTAGGTTAGAATACTAACTTAGATATATTCCTCATAAACACCTTAACCGGAAGACAAGTAATCATTTAGTTCGGCATATAAAACTCAAAATAATTCAATTTCTAATTCTTTTTAAAAGTATTTAATGTTTTTAATTAAAATAAACTTGATATCAGTTGATTTTATTTGTCCAAATTGAAACAATTGGTGATGGCGCTTAGCTTTAGCAAATTGGTAAAATCCCAGTACTGCATTAAAAGTTAGGCAACGTTTAGCGCGGAAAAATTACATATGAATATACTTAAAAATTAGGGTTAGGGTTACGTTTGACGTGTAGATCGCAGCTGCAGTCTGGGGGAGTTTCTACTGCTCTGTTGTGAAATGATCTTTGGTTGGCTGCATTATCTTGAAACTGATGCCTGACCGCCCTAGACATAAAAAGGCACGTTTAGTCATTGGCGAAAAACAAATGGTAGAACAAAAATTCGCCGACGGTGAGCAATGTCTTTGGCATATGTTATTATGTGGCCCGAAAAAAAAAATTTTTTTTGGACACATGTTGTTTTTATCCGATTTATTTATTTATTTTTTCCAGTCAATTTTTTTGTGGCTCACTTTTGACAAGGAAAAAAACTTAGTTGGAACATGAAAATTTCACAACTGTTAAATACCCTCCCAAAGTTGTTTCTAATTAAAAAAAATTTGCCCAGGTTCTAAGGGGTGGTTTTTAGGGGGGCAAAACTGTCAATTTTTGGTAATTTTGGTTTTAGGCACTTTTCAGAGATAAAAAATTGTAAAAAAAATCTGATATATTTATGGATGATGGATACATGACATATACAATGCTAAGTAACAAAATTTTAAACCTTACCCCTGAACTTTTCATCCAGGGGGTCAAAATGCAAAACACTTTAGGAAATTTCAATAATATATTTACACTGGAAGGAAATGACATAAAAATCTGAAAATTTCACAAATGTTAGAGAACCATTTAAAGCTGATGTTAAAATAAACATTTTACCTCTTGAAAAAGGGGGAGTATGTTAGGGGGGCAAAATTAAAATTCGGCCGTTTTTGTGTTTAGAGGTGTCTAAAAAACGTTTGGGAAGTAACCATCTAATGAAAATAGGTTAAGACAGACTAGGGCGCTGGTCTAGAATCCGTTAAAAATTATTAAAGCAACGCACATTATTTGGGTTAGGGTGTGAGTTAGCGTTTGGGTGATAGTGGGTCAAGTATTATTATTTAATAACATTGCTTAACCTATCCAAAACCAAACGTTAACCCGCTCCCTAACCCAAATATTGTTTGTTGTGGTAGGATTCCAGAACAGCGCCCAGACTAGAAATGTAATTCAATTTTATTTGCGTTCCGTAGTTATAAAAGGCAACAAATGAGCTTTTGTGAGGGGAATGGCCTCGTGGCCCGCCCTGGCTTCCACACGTTTGCTGCGCCATTTTTTGTGAAGCGCAAATTAATGAAATTGTTAATCTAGTTTGTGGTGTGATTTCAATAGCACCGTTAAACTTTCAATGTTATGTCTAGATTTGACCGCTGACCGCAGTTTGAAGTATGTGTACAAAAATCATGTAAGTTTTTACAATAAAGCATAACAATTATTGGTGTAAAGGCTGAAAAACTGCAATGTTCTCACAAAAAATAGTCTGCCTTAGGTGTCAAATATGAACAGCTTTAAGCGGCAACATTTTAAACTTTATCCCAAGCAGCAATATTTTAACAACAAGAACTTAAAATGTTAGCTGTTAGCGTTTTAGTTCCGCATTTGGCATTCCGTACTTCGTTAAGCAGTGGCCATAATGATGCTTTGCGTATTTCCGCACGGCTGCTGGATAAAAAACTACCGTCAACGATGCACTCCTTACTGGCAACGTTTTTTTACTATTTTATTAAAAGCGAACTATGCTGAATTATGTGAATGTACAATAAATCTATAAGCGACCTGACAGTATGCACTTTGAAATGCTATGACAGTTTGTTTAAGTGGAGTTCAGTTAGCACGGTGGCCATGTCTCCCTGTTAAAATATACAACTGTTTATAGTTTTAGGTATATTGGTTGAAGGTTGCAGTTTGACGTCGAATAAATTTGAAAGCCTGCACAGAAGTGAGTTGTATTTTTTACATGTTTCGAATAAATGCGATTGGATAAGGTATACGCGAAATCTTCATCAGGGCAATTTTATAAGCGATACAAGCAGCAACATTACATTCAATCAAACATTACTTTCAATTTCCCTAGCGTTGCACAATAGCAGGTGAACACATTCCACACTAAAAATCACACCTACTTTCCCAAATAGTCGAAGGTCCTATAACTATAGTATAGCGAGTTTACCCGCAAATGGCAACACTAAGCTAGCAGAAACCTTTTTCTTTATGATTTGAGAATAAAATCCCCGCATTTCAGAACGTCAGAAATTAAGCTGTAACTTACAACCTTTAAACGGTGTGAGGTTCCAATTGCCTTCACCAATAACTTGTTTCCTTAAACTGGTGCTTTACCAATTTTTAATGCTAAGTGTAAGTATAAAAACAAGGCTTTGGCAATCCAATTCTCTTCGCTAAACCTTTTGAAAGCTTACCCTAACAACACCTAAGACATTGGAAATATTAACTTCGAATTTAATTAACATGAGCCATATCTTTGTATCGCTCCCACAATTTTCTTACACTTTGACAAATCTTGCTTATAACCTCAATAACCATGTGAACTACTGCAGTCGGCGAACCAACCAAATCAAACGGTGGCACAAAACATGGCCCGGAAGCCGGCAAAACTTAAACATTTGGATTTAAAAGTTTAAATTCAATTATTACGAGCCACGTTTTCGAATCTTGTCTTACAAAACCCAGTTTTGGGTCGCGACCCATGGGTTAAGAAAAACTGCGCTAACTTATCCATCAAACTTAATCGCGGAGAAAAGGCGGCTATCATAGTTGCGTCATAATAGAGAGGCTCGAGCGTCGACGAAACCTGAAACTATGGAAGGCGACAATTTAAGAGGAATCTAGGGTAGACTACACTTCCCGTCTGTATACTATTTCTGCTATATGTTGTGCAAATACACGCTTTTGGCGGCAGGTCTAGAATCCTACCGTTTTTTCACAGTAACGAAACGAGTTGTCAGAATTGAAATTACCAGCAAGAAATAAATATGAGAGAAAAAATATAATATTTAACTAGATCAGTGGTTCCCAAACTGCGGGTCATGGCCCACCAGCGGGTCATTACACTAATTTAAGTGGGCCATAAAGCTATTTGAAAATATTGCAACTATACATTTTTAGTGGGGGTGCTATCTGCAGTGGCATGCAAACGATAGGTAGACGTGAGATTTTTGGCACAGATGTTCATTTTGGCGTTGTATTTTGATTTTTGCCCGAACCCAACTTGATTTCGGTGTAATTCCCTCCCGTATAACCCCCTAAACCTCTCAATGTTAGCTTCAGCCAATTAGCCGTGATTGGTCTCAAACAAACCAGAATGAAAACTGTCTGGAAAGCCACAGCGCAACAATTACGAGAATTTGGAATCTAATTCGGCTCTCTGTCACCTCTAGCGAACAACGGCGGCTTGAGAGGCTGACAACTTCGCGAGCTCATCAGCATAACGTTAGCGCTGTCTGTAAAGCCACAGCGCAACAATTACGAGAATTTGGAATCCAATTCGGCTCTCTGTCGCCTCTAGCGAACAACGGCGGCTTGCTTTACAGAGGCTGACAACTTGGCGAGCTCATTAGCATAACGTTAGCGCTGTCTGAAAAGCCACAGCGCAACAATTACGAGAATTTGGAATCCAATTCGGCTCTCTGTCGCCTCTAGCGAACAACGGCGGCTTGAGAGGCTGACAACTTGGCGAGCTCATTAGCATAATGTTAGCGCTGTCTGTAAAGCCACAGCGCAACAATTACGAGAATTTGGAATCTAATTCGGCTCTCTGTCACCTCTAGCGAACAACGGGCGGCTTGCTTCACAGAGGCTGACAACTTGGCGAGCCAAGAAGTATAACGTTAGCGCTGTCTGAAAGGCCACAGCGCAACAATTACGAGGAACTTAGAATTCAATTTAGCTCTCTGTCGCCTCTAGCGAACAACACCGGCTTGAGAGGCTGACAACTTGGCGAGTTTATAAGCATAACGTTAGCGCTGTTTGTAAAGCCACAGCGCAACAATTACCAGGAATTTGGAATCCAATTCGGCTCTCTGTCGCCTCTAGCGAACAACGGCGGCTTGCTTTACAGAGGCTGACAACTTCGCGAGCTCATCAGCATAACGTTAGCGCTGTCTGAAAAGCCACAGCGCAACAATAACCAGGAATTTGGAATCCATTTCGGCTCTCTGTCGCCTCTAGCGAACAACGGCGGCTTGAGAGGCTGACAACTTGGCGAGCTCATTAGCATAACGTTAGCGCTGTCTGTAAAGCCACAGTGCTACAATTACCAGGAATTTGGAATTCAATTCGGCTCTCTGTCGCCTCTAGCGAACAACGGCGGCTTGAGAGGCTGACAACTTCGCGAGCTCATCAGCATAACGTTAGCGCTGTCTGAAAAGCCACAGCGCAACAATAACCAGGAATTTGGAATCCAATTCGGCTCTCTGTCGCCTCTAGCGAACAACGGTGGCTTGAGAGGCTGACAACTTCGCGAGCTCATCAGCATAACGTTAGCGCTGTCTGTAAAGCCACAGTGCTACAATTACCAGGAATTTGGAATCCAATTCGGCTCTCTGTCGCCTCTAGCGAACAACGGTGGCTTGAGAGGCTGACAACTTCGCGAGCTCATCAGCATAACGTTAGCGCTGTCTGTAAAGCCACAGTGCTACAATTACCAGGAATTTGGAATCCAATTCGGCTCTCTGTCGCCTCTAGCGAACAACGGCGGCTTTAGAGGCTGACCACTTGGCGAGCTCATTAGCATAACGTTAGCGCTGTCTGGAACATTAAGACTTATGTGATAATATTGAACTCTGAAAACGTGTTAGCCTTAAAACGTTAAGTTATCAAACAACTTACTTGGAATAGTCAAATTTTTGTTGCAAAAGATTTACCGATAAAGTCATTCTTACATTTCAAAATTATTAACAGACCGCGAAGTTTAAAGCAGGGCTGCGGAGTCGGTTTAAAACAATCTGAGTCCGATGAAATAAAGTCGAGTCCCGAATCCTGCTCCACAGCCCTGATTTTAAGTCATACTTTGCACTAAATATTCTTGATGCAAAGGTTTAAAACATTTATAGTTGCATCCAACTTTCTGACAGTTATCGTCTCTCGTATTTTATGTAAACTACTTCAACCAGTGGTGATAGCAAGCCTGAAAAACATACTGGAAAAATATAAGTTCGCTTTAAACATGTCGCAATCTCCTTGGATGCAATTAGATTAAGATCTCAGATGCAAATTTGCGCACGACATCAAACGATAAGCTCACTTTTGCGATCGCGATCGCGGTCATTTAATGTCTGTCACTTGCCCAATTCAATTCGCAATCGAGCGAAGTTTTATCAAGACACTTCTACAAATCACATTGAACTGACAAACTCTCCTCAACCGCGAATTTTAAACTCGTTAGCATGTTGCGCAACAAAATTCTTAAGAATACGAACTTTATACTTTATCTCTTTCTTTAACATTTTTCGTATTTTCAATTTATCAACAAAGTGATCCAGCACCACACCAACGATAAAAGATCCAGTTGCACTCTTTGTCAATTTAATTCTATCATCCTGTACGTCACGACTCTTACTTTTTACTGTGTTTTTCGCACTATCTGTACGAGTCACACCCTGAACATTCAACAAAGCAGCACTGTTACTACCGCAACTGTCTGCACAAAACACAACGCCACTAGTTTTATCACATTGAACTAACAAACTCTCCTCAACCGCCAATTAATGTTGATTTAAGTTTTTAATATTTTTTTTAATTTAGAAAATATAGGACATTCTTATAGATGTTGTGAAATTTTTTTCCTAAAATATTTAAGATAAATATGTTTAATTTGCCGTTACATTTTTGTGTTGACCCTGTGTGTTGGCTAGCTTTTGGAAAGAATAGTTTATGTAAATGCCTTGTTGCGATATTTTGAACTGCTGGTTTGTAATTGCAACATTATTATCTTTTGACCGAAGGTTTCTAAGAATATTCTTCAAAACCTTCTTCAAAACTAAAATGTAGCAAAAACATTGCTATCTTGTGTAGGGAAGGTTGCCCTTGATGGGACATTTTTGTTTCGAATCATTGTAGCTTTAAACTATAACAATAAATTTAAAATATTTTTGGTCGAACTGTTAGTTCCGTCATCCCTGCTTGTTCAAATTTTCCTTTAGCATTTCAACTTTTTTGGTAAATGGTGATTTAAAAATCGTACTTTTGTCCCGTCTCATGAAACTTTGGACAGCATGAGCCACGAGATGGGACACATGCAAACTATATTATATTTCTTAACATTCTTGATGTATTTATTTTACAAAGCTTAATGTATACCATAAAAATACAAAAGCTTTCAATTTACCTGCGACAATTAACAGAAATTTCAAAATAGTCATTTTAAAAAACAGACATTTCCATTTATTTTTACATTTATTCAAAACAACGAATATTAGAAGTTAAAACTGACAATCATGAGCTTATGTACATACATCACATATAAAGAGTGGTCCTTCTGGGTCAGCACATTTCTCATGTACCCATATTGGCTGCATTGTATCCAGTCTTCTGGAGGTCAAATAGCTTTCACCACACACAGCGCAGGACCAATCTTTTTCGGGTGAGGTTCCTTTTTCATTTTGTGGTTTGTTTTTTCGGAATAAATTTTGTTTTGTTTTTTGTACTGCAGTGTAATTCTGTTATTTCCAATTCCTTTTTCCTTCAAAGTCTTTTTATACGGTAATTCTGTAAGTAAGTAGATGACTGCGCCCTTCCACTTCTTTTCTGGTTAGTGGCAACTGGTGGAGGGCTGACGTCATAAACCGAGATGGATTCTAACGGCACCCCTCAGAAATAATTAATAGATTGCGGCACCCCTCCAAGATTTTTCCGTAGGTAATTAACTAGAATGTCACAATAAACGGAACTGGAACAACACACATCAACTCTACACAACTTACGAAGTTTTAATTGGATTTATTCCACTCTAATCTTAAACAAAAAGTTGTAAAAGTTGTAGCAAAAATCAGATTCTTAAAGATTGACAAATATGTCGCGGCACCCTTGAGAATTAGAAATGGCACACTAAGGTGCCGCGGCACCCCGGTTAATAAACACTGCTTTACACACATGGAACAAAGTGAATTGCCTATCACTCCATTTCTTATTCACTCCCACAAAGCGATCGCAGAAAGCGCGAAAAAAGTGCCTTTATTTCGTTAAAATTTTAATTTAGGAGACGCTACGATTGGATAAAAATACACATTTCTCGATTTAATGTCCTATATACATATTACTTGGGCATATTTTTTGCGTAACTTATCTTGTTTGAAAAGTGTTACTAAAAATACAATATAAAAAGACTATAAAAAATATAAAAATATGTTTGAAAAGTGTTAATAAAATACATCAGTATAAACTTCAACACGGATTTAGGAAATATCTCTCAACCTCACTTGCCGCAACAGAATTATATAAAAACCTATTAAATAACCAAGAAAAACATAGATATAGTTGTGTAGTTTTCCTTGATTCAGCCAAGGCCTTTGATACCATAGACAACCAAATATTACTTAAAAAACTAAATCATTATGGTATCAGAGACCCACCCTTGAAACCATTTAAAACTTTTTTAAGGCAGAGAAAGCATAGTAAAAAAAATAGAAAGAACTCTTTCAATCAATTCAGTATTAAAATAAGGGATAATAAATTAAACAGGTAAATTCAGCTAAATAATAGGCCTCATCATAGATGATAAATTGTCATGGATACCTCAATTAAAATGATCGAACAAATAAATTCTATGAGAATTGGACTTTTATCAAAAATGAAATATTATTTAGACCAGGGAGCCGAACCGTTTGGCTTTTCCGGTTCAGGTTCGGTTCGGGTTCAAGGATTTTGTCTGATCCGGTTCAGTTCCGATTTCGAACAATTTAAAAGTTCCGGTTCAGCTCCGGTTCGACTACATTTAGTTTCAAAACCGGTTTATAAAGTTCCGGTTCGGTGCAATATGAGATGAAAATGTGGGTCAATAAATGTGGAGTTACGTGACGTAAACATGCAGCTCGTTATTAAAATACCTGAAAATTAAAAACAATGTAATCAGTATTCACTTTTTTTATAAAATTTCAACATGGCAAAACTCGACTATGTAAAATAGAGGTTGTGACGTTATGCTGGAGTGAACCGCTTTTGTTGACAGGTTCGGGTTCGGTTAAGGTTCTTTTAAAATATAGGGTTCAGTTCCGGTTCGGCTACTTACAATTTTACATAAAACGGTTCAGGTGTGGAAAAATTTGGAGTAAAACCGGTTCAAAAAGTTCCGGTTCGACTCCCTGATTTAGACAAGCGGTTCTCAACCTGTGGGCCATAAGTACTTTTCAGGTGGGCCACAGACCAATTTAAAAAAAAAGCTGGATTTATGGAAGAATTTAGTTTCATTTGTGTCATTATACCTAAGTTTACAGGAATAATGGCTTTGGGAGGAATTGAAGGAATGTAAATAAAACGTAAATTAATTGTTCAGAAGCAAGTACCTCACTAATGCAAGGTTGAATAAATAATCTGTTTGATATAAAAAACTATTGGGCCACAGATTTTTAGTGCAACGAAAATGGGCCACGAAAGAAAAGATTGAGAACCACTGATTTAGACTCTCATGCACTTCGCCTTTTATATTATAGCTTAATCAATACTCATCTTCGATATTGTGTTGTAACCTGGGTAGAGCTTATCCGACTAAATTAAAACATCTTGAAGTATTACAGAACAGGGCAATCCATTTTTTAAGCGGCACCCTCCCAAAACAAGATTGCTTCCATTTACCGTAATCATTCAATATTCAGATTACTCGACCTAACCAAATTGGAAATACTGCAAGTAGCCCATAACTTTAAAAACAACAAATTACCAGAAACATTGGCAAATTTGATGGCTCCTCTAGAAAACTTACATTCCCATAATACAAGGCTGCGGGATGAACAAAACTATTTCCAAGTCGGCGCCTCCACCAATTGAGGAAGAAAAACCATAGGACTTTTAGGCCAAAACATTGGGCGAATTTAGAGATAAATATTAAACTATTACCATACAAGTGATTTGTTAAGGAAGTTAAACTAATGTTGTTGAACTCTTACCACGAGGGAACGTAAACACAAAATCAAAACAAACCCTAGGCAATTGAAAAGGTTAAATCAGCTAATCTGCGAAACAGGAGCAATAATGAAGTATTTTACACAAGATGAAAAACACTAGTTAAATTTTAGGTACAAAAACCACACCGTGCAATAAGTTCTGCATCAATAGTTCTTATAAATCATACAATTTATTTCTCAGACAACTCTGGATTTTACGTGAAAATAAAACATTACGAAAATCAAACTGAATAAAATAAAACAATGCAGTGAACTTTAATGTTAGCGAGGCAATTACAAACAACAGAAAAGTATAAAAATATCGATTTAATAAGAACAAACGTTTGGCTTTGGCACAAACTCACTTATTACAAGGCAACGAGCAAAACGGCAAAGCGCTTTGGGGAGACGAGCGCTCGCTCAAATAAACACGGCTGTGGTTTGGGAAAGAGTCGGCCAAACATGAACAAAACAAAAGTAACAGCGGTCAATAAGAGGGATGACGTCACATGTTGCATCTAAACGTCCATAAGAACATTTTTCGTTTATACAAGTTTTAGGTGGGAGAGGTGTTAGTTTTGAAACAAAAGCGACATTAGAAGGATGCTAAAGAAAAAACTCCTTTATGTATTGTTTAAGTTGCGATGAGACGCAAAGATGCCTTTCAACTAAAACCATTTTATCAAAATGGAACATACTAGAAACCCAATGAAAAAAATAGAAATTACGCACAATAGGAAAATAATACAAGGCGTGGCGTGTTGCCCCACCCACTGGAACCGCCCCTGCCCCTCAGTTCACTTCCATCAACAGGAAAGCTGATAAATGTTTCGCATCACGGAGGGACGATTGGTGGTCGCTCGAAGAAATCCAAGATCAGTCGAACTTCATTTCTAAAAATCCACTCTGTTCATCTGCAAAACACAAGATGAAAATTTAAAAGCTGATAAAAGTGTTTTCAACTGAAAGAAGAATTCCAACCCGTCACATCTGTGTACAACAATTGTAATCTAGCCCATCTGATGTTGTTGTATTTACATCGGGGGTAAATTAAAGAAGTGTTGTTAAACTGGGTCCGTGGGTGAGTTGAGACCCAACCCTTAACATCTGCCCCCCACAATTTATCAAGAGTTTCCATATTAACAACAACTGTTTTGTAACTGACCTTAAATTAGCGCAAATCTACTACTTAACTTATTTTCCTTGCTGAGAATGTTACTTCTCATACACTAAGGCTATATTATGTCACACTGTTCGTAATTGTGGTTTCATGCTGATTTGCATAATAACCATATTTCCAAAGTACCCTTAGAAGAGACCACCGATCAGTGTTTCTTAAGTTTTTACGTCATGGTGCACCTGAAGACCTCTAAACACGTGGTGGCGCACCTTGCGAGCGATATCAATTGAGTATACTAGAGCTTATATGTATAGTTTCAACGTTACAAATGCAAAATGCACAAAACAATCTATTCACATCACAGCGCCAAGTTGCACACAATATTGACAATCGCCATTAACATGCTTAATTTAGTGGCATACATTTGCTCAGGGATGCAAGCGTCAGGTTTTTACAACTAAATCTAGTTTTTCATATTTTATCTAATATTTCTAGTTTTTTTTTCTTCAAAATAAAGAAAACCGTTTTTTATTGACAAATATAGCTTTGTATCTAAAATAATTACAATATCGAAGGACATGTAAAAAAGTGACAACATTTTAAATATTTTTTAAGTTAAAATTATATTTCACAGTCCTAGAAACTTGTACTACAACATCAATGTAGCTAAGTACACTACAGTTATATTTTTGAAGGTAGTTTCAGGGTTTGCCAAATAATTTAAACAATAGCTAAGAAGAGGCACGGTGAATAATTACATTCAATACGTAATGTATACTGAGCTAAATCTACATAATAAAAGAAAAAGTTTGTGAGATGTGTGTGGCAACATGTTCGCAAAGTCATTTTACAATATATTTGTGTTGCATCACAATGGAAATGTTACGTCACACTCAATGCAATTTACAACATGGTGCAATGTTACCAAGATTGTGTTTAAGCATGTATCCCAGGCCCCAGCGTTAGTTAATTTAATATAGGTATATTTAGAAGTTTTTGTGGACCCCCGGTTGAGAACCACTGTTATAAACTATGCTAACAAACGTGTGCAACGTTCCAAGTAAAGACTTAAGTTTAACAATGCTAAATTTAGGCAGAGTTCGCAAAATATCGCGTTTGTTGTCGCAGTAAGTAAAAGATAGTCCAAGTTTAATTTACCTGCCGGGAAATAAAAAAATAAAACTAAGTACATTTCCTTCATAAAGTAAAATTTTAATGTTTCCAACTAAGACTATTATGTTAACTTATTGATGCCTGCTACCGCGTAAAGTTTAGGTAGAGTTCGCAAATTTACGAAGAATTGAATTTTTATTTTTAAGCCGTTTGTTAGCGATAGTGATTAAGGCCAAAGCCTAATGACTTCTTACAATGTGTTTACCCACGCAATACTTAATAGAGTTCGCGAAATATTGCGTTTATTGCAAGAGTTAATAGTAAGCATTTCCCTCACGTTGGACGCAGTTTAGCACCGGGATTACGTATTTGCTTGAACATGACGCTATCAAGCAAGTCTAAGCAATTGCTGCTGCAACCTAAAGTTTTACGTTTGGGAGTTATTCTCAATTGACAAATGTCACGGGTTTTCGTTACTTAAAAGTTTGTATTGCATGCTTAGCCAAGTGTTGTGCGCTATAGTTAACCGACTTCACATCACAGCATTTGAAATTTCTATGTAGTGACACTCAGTTCAAACGTTTAGGCATAAGCAAATTTGTTATGACATTAAAAAAAATATGTTTGAATTATTTATGTCATTTACGAAGATCTTACGAATAACCGGTAAATATTCTATTTAACCTGGGCAACGCCGGGTATTTCGTCTAGTGTTAAATATTTCTTTAAGTTCAAATTGTATTTCACGGTCGTAGAAAGCTTGTACTAAACATTAATTTAGTTGCAGGGTTGCCAAATTAGACATAAAAATGTAGTATGTAAAATTATTTAAAGATGCATGGTTACAGAATGAAAATTTAAACCAGTGGTTCTCAACATTTTATGCTTTCTGGCCCCCTTTGAAAGACTCTCGATTGCAAAACCAAATACACATTAGTTGCTCGCTTAACAGCATTTGTTGGACACTTTATGATTATAGGCAAAAGGGTATCGGTAAGTAAAAATGGCCGGCCCGAAAAAAAGCTGATGCCGCACTGCATGGCTATGTATGAAGCAGCACAGTAATTACAGCGACAGGCCTTTAACCAAACTTGCCACACGCGAGCGGCCAATTAGGCGTAACTTTCCACGATAAAACGATTAAAAATGATCTAATATTCTACTTTTAAACATCCCTATACTGACGAGTCAGGCACGTGTCAGAAAATGGGTTACAAAACGTTACAAGAAAGGTTTACAGTAATAATAAAAAACACAAAATTAAGTTAGCTGTGAAATTTTGAAAATAGTGACACTTTGGTTTTTGTAATGTCTAGCTAGAGAGTTATGCCTGTGGCCCCTCAATGACCGCTCCGTGGCCCCCCAGGGGGGCCGAGGGCCACGGTTGAAAAAATTTGTTTAAACAATAGCTAAGAAGAGGCACAGTGAATAATTATATTCAATACGTAATGTATACTGAGCTAAATAATGTACATTATGTAGTGAGTGATGTTACTTTCACAATTTACATAAGAAAGGTGACAATCGAAAAATAATTTAAGATAAGATAATAAATATGTGTTCTAGGTTTATTCCGCAAACTCTATTTTTTTTTGTAATGAAGGCTTTTTATAATTTTTTACTGGCAACCCCACATTGAGTGACTTTATAAAAAGTGCTACCAGACGAATTGTTTGTCAAGAAGCATTTTAACATAGACCGTTGTTATTAAAAGTACATGATTAGGAAAATATATTACTTTTGCATTATATTTCTGTATTTTGTTGTCTAACTTCCAAATATATATTTTTAGCGTATTTGCTGTAACCTCCTAATCACCATTGTAATAGTTTATTCGCATTATTACTAGTTTACTTCGGATATTCAATAACTTATCAAAAAAATATTTTTTAAATTTGTTTCTAATATCAACGCAAATAATATCCCGGATGTTATTAACATGACTTCGCAATATTTTGTTCAAGTTGTTTCGTCTCATCAATGGACCTACTGTTACGTCATAATCGCACAATGCACATTTTGTCCGAGGTACAAACGTCACAAAATGACGCGAATTGAGTCGAAACCGCGTTTTTATTTAGTTGTGCATATTGTTGTGTTAATCCTGATATTCTGGGCGAATTTGGTAAAAAAACGTCAATAAAGTGCGGCGCTGTGCTAAAATAATAAGCTTTACTTCCAAATTAAGATTTATTTTATAAACGCCGAAAACAAAAAAAGTTTATTTCCTTGACTTCTGGTGAAACATTAATTTGTTGTTGTTACTCACGTCAAGTCCAAGTTCTCTCAGTTTCGATCTGATCACCTCCTCGCCTTCCTCAGTGATGCCACAATCACCGACCTTCAACTTCTCGATGTTTGGGAGGACGCGAGAAAGCTCAAGAGCTCCTTCGTCCCCGATGCGGTTACCAATCAGATACAGCAACTTGATCTAAAACAACAAATTGACGAGCGAGGTTAGATTTTGAAAGTGAGCCACAAATGGCGTCAAGGCACCAAATAGCTCCAGGTGATAATGTTCAGCACCTTAATGTCGGATTTCATCACTTACCGAAACGGCAACTAACTGATATTTAGAGTTTTTTTAGATATGGCAGTGAATGTTAATACATCGGGGAAAGAGAAGTGGAATATGATTCAAAGGAAAATAAATATTCAAACAACCAAGTAGATAGTTTAAATATCATGAATGTGAAGTGACATACCGAGTGGTTATAATATGTTACAGACAAACACAGGTTTTGTGTGGCCACGTAAAAATAAACACTGTTGTATGATATTTGTTTTATCAGTTGGTGGCTTTGGCAAATCATGATTTTTGTGTTTGTTGCAAACTTAAATGGCCTCGAAAAATCACAATTTGACAACAGCAACATTTTCTTACGGTGTTTCCACCTAAGCATTTAAGCAAATACTTTTTTTTTTATTGAGACATAAAACTTGAACTTAGGTCGTACGTTTGCTATGGACTGTTTCTTTTGCAAGGGAATTTGAAATCTCTGCACCTGGCATTACACGTTAGGTCTCGCCCAACGGCATTTGACCGACAATTAATATTATCGGCAAGTAATTGGCCGCCCGAAAAAACGCTGACGCCGCACTACATGGCTACATGTAAAGCAGCACACTTAATGTTTCGCCACAGCGACAGGCCTTTATCTAAACTTGTCACTCGCGTACGTAGGATAAGGCGTAACTTTCTGCGATAAACAAATAAAAATTAACCGATTTTCTACTTTGAACATCCCTATACTGACGGGGCAAAAAACGTGTCTGAAAGCAAAACGTTACAAGAAAGTTTTACAGTCATAATAACTGGCAATTGATAAAAGTGGTGGCATTTTGGTTTTGCAATACCTAGCAAGAGTTGTGCCCGTGGCCAGCCTAAAATGTTTTGTGTGGTCAAATATTTTGAACTCTAGTGAGAGTATTTGGTTTGGTGCACCGCCTATCGATGCAGAAAAAAACGAGACACGCTGAGTAGGTAAAAGTTGAGGCTTAAGCTGTTACCTCACAGCGATAAATCGACTGTATATAAAACATAAACAAACAACTATTTACTACGAATCCGTAATGACACTACGATTAAAAGTCCATTATTCGCTTCCCGCCAGCGAGGCTCGTTACAACTTCGCTTTTTCCAGTCCAGTGCATCAACTGCCGTATCGAAGACAAATAAATATGAAAGCTCAAACCGTTTCGAGCAGCAACTGACTGAGTTTTAGCGCAATACTCAAAACCATTCAGATAGCAGAAACAAAATAACTAAAAATATTAAAGACATTACTAAAAGTACAGCAAACATAATAACTATATCGTCTGTGACGTAACAGTCTATGACAATTGAAGGTGTGGCGTGCCTGTGATTGTTGTGGAACTGTTCATAAATGCTACCAACAAATTAATTATTAAGAGTACAATATTTATCTTTTTCGGGGGGAGGGTTTTAGGTCTTTTTTCTTGGCCCCTGTCACCCCCTGGCTACGCCTATGCCCGTGGCCCCCCAATTACCGCTCCGTGGCCGAAAACCCTGGGTTAGTTACAAAAATATTTTAATTGTTTAATGCAGTATTTATAAACTTCACAGCATTAAGATATTAAAGTTGTTACCCTTGGGCTCACAGCAGTGGATACATATTATTGGCGAATTTGACAATTATTATTATTTATTTAGGACGGTCTATTTATTTAGTGAGATGTTTACCACAGCTGACACTTTGTGGGTGAATCGGTCGACACAAAACACATTTACAATTAAGGGCACTAAAGTGGTGGAGGTAAAGTAGCAAACATAATAACATGCCACACATTTTTCGTCACGTTTGTTTGGCTAAGGTACAGTTTAAATTATTATCTGCATGCTGAAGGTGCAGTAGCTAAAATCAAAATTGTGACATTAAAAAAATAAAACAAAACAAAATTTTAAGAAATTTCGTTGGAAAGGTAAAGTAGCAAAACGTTTCAATGTTTGATTTAATGTGACATAGGTGTAGGTACAGTTTAAAATCACTACCCACGTATCAAAGGTGCAGTAGCAAAACACGACTATATACAATCTTTGATAAAAATTAACAATATAATCATGCCAAATTATAAATTTATTATTTTTGTTAAATTTTCAAAATTTGCTTGTTCGGCAACTGTAGCAAAAAATGGATTTAATCTTTGAATGAATTAACAAATATTATTATGGAATAAGCTATTAACTCGGCTAATAAAGTTGTTTAAAATAATGTTTAATAACTAATGGGTGTATGTGTACTCGAGCTAGCCGAAAAAAAAAAAACACATTTTATTTTGCTTTTTGCTAAATTTTAAATGGAACATTTCTATTAAATTTCACGAACTTGCTTGTTTGGCTACTGTACCTCTGACTGTTCATCGACAATCCAACTTTAAAAACCACCTACTTTGCAATCTTTGTTGTTGATGGCGTCGGTGAGTGGACTGATGTCTGTGATGCCACATTCGATCAACCCCAACTCCTCCAACTTGTGAACAATCTCCGACGAACTTTTCACTCCGGCGTTTTGGATTTGGTTGTTGTTGAGGTAAAGCTTCTTCAACTAATTCATAGAAACATAACATCGTGAGTTTAAATATTTCCATTCAATGTTTCGTTGAAATAAATTATTTTGTACAAAGAGCGAAACAAAATCTCAAGTAATTTTGGACGAAAATATACAAGTGGCAAAAACACCGCAAAAAGTTTTATTGTTTGTTTTAAGGTGACGTCAGGGAAGGTACAGTTTAAATTATTACCCGCATATGTATTAGATATTTGAATCAATTACCAAATGTTTTTAATAATGCAGTAGTTATAAACTTAAGCTATTTCCCCGGATAAAAAGTAGTTTAAATTAATGTTTAATCACTAATGGGTGAGGGTGTATATGTTCGCAAGCAAGCCAAAAAAATATTTTTACTTTTATTCCGAAAAAAATTCTCTTAAGTTTACAACAAAACAAATTTCAAGTAATTTTGGCCGAAAATTTAAGGTAAAGTAGCAAAACATAGCAATGTTTGATTTACTGCAGAGGTGTGCATGTTAAAGAAAACACAAATGTTGGTGCGCGGCACGTTTTATTGCGGTATCGATATTTTAAGCAGAATGTAAACCGCGGTCACGTTTGAACTCGTAATAATGACTCTTTGTCCCGTTTTAAAAACATCGCCATTGCTGCAGTGGTAAATAGTTATGAGGTTTATTTTTTAACCTAAACGTTGTTAATTAAAAAAAATGTTTAACCCAGTCGTTGACGCCTTTGAAAAAGTTTATTGGACTTGTGATGTACCCAGCCATAAAAAAATTAATTTTTTTGTATTTATTTAATTGTTTGTATTCGAAAATTATAAGCAATTACTGCAGTTGTTCGGTAACAATAAGTTCAATTGCAAATGTCCCATAATTTTATTTGTAAGCAGTGTTTTTTAAGATGTTTTGAGGGACCGAAACGTCCCACTGAACAATGCAGTATTTTATCGCATACTTGTGCTACAGCCGAGAATCAGCAATTAGTCTACGCAAGAATGTTGTTGCGATCTCTTAAGTTCATAACGGTCAGCCAAGCCAAAGCTTAAAAACTAACAGTCTGTAAATATTTTATATCGCAATTATGTTTAGATACGAAACGAAACCATTGCGGACGCCCTTCGAAAATAGAAACGACCCACTATGGGCGTCACGCAGCACAGAACCTCTGGTGCATATGGTTAACTTTGTAAATGGTTTAGTTGTAAATTTACAATTATTTTGTCATTATTTGCGGTTCAGCCATATAACTGAACAAGTCAGCAAAAATCTTTTGCGGAAAAAGTAATTTATGCGCTACTAAAAAGATTTTCTGTTGGAACTGACAGCTTCGTATCAGCCACAGCGATTGCAAGCTTCCCAAGATGGCCTTCGTTCGACAAAGAAGAATTCGAAGTAACTGGTTATGGAATAACCACAATTTTAAGTTTGATTATTTGTCATATTTTGCACTATTTGGAGATAAAGAAGTGCAAATGATCTGCACACATTATTCCACATTCGTAAGCGCTGGAATAGATAGTGTTAGCGTGGCAGAAAAATGGCAGCTGCTAAAGATGCATTTATGCAGACGGTATCAGCGTCAATCTAAAATTATAATCTATTTTAGTAATTGCAGTATTTTATTTAGATTCAAGGAATCGGTCGCGAAACTATCTTGGGATGAGGTTGGTCGTTCGTTTGGTGACGATTACAGCAACATTTTTGCTCTTATTGATTTACTGCTTTGTTTGCCGGCTAGTTCTTCCGAAAACGAGCGTGGATTTAGGAACATGAAATTGACGAAAACTTGTTTGAGGAACCGTCTAGCCCAGTGGTTCTCAAAAGGAGCCACTTCGGAGCGTCTAGAGCAGTGGTTCCCAACCTGTGGTACGCGTACCACCAGTGGTACGTGAAGGTTGTTCAGGTGGTACGCGAGTAGTTTTTCGTTTTTAAAAACCTGGATTCACAACTTTTATATTTTGTTTATTTGTTGTTTTACAAAAAAAATCCTGAAGCCTATTCATTGTTACGTAACTATCCCCGTTGTTTTGTACCATTATACGATCTTCGAAATACAGGTCATGTCAATAAGTAGCACAGTTGCTTTAAAAAGCCATACAGCGCTGTTGGACAGTGGATCCTAGGGGGCGCCAAGCAATTCTTAGGTAGGCGCAAGGTCTACCTTCCAGTATTTAACTTTTTATACTGATTTATTCAGTTCCATGTTGCGATAGGTATTAAATATGCTATGCCGCCCTATGCATAACATCAAAATTACACGTTTAGAAAAGAAACTGAGAAAAAATCGAGTTGCGAACTTCGAGGCTGCTTATGTTTAATATAGTTTCTCGAATTTTGGGAGAATATTTGCTCCTTATTACCGCCTATTGGCTGTGTTTAGTCAGAACTGTTTTTAGTCAGCCTATTTGGCTTTGTTTAGTCAGAACAGTATGATATAGTTGAAGAAGATCCACCTTCTCCACAAACTGTGTTTTGTCAATTTTAACAACAAAACTACGTAAACATTTAGCGTTTCGCGCGAACTACGAATTACTTCTTTTTGCGGAACACTAATTGGGGGGAACTCAGACATTTTTGCGCCAATTTGGAATGTTATTTGCAGTAAATAGCCTTCGCATTGTGTGTCATAACACTTTTTAAAACACGATTACCGCAATATGTCTGTCAAAATCAGCTCGATGTAAACCAATATATCGAGCACGAGCAACTTTTGTGTGTCTCCCAAATTAAAGTTTAGCCAATACAAACCAAATGAACGCAATTTATTTCGCTCTTCGCGCCACGAAGAGTTAACTTTTACAAAAAAAAAACACGGGACAATTACCAAAGCAGAAAAAAATTAGGGGAATTCCCTAAGTTGAAATTTCAGGATTCAGCTTTTCAAAGACTGTTTCAAAAGATGCCCTGGGATTTCGAAAGTTCGGCGCCTATGGTCTTGCTAATGGAAACCAAAATCAAACGCAAAACGCCGTTTTTCGTTTCTTGTTTGATCGACCGTAAACGCAGGATATTTTTTCTCTTTCGACTTTCGTTATTCGTTCGGGTTGGCTGATGAACAAGTGTGTGTTCGACAATTAATAACGTCAATCAAGCGGTCGCTGTAATTCATCGGGCCCGCTGCCTCTTCGACAAACTATACACGAGTCCATTTTAAATACTTTTTGATTATTTTAACTACGTAAGTGCGAAAAATTTTGCGCTTCGCGCGAATTTTCTTTTTACGTTTTGATGTTGTCTATTGATATAGATTAGCGCTTCTCTATCCTTGCGCCGTGGAAGGCTGCCAAGTGCGTCGCGGACAAACGGAAAACGTATTCAAAAATATTGGACACATATTTTTTAACATTTCTTTTATTTTCATTTTCGGCAATGTAATAAAAACTTGCAAGAAATTTTTAAAAATGCCGTTTTCCCCCCAAAAAAATCGCGATCGCTTCGCTCGCCAGGTGTACACCTAGTTTGCAAGGTTAAAAACACTGAACTAGATAAACTATTGAAGTGGCGTTTTTGCAGATGTTGCGCTAATCAAATAACACCGGGGAAAAGCGATCTTCGTTTAGTATTGCAGGTGGCGAAAGACGTGCTTTTAATTTAGCGTAGTCCCGTAAATAGATTTACCAAAATCGATCACATATATTTCTCCTGAAGTTAACGATTGCACACTAAGCGGTCTCGCAGCTGGTGTTACGTGCTTAATTAGCACTACAAAATTATCACCGGTTGCTAATTACGCCGACTGTAAATTCTAACATTCATTATTAATTTTGCGCCTTTGTTCTTAAATGTAGTACTAGGAATTAGGTTTTCGCATTTCGGGACATGTATATTAACGTAATATTCTTGTGCGCTCTGGTGTTCGCCGTTAATTGGACTCTAGACATGTTTTTTCCTGCTCTAAACAACGCTGCAATTCTCACGATCATTTATCGCTTGTTTTCCGCCGCGGTTTAACTTCTCACGAAAAGGTCCGCCCAATGTTATCTTTCCACGAAACGGCCGCCCTATAAGGCCGCCCTATAAGGCAGGCCTCGGGTTCCGGGAGCGCGTCGGTTCCCGTGAAAAGGATATTTGTTTTAGCGTATATTACGAGCGGCTGACCGCCTACAGCTCAATAGACGTCTGGGTGTAGCCTTGTGAAATCAGGCTGGCAGAAATCTTGCCAGCCTTCTGGTGACAAGCATTTTTGGCGAAAATTCTTCGGTTTTTGGTCGCGCCCCTTAAATGATGTGTTCGCCAAAGGAATGTTTGAACCTTGCCATGTTTTGGCGATAAACAAGGCTATTAAGTAAATTGGACAACAAAACGTAGCGCCGAAGGCGCGAAAATTTTTGGACATTAAGTCATTAACTAATACATAAGGGACATGTGAAGGTACAACCTTGGGCCTAGGGGTGTACGTACATGTCTGCTTTTCTTGCTTTAAAAGTGGTACATAGATAATCTGTTTTCAGGCAAACTTGTGTGAAAACGTGCTGCTCAAAACCAGATTGAAAAGCACGAAAAAATATTCTTTGGATAAATTTTCAATCTATATTGCTCGAAATAATGATATTTATAATAAAATTTAATAGAAATTGTCACAGTCACATTGCAACATGCCCCATAGTATGCATATTACCTTTGGGATAGATTTGTTGAAAACAAAGACACATAAACCTTGCAAAACCAGGCTAAAGTACGCGCGAAGCGCGAAAAATTTTTGTATTTGCGTAATTAAACAACCAAAAATATACTTAGGGTTAGGCCTTAGGTGGAGAAGCATAGCCTGGTACATCCTTAATATGCTGATGCGAATGTTATACCAGTACATTTAACAGGAATTGGAAATTCAACTCAATATAGAAGTATTTGCCAATTCAAAGCAAAACTGCCAACATGTAACAATTGTAGCCTATGATCAAAAGTGTGTACTTTTTAAAATAATAAACAGTCTATATGCCTTACACTGGCTTTTTCCCACTAAACAATGTGCTTCACACTACCGTAACTTTTTTCAAAATAACACAACAGAATGAATTTCTGCCAATTGTGTTGTGTAATGTTATTACATAATTCCACTGTTCAAAAATATATGTGATTAAATATGTTTGGAAACAACCACAAGGTATTTTGTAAATTGGATGTTGAGAAAAACTTATCAAAAAATATTTTTCGAAAAAAAAAGAAAAAAATATTTTTTTTCAAATTTTTTTTTTTTACTTAACATTTTTTTACACCAATTTCTTCGGTTTTCTGGCTGATTCTTCGGCCGACATAGTCGCCAAGTCGCCAGCATTCTGCCATACTGTTGTGAAATTATCGAGTAAAACTATAAGTGTCATTATGCTCTGTCTGTCGGTTTTTTTTTTTTTTTTACATAATTATGTATTCACATTTAACTCCTAGTATGCCTTGTTACGTGCTTAATTAGCACTACAAAATTATCACCGGTTGCTAATTACGCCGACTGTAAATTCTAACATTCATTATTAATTTTGCGCCTTTGTTCTTAAATGTAGGGCTAGGAATTAGGTTTTCGCATTTCGGGACATGTATAATTGTATATTAACGTAATATTCTTGTGCGCTCTGGTGTTCGCCGTTAATTGGACTTTAGACATGTTTTTTCCTGTCTCCAAACATTTCTGCAAATCTCACAATCATTTATCGCTTGTTTTCCGGCGCGGTTTAACTTCTCACTAAAAGGTCCGCCCAATGTTATCTTTTCACGAAACGGCCGCCCTGTAAGGCAGGCCTGGGGTTTCCGGGAGCACGTCGGTTCCCGTGAGAAGGAGTTTTGTTTAAGCGTATATTACGAGCGGCTCACCGCCTACAGCGGAGAGAGACGTCTGGGTGTAGCCTTGTGAAATTAGCGAGTAAAACTTTAAGTGTCATTGTGCTCTGTCTGTCGGTTTTTTGTAAGTAATTGTGTGTGTCTAAGTGTCATTATTGTTTGTGGTGTGGTAATATTCTACTCTTGCAACCAATACATCTGTACATTGGGTTTTCTTGTTGTGGTCTTTAATATAAGTTCTCTTTGGTAGGTTATCTAATGCCCGAAAATAAGAACTCACTAGCGACTTTACAGAAGGCCTAGGTAATTTTCTAGAATTACTAGTTAAAGTCGTAACACTGGCGCCTGGCAGGATTGTCGGTGACGCACGTGTGTGTTTTGCGTCTAAAAGTTTGCTTTTGCTGGACGTTAATTGGCTGTTTCTGATGATTTTTTTATTGTTTATGACGTCATTACCATCGCTATTTTATGACGTCATATCTGTCACTATTTTATGACGTCATTAACGTCAGACGAAAAAACGAGGAAATTCCCGAAGTTGAAAATTCGGGACCCCCCCGTTTTGGATTTCTGGATACGCCCCTGGCTCGGATGAATACGACAAGGACAGTGATTGTGACCAAGCTACAATTGACAAATGTTGAAATGAAAAGTGCTCTCATTAGCTCGTGTAGCTCTCATATCAGCTTGTAAATATTGTCAGTGCTATTTTTTTAGTAAAGATTATAGAAAAAATATATTTAAGGAATTGTTTACATTCTTTACATCGATGTTTTATCGCTTTTATCTTCACTTGATTTTTACACTGATGATGGCATGAGTTATTGCTGAAACGTCTGTAAATTGCGAAATGTCGATTTTATCGAATATTATGGCTTTGACATTTTTATTAAAATTACTAAAAAAAACGTGTATTGTGTTCCAAATGTTTACATTGTTTTAAGCGTGAACTGCTTTATGGTTCATTAATTTGTTTATCCATGCTTGGAAATAAACGAACAGACTTTTATGAAAACTAATGTTTACGTATAGAAACCACAAGACAGGTTAACGATAACCCAAGAAATGACCGCGCTAGGACGGAAGTTTGCAGACGGCTTGCCAACAAATTTGGCGAGCACCAAAGCGCTATGCATACTTTCGCATGTTGCTCCGCGGTGATTCATGAACTCTATAATAGCAATTTATGTTAAATCCCACTATTAATGGCGTTATTGCAAGGAAAATTCGAATGGTGTAAAACGATGAAGGGAAACATATTGTGGCGATCTACTCTGATCCTAACAAAGGTATACTTGCTGTCGTAGGGCCACAAATATTTAATATTGCCGTCATTTAGCAGTTAAACTTTAACTGGTGGTTTTCATTATGACATCATAGACCTCTCTTGTGACGTTAGGGAACATATTTTATATTTATATTTCTTAAACGTGAATAGGGGGCACAAAGTGTTGTTTTATTGTGTAGTTGGTCTTAATACTATAGTATTATAGAGCATCCGGCTTTAAATACTGTTACTTTATAGGTCTTATTGTGTGTTTCCACTGTTACTTCACTGGGCAGTGCTTACATGTTATTTTATTGGCGCGATGGTGGGTGAAGTAGCAAGTTTGGGTACAAGAAATAACTTTATTTCTCTTCAAGAATTTTCTGTGATTGAACACATTTTTTATTCCAATTTCCCATATGAATTAACAACTCAAACTTGTACTAATAGAAATAACTTTGATAGGTTAGTTCAGTGGTTCTCAACCTTTTATGCTTCGTGGCCCCATTTGAAAGGCTCTCAACCCTCATGGCCCCCTGCTTAAAAATATCTAGCATTGTATTTACGTGTTTTTACTTCTCCAGGTTAATAACAAATATAGCCATTAACCAACAAATAAAGGCACTTAGTTGCTCAAAAGTTTAATAAATCAGTTATTTTAATTTAAGTTAACTAATTACTCATTACAAAGCTGGTTCCTGCCAAGGTATTTTTTTATATTTGGCTCTATTTTGTACTCAGCCAAGCGAATGATTTATGGATTTTTTACTTTTTTTACATGCATAACCTAGCTTAATATTAGGTCTCGACCAACGGCATTTGACCGACAATTAATATTATCGGCAAGTAATTGGCCGCCCGAAAAAACGCTGACGCCGCACTACATGGCTACATATAAAGCAGCACACTTAATGTTTCGCCACAGCGACAGGCCTTTATCTAAACTTGCCACCCGCGTACGTAGGATAAGGCGTAACTTTCTGCGATAAACAAATAAAAATTAACCGATATTCTACTTTTAAACATCCCTATACTGACGGTTCAAAAAATGTGTCTGAAAAATGAGTTACAAAACGTTACAAGAAAGTTTTACAGTCATAATAACTGGCAATTGATAAAGGTGGTGACATTTTGGTTTTGCAATACCTGGCTAGAGAGTTGTGCCCGTAACCACCCTAAAATGTTTTGTGTGGTCAAATATTTTGAACTAGTGAGAGTATTTGGTTTGGTGCACCGCCTATCGATGCAGAAAAAAATAAGACACGCTGAGTAGGTAAAAGTTGAGGCTGAAGCTGATACCTCACAGCGATAAATCGACTGTATATAAAACATAAACAAATAACTATTTACTACAAATCCGTAATGACACTTCGATTAAAATTCCATTATTCGCTTCCCGCCAGCGAGGCTCGTTACAACTTGATCGCTTTTTCCAGTCCAGTGTATCAACTGCCGTATCGAAGACAAATAAATATGAAAGCTCAAACCGTTTCGAGCAGCAACTGACTGAGTTTTAGCGCAATACTCAAAACCATTCAGATAGCAGAAACAAAATGACTAAAAATATTAAAGCTACATTACTAAAAGTACAGCAAACATAATAACTATATCGTCTGTGACGTAACAGTGTATGACAATTGAAGGTGTGGCGTGGCTGTGATTGTTGTGAAACTGTTCATAAATGCTACCAACAAATTAATTATTAGGAGTACAATATTTATCTTTTTCGGTGGGAGGGTTTTAGGTCTTTTTTCTTGGCCCCTGTCACCCCCTGGCTACGCCTATGCCCGTGGCCCCCCAATTACCGCTACGTGGCCGAAAACCCTGGGTTAGTTACAAATATATTTTAATTAGTTAATGCAGTATTTATAAACTTCACAGCATTAGGATATTAAAGTTGTTACTCTTGGGCTACACGGCAGTGGATACATATTATTGGTGAATTTGACCCATTGGTTAATTATTATTATTTATTTAGGACGGTCCATTTATTTAGTGAGATGGTTTACCACAGCTGACACTTTGTGGGTGAATCGGTCGACACAAAACACATTTACAATTAAGGGCACTAAAGCGGTGGAGGTAAAGTAGCAAACATAAATAACATGCCACACATTTTTCGTCACGTTTGTTTGGCTAAGGTACAGTTTAAATTATTATCCGCAAGCTGAAGGTGCAGTAGCTAAAATCAAAATTGTGACATTAAAAAAATAAAACAAAACAAAATTTTAAGAAATTTCGTTGGAAAGGTAAAGTAGCAAAACGTTTCAATGTTTGATTTAAAGTGACATAATTGTAGGTACAGTTTAAAATCATTACCCACGTATCAAAGGTGCAGTAGCAAAACACAAATATTTATTATCTTTGATAAAAATTAACAATATAATCATGCCAAATTATAAATTTATCTTTTTTGTTAAATTTTCCGAATTTGCTTGTTTGGCAAACTGTAGCAAAAAATGGACTTATTGCTTGAATAAATTAACAAAAAAATTATGGAATGAGTTATTTACCCGGATAATAAAGTTGTTTAAAATAATGTTTAATAACTAATGGGTGTATGTGCACCTAAGATAACCTAAAAAACAAACACATTTTATTTTTACTTTTTGCTAAATTTTAAATGGAACAGTTCTATTAAATTTCACGAACTTGCTTGTTTGGCTACTGTACCTCTGACTGCTTATCGAGAATCAACTTTAAAAACAACCTACTTTGCAATCTTTGTTCTTGATGGCGCCGGTGAGTGGACTGATGTCTGTGATGCCACAATCGATCAACCACAACATCTCCAACTTGTGAACAATCTCCGACAAACTTTTCACTCCGGCGTTTTGGATTTGGTTGTCGCTGAGGTAAAGCACCTTCAACTAATTCATAGAAACATAACATCGTGAGTTTAAGTATTTCTATGCAATGTTTCGTTGAAATAAATTATTTTGAACAAAAAGCGAAACAAAATCTCAAGTAATTTTGGACGAAAATATACAAGTGGCAAAAACACCGCAAAAAGTTTTATTGTTTGTTTTAAGGTGACGTCAGGGAAGGTACGGTTTAAATTATTACCCGCATATGTATTAGATATTTGAATCAATTACCAAATGTTTTTAATAATGCAGTAGTTATAAACTTAAGCTATTTCCCCGGCTTAAAAGTAGTTTAAAGTAATGTTTAATCACTAATGGGTGAGGGTGTATATGTTCGCAAGCAAGCCAAACAAATATTTTTACTTTTATTTCGAAAAAAAAACATTCTCTTAAGTTTACAACAAAACTAATTTCAAGTAATTTTGGCCGAAAATTTAAGGTAAAGTAGCAAAACATAGCAATGTTTGATTTACTGCAGAGGTGTGCATGTTAAAGAAAACACAAGTGTGGGCGGCCGTACGTTGATACAAATTTTGTCAACTCAATAAAAGTTGGTTTGTGAAACTGACCTAACAGTACACATGTTTCTAAATATAGTCCTAATGCGTCAAGTCTCTAATAAACCTCTTGCCATTTTGAAACCCTTTTTTAGCTTCGCGCGATTGACGTTAATCAGTTGCAAATACAAAGGCGTTCACTTTGGGTCGCGACAATCTTAAAATTTATGTATAGCGGCGTATTTTTGTTACGATTTATGGTTTGCATAAGCACACAAAGGGAATGTGACATCGCTGCCTCTGGTTTTTATTTCAGCGCTAGTATTGTCACACAATATTTTTTGTCAATGTTTATTATAACGTCACACAGGTCCAGGATTGGGCTTGTACCTTTAAGACAGTGGTCGGCAAACTGTGGCCCGAAGTGGATATTTTTGCAATTTTTAGTGGCCACGAGTTATTTTTTAATATTTCGGTCATATCATGTAGTTGTTGGGCCGCGTAATAACCGAACATTCATTGTACTGTATTATATTACGGGTGGTTAAGATTTTTGTTTTGGCCCATTGTTGCATCACAGGGCAACCAGGCCATCCCCCACCCGTGCTGATTGACACCAACTCGCCCGACTGTGGCTTCGGCGAGAAATGTAATTAGTTGGTGCAGGACAACTTGTGTTAAGCACCACTACTAAGCGAAATGTTACTTAGCGCCAGTTATTTCCGTAAATACTAGGGCGCAAATACGTTCAACACTACACAAATAATAAGGTTAATCGAAGTCACGTTCGAACTAGTAATAATGACTCTTTGTCCCGTTTTAAAAACATCGCCATTGCTGCAGTGGTAAATAGTTGAGGTTTATTTTTTAACTTAAACGTTGTTAATTAAAAAAAATGTTTAACCCAGTCGTTGACGCCTTTGAAAAGTTTATTGGACTTGTGATGTACCCAGCGATAAAAAAATTACTTTTTTGTGTTTATTGAATTGTTTGCATTCGAAAATTACAAGCAATTACTGCAGTTTTTGGCAACAATAAGTTGAATTGCAAATGTCCCATAATATTATTTTTAAGCAGTGTTTTTTAAGATGTTTTCAGGGAGCGCAACGGTCCAATGAAGTTTAGATACGAAACGAAACCATTGCGGACGCCCTTGGAAAATAGAAACGACCCACTATGGGCGTAGCAGCACAGAACCTCTGGTGCATATGGTTAACTTTGTAAATGGTTTAGTTGTAAATTTACAATTATTTTGTCATTATTTGCTGTTCAGTCAGTAACTATAGTGTTGTTAGGCGAAATGCGGTGTTTTGTTTGTGGCGCTAAGCAACCTGCGGTCAAACGTCTCAAGCACAAAAACACCAGAATACGAAAAAAAGAGAGCGCGAGGATTTTTAGAAAAATGGAAAACAGTCAGGCCATAGAGCATTTTGACAAAATAAAACATTGATCGACTTCCAAAAAATTTATCGAAGGGTGCAAATCTTTTAAGTGAGTCGATTGCTTATCACGAGCAAAGTGAAGTCCACGCATTAGCTCGTTCGTGTTATGAAGGGCAAAAATCACCAGCGACAGCTCCTGCTCTAATAGCATTCAATCAGCTTAATGAGCAATACAGCAAACGAATGGGCAATTTATGGAGAAACGCTCACGCTATTGCTAAGCACAGAAGACCGATCTGCCATTACTGTTGGTTGTGTGAACTAGGACAGCAGCATTACGGAGCAGACATCCGTTCATGTCCGCTATAGCGTTAGGGGCTTGGTGCAAACTAAGTTTGTCGCCTTAGGAAGCCCAGAGAGTCCAAATGCTGCAGGTATTTATGATAGTATTTTAAAATCCCTTTTAGAAGTGGGTATAAGCAAGGAAGAGATTACGTCAAGGTTAGTTGGCTTTGGCTGTGATGGAGCCAATGTAATGGTAGGAAAGAAATGTGGCGTTTCAGCCTTATTAAAGGGTTTGCAGCCTAGCGTTGTAGTTGTCCACTGCTTTGCACATCGTTTGCAGCTTTCCCTCAAAGACGCTATAAAACAGAACAAGCTTTACGAAAGTGTTCTTGTCCTGTTAATGGGGCTATACTATCTTTACTATAACAGCCCGTAACACCTTAGACGGGCTTTTGAGGGCCTCAACCAATGTGCCGTAATGCCCACGACAGTTTGTGGCACAAGATGGGTGGGTCATACTCTGCTATCAATCAAGAATGTTATACGAGGGTACAGCGCAATCCGCGCTCAACTTGGAGATCTTACAGCAAAGGAAAGGGTAAAGGAAATTATTTTTCGGTAAATTTGAGTGGTGATGTAAAGAGCGGTAGGTTATTTACGGCCGATGAAGAGATCTGATGTTATGTCTTTATAGCATTTACTTGCCGATGTGCTAACCCCGATTCATTCGTTATCGCTGTGGCTACAGTCTGACCAGGTAACCCTGGCTGATGTGAGGGAAAAAGTTTGACATAACATTAGATGTTCTTCGCATTCTTGAAGAAAGGTAGTTTTCTACAACAAACGTTTACTTTTCAGTTTACATCGATAATTCCCAAGACTGCGTTTTTTAAGTTAGTAAATTCATATTTTAGAAATGGTGTTAATCTAAACAAATATTACGAAGAAGTTAATTTCGAGGAAACATTTAATGGAGAAGAAATGCGTGACATGCCGATTACTGAACAAGTCAGCAAAAATCTTTGGTTGAAAAAGTAATTTATGCGCTACAAAAAAGATTTTCTGTTGGAACTGACAGCTTCGTATAACTCTATAACAGCAATTTCAGTTAAATCACACTATTAATGGCGTTATTGCAAGGAAAATTAGAATGCTGTAAAACGATGAAGGGAAACATATTGTGGCGATCTATTCTGATCCTAACAAAGGTATACTTGCTGTCGTAGGGCCACAAATCTACATAATAAAAGAGAAAGTTTGTGAGATGTAAGTGTGATTGTGTTTAAGCACGTATCCCAGGCCCCAGCGTTAGTTAATTTAATATAGGTATATTTAGAAGTTTTTGTGGTAGGCAGAGTTTAAGTAAAAGATAGTCCAAGTTTAAGGTATCGGCGCAAAACTTTTTTTCAAGCGCAATTACCTGCCGGGAAATAAAAAATAAAACTAAGTACATTTCCTTAGTAAAAAAGTAAAATTGTAATGTTTCCAACTAAGACTATTATGTTTAGGAACTTATTGGTGCCTGTTACCGCGTAAAGTTTAGGTAGAGTTCGCAAATTTACGAAGAATTGAATTTTTATTTTTAAGCCGTTTGTTAGCGATAGTGATTGAGGCCAAAGCCTAATGACTTCTTACAATGTGTTTACCCACGCAATACTTAGCAGAGTTCGCGAAATATTGCGTTTATTGCAGTAGTTAACAGTAAGCATTTGTTTTTTCAATGAGGATTTTTCTCACGTTTGACGCAGTTTAGCACCGGGATTACGTATTTGCTTAAACATGACGCTAACAAGCAAGTCTAAGCAGTTGCTGCTGCAACCTAAAGTTTTACGTTTGGAAGTTATTCTCAATTGACAAACGTCACGGGTTTTCGTTACTTAAAAGTTGTATTGCATGCTTAGCCAAGTGTTGTGCGCTATAGTTAACCGACTTCACATCACATGATTTGAAATTTCTATGTAGTGACACTCAAACGTTTAGGCATAAGCAAATTTGTTATGACATTTAAAAAAATATGTTTGCATTATTCATGTCATTTACGAAGATCTTACGAATAACCGGTAAATATTCTTTTGGGTAATATTAATTTACGGAATGATGAATGGTCGAAATGGTCGGAACGCTCACTAATTTAAGTGTTACCCTGTTAAAACAATTATTAAACCAACCCACAATATTTGGGTTAGGGTGGGGTTAGCGTTTGGGTGAAGGTGGGTCAAGTGTTATTATATTTAATAAAATACTGTGAGCGTTCCGACCATTCATCATTCCGTAAATTAGTGTTACCCTATTCTTTGTAACCTGGGCAACGCCGGGTATTTCGTCTAGTATTTAATATTTCCGTTATTTAGCAGTTAAACTTTAACTGGTGGTTTTCATTATGACATCATAGACCTCTCTTGTGACGTTACGGAACATATTTAATATTTATATTTCTTAAACGTGAATAGGGGAGCAAAAAGTGTTGTTTTATTGTTGTTGGTCTTAATACTATAGTATTATAGAGCATCCGGCTTTAAATACTGTTACTTTATAGATCTTATTGTGTGTTTCCACTGTTACTTAACTGGACAGTGCTTACATGTTATTTTATTGGCGCGATGGTGGGTAAAGTAGCAAGTTTGGGTATTAGAAATAACTTTATTTCTCTTCAAGAATTTTCTGTGATTGAACACATTTTTTATTCCAATTTCCCATATGAGGTTACAAGAAAGTTTTACAGTCATAATAACTGGCAATTGATAAAAGTGGTGATATTTTGGTTTTGCAATACCTAGCTAGAGAGTTGTGCCTGTAGCCAGCCTAAAATGTTTTATGTGGTCAAATATTTTGAACTAGTGAGAGTATTTGGTTTGGTGCACCGCCTATCGATGCAGAAAAAAACAAGACACGCTGAGTAGGTAAAAGTTGAGGCTGAAGCTGGTACCTCACAGCGATAAATCGAATGTATATAAAACATAAACAAATAACTATTTACTACGAATCCGTAATGACACTACGATTAAAAGTCCATTATTCGCTTCCCGCCAGCGAGGCTCGTTACAACTTCGCTTTTTCCAGTCCAGTGTATCAACTGCCGTATCGAAGACAAATAAATATGAAAGCTCAAACCGTTTCGAGCAGCAACTGACTGAGTTTTAGCGCAATACTCAAAACCATTCAGATAGCAGAAACAAAATGACTAAAAATATTAAAGCTACATTACTAAAAGTACAGCAAACGTAATAACTATATCGTCTGTGACGTAACAGTGCATGACAATTGAAGGTGTGGCGTGCCTGTGATTGTTGTGGAACTGTTCATAAACGCTACCAACAAATTAATTATTAGGAGTACAATATTTATCTTTTTCGGGGGGAGGGTTTTAGGTCTTTTTTCTTGGCCCCTGTCACCCCCTGGCTACGCCTATGCCCGTGGCCCCCCAATTACCGCTCCGTGGCCGAAAACCCTGGGTTAGTTACAAATATATTTTAATTATTTAATGCAGTATTTATAAACTTCACAGCATTAGGATATAAAAGTTGTTACTCTTGGGCTACACGGCAGTGGATACATATTATTGGTGAATTTGACCCATTGGTTAATTATTATTATTTACTTAGGACGGTCTATTTATTTAGTGAGATGGTTTACCACAGCTGACACTTTGTGGGTGAATCGGTCGACACAAAACACATTTACAATTAAGGGCACTAAAGTGGTGGAGGTAAAGTAGCAATCATAATTATATGCCACACATTTTTCGGCACGTTTGTTTGGCTAAGGTACAGTTTAAATTATTATCTGCATGCTGAAGGTGCAATAGCTAACCTCAGAAATATAACATTAAAAAAATAAAACAAAACAAAATTTTTGAGAAATTTTGTTGGAAAGGTAAAGTAGCAAAACGTTTCAATGTTTGATTTAAAGTGACATAGGTGTAGGTACAGTTTAAAATCATTACTCACGTATCAAAGGTGCAGTAGCAAAACACGACTATATACAATCTTTGATAAAAATTAACAATATAATCATGCCAAATTATAAATTTATTATTTTTGTTAAATTTTCCAAATTTGCTTGTTCGGCAACTGTAGCAAAAAATGGATTTAATCTTTGAATGAATTAACAAATATTATTATGGAATAAGCAATTAACTCGGCTAATAAAGTTGTTTAAAATAATGTTTAATAACTAATGGGTGTATGTGCACCTAAGATAACCTAAAAAAAAAAAACATTTTCTTTTACTTTTTGCTAAATTTTAAATGCAACATTTTTATTAAATTTCACGAACTTGCTTGTTTGGCTACTGTACCTCTGACTGCTTATCGAGAATCAACTTTAAAAACAACCTACTTGGCAATCTTTGTTCTTGATGGCGTCGGTGAATGGACTGATGTCTGTGATGCCACATTTGTCCAACCACAACTCCTCCAACTTGTGAACAATCTCCGACAAACTTTTCACTCCGGCGTTTTCGATTTGGTTGCGGCTGAGGTAAAGCTCCTTCAACTAATTCATAGAAACATAACGTCGTGAGTTTAAATATTTCTATTCAATGTTTCGTTGAAATAAATTATTTTGTACAAAAAGCGAAACAAAATCTCAAGTAATTTTGGACGAAAATATACAAAGTACCAAAAACACCGCAAAAAGTTTTATTGTTTGTTTTAAGGTGACGTCAGGGAAGGTACAGTTTAAATTATTACCCGCATATGTATTAGATATTTGAATCAATTACCAAATGTTTTTAATAATGCATTAGTTATAAACTTAAGCTATTTCCCCGGCTAAAAAGTAGTTTAAATTAATGTTTAATCACTAATGGGTGAGGGTGCATATGTTCGCAAGCAAGCCAAAAAAATATTTTTACTTTTATTCCAAAAAAAAATCTCTTAAGTTTATACCGAAACAAATTTCAAGTAATTTTGGCCGAAAATTTAAGGTAAAGTAGCAAAACATAGCAATGTTTGATTTACTGCAGAGGTGTGCATGTTAAAGAAAACACAAATGTTGGTGCGCGGCACGTTTTATTGCGGTATCGATATTTTAAGCAGAATGTAAACCGCGGTCACGTTTGAACTCGTAATAATGACTCTTTGTCCCGTTTTAAAAACATCGCCATTGCTGCAGTGGTAAATAGTTATAAGGTTTATTTTTAACTTAAACGTTGTTAATTAAAAAAAATGTTTAACCCAGTCGTTGACGTCTTTGAAAAGTTTATTGGACTTGTGATGTACCCAGCGATAAAAAATTTACTTTTCTGTATTTATTGAATTGTTTGTATTCGAAAATTATAAGCAATTACTGCAGTTGTTCGGTAACAATAAGTTCAATTGCAAATGTCTAACAATAATGTTTGTAAGCAGTGTTTTTTAAGATGTTTTGAGGGACCGAAACGTCCCACTGAACAATGCGGTATTTAAAAACATCGCATACTTGTGCTACAGCCGAGAACTAGCAATTAGTCTACGTAAGAATGTTGTTGCGATCTCTTAAGTTCATAACGGTCAACCAAGCCAAAGCTTAAAAAATAACAGTCTGTAAATATTTTATATCGCAATTGTGTTTAGATACGAAACGAAACCATTGCGGACGCCCTTGGAAAATAGAAACGACCCACTATGGGCGTCACGCAGCACAGAACCTCTGGTGCATGTGGTTAACTTTGTAAATGGTTTAGTTGTAAATTTACAATAATTTTGTCATTATTTGCGGTTCAGTCATATAACTGAACAAGTCAGCAAAAATTTTGTGTGGAAAAAGTAATTTATGCGCTACTAAAAAGATTTTCTGTTGGAACTGACAGCTTCGTATCAGCCACAGCGATTGCAAGCTTCCCAAGATGGCCTTCGTTCGACAAAGAAGAAATTAAAAGTAACTGGTTATGGAATAACTACAGTTTTAAGTTTTGATTATTTGTCATATTTTGCAGTATTTGGAGATAAAGAAGTGCAAATGATCTGTACACATTATTCCACATTGCTCGTAAGCGCTGGAATAGATAGTGTTAGCGTGGCAGGAAAATGGCAGCTGCTGAAGATGCATTTATGCAGACGGTATCAGCGTCAATCTAAAAATATAATCTATTTTAGTAATTGCAGTATTTTATTTAGATTCAAGGAATCGGTCGCGAAACTATCTTGGGATGAGGTTGGTCGTTCATTTGGTGACGATTACAGCAACATTTTTGCTCTTATTGATTTACTGCTTTGTTTGCGGCTAGTTCTTCCAAAAACGAGCGTGGATTCAGCAACATGAAATTTGACGAAAACTTGTTTGAGGAACCGTCTAGCCCAGTGGTTGTTAACCTTTTATACTTGGGGGCGCACCTAGAGACGTATAAAAACGTGGCGGGGCGCCTTGCGAGCGAAGCGAGCGCGAAATTTTTGAGGTGTACCGATATTTCTCTTAAATTGCCTGCATTTTTTTTATTATATGGGTTTTATAGTTGCATATCTTTAAAGGGACTTCCAGCCTTTGAGACTAAAAACGTTATTTTGTACATTAAAGTCGTATTCCGATTAATGTTGGACTTATTTCGATATGTTTTTTACTATCGCTTGCTTGTTTTTTACTATCGCCGGTTGAGAAACGTGTGGCTTAATGGAGCTAAACGCCGCAGAAAAGTAACACAAAAAGAATCGCCATCAAGATCTGTGGTCGTTGACGCTGATTGCAGCTCGGATGAATACGACAAGGACAGTGATTGTGACCAAGCTACAATTGACAAATGTTGAAATGAAAAGCGCACTCATTAGCTCGTGTAGCTCTCATATCAGCTTGTTAATATTGTCAGTGTTATTTTTTCACTAAAGATTGTAAAAAAAAATATATTTCAGGAATTGTTTACACTCTTTACATCGATGTTTTATCGCTTTTATCTCCACTTGATTTTTACACTGATGATGGCATGAGCTGAAACGTCTGTAAATTGCGAAATGTCGATTTTATCGAATATTATGGCCTTGACATTTTTATTAAAATTACTTAAAAAAAAACGTGTATTGTGTTTCAAATGTTTACATTGTTTTAAGCGTGAACTGCTTTATGGTTCATTAATTTGTTTATCCATGCTTGGAAATAAACGAACAGACTTTTATGAAAACTAATGTTTACGTATAGAAACCATAAGACAGGTTAACGATAACCCAAGAAATGACCGCGCTAGGACGGAAATTTGCAGACGGCTTGCCAACAAATTTGGCGAGTGGTATTTCGGCAGGTGGGCGAGTGCTGATTAATAGCCGCTACCCAGACTGGCGAGTGTAAATTTTTGCTCATGAACAATCCTAAAGAACTATACTTTTTTCGCGTCACGAGCGAACTTTTATCCGTTTTAATTAAGTTCAATGAGCAGTTGAGCACCAAAGCGCTATGCATACTTCCGCATGTTGCGCCGCGGTGATTCAAAAATGCTACAATTGCAATTTCAGTTAAATTACACTATTAATGGCGTTATTTCAAGCAAAATTCGAATCGTTTCTTATACGTCACGTACATAGGCGCCGAACTTTTAAAATTCCAGGACGTTTTTTTAAATCAGTGCGAAATTCTTACAAAACAAAACGTAACTTGGGAAAGTGATTTAGCGCTTTCGCGTGTTAGCTGAATCGTACAAAAGAGCGGGGAAACGGATTGAACTACATCAGTGTTTCCCAACCTTTTTTACACTAGTGCCCCTTGAGCTCCATATTGTTTCATATCGCCCCCCCCCCATCTTGCTTTACAGTAAAGTATTATTTTAATCGTTTTCTGACATTATACTGTCTGTACTTTTGTTTCGATGAGCTGTCAGTCATGTTTTAGGTTGACTAACATGCATTCACTATAGGAATTTACGTGAGCATGTGTATAAATTGAACTAAATTAATGGCGTAACTTAAAAAATAAGGCATGTAGGTAACAGGACAAGAGGACTTAAAATTTACATACAACAATATTTCAGGGAGTCGAACCGGTACCGAACCGGAACTTTATGAACCGGGTTTGGATCGATTTTTTCCGAACCGTAACCGTTTTTTATAAGATTTTAAGGAGCTGAACGGGAACTGAACCAAATAGTTTAAAAGAACATAAACCTTAGCCG
This sequence comes from Ascidiella aspersa, assembly GCF_963924565.1. Lineage (NCBI taxonomy): Eukaryota > Metazoa > Chordata > Ascidiacea > Phlebobranchia > Ascidiidae > Ascidiella > Ascidiella aspersa. Next base: position 313,122 of record NC_139448.1, on the reverse strand, counting down.
AACCCGGACCTGTAAGCACTCCAGCATGACGTAACAACTTGTATTTTACAGAGTCAAGTTACGCCATGTTCGAAATTTTATGAAAAAAATATAAATATTGATTAAATAAAAGGTTGATTTTTTATTTTTAAGATATTTCAATATTGAGTTTGCTGTTTTTTATACGTAACTTAGATTAAATGACTTACAATTCAAAGATTATTCCCTACATTTATTGACCCACATTTTGAGATTTAACGCAACTTATATTGGATCCGAACCGGAACTTTATGAACCGGTTTTGAAATAACGATGGTCGAACCGGAGCTGAACCGGAACTTTTAAATTGCTCGAAACCGAAACCGGAACTGAACCGAATTCCGAAAAAATCCTTAAACCCGAACCGAGCCTGAACCGGAAGAGTCAAACGGTTCGACTCCCTGCAATAATTGCGTTAAGCTTTAAACGCACTGGTGAATACTTCTTTGCGCTATTGCAATAAAAATGGCTGACAATTCAACATATAGTTTCATAATGCAATCCAGCTTGGCGTTAGCTGAACATAAAAGATTAATTCCTACTAGACATACATTATTTCACAAGGTTATGTTATTATCACGAAAAATTCAACTTTCTGCACCAAGACTTAAATCAGGGGTCGGCAACCTTTTTCTAGTCGCGGGCAAAACCAAACTCAGAAAGATCTTTGCGGGCCGCACAAAATGTTAACTGAGAATTGTGTGATTGAAATGTTAGAACAACTGTGAATCAGGCGGGCCTCGGATATTTTTTGCGCTTAAAAACGTGTTTAATTACATTTAAGTGGCAGTAAAGTGTTGGCGCAAAGCGAGAAAAAAGCGTTTGTTTGGTTTTAAATTCGAGTCCACATCATCCATACTACTAATGTTAGTGTAATAAAACTACTTTGAGGAAACGCGACAACCTTTATAGTTTATCTAGTTGAGTGTTTGTTAACCTTTTTAAGTCCGGGCACCTGGCGAGCGAAGTGTGCGTGATTTTTTTTGGTACCGGCATTTCTTTTAAATTTCTTTAAAGTTTTTGTTACATTGCCGAAAATAAAAAATAAAAAAATGTTAAAAAATATATGTATAACATTTTTGAATACGTTTTCCGTTTGTCCGCGACGCACTTGACAGCCTTCCAGGGCGCAACGGTAAAGAAGCGCTGATATATGACAGCATCAAAACGTAAACAAACCGGAGGTAGAAAATAAAGCACATTGAAATTTTTCGCACTTGCATATTTAAAATAGTCAAAAAGTATTTAAAATGGACTGTGTCTAGTTTGTCAAAGAGGCGGTGGTCGAATGAATTACATTGCCGACCCCTGTTTTAAATATACAAACATTTTCCCGCGTATAAAACGGTTAAGCGCAACAACACCCTTACATTGTTACGTCAGAAGTTAAGAATGGGGGGGGGGGGGGGCCAAACGAGAAAAAAACACCCCCTTGTAACTCGCCAACGCCCACAAGGGGCGGTACCGCCCACGTTGGGAACTTATGATCTACATGAAGCACATGATGCGCGTCAAGTACAAAATGGCGGAAACTCAGCGAAGTTTAATCCATGTTAACCGTGAACTCCTAGGCACCAATTATCGGATTTTGTTGATTGTCATCATAAATTTGTGGCGATATGTTGTGATCACATCTCTAAGGATACTCTATAACAGGGGTCGGCAACCTACGGCCCGCCGATGTAATTCATCCGGCCCGCCGCCTCTTTGACAAACTAGACACCAGTCCATTTTCACATACTTTTTGACCATTTTAACTATGCAAGTGCGAAAAATTTCAATGTGCTTTATTTTCTACGCCCGGTTTGTTTATGTTTTGATGCTGTCTTTTGAACTAGATCAGCGCTACTTTGCCGTTGCGCCGTGGAAGGCTGCAAAGTGCGTCACGGACAAACGGAAAACGTATTTAAAATAATGGACATATATTTTTTATCATTTTTTTTATTTTCGGCAATGTAACAAAAACTTGCAACAAATTTAAAAGAAATGTCGGTTTACCAAAAAAAAATCGCGCTTGCTTTGCTCATCAGGTCTGCCCTAACTTAAAAGCTTAAAAAACGCTGAACTAGATTAACTTAACTATTAAGGTTGTCGCGTTTCTCAATGTAGCTTTATTAGACTAACATTAGTAATATGGATGATGTGGACTCGAATTTTAAGCCAAACAAACGCTTTTTTCTCGCTTTGCGCCAACACTTTACTGCCACTTAAATGTAATTAAACACGTTTTTAGGCGCAAAAAATATCCGAGGCCCGCCTGATTCACAGTTGTTCTAACATTTTAATACCACAATTCTTAGTTAACATTTTGTACGGCCCGCAAAGATCTTTCTGAGTTTGGTTTTGCCCGCGACTAGAAAAAGGTTGCCGACCCCTGCTCTATAATATGCAGTACTATTTTCAATAAACCTAATTCAAATGCTTAAGTTATGTGGAAACGATAACTGTCTAAATATAACGATAATTATTTTGTGCAAATATTATTAAAAACACCCATTACCTAATGTGTCCAATGTCCATATACCTATTCTAGCCTAATATGTTATATATATATTAAAATATTGGTGAAAATATATTTAATAGATAACTGTACGCAAGTAGATGAAATGTTATAATTTTAACAACAAATCGCGAAGTAAACGCCAACCCAAGATATAGAAATTTGCTTAACACACTTATTAAGCGACTAACCTACCTCTTACAAACCACCGTCTTTAAAAAGTTACCACCGTCTTAAGACTGGCTTGTATTTTTTAAATTTTGAAAAAAAAAATTAATTTAAAAAATATATTAATATTCAATATTAATATTCGCCATAAAAATAAAATTAAAAATTTTAAAAATGTACACAAATATACACGAATTAACAGGTTGTTTTTAATGGTAACAATGGGATGGGTGCACTTGCTTCTTTGCTATCAGCTCGGCTTTGTTAACCTCTAACGAATCACTTTATTTGAGTGAAGCAATCACGAACAGTCTTAAAACCGTGACCGTATATAGCCCACAGTGTCAGCGCAGCAAGCTGTAAAAACGTAATTCTTATTAGCACAACGTAACACTATGACGTCACAATGGACAATTTAACTTGAAGCGTGCAATGACGTCAATGGACAACTAATAATCAACTTGGTTTGGAAAAGTAAGCTGCCTGAAAAGTTTATTAAACAAAAAAAATTCTTCTTCAGGAGCGTCAGGTTGATTTTTTGTTAGGTGCTTCGCGGTCCCAGGAAATTGTCTTGCGGCCCCCAAAAGGACCGCGGACCCCAGTTTGAGAACCACTGTCTTAGGCCAAAGCGTCATAAGGATTTTCAACTCCACAAAAATATAATTTAATAGATCAATGCGTTTTTGCTTAAAGCGCAATTCCTGTTTAGTCTTTGCAATACAGTTTTAATGTTTTGGAAAAACCGCTACAAACTAACATTCGTAAACCAATCGTTTAACATGTTTGTGGCCCCTGAAGTAAACTAATAAGTTGTCCCGGTAATTAATTTCATATTTATTCTGTACCCTTAAAAACAGGGGGGGGGGGGGGGGGGCGATTCTGTTTTAACATGCTTCCTTATATGGGAAACCACGCTACAAGTAACTGTTAGCCAGGGTATGGCATTGAAATCTTTATATCAATAATGTAACAAATACAAATTATTCTATAAATAAATTAAACGAGACAACATGCTGATAATTACATGAAAGCACTTTACCTTGTGAGTCATTTTCCCGATTCCTTCGCAAATGTGTTCGCAACCTTGACTTGTCAGCTCGCAGCGGAACAGTTCCAACTCCTCGATTGTTTTGTCGACATGCTGGAGCATCCGCCCCAAAGCGTGGCATGAACTTGTACCGATGGTTCGGCCGTTAAAACGAGCCCACACAGGAAAGTGCTTTGCGAAAGACTGGATCACTGCTTCATTGCATTCTTGCAAATCAACAATCATTCCAATATCTAAACACAGTTTTCAACAAATATTAAAAAAGCAACAAAAATAACATTGTAGGTTGAACCAGCAATTGGCACTGTGACGTCACAAGTGTGAATTGTTCTAACAATGGTTGTTTAAAGCAGAAGTTTCCAAATTTTTTAGACGAACTGATTAAATAAAAATATGTTCACGAACGGCAAAAAATCACAATAAATAAAAAATATAGTACTTGTGTAAGATATTGTAATATTTCTGCCATGTAAGCGGCTTGTTTTATGTTGTTGGACAACTAACTTTCAAAATCGTAACTAATAGTAAAAAGTTTACGTGAGTGGATCAACCCGGAGAAGAACTTGTTTCTAACGAAGTCATTTTTACACGAAGATATTTATTTAATGCTAGGTTATCCATAGATTGATAATTTTATATTTTTACCGCCATCTAGTTAATGTGTTTCTTTAATCGCGTTCACGGCTAAAGCTTGTAGCGCCCAATATGCTCACGTGTGTTTTACTTGTTTGAATATATATGTCCAGTGAAAATATAGCACAAAGTAAAATAAATGTTGTAAACTTACCATTGGGCTTTCGTTTGAATTGCTTTAAAAGGCGTTTGTAGAACTTCTCAGCCTGGCCTGGAAATATATCAGGAAAATATATTTTACAAACATGTAAGTTTTTTTGTTGACAAACTTTCACTTTTCGCACTTTCAAGTCGCCCATCAAGCTTAATTAGATGTTGCATTTAACTATTTCTAAATGAAGGATAATCTGAATCATTGCCAGGTGTAAGTTCATCAAATGGTCGCTTACCTTCATTTGTTGGTTTCTGCGGATTGTCCGTTCTGCTTTGGTCGACATAGAGTTGGTTTGGTTGATTGACAGGTGGTGTAGCTGCTTGTTGCTTGGCAACCTGCATACAAACATAGCTGGTGAACAAACAGAACAACTCTTATAATTATAAATGCGTATCAAGCTGAAGCATGGGCGCAAAGTGTGAGGTTACCTGGGGTTGGAAGGGGTGTTATTGGTGACGTCACAGTCACAGTGACGATGACAGCGCTGGAGTGTGAATAATGTTGTCTCACACAACTGATATTTAGTGCTTTAATTTGAATACTGGTTTATTTTCGTCCATTGTAGAAATCTTAACTTACGATGAGTTAGGTTTTCGATATTCGTTATGCGAAATATTGCTCAGAACTCAAGTTTAACATTTGTTCTAAAATGACAATGTTGTGACTTAAGTTTGACTGGGGTTGGGTAACTAACGACTTATACTTGTTATTTGTTAAGAAAGACTTGAATGGGACTTAAGTTGCTTGCTAGTGACTTGACTGGGATTTAGTCATTTTAAATTGGCTTGTTTAGAACACTGGGTGTGATGCGACCCCGATGGCGTCTAGCTACAAAACGTTCCCAGATGCCAACCAGTAGGCTATATTTATCCCATTGTATTCACATGCGATCAAACTAAACTGCTACTGATATCATTCACACCAAATTATAGAAAAAAAATAGCAACCTGTTGGTCAGTTTGTTGATGTGTCGCTTGTACAGCGGTCGGTTGTACAGCACAGGAATCTTGTGCCAACTGTGACATGGCTTGCTGTGAGTGGAAGCTCCCGGGTCTCAACTGGCTACAAACAAATAAACTTTCACGTCAAGTAGTTTATTAGTAATTAGTTTTACCAAAGAACCATGATAAAGTGTTGCTACAAATCCACACAAGGGCTTGCAGGTTTTTTTTTAAGGTTTGGTTTGGGTGACCGCTAAGTAGTTTTATGAAACCGCAAGTGTTTCATTTAAATACCAAACAGTTGCAAGTCCACAATTTTGGAAACCGCTGGAGAAATTTGACCGTTTCGGTCCCCCAAAACACCTTAAAAAAAACACTGCTGGCCGCAATCAATACATTTGTCGCAACGTTGTTTTCATTGGGCTTAGGTTACCGACTCCTGATGTAAGCGATTAATCCAATTAAATATGACCTGAACAACTATGATTTCTATGGATAAATTGGCCATGTCTTAGTCGAGGTGAAAAATTCTGGCACGACCAAATCCTAAATATGTTTAGCGTTACACAAAACTTGTGGCAATAAACAGGTTGGTGGTGATAGCAAACCCGTAGCTTGAAGTTGATTGCGCTTCTCTTGGAGCAACGCTTGGATGTTGATCGAGCAGCAAGGAGCTTCTCTGTATCTTTTCCTCACACACAGATGCCTGAAAGAATAGCATTTCAATAAATCACAAAAATATTAAAACTATTCCAAACATCCAAAGCAATTTCTTAATGGAATGCTTTTTCACTAATTAGTTAGCTAAACTAATTTATATAAAACTTTTAAACCAAAAATTGCACTACTTAAGCAAAACAGTACAAAATGCTACTGAAAATTATTTGTTATAATATATTTAGTTTATTTGTGAACATCAACTGCAATACTTGTGGTGTGGATGGTGCGCCATCAAGTGGTTGCGAAGTTGCCAAGTGCGTTGATGAACTAGTTGATGGTTCTGACGTTCCTGGGTGAAACATAACATCAAACTTTTCACATATGACCACCTTACATGGATATTTTTCAAACAGCTTCCCAGGATCTATCAAATTATGCTTAGGGCGCAACACCACCAAAGGGTTGCACCAACAAAAGCTTCAAGCACCAAGAATTGATTTTCAAATTTAACCTAACTTTTGCATATTTTGAAATATGGGGGTAACTAAAGGTAATATTGATAAAAAGGAAAACTTAGCCCGGTTGGTAGAGTGGCGGTCCCGTTAGGCCGAGGTCGTGAGTTCGAATCTCACCGCATGCAGTTTTCTAAAATTAATAATTAAGCGACTATTTCGGTTCGCCATTAAAACCCGGGATGTAATATTTATTTCAATATTTTTTTTTCACGTTTAAGCTTTACAGAGTTGAGCAAGAAATATATTTATGATATCTATTTGTACAAGCTATAGTCAGCAAGATTGTGTAGTGTAATAGTTTTGTAAAAATAGATTCATAACCACAAAGTAATTTCAGAAAAATAATGAAACAAATTTCGTTTAAATTCCCAACCTAACGAACCGAAGCAAATAGAGAGATAAAATAGTTAAGACTAACCCTTTAATTGCTTTGGTTTTCGCCGGAATATCGCAAGAAATCTGTTGAAGAACTTCGCAGGCAAACCTGGAAACATTCGGTAACATGATTAATATTGAACACCAGGTTACATGGCAAGCACAAATTGTTAACTGAGGTATGTTGCAAAAATTAGGAGTTTAACAACTAGAAATTCAAGAAATATTTATTGAAGAATAAAGTCGTTTTCGATTCTAATACACAGGATTTAATTAGGAAGGGATATTTATTGTTATTAATTATAACACTCGATTTGGTGACACATTGCACCACGACATAAAAGTAAAGGTTTGCAAATCGCATACATTTTCATCATGAAGATAGCTTCTGTATTAAAATGATGTTTTTTTATTTTTTTGCAATTCTTTTTACAATGTATTTTAACCAAACTGTTTGCTCAACAATTTTCTAAAATACCCAACGTCTTGTTTTTTTCAGCCTTTTAATATTTGTTTGTTTTCTTGAAATGTCAAAAATATCAACGATAAACACTAATGCGGTACTTTTATACAACAAAGCATTGTTTAAATCTTAAGGAACTTCTCTATTTCCCGTCTATCGTTAATGAGTAAAGTTATAAAATAGTGATTTGTAATAACGTCATGAAAAAATAATCAGAAACAGCCAATTAACGTTCAGCAAAGCAAAGCAAACTTTTACGACCCAAGGCTAACACGTGCGTCGAAACCGCTTAGTGTGCGATCGTTAACTTCAGGCGAAAAACTAAACCAAGACCGTGAAATATGTGTGATTGATTTTGGTAGAATCATGTTTCGACTATCAGCAGCGCAGTTTCCCAGGTTTCATGTACTGGACTAGCACTAAATTGCAAGCACGTCTTTCACCAACTGCAATACTAAATGAAGATCGTTTTTCCGGGGTGTTATTATTAGAGCAATGTCTGCGCCGAGCTGTTTGCCAAAGTCCGCAAAATAATAGAAAAATAAGTTGTCACTTATACACTAAACACGTGGTCTTAGGAAATGCTTATAGAGAATAATTTTGCGGTAACAATCATTAAATGCCAATGTTACACCAACATCAGATATTAGCGCGAACAGCGAACAGCACTAGCTGCGCCTAACTCAACGTTTTTGACGATAAGTAAGACGGCTTGACTTTGCGTTGTCAATTGTCGAATGCTAAACCTGAACGAATAATAACAAAAGGCGAAAGAGAAAAACATCCTGCGTTTACAGTCCACCAAACAGGAGACGAAAAACGGCGTTTTCAACCTCCTCCCCCCTGGATACGCTACTAGGTTAAAGTTTTGTCAAAATTAATTATTTTTACGTCAGAATTTTAATCTATTAGGTCAAAATTACTTATTTTTTAGGTAAAAAAAGCGCCTTACATATCGATACAATACATTTCATACTAGCGAAGTAGTTTGTACTACACGGTGTACTTTGCTCATGTCACCAAACCAAAATATAATCTAAGAAATCACGGTTAGAAATGGTGTACATACTTCTTTTTTTCTTTTTTCTTTTATCGGATTCTGCATCACTGGAGGATTCATCGGATTCTGCATCACTGGAGGATTCATCGGATTCTGCATCACTGGAGGATTCATCGGATTCTGCATCACTGGAGGATTCATCGGATTCTGCATCACTGGAGGATTCATCGGATTCTGCATCACTGGAGGATTCATCGGATTCTGGAACTGTGAAGTTATCTCCGAGTAGAAGCCCACATTGGAATCTTCTCACCATCGCCCAGTGGGGACTAGTGACCAGTTGCTCGACAAGCTGACTAAACTCGTCTAAACCCATGTTCTGGCTTATATGGAGAGCTGTGAAGAATTCTTGAAGTAACTGATGTGAAAAATAAAACTTTTTGTCGCCGTCGAAAAGTTTCTGGTTAAAGTGAGAATACCCAGGTACTGCGATTATAATATCCTGGACTATGACATCACTTAAACCTTGCTCAGCCATTTGTGGAAAGGTCATAATGACAGTTGAATTCTTTGTAGCGTTGTAAGCAATTTTGGTAAGTTTGACTTTGATTAGGTTGATGTCATGACCCTTGGCATGTTCTGAGCGTCTCAGATGTTCAAGTAAAACTATGAAAATCTGAGTGATGTTACAAAGTTCGGTGAGATTATCTGTGCCTAATGCAGCCAAAAGGATCAATTGAAGCATGATTGGGGTAAGACAAATCTCAAGTAACACAGGTGCGAGTTTGGTAAAGCTTTCCCATATTCTCTGGGCTTCATTTTTAGCAAATGCAAAGAAAAGTTTTTTCATGTTGTCTGGTGTAAGCTCATGTACCAAAACAATTTCCTTGGGGCGAAGTAATTTTTGAAGGGTGACGATAGAATGAGGTCTGGAAGTCAAAACTATAGAAATGCCAGGAAAGAATTTTCCGGTGCATAAATTTGCGACTATCTTTTCAACTAACATGGGAGTATCGTATGATGCATTTCTAGGCATTACATTATCAAGTGACCAAGTTGCTTGATCGTAACCATCAAGTATGATACCAAATTTTTCTGGGGACTCCATCATTGCTGCAAATATGGCGTTTCGTTTTCTTTCACTTAACCATGGGTACGCATGATCAACCACAACCTGCCTTAAAGTGACTTTTTCTGACCCATAGTGCATGTTCATGCACAACAGGAGAATCCAATTAGAACAAAGTATTATCATTAGCTTTTGGTAAAGTAATACCCTCGAAGAAAGGTATATTATAGCTGCAAAAAAAATTTATCAACTGTGAGAGGTAACACACAATAAGTATAATTAGCCCAGCAATACCTTTATCTTTATTTGCAATGCTTTAATTAGGCTTTTATAACCCAAGGAGAGGTGCATGTATGCAAGGCCTTAAATTATTTTGGGTCATTCCATCTTTAATTTAAAGTTTTTCAAAATTTGTCCACCCATGTTCTCAGATTTTTTTTATATTTTAAACAATTAAAAACCTCAAAGAAAAAATAAGATTGCAGCAAATTTGAGCGTTCTGTGATGAGCGGTTACAAAGACATGACGTTTTGAAATATTTGACCACTAGGTGGAAATAGGAATTTTTTTGGTTCCGCTTGAGTGCTTTTATCTCTCTGGAGGCTTTATTTTGCAGCAGAAGCCTGTAGTAAAATGCTATTTCCACATTTATTAGGGTGGTAGTTTCAAAAATGATACTTAAACAACTATGTGGCATTTCTTCTATATGAAAATTGCATTTGAAGTTTTATGACTTCCAAAGAGTTTTACGAAGCTCTCTGCATTTTTTTTCAATTTTTATGTTGGCAAAATAATCTTTAGACAACATAGTATTTGGACTTTCTAAAGTGGTTCTTGGTATTTTACAATTAGTAATTGGTTAAGTTTCAAATTTAAGCCTCTTGTAATAAAATAAAAAGTGACCAAACTTTAAAATGCGTTAATACACTAACTTTTGCAGCCTCTCATACAGACATACAATAACACATTGGCTTAAATAATTCTATTCAACAGATTGTATAAAGTTCTAGAAAAAGAAGTAGTTACAATGAGACAATGTACAAAACTTTGCAGATATTTTGTTATGTGTAGATCTGTATTCCATGACATACTGTGTAAATTTAAAAGCAGAAATGCAACTATGTGTAGGGCTGTTTGACATCAAAGCAGATTATATCTTCTAAGCTACAAATATCTCCTAGTGATAGAGTAGGTTACCCTGTTAAAGGCTTATTAAAAAAATGCTCACATTTCAATCAAATACTGTATTGTACAATGTTTTTTATTACTGTAAAATTAGCATTGATGGAATTAGCCAAGACTCCAGCAAAATACTTAAAGCAACATGAAAGGAGTTAGCAAAATGGTTTAACCATGGAAATACTTTTTTTGAAACAAGATCCTATTATTAGTATATCGCTTCGGCCCCAGACAAACCAGATGACAATACATAATTTTGGACTCCAGCTATAGTAGCACCAAAGTGGTTAGTTTTTATATCTTGTCTAACTTTGACAAAGTAAATTAATGGGTTCGTCAATCTTAGTTTTTTACCTTTCGCTATTGCTCCATTTCTCGTTTTTGCGCGCGCGTAATGGCGCGACGCATCGCATAAGCACACTCACTTAATTAGGCGTGGTAGTGCGCGCCTATCACGCAAATAATGCAATTAGCTTCTAGCCTTTGGGGCCAATTTAGTTGCTATATAAAGCTTTTGTTTTGCGGTGCTTGGTGCAGTCATCACCAGCATCATTACTGAAGACGCTATACACGCCAGACATCAAACTTTGGTATGTTTTATTTCGCAACCTTTTTTGTTTGTCTATGAAGTATTGAGCTCTAACAATTTCTATTTTCGCCTTACAGAAAACCTGCACCGATTTCTCTACTGTTTTGATTTGTACCGTGCGAAAATTGTACGTTCGCTATTGTCCTTGTAGACACAAGCAATAATAGAAAGAAGTGCTGAGTATTGCAAAGCTTGATTTCTACAATTATTATATGATATATAACTACGTAGTTGAAGTATTTAAATATAGTTTCTCAGTCTTTTCTGTCTGCCTACCAACTAGTGGCCTGGTTCCAATACTAACCAGTCTTCAAAATTTACTTAATGTAAATAAGCCCAAAAAGAAAAGAAAAATATTGCCCTCAACACAAACCGCAAATTTTAGATTACATTCCGATTTAATGTGGCTAATGACAAAACCCCCACTATTCCTATTAAATTACACTTGCGTTAACTTTTGTAAACTCGGCATAAGAGCTTAAAGCCGCTCACTGACTGAAAAGCCTTAACGTTCAACTTGTGCGAAATCTTGCTCAACACCAAAAAACTTTCAAAAGTTTCACAAAATTTTAAAATACTTTTAAACTAATTCCAAATGCTTTACAATTACGTTATGTCAATGTTTAAATATGAGGTACACTGTACAAAGGACAGTTTAAAAAAGGTTGAAAATCATATTTCCACCTTGCAACCAATTGATAACATTGTTAAATGTTTTGTGTTTTCAGCGAAATCAAACAATTAATGGGGTTGACAAAATGTCACTTTGCTACTTGTCTAATGCAGACCGTGACAAAAGCATGTTGCAACTAAATTGAAAATCATTTTGCTTTAAAATTATGATAAAGGTATGAATGTTGAGAAGACTGAAACTACCTGTTACTACTTTATCATGGAAAAATTAGTTCTCTGTATTGAAATAAAACGTTAATCTATTGCTTACCAACTAAAACATTCAGACAGACTTATTTCGCTAAGCCTCTCTGAAGGCATCTTGTAAGTGCATTTATCAGTAAACAACAACAATTATTCAGGTTCTGGTTAGGCACAATATCCTAATAGTGTGCTGGAAAATATACCACTCAATGTAAGGTAGAAAAACTTTAATTTTTAAAACGCAATTTGGGAAACAAATTTCGTAATATTTGTTTTATCTAAAATACCTTGTTGGGGAGTTGATGGTCCAATACTTAGAGGGGTTTCCCCTTGTTGAGAAGTCGAAGACCCAACCCTTAGAGGTGTTTCCCCTTGTTGAGAAGTTGATGGCCCGAGAAGTTGATGACATAGAGGTGCTTCACCTTGGATAGCAGATTGTGGCACCACCACTGTAACATTTATATAGTTTATATGATGCTTGAGAATGAAAAGACTATCACTTCCAAGTCATTACTATCACAATAGTGAATATATGAATTAAAACAATAAAAACTTTGGTGCTTTAAAAGTGCATTCAGTGGCGTATCCAAGGGGGGGGGGGATTTGGGGGTTCGGAACCCCCCAAAAGGGGGGGGGATTTGGGGGTTCGGAACCCCCTCGTTCGGGTTGGCTATTCAGCAAGTGTGTGTTCGACAATTAATAATATAAATCAACCGGTTTACGCCTTTTCTCTCTGAAAACGTTGAGTTAGACGGTAATTTAAAAGAAATGCCGTTATACCAAATAAAAATCGCGCTCGCTTCGCTCACCAGGTGCGCCCTAACTTAAAACGGTTATCAAGCTCTAAACTAGATTAACTAACTATTAAAGTTGTGCCGTTTCTTCGAAGTAGTTTTATATGTCGCGCTAACCGAAAAACATCCGGGAAAAACGATCTCCGTTTAGTATTGCAGGTGGCGACAGACGTGCTTGTAATATAGCCTAGTCCCGTACATGGATCTACCAAAATCAATCACACATATTTCACGGTCTTGGTTTAGTTTTTCGCCTGAAGTTAACGATTGCACACTAAGCGGTTTCGCAGCTGGCGCCTGGCAGGATTGTCAATAACGCACGTGTTCGCTTTGCGTCTAATTTTCGCTTTTGCTTGACGTTAATTGGCTCTTTCGGATGATTTGTTTTCTTGTTTATGACATCATTACCATCGCTATTTTATGACGTCATATCCATCACTATTTTATGACGTCATTAACGTCAGACGAAAAAACAACGGGGAATTCTCTAAGTTGAAAATTCGGAACCCCCCCATTTTGAATTTCTGGATACGCCCCTGAGTGCATTTATCAGTAAACTTCAAGTTTCTGGTTAAGAGCAACATCCTAAAAGTGTGCTGGAAAATATACCAAGTCAATTTAAGGTAGAAAAACTTTAATCTTTAAGACGCAGTTTTGCAACAAATTGACACTGGTCTAGAAGAGTGCGCAACCTTTTCCACTTGCGGCACACAAACAGAGATAAAACAATTTGTGAACGTCGCGGCACACCGGTTGCTGAGCACTGGTCTATAGAATCCTAACACAACGCACATTATTTGGGTTAGGGTGCGGGTTAGCGTTTGGGTTAGGGTGGGTCAAGTATTATTATTAAGTAAATATAATAATACTTGGCCCACCCACACTCAAACTCTAGCCCACACCTTAACCCAAATATTGTGCGTTGATTTAAGAATTGTGGTAGAATTCTAAACCAGCGCTGGCCACTAATTTTCCCATATGTTAAAGTAGCGAAGTGCACTTTTTAAACTTGAGTACACCCCCTTGGATAGCAGATTGTGGCACTACCACTGTAACATTTATATAGTTTATATGATGCTTGAGAATGAAAAGACTATCAGTTCAAAGTCATTCCTATCACAATAGTAAATATATGAATTAAAACAATAAAAACTTTGGTGCTTTAAAAGTGCATTTATAAGTAAACAACAACAATTATTCAGGATTCTGGTTAGGAGCAACATCCTAAAAGTGTGCTGGAAAATATACCAAGTCAATTTAAGGTAGAAAAACTTTAATCTTTAAGACGCAGTTTTGCAACAAATTGACACTGGTCTAGAAGAGTGCGCAACCTTTTCCACTTGCGGCACACAAACAGAGATAAAACAATTTGTGAACGTCGCGGCACACCTGGCATGTTCCCGCGGCACACCGGTTGCTGAGCACTGGTCTATAGAATCCTAACACAACGCACATTATTTGGGTTAGGGTGCGGGTTAGCGTTTGGGTTAGGGTGCGGGTTAGCGTTTGGGTTAGGGTGGGTCAAGTATTATTATTAAGTAAATATAATAATACTTGGCCCACCCACACTCAAACTCTAGCCCGCACCTTAACCCAAATATTGTGCGTTGATTTAAGGATTGTGGTAGAATTCTAAACCAGCGCTGGCCACTAATTTTCCCATATGTTAAAGTAGCGAAGTGCACTTTTTAAACTTGAGTACACCCGGTCACCTTAATTTTTTGGCTCTGTACGCACAAGATTTAGTAGAGATGTGCCAACAAATTTCCTAATATTTATTTTATCTAAAATACCTTGTTGGGAAGATAATGGACCAACACTTAGAGGTGTTTCCCCTTGTTGAGAAGTGGATGGACCAATCCTGAGAGGTGTTTCCCCTTGTTGAGAAGTTGATGGCCCAATACTTAGAGGTGTTTCCCCTTGTTGAGAAGATAATAGACCAACACTTAGAGGTGTTTCCCCTTGTTGAGAAGTTGATGGCCCGAGAAGTTGATGACATAGAGGTGCTTCACCTTGGATAGCAGATTGTGGCACCACCACTGTAACATTTATATAGTTTATATGATGCTTGAGAATGAAAAGACTATCAGTTCCAAGTCATTCCTATCACAATAGTGACTATATGAATTAAAACAATATAAACTTTGGTGCTTTAAAAGTGCATTTATAAGTAAACAACAACAATTATTCAGGATTCTGGTTAGGAGCAACATCCTAATAGTGTGCTGGAAAATATACCAAGTCAATTTAAGGTAGAAAAACTTTAATCTTTAAGACGCACTTTTGTTAACAAATTTCCTAATATTTATTTTCTCTAAAATACCTTGTTGAGAAGTTGATGGTCCAATACTGAGAGGGGTTTCCCCTTGAATAGCAGATTGTTGTACTACAACTGTAACATTCTGAATGCTTAGTTGCTGATGTACCGTCTGATTTACGGTTTGATGCTGGATACTGGCCTGCTGTTGTAGTCCTTCTACTGCCTGATGTTGTATCATCGCATGTTGCTGTTGTAGTCCTTCTACTGCCTGATGTTGTATCATCGCATGTTGATGTTGTAGTCCTTCTACTGCCTGATGTTGTATCATCGCATGTTGATGTTGCAGCCCACTCACATCTTGACGTTGGATAACAGCTCGTTGTTGTTGTAGATCTTCTACGTTCTGACGGTTTATTTGTGCTCTCTGTTCGTGCATTCCTGCAACAGTCTGATGTTCGATTCTAGCATCTTGGTGTTCGATTTGTTGATCGCCAGCAATAAAGTTCTACATAAAATATTGAAAATATTTGTAATTAGAAAAAAATATATTTTTAATGTAAATGTTTAGCCTTATATAATTTAAACATTTTATACCACGTAGTAAAAGAAAATTTAATTCCAATATTTTATTCATATTTTTCTGAGCAGAGGTATGTAAGAAAAATAAAGGATATAATTATGTTCTGCACATGGCTAAAAAAGCGATATCTTGCTTAGTTAGGTTGATTTATAAGTTTCCAATTACATTGATAAAGAAACTAAGATTTAAAACAAATTCAACTTACTTGACAAGTGATGTTTGATGTATTTTCTTCAGCCATTTTTAAATACACAAGTTGAAACAATATATTATTTACATTATCTAAACAAACAGTAAGCATTGTGTGTTAGGGTTAGGGTTATATACAAGTTCTAATTACTTATGGCTTAACCCTTTTCTAAACATAAACTAGCAAAAATGATAAATTTGCAAAAAACAATGATAACAATTAACAACTGAAGCCAAGTGGCAGAATCAGTATTCGTCCGATAATATCGGTGCCAATACACGATACCAAGTGGTACTATCGGTACTCGTCCGATATTATCGGAGTCCATACACGATACAAAGTGGAAGTATCGGTACTCGTCCGATAATATCGGAGCCGATACACGATACCAAGTGGTAGTATCGGTACTCGTCCGATATTATCGGTGCCAACACACGATACCAAGTGGAATTATCGGTACTCGTCCGATAATATCACAATAGACATATATATTTTTTTAAGTGTTTAAAAAATAGGGTAAATTGGGTTGGGGGGATATTATGGGTTAAATTAAGGCCAGGTTTGTAAGGTCTAGGGGTCAGTAGGTGTTCAATTTTCAGCTTTTGTAACTCACTCTTCTTAACTGTTGAGGGTTATTGGAGCAAGGAATATTTATATATTAGTTCAACTTTCTTTATTTGGAGATTAATGTTCAACAATTCCTTCAATTATGTCAAAAAGTGTATAGTACTAAATCTAACACACAATATATTGGTCAACAAAAAAAACAATGATAAACTGGATAAATACATTAAAAAACTGCCGCATATTTAGATGTACAAAGACAAATTTAGATGCAGAATTAGGTCATGTCTGAACAAAAGAAAATAATTATAAGCAATGCTTTTAAATAATATTAGCTTACAAACATGAGAGAAACCTAATCATTATTGAAAAAAACAAGCATGTTATTGACAGAATTTAATAAACCGAAAATCAGTTTGTTTAGATGTTATAATATAATAAATATATTTCACTAATAAAAGCATATAAGCATCGTTGATCCAGGTTGTGGATTGTACAGTGCACCACTTGCCTAAAACAATTGTTTGTTTGTTTTTATTAGCGTACTTCTTGACTTATATTGTGTGTTAGATACTGATAATGCTTTTAGTAGCGAAATATATTTATCATATTATAACATATAAACAAACTCATTTTTTGAGTCTTGTATTAAGTTTTATCTTATTATTGAAGTGCAGCCAGAATAGTTTGTTTTCATCATTCGGATTCAGGCAGATTCTGTTATTCGAAAGAAAATTCTGATTATTAGCATGTAACGTGATATGAAACCCTTTTCTTGTTACAGTTTCATGGTTAAATTAAGATGCTCATACAGATAAAATGTATGTGAACCTACTAGATTGGGAGTTAGTAACTTTCCTTTACAATCTACAATTCTGTTTCGTTTATATTTTAATAGTTTACTAAATTATTACTCAACTTCGCTTTGTTCAACTAAGGTTGGTTCGGATATTAATATTTCTAGTATCTGGATGATGGATATATCCGGATACCTTACCGGTTAACCCAGTGTTTCTTAATCAGGTGAATGGGTCACCCAGGGTGAATAATATTTTTGCAGGGGTGAACCAACCAAACGGGGTGAATAAGAGTAAACCGGCCAAAATGGACGATATCTTGCAAGCAGGGCGGATATTCTGGGTGTGCTGTTACATATATAAGAGATAGTTTCATCATATCATTGGACAAGGGTGAATAAATCTGGAGATAAATGCTAGGAGTGAACAAAACTAAAAAAGTTTAAGAAGCACTGCTTTAACCTGAAAAATCGATAATTATCAGACTATTAATCTTTCGCAATTTACGTCAAAAAACAATTGTTAAATGACAGTTACACAGTTTGTTATAAACATTATTACATGCCATAGAAATAAATATATCACCCATTTTGAATATTTACTTTCTTATAAAGAACATAATGATTCGATTAAGTTAGCCGCTAACTGTAGGTCAGTCATGAATCACTTCTATCGCTGTTAATTAATTGCAAAATTTTAGTAGACCTAGGCCTCCAGTATCTGACAGCAAGCGATACTTCTCGACTGCATTTTACAATTGTTGCACCATAACTGGCGGATTTTTGGCAAACATTCACCTACAGGAACTTTGGTAAAACAGACTGAAAAGATATAAAAACAAACTGAAAACGTTATATATGCTATTCAAAAAAGACAGATTGCAAAATAGAATAGCACAGTAGGTCATCTTATTAATGAAAAAGGGGCTGATGACCGGATAAATCTGCTTGGTGAGCTAGATCTGACCCACAGGTTACCAAACAATGTACTGCAATTAAAACCCAGCATTGCCTTGTTAAATATGGTATTTACAGATTTAATGCTTAAATGGGCTGCTATTCAACCGGGTAGTACAACTTGTTGCATACCGAAATAAAACTGAGGTATATAACCAAGAATGGTTTACAAGGGTGGGTGGTATACAGCTTGGCCAGTGCTGGTGGAGTTCACCAGTATGACAAAATATGTATTTTTTATTCAAGAATTCTTAAGGAAGGGAGCACGTCTTGACCTATATACACCTGCTGATTTAATTTATTGGAATAACAACAGAAACCTTGGTTCTCAAACATTTTTAGCTTGTGGTACAGTAAAAATCTAGTTTACTGAACAAAAATCACAGGTAAAGCCATTTTTTGGTTATATAATGACCCCACTAAGGAAACTCTTGCAGCAATAACTGTACATTAATCCAATGAGCTTCAACAAGTATATTGCATACCCAAGTGTATAGCAGAACTAGGGTGCACAGCTGACAAAAGGTATACAAAGGCTATACAGATTAGGTGATAGTTACGTGAGTTTGGACAAATTGTGTCAAGGAGGGTGCGTCCCAAAGTTTAAGCAATAGTGTTACAACCAGGGCTGCGGAGTCGGACTTGGGACTCAGTTTGTTTTTGCTGAAGTCGGACTCGGGACTCGGATAAGACCTTGTAAAACTACCGGAGTCCCGAGTCCGACATGCGCATGTGGAGTACCGAATTTTAAAACTGATATGGCCGCCAAATGGAAATTGTAAAGGTGGAATATTATATGGCGGAATATTTTCCAACCATGTATTGTGAGTGAATGAATTATACAACATCCCTGGCACTGTAAGTGAATTGCTGAATATCCACGTTATTTCAGTTATGTAAACTGGTGAAATACAGGCTGTAGAGTCCAGGCCGGACTCGGGACTCGACGAAATCGCACATTTGACCGGAGTCGGACTCTCGTTTATTTTTTTGACCGGAGTCGGACTTGGGTTTATTTTTAACCGACTCCGCAGCCCTGGTTTCCCTAAAGGTTTTATTTAAAGAATCGCCCGAATTTATAGAGAATAAATATTCAAACTTGGGCTAAATCCACATTATGCCCAGTTGCCATAATATTTCAAATGCAAATTAGCTATTAAATTAAAAGCTTGTTAACATTTTGAATGCCTACTTTTGTGGCCAGTGAAACAATAACATTATAAATTCACCAAATAAGTAAATAGTTTTGTTTTACTTTTAGTTCATTTCTGTTTGTGATTTTGAGGTGAATCAGGGTTGCTAGATGAAAAAAATAAAAAAAGCCAAACTTACTCTAAAAAAAGCCAAATCTACTACAAACTCTAACAAGCCTATGTTTTTCCTTAAATAAATAAAAAATGCAATAAATGGTCATGCTGGTACATTGAACTTCTGTTTTTGTGGCAAATTTTCTTAATTTTTTTCTCTTTTTGGAATTTTTTCTTGGCAATTTTTTTTGTTTTCGCAAATTTTTCTCTTTTTGTGATATTTTTTGGAATTTTTTTCTCTTTTTGTGTTAGTTTGATCTCTTCTTAACATAACACTCATGACATTTTGGAATAAAACGAAAAAAAGGGCGCTGATCTAGAATCCTACCACAACGCACATTATTTGGGTTAGGGTGTGGGTTAGCGTTTGGGTTAGGGTGGGTCAAGTATTACTATTAAATAATGAATATAATAATACTTCACCCACCAACACCTAAACGCTAACTCGCACCCTAACCCAAATATTGTGCATTGATTTAATAATTGTGGTAGGATTCTAGACCACCGCCAAAAAAAGCCTAAAAAACCCAAATTTCATTTGGATTTTTTTTTGAGAAAATAAAATCCAAAGAGGTTTCAAAATTTTTCAAATGGTTTTAAATTTTCAAATTTGGCTTTAAAAAATCCTAACTGGCAACCATGAGGTAAATCTAGCCACTTACCTTTGCCGCAATAATTGAATTGACGTCATAATGAGCAGCTGGTGTTTGGATGCAAAGTGACGTCATAAAGAGCAGCTGGTGTTTGGATGTAAAGTGACGTCATAAAGAGCAGCTGGTGTTTGGATGTAAAGTGACGTCAAGGCGGTATGGCACGGATTCCACAACGATGGAAAGTTGAGCGCGACGCATTATTGCATTTACGCCCAAACATTCGAGCAACCGACGTTTATTCGCACATCACGTGACTATGCAGCGGACACAAAATGGCGCCCGTGCTCTTCACCCGGTGTGTACGGTGCACTGGAGGGTGCATCAAAATATACATGGGTTGCAGCAGAACGAAAAGGTATACAAGGGTGCATCACAAACTTTTAATGAAATATTAACATTCACGACAGGACTCTAGTAACAGATCGAAATTGAAACAACATCAAAGTCGAAATAAAACACAAAACCAAACTTAAACCAACAACTATAACGTGGAACAAGGCCTACATCGGAATACGACCACTGACTAGAGTAAGATTTAACCTTTACCCAAAGCCCACCCCTAACCCCAAACCCACTAATAATTTCACCCCTAACCCAAATTCTAACCGCAACTATTGCACAGGCCTAATACCGAACAAGGACAAACAGTTTGGTGTTCAAACAGCGGCATTAACACATGATAAAAGAACAACCAAGTAGTGAACAGTTATAAATAGCGTTACTCATCAGGGTTGCTTTCAAATACTATTAATTTAAATTTGGTTTGTGGTTAAGTATAAACGTTAACTTGCTTCTGCAAGCAAAAACAGATATGGGCTGAAAGTTTCCAGTCTTAATTATGTCTCAGTTACGTAAGGATTAGTTGCCAGGGTTTCATTTTTTTTACACGTTAGTTGGTAAAGACTATGCAAAATTAATTTTCGAATCGTTTTGCCATCAAATATTTAATTTTTTCTTTTCCAAACAAAAATCCTATTCCCAGAGAAAGTGGCAAACTGGCAATCGACGCCTAAAGCCTTTACCTTTGAGAAAAGTTTCAAGCTTTTTTAACTTATGGTCCAATCTGGCGACATAGTTCACGAACGTCATATAAATGAAGCTTCTAGCAATGCCTCCCTGCTTTACGATGGGTGAAACTTTATTTTATACTGGCCTTGCCTCTTCATGTAATACCGCGATAATAAATTCAAATACGGCAAGGTATTGGGGAATGATCGAAAGGTATATTTGTTAAATAGAATTTACGTAGATAATGCGTACGGCCATGTAATTAATTTGGGCCAGGTGACATTTTTAAAATGCAGATATAATCATTCTCTTAACATAATTTAACGCTTGTGGTTTATGTGCCTAATTCGCCACCTATTGAATCGAAAGTTTGGCCAATTTAAACCAAATAAACGCAGTGTTCTTGAAGATTTGTTCAGTATGAAGCCATGTTATGACGTAGTTTAACGTCGTCGCTAAAAATGCATTCAAATTTAGCATTTTGCTTGCTGCGGTCCTTGTACAATTTTAATTTGTTTAGGCCTGATGTTGATATTTTCGGTTGGAGCAACATGCACAACAGTGGCACAGAGAGGCGTACACTGCCCCCAGATTTCGCGTTTAAATTTGCGGCGGTAAAATATGTTGTATTGTGAGAGCAATATATTTTATACTAAGACAAGCCTCTCTCTGACAGGCAAATCGCACGCGCGGCTTATTTCCCCAGTGACAATAAAACACGCAGCATGGTTCCAGGTGCCTTCGTCGCTTCGCGAGCTGAACAGAACAAAGCCTTCGAATATGGACGAATTATATGGGCCGAAAATTTATTTTCGGGACATATCCTGTTTTTGCCGCTACTCTTTTTTGGTTTGCTATGGTTTGCTATGGTTTGCCATGGTTTGCTATGGTTTGCTATGGTTTGCCATGGTTTGCTATGGTTTGCTATGGTTTGCCATGGTTTGCCATGGTTTGCTATGGTTTGCTGTGGTTTGCTATGGTTTGCCATGGTTTGCCATGGTTTGCTATGGTTTGCTATGGTTTGCCATGGTTTGCCATGGTTTCCTATGGTTTCCTATGGTTTCATATGGTTTGCCATGGTTTGCTATGGTTTGCTATGGTTTGCTATGGCATGTTTCAGACTGCTTTTTGTCCGAAGCTTTATAGAAAAAGTATACATCGTAGAACCTTCAAATTTTTAGACATGGCGTAGAGTGGTATGTAGGTGCTTTGTGTATGTAGGTGCTTTGTTTATGAGGCTGCACCCCCAGGGGCCTTTGCTTGGGGGGTAAAAACCTGAAATATTGCGTTTTAGCTCTCTGTAGCTAACGACTGCCATCTAGCAGAAGAAAAACTGACATACAGAATTCGTTCATATTCGCTTGCTTTGTCCAGCTTGTGAAGTGACGAAGCGACTGACCGCCTGTTGCGCTTTATTGTCCCGCGCGTGACACTTTCATTGTGCAAAGTGGTTCGTCCAAAACTGGGCTCGTGCGACTTGCATTTTGAAAAGAGGCTTCTCTTTAGTAAAATTACTTAATGCTCTCAAGAAACAACATATTTTACCGCCGCAAATTTAAATGCGAAATCTGGTGGCAGTGTACGCCTCTCTATTTGCACCTGTTGCAAATTTTACTCCAATCATAAAAAAAAAAAAAAAAACCCAATTTGGGTCGCGGGACCATTCAGTTTGGGTCGCGAAAGCCTTATTAATAGAGGGCTTGTCAATAGAGGCCTATATTTTAAGTTTTCTAATTGTTTCCATTGGTACACTGAATTGTATACAAGAGAGCCGTCTTACTTGGAGCGTGACTAAAATTGTCATGTAAAATATTTACACTAAGCCCCGTAAAAAGTCGTAAGTGTTAGTTCGATCCAGGTGATGGCAAAGAGCGCTTGCAATCCAACACTATTTTGGCCATTACCACACCAAACTGATCTGCTTACCGCAATCTGGGTTTACTTTTTGGTATATGTTTTCAAAGAAACTCTCTTTTATTTTTTATCCCGTTTCTGTAACCAAAGCGTCGTAAGCAAGCTGTTCTCTTTGTTACATCGTGTCTAAAACAGGGGTCGGCAACCTTCGGCCCGCAGGCCGGATCTGGCCCTCCAATGAAAATCATCCTGCCCGCAAACTCTTTTACAAACTGTACACAAGGCCAGCATATGCTCAATGTTTTTAACTGTTTTAACTATACGAAATTGCACAAACTTTTCCCCGCGCGTATCAAATTTGACTTTGAATTACGTTGGCGTTTTGATGTGGTCTTCTCACACCAAAGGTGACGTGCGAATTTTCCAAATTAATTCGCTGATGTATTATTTAATGATAAACATTAACAAAAAGAGCATAAGAAATATGTTCGTATTTTATGTCGTGTGTGGAAAATGCGTCACGTCTCCTTGTAAATTTAAAGGTTTGCCAATTTAAACATTTTTTTCGCGCTACGCCCGTTGCTTCCTTGTTGTAGTGTAACTAGAATCATTTTCACTGCGTCAAACATTTGGGTTTGTCCCTGATTAAGAGTTATTATATTAAAGTGCTTAGAGACCACACGTTTTTATAACAAAAATTGTTAGCGTAAATTTAATACGGCCCGCCGAGAACTTGCTGAGTTTGGTCTGGTCCGCGACTTGGTAAAGGTTGTCGACCTGTGTCTTAAAATTTATATTGCCCTCTGAAAAATCCTTAGATGTGAGCCTTATAATATTGAGTTTCTTCAAACGATTGCGATGAGACGTCCGTCTTTTTTAGTGATTTGCGCCAAAAAAACATTACACACCTTGCCAGTAATTATTGCACTAAGAAAGCGCAATAGCGGACGCTTGTTGAAGGGGTTATGGCGGGGAATTGGTGGGGCCTGCAATCCATATTGGTTGCTAAATCATATTTGTCATCCGAATGAGACATCAAAAGTAGTAAAACTCAAGGCTTCTTCTTTTCAGTTGTGTTACAGAAACCTTTCTCTTTAATAACGGATAACATGTAGATCTGTCTTAATGAATGGAAACACAATAAATTACTGTGTTTTTTTAGCAAAGCTATTTTATTAAAAAAATTCGAAGTATTTGGGTCGCGAGACCTCGGTGCTAGAAATTTTGGGTCGCACCAAAAAGTATTTGCGGACCCCTGTATTAGGCACATAAACTTGTTTTATATATTGATCGAAACTACAGATTTAAACTCTGTTATAACTTTGATTGCTCGGACCACGCCATGGTAAAAAATTACCCAGTAAAAGTTTCAAAAAGCAAACCATGGACGTCAAACCATTTTAAGAGAATGATAATATTGGCTTTTTAAACATGTTAGTTGGCCAAAGTGTAATAACATGCTTGTACGCATTATCTACGTAAATTTATTTATCAAATATATGTTTCGATCATTCCCCAAATACTATGACGCCATATTTGAACCCCTTTCGCATCAACGCCAGAAGTTAAGTGGGGAGTTTTCGGCCCATATCTGTTTTTGCTTGCAGAAACAAGTAAAGGAAAAAAATATAAAATATATAATATAAAATATACAATACAAAATACAAAATATCAAAAAAAAAAAAAAAAAGTAAAAAAAACACCAAGCCCTGAAAATATACCCCTTGACAAAATATACAACAACCACACCCCCGTCTAGTTCTGTATTGAATCTTTTCAACCGTTAGATGGGAATCGATAGCTACAGCGAATTTAAGATATGACGTCACATTATTGTTTTTTGTCCCCCAGTCAAAGGCACCTAGGGGTGCAGCCTCAGAAACCTCTACATAGCACCAACATACCACTCTACGTCATGTCTGAAAATTTGTAAGTTCTACCATGTCTA
Organism: Ascidiella aspersa; assembly: GCF_963924565.1. Classification (NCBI taxonomy): domain Eukaryota; kingdom Metazoa; phylum Chordata; class Ascidiacea; order Phlebobranchia; family Ascidiidae; genus Ascidiella; species Ascidiella aspersa. The sequence goes on along the minus strand of NC_139448.1, from coordinate 288,023 downwards.
CTTTTTCTATAAGGCTTCGGACAAAAATCGGTTTGAAAACAAGTTCTCTCTGCCATCCCTTACGACGTAAATGCAAATATTTTTTCACAAAAAACGCTTTTTGTTTTAACCCTTTATCCTCCTTGTCCTCAAACCAAATAAAAAAACAATTTATTTTCCCTTAATAAAAAACCTACAATCAATTAAAAAACTATATGTTTGATGCCCCTGTAACAATAAACAGTCTCCATCCGGGAGTAAATATTTCATTAACAAAAACAGTATTTTTAATTTTTTGTTTTCAAACCTTCTTCAAAAAAATGCACCCCCAACCCTTGGGCCCAAACCACAGAATTCTACAAGCTTTTTGATCATTTTTTGGTCTAAATTCGAATTAAGAACAACCAACAATTTTTCTTATCAATCACCATTTTGTATTAATTTGCCATAAAACCACCCGATTGTTTGGTTGTTAACAAATGACAAGGGGTTAGTATCATTTTTATCAATAGCTTATTGGCGAACACTACAAAAGGGAGATATATTGCTAGATATTACTGTCGCTAGGTAGGCGTAGAGAGCTTGAAATAACTTAACGTCACACTTTTTTATAGCGAAAAATAAAACCCGCTTATAATTTTGAACGTAAAAACCCAATTAACATAATAAACATAAATTTTAAAGATGAAAGCCGAATATGTTAAGTTTTAAACTTTAACTTTATGAGTACCAGATTATAGACCCTCAAAACTATTTGAGGCGCAATTAAGAAAATCCGTTTTTCAAATACGAACAATGAACAGGATATAAACAAAAAACATTGTCGCACTTCACTTAACTTAAGCTGCTTTTTTGCGCACTGATATGCGTGACAGCAGCAAGGAACTTAAAAATTTAAAACGTTATGACGTTTCCGGCCTTTTTATGCCCCTAAAACCATCATGTTGTTTATCAGAGGTTATGTAAAAAATATGGCAACCCTAGTAAATAGTATTCCACAAGAATTTTGTTTTGTTTACTTGTGAATATAAAATCATTATATCATCTTCGTTGTATAAACAGATGACTGATTTTACCAATATAGTCAAAATATTTTGCGGATTTTCAAAAATTACATTTCCTTCTTAAAACTGTGAGATTTTTCTCTAGAATTCATTAGACTGTTTCTTACCGTATTCCGTATTTGTTTATTAAGATAGAAATTTAGAATGCGCACACAATTTCAAGATGGCGTTACACATTTCGATGAACTGGTTATACTGCGAAATATAAATGCTTATGGTAACATCCTAAACAGTTTCCATAAATTCATATGACATCCGATGGCCAGGGAGACTTTTAGGTTTTTTCTGTATTTGTTTGGCATACTGGCTTCTGGCGTTTTAAAGCAAAATACAACGCTTTGACGTAATCTGTTTCACTGCAATCAAGGTGCCCCTTTGTCATTTATTAGCGCGAGACAGCCTCCACAACATTTTCCTTTCAACCTATTATGGCTATCGAAATTATAGTCCAAACAGGTGTTACAAATATTAAAGTACAGTGAGATCCCGGCCCTTTTACATCTCAGTACTGGAATTTGGCTGGATTCAATTATAATCCTGTGCATGACTAGACTTCAGCTAGGTGTTCCACCAGAGCCTCTATTAACTCTTCTTTCTGGCGACAAGTTTTTACAACTATACTTCGTGTTTTTACAACTAAGATTTGAATACAGAGGCTCTAACCATATAACAGCTAAACCAGAAGCAAAAAGTCTGGCTGTTATTCCTTATATTCCAGATCTGGGCGAAATATATTTTGAAAAGCCAAGATATTTTCAACTATAATGGATCTTGCCCAATATTCGACTTTTAACATAACTTATGCCAGCCTTTGCGTTTTAAATGATAAACCTGGTAATGGAGATTGTAATGTTTCTTTGAAGTGTGTGTTTTGGCAAAAAGTGAAAATATTTTGCTCTGTGCATTAATACAACATTTAGTGCATGTTCCACTTAATAAATTGCGGCAAACTCGTATAGTTCTTTTAAACATGAAACGAATTTTCCAAAACCACTAAAAAAACTGATTTCGTTTTATAATTGCCCATTATATTCTACCATTGCAAGCGAAAAGTTTTACAGTTTTTGTGTAATTAATTTTTCCAGTTAAATTTTAAAATTGTAATTCTTCCTAATCCTTGCGAATAATTATATATTTTTATGGTAGTGAAGCAATAAATAAACGTTGTTGGGTAATCGCAAGCGCGTAAAAGGTTCCGGTTCTGATTAATCGTAGCCTAATTCGGTTTGATTATTATGTTTCGCTATTCATTACGTATTTTCGTTCCCATGAGGTGCGTTGGAGGTCACTAGAACCACATCACTGCAGTTTGTACGCGACAATAAACATAAATCAGATTGCGTTACGCGGTGTCTGTTTAGGGCGGCCAGGCATCAGTTTCAAGATAATGCAGCCAACCAAAGATCATTTCACAACAGAGCAGTAGAAACTCCCCAGACTGCAGCTGCGAAAAAGACGTCAAACGTTTGTGCGCCCAACTATGACATAATAAATGAAAGACACTGAGAAATTGTATTTTTGTTTTAAAAAGGATTTTCCTAAAATCCTAAGACTGCAATTGACATATTATTGTGACATTAAATTTGAAAAAATAATTTTTCAATTGAGAATCGTTTTTTAAACATTTAAACCAGAATGGGCAAGTTAGTTACAAAGAGCTGCATGAGATACAAAGTTGAATTTTGTAAATCTTATAGAATTGCGCAACGATTCCCTTAAAACGAGCTAAATCATTCTAGGGCTACAACGTTATACAGTGTTAGCTTTTAGTGTAGAATCCATAACATACCGTAGTACGGGTTTTTTAGAGTGACGTTATACGTTTCAAAGAATTGATTATATTATGGTTTGCTTAATGCATTAATGATAAAAAAAAATACACAAATCTATAGGCTTATAAAAACATAATGGATAGTTTTCGTAACTGCAGATAACAGCCGATGGCAGGGAAGATGTTTAGGTTTCGGCTGTAAGTATTGACATATTTGTGTCTGGCGTTTCAAAGCAGAATGTACTCCCTTGGCGGAATCTGTTTCGCTGCTTTAACAGTGCCCCTTTGTCGCGTATTAACGCGAGACAGTCTGTATAACCGGTGTCGTTTTAACCAGATCATTTTTTAGGAAATATTGCCACCGCTAGGTAGGAGTACAGAGCTAAAACCAATTTTACGATGACGTAATATTTTGTTTCCAATTTCTACCCCCAGCTGAAGGACCCTAGGTAAATTGGACAAAAAACGGTCTGAAACAAACCAAAAAAAACATAAAATAATTCGAGCAAAAACAAGATATGTCCCGAAAAATAAATTTTCGGCCCCTATAACTAGACACCCTGAGTAGGCAAACTATCAACTAAAATAACTTGACACTAAAACTGTTTTTGAACTTGAACTAGTGAGAGTATTTGGTTTGGTGCACCGCCTATCGATGCAGAAAAAAACAAGACACGCTGAGTAGGTAAAAGTTGAGACTGAAGCTGATACCTCACTGCGATAAATCGACTGTATATAAAACATAAACAAATAACTATTTACTACGAATCCGTGATGCCTCAGTCAAGTTATGATTAGAGCATCCTTGCTTATAAAGTAAACGTTAAACATTAAAACTGGTGAACTCGTGCGAATATGAGAAAAATCTCAAGTAAAAAATAACATAAACGCAACATACAGCAATTGAATTGTTTTATCTTTCAAAATTAAGATAAATTAGACGGGGGTGCGGTTGTTGTATATTTTGTCAGGGGGTGTATTTTCAAGGTTTATTGTTATTTATTTTAATTTTAAATTTTTACTTTTTTTTATTTGTTATGTTTCAATATTTTTTTAATTGACCTAACTGAAATTTTTTATATTCTTCGTTGTATAGTATGTTCAATAATATGGTATGGCAGAGTTCGGGGAATAAAGGCGCCGTGTAATATTTCACCTAAAAATCAAATATTTTAAATCCGACACTGCCTCCTAGTGGTTTTAGTGGGCCTACAATAGCTCTGAAAAAATTACTTTGGGCCGCGACAAAAAAAGTTTGCCGGCCACTGTTTTGATGCATTCATAACAATTTGCCGACCACTGCCTTAAACGATATCCCTTTGTTGAGCTATTGTTTTAAAACAACAATGGAGTTATCGCTGAAGTAGCTGTTTCAGTTAATTACTAGTTTGTTCATAATTTTGAGTCAAACTTTATAGCAAAATTCCTTGGTTGACGGAAGCAGAAAGCGAAAGTAATTCCAAAGTAATGTGGCCTGTTCACAAAATAAAACTACAAAAATGTGATTTGGATGCTGTTGCGGGAAGTGTACAAGTTGTGTGAAAGTGTACAAGCTGTGTGAAAGGTGAATGTGCGGATTGCCTTAAGCGCTGCAGTTTTTTTTGTTCTTGAAATGGATTTGAATAGCTACTTGCGGTCCATATAGCAAAAGTATAATAAAGAATGGGGTTAGGTCGTTTTACCTCATTTGAAATGTAATTTTTTTTTCAATCAATTTTAATGTCCATGTGAGTTGTAAAAAATAAACAAATTTCTCTCTGCGCAGCTAAAAATGAGTTTTTTTACCGCAAACATCTCGATCTAAATAATTTTTCATAGCTGAGAAAATTTGTTACTTCAAAAAATGCATTGTTCGGTTAAACGTACGTGTGTGAACAATTTTTTGGGGGGTTCATGAAATCCCCTCATCGCTCAGAACTGACTAATGTACACCTAGTGAATAAACGGGTTGCCAGCAACCTTTCCGTTGATTCTCAATGAACTAAAAACGAAACGGTTTTCTTTTCGTGGTAGTCACTAAAACTTATAGTCGACGATATATATACAAGTGGTCCGTGGTTTAACCCGAATACACATATCTGGCCTGGCAGTATAAAAGGTTGCACACCCCTGGTATAAACTATTAAAAAAACTTTTTCGCGCTTTGCGCAAAAACACTTAACTTAAGCTGCTTGTTTGCGCACTGTTGTTTTGACGTTTCCGGCCTTTTTATGCCCCTTAAATCATTATATTGTTTATCAGAGATGATGTAAAAAACATGGCAACCCTAGTAAATAGTATTGCACGACAGATTTCGCTCTGTTATCATTTTATCGTCTTTATTGTATAATTTAGATCAGCGGTTCTCAACCAGTTGGCCATGGCTCACTGGTGGGCCTTAACAACATTTGAGGTTGGCCACAGACCAATTTAAAAAAGCTAGATTTAGTTTCATTTGTGTCACTATATTTAATTTTACAGGAATAATGGCTTGGGGAGGAATTAAAAAGGAATGTAAATTTATTGTTCAGCCGCAAGTATCTCACTAATGCACGGTTCAATAAATAATCTGTTTTTAAATATGTTCTGCTGTGTTTTGTTGTAAACCTATTTTACAGTTTTTTCTTTTAAAAAACTATTGGGCCACAGAATTTTTTTGCAACGTAAATGGGCCACGAAAGAAAAAAGGTTGAGAACCACTGATTTAAATGATTGCTTTCACCATTATAGTCAAAATATTTTGCGTAGTTTCAATAATTATATTTCCTTCTTAAAACTGTGAGATTTTAGTCTAGTATTCATTAAGACTATCTCTTACCGTATTGCCGTACGCATTTGTTTATTCAGATGAAAATTTAGATTGCGCATAAATTCAAGTTGACGTTATACATTCCGATGAACTGTTTATACTGCGAGAAATCTAAAGGCTTGTGGAAACATATAAAACAGTTTTTTTTTTGTTTTTTTTTATCAAACAAAACAGTTTATTTAAAAATAAAACGGTTTTGCACTGAATGTATTAAGACTCATTTCATTTTCACATTTTTGGACCGAAATCAGCAGATTTAAGAAGTCTATTTGTATTGTGACGTCATTTTATAACGTCATTTTGCCTACCGTGGTCCACGCGAGTCCCCAAAAACTTCTAGGGGTCCGCGGTGAAAAAAGTTTAAGAACCCCTGGTTTAAACACTGCGACAGAATCTCTAGGTACTTTTAAACTAAATACCGTTTTGTTTGGTAATTGCTGCTGTTTGCTAAAGTTGCGAGATTAGTGAGACCTAATACTGTTGCTGCTCTCACAAGGGCCGCATCCTACTTTAATTGTGAAAAAGTATTTACTCGACCCAGCCCTCTTTATCCACGCAAAACCCAGGCATTGCCCGAATGCGCATGATATATCGCGCTTATTGCGAAAGGCTACATATTATTGGTACAAGTAAGTACCCTATATATAACCTGGGCAACACCAGTTATTTCGTCTAGTAGTTGAATAACCGATTTTAACAAAAATAAACCAACCTCCCAAAATGTCACTATGAAACCTTTTTTTGAAGCTAAACGGTTTAACATTAGTTTATTATATTCATTAAAGCTATTTAAAATCAAACTAATAAACCGAAAGAGTTGGTATAGACGCATTACAAGGTCGTATGTTATACAGGCATGATTAAAAACAATTTTGCCATTTTTCGGGAAAATATACAATGTGCGTATTGTGATAAGTTAATAAGATAAGTTCACTTTGTCAAATACCAGTGCTAGACAGATTTATGATGAGGGTGACATGGAATTTAAAATCCAAAGCAGCAAATATTTTTATTATTTTATACGACAAAAACTTACTTGGTTTTGGTTTGGAGTATCGGCCATGTTATTCCTTGTGCTTGATTGGTTGATACATTTTCTTTACCAAATACAGTCTGTAAAATGAAACAAGATACAAAGTTAATGACAGCATGGGTATATAGCCTACTGTGATATCTGTGATCTAGCCCTGTTGAACTAGCACTGCCCAACGATTGACATACACATAATATTATACCAGGTACAGAGGTACGCAGGCTCAGTGGGAGCAAGTCGTGAGACGATAATTATAGCAGCGTTGCCTGCTGGATCTTGTTCGTACATACAAATAGTGATTGTCAACCTTTAGCACACGGACCAATGTTACGCGAACAGCTTTCTGGCTGCAATCGAAGTTTTATAGAAATGAATGCAAGTGCATTGCGGCATTGCGGCAAGACGACCTATAATCTTAAATGCACGGCTAGCGCTGAAAATAGTTGTTCTTTATTCTTTATTTAGCTTATTAAATCTAAGTAAACTTGAGTAAAAATGGTTTCTTTTGAAACCAGGTAGCTCGAAGTAACATTAAAAACACCACAGATTGGAGTGCGGCAGGAAAAGGTTGAGATCCACTGATTTAAGGTTTTGATGTTATAAACTAACCTGACATTCCTGTTCATATACCTACACAACATTACACATTTACCTCAGTACAGCAGTAAGGCGCTTGCACCAAGTTGCAGGCAACAACCAAACGCTAGCTCTTTGTTGAAGGCGGACTGGTATTTCCTTGTTCTAAAGGAAATTACGTTAAGGCTCCATCCATTTAGTTTGGCCTCCAACGCCTTCACTCATTTCCTGTCTGGAAATCACGCGAGCTATTGTAAAGGTAAAAAAATCCTCAGCTTCAATTTCGGTTGCATAGAAATGCGTATTTTCATTGTTCTATAGTTAGTTTAGTTGCTTCACTGGCGCAATGATAATAACTCCATTAGACTTTTTTACTTGCATTTAGGATGTCCGTAATTTGGTTTAGGATTGGCGCCGATACAACCCTAGTATCGGACGAGTATCAACGATACCACCATTTGGTATCGGGTATCGGCTTTGATCCGATATTATCGGACATCCCTATACTTGCAGCATGCCGAATTATTTCCCTAAAATTCGCGCTAAACTTGACACTAGTAATGACATAGGTGTTGCGTGAGATGCAGTTAATTTCTAACTTGAACGTTAAGAAGTTAATTTACATTAAATCTGAAATACTGAAAGTCTGGGCAAACACTCACAATCACCTAACTTTAATAAGAACAGGTTATGTGTTTGTTAAGCATTATTTGACGGGTGTTGAAGACACTAACGTTAATAGAGAATGATTAAACTGAAGGATGTGACCAGTGGAAGATTCAGGGGGAGAGAATGAGATTATGCTCCCCAAACATGTACTTGCACCTGTTAACCGCAACAAAACGAAGTAAATACGGGCCGTTTAAACCAGGGGCGTCCAACATACGACCCGCGGTATTTTTATGTAAATCTTTCGACTTGGTCAAGTTGCCCGTTTCAGTGGCGCAGCCAGCCGAAAATTAGGGGGGGGGGCAAAAAGTATGAATTTTTTTGTTTTAACTTTTACCAGTGTATTAACTGCCGTAACGAACACAAATAACAATGCTAGCAAACCTTTTTAGAGCTGCAACTGACTGAGTGTTAACGCAATACTCAAAAAACATTCAAACAGTAAAAACTGTCTAAAAGTAGTAAAACTACATTATTGTGTAACAAAAGTAACAATAACTACATCGTTTGTGACGTAACAGTGCATGACAATTGAAGGTGTGACATGCCTGTGATCGACTGTTGTACTGCTCATAAATGCTAAAATAACAAATTATTAAGAGTAAAATATTTATAAATTTTTGGGGGCCATGCCCCCTGAGGCTCAACCCTGGCTACGCCTATACCCCGTTTGCCCTTTATATTTTTAGGATGTTGTTGCTTTTAACTAGATGGCGATCATTTCTGACTTCGTATTACGTCACAATGCAGTTGAATTTGTTTTTTGGTTTCATTTTGTTTAATTTGCTTTGCTGCACTTTACTTTTTGTCCTATTTTGGTTTCTTGCCGTTACACCTTTACGTTTTTATTTTAGAATAAATACCCGGTGTCAAGTAATGATTAGAGCATGTCAAATTGAAGTCAAATCCTTGTCTATAAAGTAAACGTTAAACATTAAAACTGGTGAACTCGTGCGAATATGAGAAAAATCTCAAGTAAAAAATAACATAAACGCAACATACAGCAATTGAATTGTTTTATCTTTCAAAATTAAGATAAATTAGACGGGGTGCGGTTGTTGTATATTTTGTCAGGGGGTGTATTTTCAAGGTGTAGTGTTATTTTTTTTTATTTTTAAATTTTTATTTTTTTTTATTCGTTATGTTTCAATATTTTTTTAATTGACCTAATTGAAATTTTTTATATTCTTCGTTGTATAGTATGTTTAATAATATGGTATGGCAGAGTTTGGGGAATAAAGGCGCCGTGTAATATTTCACCTAAAAATCAAATATTCTCAATCCGACACTGCTTCCTAGTGGTTTTAGTGGGCCTACAATAGCTCTGAGAAAATTACTTTGGGCCGCGACAAAAAAATTTTGCCGACCACTGTTTTGATGCATTCATAACAATTTGCCGACCACTGCCTTAAACGATATCCCTTTTGTCGCAGACTAGATCGGGACACAATCCCCAAAGTAGCTGCTAAGGATAGGAATGACTTTACTTTCTCGAGCAAGACGTTTATTGGACAGAACGACAATCAGTACGGCAAATAACCATGCACACCAAGTGCTCGCATAAGGCTACAGCTTGTCTCTAACCAACGAGATTGCAAACTGTGCTCAAATGCGTCCGATTCTCTCGGTATCCACCCGACGAATAAATCATCAAAATGACACCACGCAATAACAAACGAAATCGACACAAAGATATCACGCAGCGCCGAGAAAACCGAGGCTGCGAAATTCACACAATGTCCTATTCCTGAGGGGAAACCGTGGCGACGGGTAGCCGACCCGGACGGCAGTTCCCGCGGCCTAACACATTAGTTATGCTTCAAAGGGTTACAATAATTAAATTTGTGACATTTACCCCCTCTTAAAGACAATCCTTGCGATTGGCTAATTTAACGAAACACAAATTTAAAGCAAAGAAAAGTAAAAATAAAGTACAATACACACTTTAACCCAAGTTAACTTCGCGATGGCACACAATAAAGTTACAACACAAATTCGAAAGAAAGAAAATTAACTGAACGAAATAAGGAAATGTTCATACACGACACAAGTACAACGTGAATTTAATCCAACCTACTCATATAATCGGCCCCAACGTTATCGGTTCCCTTTATACTTTCATATTTAATGCGATAACTCTGCAAGGCTATTGCCCAGCGCGTTACACGGTCATTAGCAAATTGTGCCGACGATAGGTAAACTAGTGGCTTATGGTCTGTTTGCAGGACAAATTCGGCCCCGTAAAGATATACTTTATGCCGTTTAATTGCCCACACGATTGCCAAGCACTCCTTTTCAATAGTGGAGTACGACCTTTCGGCATTATTCAGCTTTTTACTGGCGTAACTCACTGGAAAGAGCTCGCCATTGTGTGCTTGTAGCAGCACACACCCGATCCCTTTATTCGACGCATCCGTTCGTAGGACGAACGGCCGGTTGACGTCAGGTAGGTGCAAGATGGGCTTGTTCACCAAGCCAGAGCGTAGCTCGTTGTAAGCTTCTTCTTGTGCCGCGCCCCAAACGACCTTCATCGGTTGGCCTTTCCTGGTAAGATCCGTCAAAGGTGCGGCGATGGCCGCGTAGTTTGGAATAAAGTCGCGGTAGTATCCAGTTAGGCCAAGGAAGGATCGCACTTCCTGTTTGGTCTGTGGGCGACCAGCATCACGTATCTTTGCTACGCTGTCATCATTTAAACCGATGATACCATTTTTGATGTTATGGCCCAGAAAATTGACGCTGGACGTACCAATGACGCATTTCGACGGTTTAATAGTTACACTTGCCTCGCGCAGATGAGTAAACAGCTTCTCTAAAGCATCCAGGTGATCGCTCCACGAATCAGTGTGGACCAATATGTCGTCCACGTAGCTTTCTACATGTTTAAGTCCTTTAAGAAGCGTTCGCATGGCGCGCATGAATGTAGCCCCGGAGTTTACCATGCCAAATGGCATTTTAAGAAACTCGTAAGTCCCTCCGTTAGTGACAAAAGCGGTTTTGTGGACGTCTTCTTCGGCGACAGGTATTTGCCAGTACCCCTTTGTAAGATCCACTTTCGTAAAGTAGCTGCTCCTCGACAACTTCTGGAAAACCTCATCGGCTGTAGGCATCGGTTCAGGGTCAAAAATTGAAATTTTGTTCAGCTTGCGATAGTCGATGCAAATCCTGTTTGAGCCATCCTTTTTTTTTACTATCACCACCGGAGAAGCGTATGCAGATCGCGACCTCCGGATGACCCCGAGCCGTACCATGTCATCAATGTCCTTTTGTAATTGCCCTCTCATACTAAACGGGACGGTGTAGGGCTTTGAACGAATGGGTTCGTTGTCAGTCAGTTCAATGCGGTGCTTGATAAAATCAACATCTCCCGGCGCATCGCTGAAAATATCAGAGAACCTGTCGACGAGTGCCGCGATTTCCCGCTTTTCCCTCGCCGACAGTTTGTCGCCGAAGGCGACCTCCTGTGATGTTTCGCGGGGCTCTGACGCGACAAGCCCCGCCGATGCTTCAGCGACCAGTGGCTCTGTTTCTCTCATCACGTACTTTTTTAACATGTTGGCATGAAAAGTTCGATACTTCCCATTAACATCCAAAACATAGTCGTTAATTCCAATCTTGTCATTGACACGGAAGGGCCCTTTCCATTGTAGGAGTAGCTTATTATGGTCGGTTGGAAGCAGTATAAGGACTTGGTCGTCCTTTTCGAACTGTCGCGATTTAGCTTTCTTGTCGAAGTACTTCTTGTATCTGCCTTGACACCTTGTAAGCTCCTCTTTTGCCAATGCTATGGTAGTTTCCATCCGCTTCTTCAAGTCAATCACGTATTGGTAGCTGGTCTTCACTGCTGTTTCCGTCTCCGCATTTGTCCACATCTCGCTCAGGATGGTCATCGGTCCGCGAACTGTACGTCCAAACATCAGTTCAAACGGCGAAAATCCAGTAGAATCCTGCGGCACTTCTCTGCAGGCAAACAACAGCGCACTGATATACCTGTTCCATTGTTTGGGCTGGTCGCAACACAGCCTCTTTAGCATTTTCTTTAGCATCCCGTTGAACTTCTCCACCAATCCGTTGCACATCGGGTGATAGGGAGTTGTAGATAGATGCTTTATCATTAGCAGCCTCTCCACTTCTTTCATACAATCGGAAACGAACTGAGTTCCAAGATCACTTAGGACTTCGTCTGGTATACCAAGCCGACTGTACATGTCCACCAGCGCTTCAGCGACCGCCTCTGTTGTTATCGTCTTTAATGCCGTTGCTTCGGGATACCGTGTGGCGTAATCCACGAGCGTTAAAATATAGCGATGACCGTCTTCACTCGGCGGATGTATAGGTCCAATAAGGTCCACCGCAACCCTCTTGAAGGGAACGTCGATTACCGGTGGTTTCTGCAAAGGCACCCTGATAACGCTTCCTTTGTTAACTGTCCTCTGACACACGTCACAAGATCGACAGAACCGTTTAACCTCGCCTTGAATTCCTGGCCAGTGAAAGCTTCCAAGAATTTTGTCCAATGTCTTCTTTATTCCCATATGTCCCCCCATCATCGAATCATGGGCGACTTCCATGACCTTTTGCCGCAATCGATTTGGGACGACCAGCTGCTTCAGCCACTTCCCGTTGTTAACTTTGGGGTGTAGGTACATTCGGTACAGCAGCCCATCGATAGTCTTGTACTTTGTAACTTGCAGACCCCTTGCGATTTTCTTTGTGGCTTGCCAGAGTTCTTCTATTGATGTGTCATCGAGCTGAGCCTGTCGAAACCCAGGTTTATCTGAGATAGGCCACCTGTCGGCGTCCGGCACGGCTAGAGGTTTTCTCTTCTCAGGCTGTGCCTGTGACCTGGTCATAGCGTTGACTTCAGCGAATAATTTTTCCGGATTAGTTGATCCCTTTATGCCAGGCACGTTGCCTATAAACAAGTCGTGTGATGCATTCGGGAGAGAGAATGCTTCGGTCTTTCCAGAGAAGTATGGCGTGTCGATGTAGATTTGGGCCATCTCCGTCTCGACCAAGCGCCCGTTTGCCATCCTTACCTGACCCTGACGGCCGGTAATTTCATCGTCACGGACAAACTTTCTATCAACTAAGATCCCAGTGCACCCTGTGTCGCGCATCGCAGTGATAGGATGATCTCCCACGAATCCCTTCACGAGTGGTAACCCGTAACCACCTTCCGGCTCCACTTCTCCTTCGGTCTGCAATGCCGCGCTCGTCATCCGGAGTGGTCTCGCAGGAACAGAACGGGACCTACAATCTTTAGCAATGTGCCCTGTCTTGTCACATATGAAGCATCTCATAGGGAACCGTTGTTCCGGCCGTGGGCGCTGTCTCTCTTTTGGGTCTGCCCCTATTGGGTTTCTTGATGTACCCATTGTATCGGCCATTCCACACCCATGTGCTGACAAGAACTGCTCCGCCATTGTCGTCATGGCGTCGTTTGAATCTGGATGCTGCTCCTTAAGGTGAGTTGCAAGTTCCTTTGGGCAGGATTGTAAGAACTGTTCTTTCAGTGTGAGCTCATGCAACACGTTTTCGCAGTTCCTTAGATAACTTAGTCCATTTCGTGAGGTAGTTGTTGAGGCGTACCATAAATTGCTGGGCACTCTCGTCTTTTTCGGGTTTCGCATGACGAAATTTGTAACGATAACCCTCTTCTGTTAACTCGTACCTTTTAAATAGCGCAAGCTTTAACTGCTCGTAATCCACGGCGTCTTCATTAGAGAGTGCAGAATAAACGTCGAGTGCCTTGCCAGTGAGAAGGGTGCTAAGCGACATCGCCCACACTGATTGATCCCATTTGTTGTTTGTGGCGACCCTTTCGAAACGCAAAAGGTATGCATCCATTTCTTCTTTTCCATCGACGAACGTTGGCAGTTTTGGTGCTTTTGTAAAAGGAACAGCGCCGCTTGCTCCTTGCGATATGCGCGACCTGGACATCTCTGCATCCAGGCGTTTTACTTCCATTTCATGTTCTCTGATTTTCCGAGCTTCTTCGCGGTCTTTCTCAGCTTCTTCGGCTCGCCTTTTTTCGGCCGCTGCTTCGCGATCCAAGCGACGTTCTTCGCGTTCTGCGGCCTGCTGCTGCAGCTGCTGCTGATGCTGCACGAACTTCACCAGGTCATCACCTGTGAGTCCACTGCTCTTTCCTGCCTCGACTATCTTGTCCATTTCTACTACGTCTTGAAGAGGTCTCTAAGTCAAACCTTGTTTAAATTCCCGGACGAGCCCCCAATTGTCGCAGACTAGATCGGGACACAATCCCCAAAGTAGCTGCTAAGGATAGGAATGACTTTACTTTCTCGAGCAAGACGTTTATTGGACAGAACGATAATCAGTATACGGCAAATAACCATGCACACCAAGTGCTCGCATAAGGCTACAGCTTGTCTCTAACCAACGAGATTGCAAACTGTGCTCAAAATGCGTCCGATTCTCTCGGTATCCACCCGACGAATAATATCAAAACGACACCACGCAATAGCGAACGAAATCGGCACAAAGATATCACGCAGCGCCGAGAAAACCGAGGCTGCGAAATTCACACAATGTCCTATTCCTGAGGGGAAACCGTGGCGACGGGTAGCCGACCCGGACGGCAGTTCCCGCGGCCTAACACATTAGTTATGCTTCAAAGGGCTACAATAATTAAATTTGTGACACCTTTGTTGAGCTATTGTTTTAAAACAACAATGGAGTTATCGCTGCAGTAGCTGTTTCAGTTAATTACTAGTTTGTTCATAATTTTGAGTCAAACTTTATAGCAAAATTCCTTGGTTGACGGAAGCAGAAAGCGAAAGTAATTCCAAAGTAATGTGGCCTGTTCACAAAATAAAACTACAAAAATGTGATTTGGATGCTGTTGCGGGAAGTGTACATGTTGTGTGAAAGTGTACAAGCTGTGTGAAAGTTGAATGTGCGGATTGCCTTAAGCGCTGCAGTTTTTTTTGTTCTTGAAATGGATTTGAATAGCTACTTGCGGTCCATATAGCAAAAGTATATTAAAGAATGGGGTTAGGTCGTTTTACTTCATTTGAAATGTAATTTTTTTTCAATCAATTTTAATGTTCATGTGAGTTGTAAAAAATAAACAAATTTCTCTCTGCGCAGCTAAAAATGAGTTTTTTTACCGCAAACATCTCGATCTAAATAATTTTTCATAGCTGAGAAAATTTGTTACTTCAAAAAATGCATTGTTCGGTTAAACGTACGTGTGTGAACAATTTTTTGGGGGGTTCATGAAATCCCCTCATCGCTCAGAACTGACTAATGTACACCTAGTGAATAAACGGGTTGCCAGCAACCTTTCCGTTGATTCTCAATGAACTAAAAACGAAACGGTTTTCTTTTCGTGGTAGTCACTAAAACTTATAGTCGACGATATATATACAAGTGGTCCGTGGTTTAACCCGAATACACATATCTGGCCCGGCAGTATAAAAGGTTGCCCACCCCTGGTATAAACAATTAAAAAAACTTTTTCGCGCTTTGCGCAAAAACACTTAACTTAAGCTGCTTGTTTGCGCACTGTTGTTTTGACGTTTCCGGCCTTTTTATGCCCCTTAAATCAGTATATTGTTTATTAGAGATGATGTAAAAAACATGGCAACCCTAGTAAATAGTATTGCACGACAGATTTCGCTCTGTTATCATTTTATCGTCTTTATTGTATAATTTAGATCAGCGGTTCTCAACCAGTTGGCCATGGCTCACTGGTGGGCCTTAACAACATTTGAGGTTGGCCACAGACCAATTTAAAAAAGCAAGATTTAGTTTCATTTGTGTCACTATATTTAATTTTACAGGAATAATGGCTTGGGGAGGAATTAAAAAGGAATGTAAATTTATTGTTCAGCAGCAAGTATCTCACTAATGCACGGTTCAATAAATAATCTGTTTTTAAATATGTTCTGCTGTGTTTTGTTGTAAACCTATTTTACAGTTTTTTCTTTTAAAAAACTATTGGGCCACAGAATTTTTTTGCAACGTAAATGGGCCACGAAAGAAAAAAGGTTGAGAACCACTGATTTAAATGATTGCTTTTACCATTATAGTCAAAATATTTTGCGTAGTTTCAATAATTATATTTCCTTCTTAAAACTGTGAGATTTTAGTCTAGAATTCATTAAGACTATCTCTTACCGTATTGCCGTACGCATTTGTTTATTCAGATAAAAATTTAGATTGCGCATAAATTCAAGTTGACGTTATACATTCCGATGAACTGTTTATACTGCGAGAAATCTAAAGGCTTGTGGAAACATATAAAATTTTTTTTTTTTTTATCAAACAAAACAGTTTATTTAAAAATAAAACGGTTTTGCACTGAATGTATTAAGACTCATTTCATTTTCAAATTTTTGGACCAAAATCAGCAGATTTAAGAAGTCTATTTGTATTGTGACGTCATTTTATAACGTCATTTTGCCTACCGTGGTCCACGCGAGTCCCCAAAAACTTTTAGGGGTCCGCGGAAAAAAAGTTTAAGAACCCCTGGTTTAAACACTGCGACAGAATCTCTGTTTAAATAGGTACTTTTAAACTAAATACCGTTTTGTTTGGTAATTGCTTCTGTTTGCTAAAGCTGCGAGATTAGTGAGACCTAATACTGTAGCTGCTCTCACAAGGGCCGCATCCTACTTTAATTGTGAAAAAGTGTTTACTCGACCCAGCCCTCTTTAACCACGCAAAACCCGGGCATTGCCCGAATGCGCATGATATAACGCGCTTATTGCGAAAGGCTGCATATTATTGGGCAACGCCGGGTATTTCGTCTAGTAGTTGAATAAAATGACCGATTTTAAAAACATAAACCAACCTCCCAAACTGTCACTATGAAACCTTTTTTTGAAGCTAAATGGTTTAACATTAGTTTATTATATTCATTAAAGCTATTTAAAATCTAACTAATAAACCGAAAGAGTTAGTACAGACGCATTACAAGGTCGTATGTTATACAGGCATGATTAAAAACAATTTTGCCATTTTTCGGGAAAATATACAATGTGCGTATTGTGATAAGTTAATAAGATAAGTTCACTTTGTCAAATACCAGTGCTAGACAGATTTATGAGCAGGGTGACATGGAATTAAAAATCCAAAGCAGCAAAGATTTTTATTATTTTATAAGACAAAAACTTACTTGGTTTTGGTTTGGAGTATCGGCCATGTTATTCCTTGTGCTTGATTGGTTGATACAGTTTCTTTTACCAAATACAGTCTGTAAAATGAAACAAGATACCAAGTTAAATGACAGTATGGGTATATAGCCTACTGTGATATCTGTGATCTAGCCCTGTTGAACTAGCACTGCCCAACGATTGACATACACATAATATTATACCAGGTACAGAGGTACGCAGGCTCAGTGGGAGCAAGTCGTGAGACGATAATTATAGCAGCGTTGCCTGCTGGATCTTGTTCGTACATACAAATAGTGATTGTCAACCTTTAGCACACGGACCAATGTTACGCGAACAGCTTTCTGGCTGCAATCGAAGTTTTATAGAAATGAACGCAAGTGCATTGCGGCATTGCGGCAAGACGACCTATAATCTTAAATGTACGGCTAGCGCTGAAAAAATCTTTATTTGGCTTATTCAATCTAAGTAAACTTGAGTGAAAATGGTTTCTTTTGAAACCAGGTAGCTCGAAGTGACATTAAAAACACCACAGATTGGAGTGCGGCAGGAAAAGGTTGAGATCGACTGATTTAAGGTTTTGATGTTATAAACTAACCTGACATTCCTGTTCATATACCTACACAACATTACACATTTACCTCAGTACAGCAGTAAGGCGCTTGCACCAAGTCGCAGGCAACAACCAAACGCTAGCTCTTTGTTGAAGGCGGACTCCAAAGTATTTCCTTGTTCTAAAGGAAATTACGATAAGGCTCCATCCATTTAGTTTGCCCTCCAACCCCTTTACTCATTTCCTGTCTGTCAATCACGCGAGCTATTGTAAAGTTAAAAAAATCCTCAGCTTCAATTTCGTTTGCATAGAAATGCGTATTTTCATTGTTCTATAGTTAGTTTAGTTGCTTGACTGGCGCAATGATAATAACTCCATTAGACTTTTTTACTTGCATTTAGGAATGTCCGTAATTTGGTTTAGGATCGGCGCCGATACAACCCTAGTATCGGACGAGTATCAACGATACCACCATTTGGTATCGGGTATCGACTTTAATCCGATATTATCGGACATCCCTATGCTTGCAGCATGCCGAATTATTTCCCTAAAATTCGCGCTAAACTTGACACTAGTAATGACATAGGTGTTGCGTGAGATGCAGTTAATTTCTAACTTAAATGTTAATAAGTTGATTCACATTAAATTTGAAATACTGAAAGTCTGGGCAAACACTCACAATCACCTAACTTAAGTTATTGAATTATGTTTTTTAAGAAAAATATTAACCTAATTGTAAAGTATGATTACTTTTAATTCAATCAATATCTAACTTTTAAAATTTTTCTCACCAGAACAAACCACGAAAGATTGGAGTTTGTTGCGAAAGTCAAACCTAGGCTCAGAATCCAAACGAGGAAATATGTGTGTTTAATTGTGGTAGCAGCGCAGTTATCAGCAGCGCGGTTTTAAGTTCCATGAACGGAACTAGCGCTAAATTACAAGCAAGCCTTTCACCACCTGCAATACTAAACGAAGATCGTTTTTACCTGGTGTTATTATGCCACGATTGGCGCAACAATTGCGCCGAGCTGTGTGCCAAGTCAGCTAAATTACAAGCTGAGGTTGAGGGGAAATAAGTCGTGTCCATTGCACACTTAGAACGTGGTCTTAGAGTATGCTTAAAGAGCATAATTTTGCGTTAACTATCATTACTTAAAAATTTATACTTTAAAACGCGCACGACATTATACCTCCTTTTAAGAATCTGCTTCATTTAAACAAATGTCGATGTTACACCAACATCGGATATTAGCGCAGAGACCGAACAGCGAGAAACATACTGCGTATAACTTGACGTTTTTTAGCGACAAAAAAAGAAATAAGGTTTGACTTAGCTTTGTCAATTATCGAATACACACTTGCTAATCAGTCAACCTAAACCAGCGCTTCTCAACCAGTGGGGGGCATAAGAACATTTAAGGTGGGCCACAAACCAATTTAAAAAGCTAGATTTAGTTTCATTTGTGTCATTATATTTCATTTTAAAGGAATAATCGTTTGGGAGGAATTAAAAAGGAATGTAAATTTATTGTTCAGCCGCAAGTATCTCACTAATGCACGGTTGATTAAACAATCTGTTTTGAAATATGTTCTGCTGTGTTTTGTTCTAAACCTATTTTAAAGTTTTTTCTTTCATAAAAATTCTATTGGGCCACAGAATTTTTTTGCAAGGTAAATGGGCCACGAAAGAAAAAAGGTTGAGAACCACTGACCTAAACAAATAACGAAAGAGAAAAACTATCCAGCGTTTACGGTCGACCAAACTAAAGACGAAAACGGCGTTTTGCGTTTGATTTTGGATTCGAATTAGATTAAGACGCGTGACCCAATTACTTAAAAAGCACGCCGCTTCAAACAGTTTGTTAAACCATGACAAAAACGAACCAAAAACGATAATATCACTTACAAAAAGGGTGGTAAGAACTCCCGCCCCCACTGGATACGCCACTGGGGGCGATGGATAGTGTATATTATTTTTAACCTTCATAAGTAATACATATTACACTTACAAATAATACTAATAATCACATTTTGAAATTTCAGGGGGGTGGGGAATTCCCGAAAAAAAGGTTGAACTTTTAATGTGTTTCTTGAAAGGAAATATTACTCTGATGTAAACTGCATATGTCCATTACACAAAATGCGTTGTAAAACGAAGGTAAAAACGAACTGAAATTTATGCTTTGCTTGTTCCCAGGAGGCGGCGAAAGACTGTTAAGTCATCCAGTCAGTTGCCCCCTTGCCGTGATTCAATTCGTGTTAAGCATTTTTACAGGAAAACAAAGGCGAAAACATTGCAAAAATAATTATTTATTCGTAAAACCATAACGAACAAAAAATACAAAACAAAACATTTAAAAGCGTTCACACAGGCTGTGGGGTGTTACTCTGATTGTGAGGCATTAGATAAACCTTTTATTAGACACAAGATATGACATGATTTGAAACACATCACAATCATCACATGATTTGAAATTTTTATTTAGTGACACGTAGTGCAAACGTTTCGGCATAAGCGAATTTGTTATGACATTACAAAAATATGTTTGCATTATCTAAGCCTCTTACAAAGTTCTTATCCGTAACATTACTTTTTGGGTATATTCTGATTACCACATTTATCTTCCATAATCATTGGGTATAACATGAGGCCAGCAGTAGCAACGTAATATGCAATAGTGATAAAGAGCAACAGTATGATGGATTGTTTCATTTTGTCAAATCAGACAAAATTCAGGTAGACTTCGTACATTATGATGATTATTGTGGTGTAATTCATTTTTAACCAGTTAAAATAACTGATAAATATTATCTTTAACTTGGGCAACGCCGGGTGTTTCGTCTAGTAAATTATACTATGCAATTACTTTTGCAAACCACTTGCACATCTTGACCACCAATTACCAATTGTTTATAATGCGATGAAAATCACTCACCAACTGATAAATCATAGACTTGCTTCACAACATAAATGTAGGACAAGACCCACGCTAACATGTACAGTTTGCATGCTTTGCCACTGTCGCCTCTAGCGAACAACACCGGCTTGAGAGGCTGACAACTTGGCGAGCTCATAAGCATAACGTTAGCGCTGTCTGAAAAGCCACAGCGCAACAATTACCAGGAATTTGGAATCCAATTCGGCTCTTTGTCGCCTCTAGCGAACAACACCGGCTTGAGAGGCTGACAACTTCGCGAGCTCATTAGCATAACGTTAGCGCTGTCTGGAAAGCCACAGCGCAACAATTACGAGAATTTAGAATCTAATTCGGCTCTCTGTCGCCTCTAGCGAACAACGGCGGCTTGAGAGGCTGACAAATTGGCGAGCTCATTAGCATAACGTTAGCGCTGTCTGGAAAGCCACAGCGCAACAATTGCCAGGAATTTGGAATCCAATTCGGCTCTCTGTCGCCTCTAGCGAACAACGGCGGCTTGAGAGGCTGATAACTTGGCGAGCTCATTAGCATAACGTTAGCGCTGTCTGGAAAGCCACAGCGCAACAATTACGAGAATTTAGAATCCAATTCGGCTCTCTGTCGCCTCTAGCGAACAACGGCGGCTTGAGAGGCTGATAAATTGGCGAGCTCATTAGCATAACGTTAGCTTATTAACAGACCGCGAAGTTTAAAGCAGGGCTGCGGAGTCGGTTTAAAACAACCTGAGTCCGATGAAATAAAGTCGAGTCCCGCATCCTGCTCCACAGCCCTGATTTTAAGTCATACTTTGCACTAAATGTTCTTGGTGCAAAGGTTTAAACATTTATATTTGCACCCAACTTTCTAATAGTTATCGTCTCTCGTGTATTTTATGTAAACTACTTCAACCAGTGGTGATAGTAAGCCTGAAAAGCATACTGGAAAAATATAAGTTCGCTTTAAACATGCCGCAATCTCCTTGGATGCAATTAGATTAAGATCTCAGATGCAAATTTGCGCACGACATAAAACGATAAGCTCACTTTTGCGATCACGATCGCGGTCATTTAACGTCTGTCACTTGCCCAATTCATTTTGCAATCGAGCGAAGTTTTACCAAGACACTTTTACAAATCACATTGAACTGACAAACTCTCCTCAACCGCGAATTTTAAACTCGTTAGCATGTTGCGCAACAAAATTCTTAAGAATACGAACTTTATACTTAATCTCTTTCTTTGACATTTTTCGTATTTTCAAATTGCTTAACAAAGTGATCGAGCACCACACGAACGATCAAAATTAAAAGATCCAGTCGCACTCTTTATCAATTTAATTCTATCATCCTGTACGTCACGACTCTTACTTTTCACCATGTTTTTCGCACTATCTGTACGAGACACACCCTGAACATTCAACAAAGCACCACTGTTACTACCGCAACTGTCTGCACAAAACCCAGCGCCACTTGTTTTATCACATTGAACTGACAAACTCTCCTCAACCGCGAATTAATGTTTATTTAAGTTTTTGATACTTTTTTAATTTAGAAAATATAGGGCATTCTTATAGATGTGGTGAAATCTTTTTCTAAAATATTTAAGATAAATATGTTTAATTTGCCGTTACATTTTTGTGCTGACCCTGTGTGTTGGCTAGCTTTTGGTAAGAATAGTTTATATATATGCACCCCGGTTGAGAACCACAGCTTTACACACATGGAACAAAGTGAATAATCAATCACTCCATTTCTTACTCACTCCCACAAAGCGATCGCAGAAAGCGCGAAAAAAGTGCCTTTATTTTGTTAAATAGACAAAATTTTAATTTAGGAGACGCGACGCATTGGATAAAAATACACATTTCTCGATATAATGTCCTATATACATATTACTTTGGCATATTTTTTGCGTACTTTATCTTGTTTGAAAAGTGTTACTAAAACTACAATGGCCTGAGGAAAACAGTCGGAGTCGGAACCGACAATAACTTTACCAAATTTTTGTTCGAAAAAAATGAAAATATACCCAAAATAAGTAGACCATTAACACCTAATGACTTCACGCCAATACCTGTTACCTCTATTTTTGAAAAAGTAATGCACCATCAACTTCTTAATTTTTTGCAAAACATGAAACTATCGGTAAACATCAACACGGATTTAAAAAATATCACTCAACCTCACTTGCCGCAACAGAATTATATGAAAACCTATTTAATTAACCAAGAAAACCACAGATATAGCTGTGTAGTTTTCCTTGATTTAGCCAAGGCCTTTGATGCCATAGCCCAGTGCTTCTTAAACTTTTTTAGTTTCGTTCACCCCTAGCATCTATCTCCAGATTTCATTCACCCTTGTCTCATGGTATGATAAAACTGACTTGCACCCCTACGAAAAGCAATTCGGAATTTGTAATTAATATCACTGAGACAACTTGAAAATAGACAAGTTTGTTGTTGGTCGCGCGGAGCTCGAAAAAAATTGGATTTAATTGGTTGAATTGGCGCTAAACTGTAAAATCAGGAGGCTTTTCGCAAAACATTTCGTCCCTCTGTTGCTAGCCTGTTATCCAATTATATAAAATATAGATTAAAAATAGTTTGAACGGGGGATGACTTTTATCGTTTATCTATAAGTTAGAAAAATTATAATCAAATAGGGCCGTTACCTTCGATGATATGAAAACATGCAATGGAACTCAAAGAGACATTGTCAAATTTTTTTTGGCAGCTTTAATGTTAAAGTTGGCAAAAACAGAGTTTGTACAGCGCTGTAGGAGTGGTGTACAACCAAAACGAAAACGATACCATTAGAATCATAGCAAAAAAATTAAATATTAACTTAGAGCTCGCCTCCCCCCTACGAATTGCTTGGAGCCCCCCTAGAAACCTTTGTTAAACCAGCAATTCAGCATCTTTCATGGCCTAAGTATTTTTTGGAAATAAATGCAACGCCTCGCCTGAAAGTCTTGCTATAAGTATTAGCAACTAACTCGAAATGCGAAAAAGGGGACATTTGGACATTTTTTTTCGGAGGACCATTCAGTTTTCTTAAGAAAGGGGGACAAATCCTCCTAAGAGAACATATGGTAGGCCTAACTTATACACTCAGTGCAAACCAACTCAAGTATTACAATAAGCAAAAAAACACCAAAGAACAACAGGTTTTAGTCGATTTACTTCAGAAAGTTGTTTACTAGTGACTATAGGATGCTCCTGAACTTTCGTTCACCCTTATTCACCCCTGCAAAAATTTTATTCACCCTGGGGTGAGTCATTCACCACTTTAAGAAACACTACCATAGACAACCAAATATTACTTAAAAAAACAAATCTTTATGGTATCAGAGGCCCACCCTTGAAACTAATAGAAACTTTTTTAAGTCAGAGAAAGCATAGTAAAAAAATCCGTCGATGCCTGTATGCGGTGTCCCACAAGGTCGTATATTAGCACCTCTCCTCTTTCAAATCTACATCAATGACTTACCAATAAACTCAAATATAAATTGTAGTTTATACGCAGATGATACTGTTATTTATATCTCCCATAATGACATAAAAAAATACAACAAATAGGCCTAATTAAATAAATATAGAAAAAATTGAGCACTGGTTTCGGGCTGACAAACTATCAGTTAATTATTCTAAAACACATTACTTGGTAACCAATTCAAATTTCAGTATTAAACTAAGGGTGAACAAACTGAAACAGGTAAATCCAGCGAAATAATAGGCCTCAACATAGATGATAAATTGTCATTCAAACTTCATATTAAAATGATTGAACAAAAGTTTCGATGAGATACAAAGATGCCTTTCAACTAAAACCATTTTATCAAAATGGAACATACTAGAAACCCAATAAAAAAACTAAAATTACGCACAATAGGTAAATAATACAAGGCGTGGCGTGTTGCCCCACCCCCTGGAACCGCCCCTGCCCCTCAGTTCACTTCCATCAACAGGAAAGCTGATAAATGTTTCGCATCACGGAGGGACGATTGTTGGTCGCTCGAAGCAATCTAAGATCAGTCGAACTTCAGTTGTAAAAATCCACTCTGTTCTCCTGCAAAACACAAGATGAAAATTTAAAAGCTGATGAACGTGTTTTCAACTGAAAGAAGAATTCCAACCCGTCACATCTGTGTACAACAATTGTAATCTAGCCCATCTGATGTTGTTATATTTACATCGGGGGTAAATTAAAGAAGTGTTGTTAAACTGGGTCCGTAGGTGAGTTGAGACCCAACCAGTCACATCTGCCCCCCACAGTTTATCAAGAGTTTCCATAATAATAACAACTGTTTTGTAACTGACCTTATATTAGAGCAAACATATTGCAAACCAAAACCTATTGATGCATGGTTAGAGAATGAAAATTGAACAATAGGTAAGAAGAGGCACTTTGCATAATAACATCCATTATGTAATGTATACGGAGCTAAATAATGTACATATGTAATGAGTGATGTTACTTTTCACAACTTACATTAGGTGACAATCGAAAAATAATTTAAAGTTCACCTCGGAAAGTTCGTTGTAGAAAGCTTTCTCAGCAGTTGCGATGTTCGTAACAATGTTGGCGCACAGGACGACCCGCGAGTCGAAAAGGTCGGGCAGTTCCTCATGAAGTTGTGAGTTCAGCGTCTCATAAGTATCATGGGCCTCTGTCACGTGATCCTGGGCCTATCACGTGAATATCATGTTCAAAAGATAATCCGCAATAAAACATAAAGTATATGCGGAATACAAGTTTATTCAAAATCTATATTTTTAATAGTTTTATTTTGACGACCACTCAAAAGTTTTGAGATCTCCATTTTGTTCAAATATGTAAAAATACGCATAGTTGCTGAACGTTTGTTGATTGTTGGCATTTTATAAAACAAATGTAGAAATAAACTTTAAAAGGCCTACTTACAAAGGCAAACTGCTAGTTCTGTGCTGCAAATACATAAGTAGGGATGTTCAAAGTAGAATCCCAAGGTATTCTAGAATAATAGGTTTCGAATCCAGAATAGCGAATCCTAGTATATTTTTATTAAATTATTTAACCTCGATTTTGTTTGGGGAAGGGATTAATCTTAATCTACCCTACAGGGCCCACAATCACAGCAATAAATCGCCCAAACAATTTTCTAACATGTGTACATTATAATAAAAAAACTCTCTCATATGTTTAACATTCTTAACAACTGTCATCTGAAGCCGTTCTGTAAACTGGAATATGTCAACTGTCCAGGTTGTGTCCAAAACTTATATTTTTGCCAATAGTGAGCAAATGCAACACTGCACATAGAAGTCTTGAGCAATTCGGTCCTGTTTTTGAAAGCATTGTTAAGTCTTATTGCTTCTTTTTTGACTAACATGATCTGTTATACAGTCAAATGATGTACTGCAAAGAATACAAAGTTATTATTGACATAACGAATTCTTGACAATAACGTTGTGCATAACTGCATAACTTCCCTGAATATTGGCCTAAAGTTGACCTTAAGTAACCCCATAGCGCATTTTGTGGACGGCCAGCACGTTTTGCAACGCTATGTTACTTTTGCAACTTAACGCATTTAGGGAAATTGCGAACTCCACACCAGACATTACACGCTAGTCGCTCGCCCAATAACGCTTGATTGACACTTAATTATTAGACGAACGTTATCGCGAGACGCGGTAATTGGTCGCCCGAAAAAACGCTGACACTGCACTACGAGGTTACATTTAAAGCAAGCACCATAAATTGGTCGCCGCAGCGACAGGCCAAATTACCACACGCGTTTGTGCAATTAGGCGCAACAATCGGCGGTAAAACATTAAATTATATCGGTTCCAATTACCCGAAATAAACGGCAGAATTGGATTCGAATCTCATCTGGATTCGAATCCAAGGATTCGATATTCTACTTTGAACATCCCTATAACATAAGTAGGCCATAAGTTAAGACCAACTCAGTACAACCTAATATTTAAATGCAACGCCTTGAAAAACAACTTTTTTTAAGTACACAGTAAATATATGTGAAATTAAATCTATTGTCAAAATGGCTCTATATGTTCAATGAAACAGATGTACACACATATGTTTCATCGAATAAATGATATGGTACTGTGGATCCCCTTCAATTGAAGTTGCTTGTACCAACAGATTGAGCAAGCATTGGCGGATGGTTGTTTCTCGACTCGCTCCCCTCTGAGCCTGCATAGCTCAGTTGGTAGAGCGACGGTCCCGGCTTGACCGAGGTGGTAAGTTCGAACCTCACCACAGACTAGTTTTACGAACAGGATGCAGCAGGCAACGGTGCTATGGTTGTTTCTCGACTCGTTCCCCTCTGAGCCTGCATAGCTCAGTTGGTAGAGCGACGGTCCCGGCTTGACCGGAGGTCGTGAGTTCGAACCTCACCACAGACTAGCTTTACAAACAGGATGCAGCAGACAACGGTGATATGGTTGTTTCTCGACTCGTTACCCTCTGAGCCTGCATAGCTCAGTTGGTAGAGCGACGGTCCCGGTATGACCGGAGGTCGTTAGTTCGAACCTCACTGTTGTTTTTCTAGTCTGCCCTGCTTGCATCATTGATCGACAGATTCGGTGAAGAGTCTGCAATGGCTTTCAGTGTACTGGCTCTTTATGTGTTATACTTGTTGAACAAACATTTAATCTTTGGTGCATAATGGCTTAAGGTTGTAGATAGACGGAAAATAAAAGTAGGTTGCATTTTGAAAATTCCAATGAATCTTTAAGGTAATGGTTTGAAGTTGAAGTTAGATTTAATAGACATATCAAAGTCCATACATAAGTTTCGAACAAAATTTTAAAATAATAGTTGGAGGTTCTAGTTGGACGTAGAATGTCGAAGAAAGGTAGAATTTTGAACGTTTCGAATAAAACTTAAGACAATGGCTGGAGGTTGTAGTTAGACATAGTAAGAATACCAAAGCCCAAACAGAAGTAGGTAGCATTTTAAAATAACAAAAATAATGCTCCCTATTTATGCATGGGCTTAAAATTCATTCTTGTATAACAAATATTAACAAAATATGCCTAAAAAATTGTCGGCCCATATAATGTGACAACTAGTGGTCATTGTCACATAGAAATCTCACCCTAGATAATTTTGTTTCCTCCATTTTTTTGCTCCCTGTAAACTTGCGAGATTTCGTCGTGCCGCAAAATCCACCAACTTCCGACCTCGCTTGTTCACTTTGACCTTCATCTCATTGCACTAAAAAAAATAAACTTTGAAAACAACTATTCAGTTTATTGCAGGGGCCTTCAACTTTTATATTACCACAAAATTTTGTATCTCAAATGCGATCCCAATTCTTATTCGGCCATTTGATAAAAGTTTTGTAACACGTCGTTTCTGAAACACTCAATTTATTCGAACCTGAGTGAGATGATCTTGTAGGACAGATATAACCTCTGTGTTCAGTCGGGCGTGAAGGTCACTGTGCAGAAGATTCGTCGTCTGTAAAAAATAAAAGTTAAATTGGGTTGGAAGTATGGTGTTGGATATTAAGTGACCAAAGCTGTTATCCGATAACAGTTTAATTAAAAAATCCATGATTTGTGGCAAATATATCGAAAATAAAAAGTTAATAACTAAAGCTATGTAAAGTAAAAATAACGCCAATTAGAGCAAAATACAAAGTTATCTTTAAACGTTATAATTTCATAGACTTTGTATAACATTTATATAATGTCATTTGCTATCAGATCAGGTCACAAAACTTTCTATCCAAAATAACAGGCGTCAAGATAAAATGTTGAGTATTAGAAATGCCTAATTAAAAGCAATGTGCAAATTTTTGATTAGCTTGTCAAATTGTTTCGAAACACAAAACGATGTTTGCTATTAAAGGTATATTGCAAACTTTATTTAAATCATAGTTGCAGGTGCCATTGCAACAATATAAATGTGCAATCTGTTCAGTTTTGTAAATAAACCACTTAACAATGCAAAAAACCGACCTACAATTAATACAATCTGCCTTTAACGACGCAGTGACAATAGCGTTTTTAATCAAATTTATCGCGGTTCTGTATGATCCAAACTTCTGTACTTATACTTCATTGCATTATATTACTTTAAGAAGCTTGAAACAAGAAATGGTAAAAAAAGTTTTTAAAATATATTTGTGAATTTTAGGAAAAATAAAAAAAGTTCGCCCAGGTTAAGTGGATTGTGGCACAAGCTGGCATCTGATCAGTATTTCAACTTTAATTTCAATAAATATTTACTTTTGAGAGTGTTGCGACCAAATCTTTTCCCATCCAACCGTCTTCGTAAACCTCTCCTAACGATGCATAGAAATCATTGGCTGCCGACTGCATTGCTAAAAGTTTAAAAAAGTAAGCAACCTGAAAAAGCTAAAACACTTTTGGTTTTAAAGAATCTCATGCAAACAACTTAATTTTTTTTTTTCAAACAATATATTTTTACAGAAACTGATAATGCTTGTTGTTATGCGACGGAATATATATTTTTGTCAATTTTGAGAAACAATTTAGGCTTTGCATATGTTTTTAAAATCAACAGTTTAAATATTTAGCTTTATAAAGCAAAAAAAGAAAATGTAACAACTTTAATTCTCAAAATATCTTGTTAAAAAAATCAAAACTAATGAATAAGTAGAAATTTCAAAAATATGAACTTTACCGATTATGGATTGCAGGTATCTTTTCATATCTTGCTGGAACTTTGTAAACTGAACCTGAAAAATCAAGTAAATATTTAGAAAAAGTGATTTTTCAACCCATGGGCAGCGAACTAAAACTTTGTCGCCATTTGATCTGGTCGGGTAAAGACTAAAGTAATTCACATGCTTAGATTTATTGAGGTTGCTTCAAGCAAGATTTCTACAAAATTTAAAAAATTTGGGGAAATCATGAGTGAATTGAGGAAGCAATACAAAGACATCTGACTTGTTAATACTAATTTGTTATGTTTTTCCCTTAAAAATGTTCAGCGGGTAGAATTAGGTCGGCAAAGCTTTGCTAGTATAGCTCAGTGTTTGGGACGCTGTGAGAAAAGTTAAGAAACACTAATATTCTAAGAATACAGTTAAAGTGTGAAAATTTATATTGAAGGTTTTTTGAAACATTTTTACCCAAGGGAGTCTTAAACTGCTTGCAATTTTTTACAAGGGATTCATTTTTGCATATCTGAGTACTGTTAGATCAATTGAGGCCAAAATAAATAAAAAACATGATGAAAAATACAGGTTTTCAACTAATTTTTCGATTTGCCTGCAGACCTGGTAACATTCCATGGAGCAACAAGTGTTGTTTTAATTACTTTTGACTGATAAATTACAAGCCAGAGAACACCCATTTCATTAAAAGCAATCACTCTAGTGATTCTTTAAATGTTACATACTTGTTTAAAACATGATGAGGTCTTATGTTTTCAAAAAACAAACAGGATTGAAACAGTTTTATAATGAATGCTTTCAATAATCTTTGTTAATATTCACTGTGTGGCAGTGAATCAACAAATAATTCAAACTGCTAACACTAGCCTTTGGAACAATACATTTCATACAATACATTAGGTTTCATTGAAATGAATTTGGCTAATTATGTAAAGAAAGCTTAACTGTTGACAAAACACTTCAAACATAATCAATTCTTTACCAAAACACTAAAATCTAGACTTTAAAAGCATTAATATTAATAAACAAGCATTAATGCAATACAGCTAGAAGCATTTAATTTACAAAAACAAAGATAACAACAATTTAACTAATATATATCAAACTGTTGAAGCCACTGTAATAGCACTAGCATAATTCAGCAAAGATAATGTCATAACAAGGTGTGGGTTATTTATTAATGCCTTTGCTGGTTTTTAGTTTTATATTTTAGTGTTTATGAAAATTATAAATGTTGCCTTGGTGTCCTTCAGATATGTTGAAATTTTTATTCAATTAAGCTCGTTGAATATGTATTTGAGTTTATTAACCTTTTGGTTAAGTTTTATTTTGCATTACATTAAGTTTGAATTTTTGAAAGCAAGAACACTCATTTTAAATTCTTATGTTTTTTAACAAATTATAAAAAACAGATTACAAACTATCCACGAAAAGCTACAAGAAATGGAGATTGAAGTGGCAACAGGTTTTGGATGACGACTTAATTAACCGAATCTCACTTTCGAACAACAACAACAGTTTGAAACATGAGCTGCTGACAATACACACCACTGTGACATCATAATAGTAACACTTGAGAACACTTCAATAATAGCTAGAGTGAAAAGTAAGGGACTTAATAGACTGCTTTTCTAGCAAATACGTTTCAGTGTTTTTAATTTCCTTTACTACATTTTATTCGTTTTATCTTCACTTTATTTCCACAGTTAATGATGGCATGAGTTATTGCTAAAAGTTGGAAAATATAGAATCTGTTGATTGCATTGAATGTTATGACATTTAAGTTGTAATAGAAACTACTATCTCTTGCAATATACTGTTTTTAAAATTCTAAACTCTTTTCAACATTTTTCCAGTAGATTAGAATTCCCAATCTAGAAATTACCTTTGTATTACATAAATATATTTTTATTGGAAAAAGTTTGATAATGTTTACTACAAAATCAAATATTACAGCCTAATCCATATATTAGGCTTTTTAAACAAGAACAAATCAAATCACATAAGTTCACCTCGGAAAGTTCGTTGTAGAAAGCTTTCTCAGCAGTTGCGATGTTCGTAACAATGTCGGCGCACAGGGCGACCCGCGAGTCGAAAAGGTCGGGCAGTTCTTCGTGAAGTTGTGAGTTCAGCGTCTCATAAGTATCATGAGCCTCTGTCACGTGATCCTGGGCCTATCACGTGAATATCATGTTCAAAAGATAATCCGCAATAAAACATAAAGTATATGCGGAATGCAAGTTTATTCAAAATCTACTTTTTAAACAGTTTTATTTTGGTTACCTTTTGAAGATCTCCATTATGTCCAAATATGTAAAAATAAGCATAGTTGCTAAAATTAAAAATTGTTGATTGTTGGCATTTTATAAAACAAGTGTAGAAATAAACTTTAAAAGGCCTACTTACAAAGGCAAACTGCTAGCTCTGTGCTGCAAGTACATAAGTAGGCCATAAGTTAAGACCAACTCAGTACAACCTAATATTTAAATGCAACGCCTTGAAAAACAACTTTTTTTAAGTACACAGTAAATATATGTGAAATTAAATCTATTGTCAAAATGGCTCTATATGTTCAATGAAACAGATGTACACACATATGTTTCATTGAATAAATGATATGATACTGTGGATCCCCTTCTATGAGGTTGCTTGTACTAACAAATTGAGCAAGCATTGGCGTATGGTTGTTTCTCGACTCGTTACCTTCTGTTTCTGCATAGCTCAGTTGGTAGAGCGACGGTCCCGGTATGACCGGAGGTCGTTAGTTCGAACCTCACTGTTGTTTTTCTAGTCTGCCCTGCTTGCATCATTGATCGACAGATTCGGTGAAGAGTCTGCAATGGCTTTCAGTGTACTGGCTCTTTATGTGTTATACTTGTTAAACAAACATTTAATCTTTGGTGCATAATGGCTTAAGGTTGTAGATAGACGGAAAATAAAAGTAGGCTGCATTTTGAAAATTCCAATGAATCTTTAAGGTAATGGTTTGAAGTTGAAGTTAGATTTAATAGGCATATCAAAGTCCATACAGAAGTTTCGAACAAAATTTTAACATAAGGAGGTTGTAGTTGGACGTAGAATGAATATCAAAGTCCATATCGAAGAAGGTAGAATTTTGTGAACGTTTTGAATATATCTTAAGATAATAGTTGGAGGTTGTAGTTAGACATAGTAAGAATATCAAAGTCCATACAGAAGTATAGGTAGCATTTTAAAGTAACAAAAATAATGCTCCCTATTTATGCATGGGCTTTCACATAGAAATCTCACCCTAGATAATTTTGTTTCCTCGAGTTTTTTTGCTCCCTGTAAGCTTGCGAGATTTCGTCGTGCCGCGTCAAAATCCACCAACTTCCGACCTCGCTTGTTCACTTTGACCTTCATCTCATTGCACTAAAAATATAAACTTTGAAAACAACTATTCAGTTTATTGCAGGTGCCTTCAACTTTTTTCCGCAGACCTCTCAAAAAATTATTTTGCTTTGCGTGGATCACTTTAGGAAAGAAATGTTTAGACATGACGTCACAAACTTACGACACAAATAAACTTTAGAAGTCTGCTATTTTCAGACAAAAAAATGTGAAAGTGAAATAAAGTATTAATAGATTCAGTGCAAAAATGTTTTATTGTTAATTGAAGTCCTTTCTTTAAAAAATGTTGATGTAATGCAAACTAACATTCCAATTAGGTCTTGGACCCCCTAAAACTAGCTCCGTACTCCCAAGGGGCGCATGGACCCCAGTTTAGGAACCCCTGGTTTATTGCAACAAATTGATGCCAGCAAGTTCAGGCTTGTTTTATCCCAGAATCGCTTTAGTTCATCACAGTTGCGTAAAATCTTGTCAAGATATAATGCGATTTGTCGTTAAACAGTGCCACGTGATTTAGAATTATCCAAATGCGACTATTAACAATGATAGTTTGCAAGGGTCAATAACGTTGTCAAACTTGGTGAAGCCTCGCAACCACTTTTAAATTCAATTTCCCAAAACTTATATGATCTGGGCGGACTCCGGCCATAAGCTCGAAATAAGAACAACATCAGGCCTTATTTCGATGAATTTAGGACTTTTTATCGATCAGTTTTATTTCTTATTCCGACAAGTTTAGATCTTATTCTGTCGCTCATTATACCGGGTTTGGCTTTATTATGTTGTTGGTCTTAATACTATGGTTTTATAGATTTTTCTGCTTTAGGTCTAATTGCATTTTAGGTCTTATTGTGTGTTTCCATTTGGGCATATCCTTTCTTTAGTTTTAATGTTTGTAAACCATTTTGACAGGTAAGTGGCTTGTACTGATTTCAATTTTAGTGTGAAGATTAGAAATAAAACATCATTGATTAAACGTTTTTAAAAACAACTGAGAATAAATATATTTTAAGAGCTTCGACATCAATTTTAAGTTATTGCGATTGCATTTATTTAATATAAGCCTATAAAAGAGGGGCAATATTTTGTCCCACATTTTCTAAATTTATTTCCTGATGAATTATAGTTCCACAAAATTTTGTATCTCGCTGCGATCGTCAATTCTTATCAGGCCATTTGTAATAAAAGCATCATGAGGGCAACTGTTTTACTTCATTGTTTAAATTTTTCTAAAATAACCAGGGTCTTGCTTTTCTTTGGCATTTTTATAGTTGTTTGTCTTTTTGAAATGACAAAAATCTAGAAGCATTTTCAAGAGTTTTGCACAAACCCGAAAAAATAACGGCAGTCAGTAAAACATCTAAAACATTTTGTCCACTCAGCCAAGGCCCTAGTAATGCAGTACTTCATGTTGTTTAAATCAATGTTTTTCGAATAGGTTGACACGGTAAGGGGCAAATCAAATGTTTTTTCGAAATAAATTTTTTTGGTCAATAAGTAATCGCCCTAATCATGTGTAAAACACTCAATTTATTCAAACCTGAGTAAGATGATCTTGAAGGACAGATATGACCTCTGTGTTCAGTCAGGCATGAAGGTCACTGTGCAGAAGATTCGTCGTCTGAAAAATAAAAATATTAAATTGGGTTGGAAGTATGATGTCCATACCTCATCCCGATAACAGTTTGATTAAAAATTTCAGCCAGCATTTGTGATTGAATGCAGCAATGATACAGGGTGCGGCAGAAAAACCTACCATATTTTAAATTGTCACTGTACCAAAGCTGTAGCAGTCTGACAGGAGGTTGAATTGAAACTTTGCAGCAAATGACTTACCATTTGTGTTTCAGATGTTAGTTTTTATAAGTAAATGATGTTTTGTGCAAATTTTTAAAATTTTGTATCTGTATGTAAAATGGCCTGGACTGGCGAACACTGTGCATTTATTGTGGAAGATTTCGTTAAAAATGGGGAATCTGTGACTCGAGGGCGCCATCTACACAATGTAATCTTTAAAACATAAATACATCAAATGGTAACCTTGTGACTTTGAGATGAGACAATAAATGGTTTGATTGCTTATAAATTTTGTCTCTTTTTCATAGTTTGAAATGCGGTAGGTTTTTCTGCCGCACCCTTCGCCAGTCCAGGCCATTTTACAAACAGATACGAAATTTAAAAAATTTACACAATACATTACAGGTATCTGTACGAACCAAAGGTACATACTTCATTGCATTACCTCACCAAAAGTGTAAAGAAATGTGTTGAAAAAGGTTTGCCCAGGTTAAGTGGATTGTGGCACAAGCTGGCATCTGATCAGTATTTCATTCTACTCACAACTTTATTTCAATTAACACTTACTTTTGAGAGTGTTGCGACCATATCTTTTCCCATCCAACCGTCTTCGTAAACATCTCCCAGCGATGCATAGAAATCATTGGCTGCCGACTGCATTGCTAAAAGTTAAAAAAAAGTAAGCAACCTAAAAAAGCTAAAACACTTTTGGTTTTAAAGAATCTCATGCAAACAATTTAATTTATTTTTTCAGAAAATATATTTTTTACAAAAACCGATAATGCTTGTTATGCGACGGAATATATATTTTTGTGAATTTTAAGAAATAATTTAGGCTTTGTATATGTTTTTTAAATCAACAGTTTAAATATTTAGCTTTAAAAAGCAAAAAAAGAAAATGTAACAACTATAATTCTCAAAATATCTTGTTAAAAAAATCAAAACTAATGAATAAGTAGAAATTTAAAAAATATGAACTTTACCGATTATGGATTGCAGGTATCTTTTCATATCTTGCTGGAACTTTGTAAACTGAACCTGAAAAATCAAGTAAATATTTAGAAAAAGTGATTTTTCAACCCATGGGCAGCGAACTAAAACTTTGTCGCCATTTGATCTGGTCGGGTAAAGACTAAAGTAATTCACATGCTTAGATTTATTGAGGTTGCTTCAAGCAAGATTTCTACTAAATTTAAAAAATTTGGGGAAATCATGAGTGAATTGAGGAAGCAATACAAAGACATCTGACTTGTTAATACTAATTTATTATGTTTTTTCCCTTAAAAATGTTCAGCGGGTAGAATTAGGTCGGCAAAGCTTTGCTGGTATAGCTCAGTGTTTGGGACGCTGTGAAAAAAGTTAAGAAACACTAATATTCTAAGAATACAGTTAAAGTGTTAAAACATTTTTACTCAAGTGTCTTAAACTGCTTGTAATTTTTTTACAAGGGATTCATTTTTGCATATCTGAGTACTGTTAGATCAATTGAGGCCAAAATAGAAAATAAAAACATGATAAAAAATATACGGTAAGTTTTATAAATTAGATTTGTTTTTGTTTTTGACTGCAGACCTGGCATCATTCTATGAAGCATCGGTGAAGAAGTGCTGTTTAAATGCATCATCCGACTAATAAATTATAAGCCAGATAAGACCCATTTCTTCGAAATTACTGTAATTATTCTTTAAATTTTATATACTTGTTTAACTGTGATGTGGTCTTAAGATTTTCAAAAAACCAACAGGATTGAAACAGTTTTATAATGAATGCTTTCAATAATCTTTGTTAATATTCACTGTGTGGCGGTGAAATAACAAATAATTCAAACTGTTGACACTAGTCTTTGGAACAATACATTTCATACAATACATTAGGTTTCATTGAAATGAATTTGTGGCTAATTATGCAAAGAAAGCTTAACTGTTGACAAAACACTTCAAACATAATCAATTCTTTATCAAAACACTGAAATCTAGACTCTAAAAGCATTAATATTAATAAACAAGCATTAATGCAATACAACTAGAAGCATTTAATTCACAAAAACAAAGACAACAACAATTTAACTAATATATATCAAACTGTTGAATCCACTGTAATAGCACTAGCATAATTCAGCAAAGATAATGTCATAACAAGGTGTGGGTTATTTATTAATGCCTTTGCTGGTTTTTAGTTTTATATTTTAGTGTTTATTAAAATTATAAATGTTGCCTTGGTGTCCTTCAGATATGTTGAAATATTTATTCAATTAAGCTCGTTGAATATGTATTTGAGTTTATTAACCTATTGGTTAAGTTTTATTTTGCATTACATTAAGTTTGAATTTTTGAAAGCAAGAACACTCATTTTAAATTCTTATGTTTTTTAACAAATTATAAAAAACAGATTTCAAACTATCCACGAAAAGCTACAAGAAATGGAGATTGAAGTGGCAACAGGTTTTGGATGACGACTTAATTAACCGAATCTCACTTTCGAACAACAACAACAGTTTGAAACATGAGCTGCTGACAATACACACCACTGTGACATCATAATAGTAACACTTGAGAACACTTCAATAATAGCTAGAGTGAAAAGTAAGGGACTTAATAGACTGCTTTTCTAGCAAATACGTTTCAGTGTTTTTAATTTCCTTTACTACATTTTATTCGTTTTATCTTCACTTTATTTCCACAGTTAATGATGGCATGAGTTATTGCTAAAAGTTTGGAAAATATAGAATCTGTTGATTGCATTGAATGTTATGACATTTAAGTTGTAATAGAAACTACTATCTCTTGCAATATACGGTTTTTAAAATTCTAAACTCTTTTCAACATTTTTCCAGTAGATTAGAATTCCCAATCTAGAAATTACCTAAAATCATAAGGAATTGCAATTTGTTCCTGAGAAATGTGAATGACAAAATTCTTAAATCAAAGGCAATTTTTAGGCTGTATTTTCAATTGCAGTTCAGATATTTGTTTTAAATGAGAAACTTAAAAACGCCATTGTACATTTTAAGTAGTTTGGGTCAAAATGGAAATTACATTAGAACTAGAATTTAAACATACAAGGAATCCCTAAATAACATTAGAATTAACTACAAACTGATCCAATTGATCGCAATAAAAACTATAGCTATCTAGTTATTAGCAAACGTGTTTCATGGAATAACAACACTATGATGTAATGCTTTGGAATGTGTTTGTAAAGTGGAGATATCTTGAGGTAATCATTAATCGAAATGCAGCAGCGGCTGGAAGTAGGTCACCGCAGGGAAATGCAAGCATTTGCAAGCACATATCTCCACCAAATATCACTACTCATAACTTACAACATAAGTAACTCAAATTAAGTATTTTGAGGAATAAGAGTGATTTGCTGCTGTGCCAATCTCAGTAAGAAATCAAAATTCAAATACTTTTCAAAAGCTTGTAACTTGAAACTCAATTCATGTTTGCTAATTTGACAATTAAGGCCATTTGCCGGGATTTAAATTTTAATTTGTGAAATGACTGTTGTGACAGTGATTTCTAAACTCTAGTTTTTATTTTCACCTAAAATGTCTATTGTCCAAAAGCATTCTGAGTTTCTCGTTTGAAAAAAGTTTTTGGCCATGAAGCTGAAATGTTAGACCTAAAAATTGCCAATCTTGGTCCAAACATTTCAAATGCGACATAAATTCAAAACTTTTCAAAGAAAAAATTTTAGTTTTTTGAAAAACCTAAATTGGATCGCTCAATAGTTTTTGAATATAATTCTAAAACAAAAGAGTTTAGATGCCGAGTTTACCACAACAGCAAACATAGTTGAAAATTTGGAAAGAAATGATAATTTAAGCTGAATGACAAAATTCAAAGACAACCAAATACTTGTGGCAACAATTATTAGCGCTAATATTAACAAATCATTTATAATCTGGTAATCTTAACTTATCATGATATGCTACATGACAGTTTAATAAAATTATAAATTATTTACCAAAGATAGTTTTAAGGAAAGCGCTATTAACACTGGATAAATGACAATACGTTTATTACTATCTAAAAAAAAAAATACTATTGCTGTGCGCTTAAATTTGTCTAAATTCATTTGCTAAAAGTTTCTACTTTGACCTGATAAAGCAGCTTGTGCAAAAGCTTTTGGAGGATTTAATACAATTTGTTGTTTTAAAGTGACACCTGATTATCCTTTATAGAATCAGACAAATATGGACATTTACAAAGAATCAAATGTAAAAATAATTGCAGATATTTATTCGCTTTCTTTTTCTGATTGAATGGAAACAACAGAATCCCTATAGGAACTTCCTTTCGGCATATTTCAAGTGTTAGTGAAAAAACAATATTAGGTTAAGCAAAATGTAAGTTTACCAAGAACATAATTATGTATGTAGCTTAAGTGCAACTTTTCAAAATATAAGTTTACCAATTCGCTACAAATCTGGTTTTAAACATTTAGGAGACAAAAGTGCAGGAAGTGACTCGTGGTTGTTATTTAATCAAGATTCACCTGTTGCTTAGTAACAAGGTGAACGTAATTGTCGATGATTTCATCCTTGGTTTCATCGCCGCGCCCGAGCGAACCAGCATCTGCAAAACACAAAACACGATAACATATGACAAACGCAGAGAATGACTCGTACAAGTAAAAACAAATCCATATGGTTCATTACAAATACTACTGTAGGAAATAAGCATAAAATTTAAATCCAACAGGAACACTTAAAAACATTATTTTCTCAAGGAATGGTGAGATTTTTGCAAGTTACAGTAACCATAGCGACTTCATTTCAAAAGAAATATTCAAAGAAACTATATTCAAGATTGAATCTCTAAGTCAAAAGTTTTATTCCGATTAAAATTTCTCTTTTTTAAATGTGTAAAGTGCGTAAAGTATAGTTGGTAAGATAACTATAAAATCCTAGTTAATCTGACAAAGTTTCCGCTTTCAAATAATCATGACTTACTTATAAAACGGAACAAACAATTGGGTTCATTGCAAATGTTCTATTATAAAAATTCAAATCCACTAAAAATTAAAAAACTCAAGTATAAGACTAGGGATGTTTAAAGTAGAATATTGAACCTTGGATTCCAACAAGCTGGACATGTACTACAGTTTCCAAATTGCTTGAAATAGTAGTTGTTAAGAATGTTAACATTTGTTAGAATATATTTTTGATTACAATATACACAGGTTAACACTGTGGGCCTTGTGGGTTGTATGAGCAATGAGCCCTCCTTCAACAGGGTTGGACCTAAGCACTTGCCCGCTCGCCAATGCGAGTGCAAATCCCGACTGGCGAGTGCCTTCGGCGAGAAGTTTTCAACTTGTGTTAAGCACCACTACTAAGCGAAATATTACTTAGCGCCAGTTATTTTCTCATACCAAGGCGCAAATACATTCAACACTACACAAATAATAAGGTTAATCAAAGTCACGTTCGAAGCTCGTATTAAAGATTCTTTGTCCGTGGTAAGATCGTAATAAAGACTCTTTGTCCCGTTTTAAAAAATCGTTTACGACGCTATTGCTGCAGTGGTAAATAGTTATGAGATTTATTGTTTAACTTAAAGGTTAATTTTTAAAAGTTTAACCCGGTCGTTGATGCTCATGGAAAAGTTTATTGGACTTGCGATGTTCCCAGCGATAAGAATTTTACTTTTCTGTATTTATTGAACTGTTTACATAAGAAAATTATAAGCAATTACTGGAGTTTTTGGTAACAATAAGTTTGAATGTAAATGTCTTATATTATTTGTAGGCAGTGTTTTTTAAGACGTTTAAGAGACCGAAACGGCCCACTGAACACTACGGTATTTTAAAAACCATACAGCTGAGAATTACCAATTAGTTTACGTAGGTATGTTGTTGCGCTCTCTTAAGTTCATAGCCCCGCACAGAAACTCTAGTGCATACAGTTGTTAACTATGTGAAAGAATGGTGTAGTTGTAAATTTACAATTATTTTGTGATTATTTGCTGTTTAACCAGCTACTATACTGTTAGGCGAAGTTTTGCGTTTTGTTTCTAGCGCGAAGCAACCAGTGGTGAAACGTCCTTCAAGCATAGAAAAACCAGAATACGAAAAAAAAAGTGCGAGCATTTAAAAAAAAATGATAAACGAACAGGCCGTTGCTACTAAATTGTCAGTGTTATTTTTTTTACCGAAGACTGTAAAAAATGTTCACTGCTTAATGGGTCAATAATTTGTTGAACCATGCATGGAAATAAACGACCAGACTCTTAAAAAACAAATGTTTCGCATAGAAACCACAAGACAGGTTAATGATAACCCAAGAAATGGCAATTTGCAGACGGCGTGCCAATGAATTTGGCTATTGTTATTCCGTCTGGGCAAGTGCTGATGGATAGCTGCTCGCCTTTCTGGCGAGTGTAAATTTTTTCTTAGGAACAACCCTGTTCAAACAAAATCAGGGTTAAATAATTCAATAAAAATATACTAGGATTCAATATTCTGGATTCGTTGTTCTAAATTCGAAATCCAAAGTTCTAGAATCTCATGGGATTCCACTTTAAACATTCCCCATATAAGACACATTCAGACTATTAAATAAAAAAATATTCTGCCTAAAAAGGTCATTTTTTTCAATTACTTTAACTGTAAAAAAAATAGATACAACACAAAGTAAATAACTCAAACACAATGGAATCCTGCTTTAAAAAATCATGACCGAGTCTGCATTTGATTGAACCTTTCGACAAGATCTTGGGTGTGGAGCTTAAGTTTGCAGGTTAACTTTTTCATGCACACCGGAGGTGCAGAATCTTAACACAACTCAGCCTTTTTATAAAACCTGTCTGCATTCTGTGGCAGGTGCACACCCAACCTTTTTATAAAGCAATTTGTGTGTACACTACAATTTTATTGAAAATTTAGCGAGGTTTGGTGATTTTAGGTGTTTTTTCAGCAGACGCTTGGATAAAACAAAGTATGAAGACTCTAATCTGAAACTCACAAGATGAACCAAACAGGATGCTAGAGAATACATTATTTTCTGAAATAAAAAATTTACACATAAATTTTGAAAAAAAGTTGAAATGTGGTTGAATCTGGAACGTCGTTGTGCATAAAATCATGATTACACAATTGCACACCTGAAAGTTTGGCTCTGCACACCTGATGTCCTCAAAAAGTGTAATCAAGTGAAGACTAGCACACAGTTAGTAAATTGACGCAGCCAACATTTGATACTTTGATTTTATACTTTATGTCCTAATACAAAACATATGTTCGACCGAATTTTAGTTTTGCAGCCTTTTTGGAAATGGTAAATTGATGTTAGACCTTAAAAATTATAAAAAAATATTGCTAATGGTACATAAAATTCTTAAAAATATTTAAAAACCTGCGGTCTAAATGTCAACTGGAAAGCCAATTGAACTGAAACTTCTTTCAACCCATGATCTTGTAAAACCCAAGATTGCATTCTGTAATTTGTGGCCGTAAATAATTCAAACCAAAAAATACTTTTGCATAAATCTTTTTTTCAAATTCGGCATAAGTCTAGAATCCTACCATATTTTTTAAAGTAACCAAAAGAGTTGTACAAAATGAAACTGCAATAAATAAATAAAGTGGTAAATACTTCGATAAACCCAAACACTTACTCGCAACCTAAACCAAATAATGTTAGCAATATAAACCCCCGGACAAAAATGTGCTTCAGTTACCCCATTTAACTCCCAGTTTGCAATTTCAATTTTGACGACTGGTTTCATAATTGTTTTTCATTATTGTACAAAAAGGTGGCAGAATTCTTAACCTGTGTCCCAAAGTCTGCCATATATTTTAAAAGGCGTTTTTTATTTTAAATTTACTTTATTCCAGATTAAAAACTTTAGATTTTGACGAATCTTCAGCCTAAAATTGCGCGTCTGAACAACGGTATTTGTAAAAGTTGCGCAGCTGTTAATGAAGTACTATACTAAAAAACGGGCGACGAAGCGTTTGAGGGATTTATCGCGGCAGACGGTATTTTACAGCAATGTGCGGCTTATGGGCACTTAATTTATCCCCATGCACGCCTTATTTTCCAACCTTGACTATATTGATAAGATTTTACACCAAATGACGTCACTGGGAAGTTTTAGGAAATGTCAAAGATATTTGGCAAAAAGGGGCGCTGTTCTTTTGTATTTACGAATAGCCTTTTTGTTGTAGCCTATCTTGATTCGTATTGCTTTCTTTTATATGAAAAAATAATGAACTTGAATTGAATCACAGCCAGGGGGCAGCTGACTAGATGACTTAACAGTCTTTCGCCGCCCCCTGGGAACTACGGACGCTTCTTTATTATTTCAAATTTTGCATGCATGGTACCGTTGTTCCGAAATAAATTTAAATCTATCTATCTATCTATCTAGAATCATACCACATTTATTTCAACACCAACAAAACAAATTTTTATAGTTGAAATTGCAAGGAAGGTGTAAATATGTAAGAATGAATATAACAATAATACTTGACCCACCCAAACACTATCTTTCACCCTAACCCAAATATTGTTAGCAATATAAACCCCAGGATGAAAATGTGGTAGGATTCTAGACCAGCGCACTTAGCCTGAATAATGTGCGTTGATTTACTAATGGTTTTGTTTATTTACAGTTTGAACGCTGTGGTAGAATTGTAGACCAGCGCCCAATTTTTCGCCTTTTGTATTGCTGCATTCCGACATAGTTTTTTAACTGTACAATATTAAAAAGTTTGACGAAAACTTTTGCAAATGTTTTTATTTTGCTGCAAAATTTTGGCTTCGCCCTTTTCATAGAATACTTAAACACAGAATAACTTCGAGTCAAAATCAACACTGACCTCTAAACTGCAACCTCGAGTCCAAATCAACACTGACCTCTAAACTGCAACCGATTCCCGTCAAATTAAAAAACAAACGAATTAAAACTGTTGTTAAGCTTCTTTTGGAATCAAACACTTTCTAAATTGACAATTTTGATCGCCTGCAAACATAATTGTTTGAATAATTTGCTTAAATGTGGCGATTTATCAAGTTAGGTGATTTCTCTAGCACCATCTACCGGTTACTTTTAATCCACCGATAAAAACTCAATTTTTTCTGTTGCTTTAAATCTGTGGTTTGCTGAACTTCTCTATCTGAGCAGGGTTGTGTCTCTATCTGAGCAGGTTTGTGTGACAAAAACACACTTAAGGTATTTACCCTCAGGATCAATTAAATCTACGTGATTGGGTATTTCCGCATCGATGAGAGGCTTCAAGCAAAATGTTTGGCTTTCAAATCTAACGCTCTTTGACACCAAAAGCTAGCCAGCACACAGGGGTCAGCGCACAAATGTCACGCCAAATTAAACATATTTATCCTAAATATTTAAGAAAAAAAATTTCACGCTAACTATAACAATGTTCTATATTTTCTAAATTAAAAGAAATATTAGAAATATAAAAAAATATTAATATTTAATATTAAAAAAAAATATCAATGTTCAATATCATATTCAGCATTTAATATGCGTATTATCGCGAATTTTCATACTACCAACAACCGACCAAAATAGACCAAATATCAATTTACACACTGGCAGACCAAATAATTCGTGTAGCGCTTTATCATACCTTTCCAACGATGCAAAACATGACCTGGTGAAATTCGAGGATATCGGCTTTTATCGTCGATAACCGATATTAATATTTATAGGTGATCGCGGTCAGTTTTAAACACATGTCACTTGCCCAATTCAATTCGCAATCGAGCGAAATTTTACCAAGACACTTTCTACAAGTTCAATTGCTGTTGACGAACCAGGAACATCTGGTTGAATGTTCTGAAAATCCTCCTCAGAAATGTTTGTTGTTGCAGAAGCCGCAAATTCATCTTCTTCGAATATATCTTCGTTAATCGAAAAGATTTCACATTTTCTAAAAGTATTTACAGATAGTGATACAGTTGCAGCTTTCCCAAACGATTGAGAAACAGCTTCGGCGATTTGAAACTGTGTAAATGCTCTTCCTGGATGCTCACGCAACCAACGTTCAATTGCTTGGTCGTAGTAGACGCGAAAAGGTTTAAAGAAGGACACATAAAGTGGTTGTAATTTATGAGTGGTATGTGGAGGTAAGCTGACCATCACTATGCCATTATCAGAAG
Organism: Ascidiella aspersa; assembly: GCF_963924565.1. Lineage (NCBI taxonomy): Eukaryota > Metazoa > Chordata > Ascidiacea > Phlebobranchia > Ascidiidae > Ascidiella > Ascidiella aspersa. The sequence continues at coordinate 243,574 of NC_139448.1, read as the reverse complement.
CGTAATCCAACACTACGAGACTCTTAGTATGCGAAGAATGGCCATCTAATACCAGTAAAATTGTTTTTTCCTTCTGGCAACTTTTCCCTAATTTGTCGCACCAGATTTTTAAAGTGAACTATTTCAGACACAAAACACAAAGCTGCTTTTAGGTTATATGTTAATTTTTCTTTTTTATACTCGGTTTTACCCAAATACAAAATATTGGGAATTAACGGTGACCAAGAACTAGATTTTCGAGCCACGCAGATAAATCACATAATTAAACCCGCCATTCCATTAATGCCGCTTTCACACAAGCTGTGGGGTGTTACTCTGATTGTGGGGAAGCATTAGATTAACCGATTTCAGACACACTTAACGTCAAACAGATTAGGGACGACCAGCGCCTTTGCTTTTTGCAGTTTACGCCTAACGCCTTTCGATCACCGCGTGAAGCATAAAAACACATCTCATGATTTGAAATTTATATTTAGTGACACGCAGTTCAAACGGTAAGGCATAAGTAAAATGGCATTTAAATAAGTATTTTCAGTATTCATGCCTCTGACGAAGGTCTTACGCTATCCGTAACATTACTTTTCTGGGGGTATGTTGATTGCCACATTTATTTTTTATAATCATGTGTAATCATGTGCAGGGGGGGCTAACCAATCAGATAACAAGATCCACATTTTGTTACTTGGTTAACCGCTAAGGGTCGCACCTTGCACCAGAGTTTCAACCTTATAAGGCTGACGGCACCCCTCAGAAATAATTAATAGATTGCGACACCCTTACAAGATTTTTCCGTAGGTAATTCACTAGAAAGTTACAATAAACGGAACTGGAACAACACACATCAACTCTACACAACTTACGAAGTTTTAATTGGATTTATTCCACTCTAATCTTACACAAAAAGTTGAGCAAAAATCAGATTCTTAAAGATTGACAAATATGTCGCGGCACCCTTGAGGATTAGAAACGGCACATTAAGGTGCCGCGGCACCCTGGTTGAGAAACACTGCTTTACACAAATGGAACAAAGTGAATAACCAATCACTCCATTTCTTACTCACTCCCACAAAGCGATCGCAGAAAGCGCGAAAAAAGTGCCTTTATTTCGTTAAAATTTTAATTTAGGAGACGCTACGATTGGATAAAAATACACATTTTTCGATATAATGTCCTATATACATAATACTTGGGCATATTTTTTGCGTAACTTATCTTGTTTGAAAAGTGTTACTAAAAATACAATGGCCTGAGTCGAAACCGACAATAACTTTACAAAAAATATTTTCGAAGAAAATGAAAATATACCCAAAATAAGTAGACCATTAACACCTAATGACTTTAGGCCAATTCCTGTTACCTCTATTTTTGAAAAAGTATTGCACCATCAACTTCTTAATTTTTTGCAAAACATGAAACTATCAGTAAACATCAACACGGATTTAGGAAATATCACTTAACCTCACTTGCCGCAACAGAATTATATAAAAACCTATTAAATAACCAAGAAAAATATGGATATAGTTGTATAGTTTTCCTTGAATTAGCCAAGGCCTTTGATGTCATAGACAACCAAATATTACTTAAAAAACTAAATCATTATGGTATCAGAGGCCCACCCTTTGAAACTAATAGAAACTTTTTTAAGGCACAGAAAGCATAGTAAAAAAATAGGAAGAACTCTTTCTAATCCGTCGATGCCTGTATGCGGTGTCCCACAAGGTCGTATATTAGCACCTCTCCTCTTTCAAATTTACATTAATGACTTACCAATAAACTCAAATATAAATTGTAGTTTATACGCAGATGATACTGTTATTTATATCTCCCATAATGTCATAAAACAGCTTCAAAAAATAATTCAAATAAATATAGAAAAAATTGAGCACTGGTTTCGGGCTGACAAACTATCAATTAATCATTCTAAAACACATTACTTGGTAACCAATTCAAATTTCAGTATTAAAATAAGGGTGAACAAACTGAAACAGGTAAATTCCACTTAATATTTAGGCCTCATCATAGATGATAAATTGTCATTTAAACTTTATTTTAAAATGATTGAACAAGAAATTTTTAGGGAAATTGAACTCTTATCAAAAATGAAATACTATTTAGACACTTCGCCTTTTATATTATAGATTAAACAATACTCATCTTTGATATTGTGTTGTAACCTGGGTAGAGCTTATCCGACTAAATTAGAACATCTTGAAGTATTACAGAATAGGGCAATCCACATTTTAAGCGGCACCCCTCCCCAAATACTTACATTCCCATAATACAAGGCTGCGGGGTAAACAAAACTATTTTCAAGTCGGCGCCTCCACCAACTCAGGAAGAAAAAACATAGGATTTTTAAGGCCAAAATATTGGGCGAATTTAGAGATAAATATTAAACTATTACCATACAAGTGATTTGTTAAGGAAGTTAAACTAATGTTGTTGAACTCTTACCACGAGGGAACGTAAACACAAAATCTAAACAAACCCAAGGCAAATATAACGGTTAAATTGGCTAATCTGCGAAACAGGCGCAATAATGAAGTATTTTACACAAGAAAAAAACACTAGTTAAAATTTTAGGTACAAAAACACTGCGTGCAATCAGTTCTGCATCAATAGTTGTTATAAATCATACCATTTATTCCTCTGTTTCCACCCGATCCGTCAGAAATCAGTGCAGTTCTAAGCAAAAAGGTCTATGACAATCAGTGCATTCAAAGGATCAAAAAGTTCGACTTTTAGACTTTGAGGTCGTGGACAATGCACTAATTTGCATTAACAAATGTGCATAAGAAGATTAAGTTTAACAATACTTGACCCAACCAAACCCAAACGCTAACCAGCGCCCTAACCCAAACAATGTGCGATAATTTAATAATTATAACGCTTCAGGCCCCAATACATCAATTTGTGACGTAATAATCTTAAATACAATGGACGAGAAACCATCCGAGTTAGGGCTTTTTTCCCCAGCATTTAAAGAATTATTAAAATAACGCACATTATTTGGGTTAGCGTTAGGGTTTAAGTGGGTCAAGTGTTATTAATCTTATCTCATACTTTTTTGTTATCTTTTCTGAACTTTTAATGAATATTTTTAATTTATCTACGCCGGGAGTTTACCTAAAGGTCCAAATCAGTGCATTGCCAGGACCTCAAGGTCTAAAAGTCTAGACTTTTCTGCCATTGGATGCCCTGATTGTCGTAGATCTTTTTTCTTAGAAATGCACTGATTTCTAACGGATCGGGTGAATCAGTTCTGCACCAATTACAATTATAAATCATAACATTTATTTCTCAGGCAACTTTGGATTTTACGTGAAAATAAAACGTTACGAAAATCAAACTGAATAAAATAAAACAATGCAGTGAACTTTAATGTTAGCGAGGCAATTACAAACAACAGTAAAGTATAAAAACATCGATTTAATAAGAACAAACAAGACGCTAAATGTGTGGACAGCAAACAAGCGAGGTCGTCATTCTCGTCGAAGCAAAGTTGTGAAGCGACGTTTGGCTTTGGCACAAACTCACTTATTACAAGGCAACGAGCAAAACGGCAAAGCGCTTTGGGGAGACGAGCGCTCCCTCAAATAAACACGGCTGTGGTTTGGGAGTCGGCCAAACATGAACAAAACAAAAGTAACAGCGGTTAATAAGAGGGGTGACGTCACATGTTGCATCTAAACGTCCATAAGAACACACATTTCGTTTATATAAGTTTTAGGTTGGAGAGGAGTTAATTTTAAAACAAAAGCGACATTAGAAAGATGTTATCGAAAAAACGCCTTTATGTATTGTTTAAGTTGCGATGAGACGCAAAGATGCCTTTTAACTAAAACCATTTTATCAAAATGGAACATACTAGAAACCCCAATGAAAAAAACTAAAATTACGCACAATAGGTAAATAATACAGGGCGTGGCGTGTTGCCCCACCCCCTGGAACCGCCCCTGCCCCTCAGTTCACTTCCATCAACAGGAAAGCTGATAAATGTTTCGCATCACGGAGGGACGATTGTTGGTCGCTCGAAGCAATCCAAGATCAGTCGAACTTCATTTCTAAAAATCCACTCTCTTCATCTGCAAAACACAAGATGAAAATTTAAAAGCTGATAAAAGTGTTTTCAACTGAAAGAAGAATTCCAACCGTCACATCTGTTTACAACAATTGTAATCTAGCCCATCTGATGTTGTTTTATTTACATCAGGGGTAAATTAAAGAAGTGTTGTTAAACTGGGTCCGTAGGTGAGTTGAGACCCAACCCTTAACATCTGTCCCCCACAGTTTATCAAGAGTTTCAATATTAATAATAACAACCGTTTTGTAACTGACTTTAAATTAGCGCAAATCTATTAATTAACTTATTTTCCTTGCTGAGAATGTTCCTTCTCATACATTAAGGCTATTATGTCACACTGTTCGTATTTGTGGTTTTATGCTGATTTGCATAATAACCATATTTCCAAAGTACCCTTAGAAGAGACCACCGATCAGTGTTTCTTAAGTTTTTACGTCATGGTGCACCTGTAGACCTCTAAACACGTGGTGGCGCACCTTGCGAGCGATATCAATTGAGTATACTGGAGCTTATATGTAAAGTTTTAACGTTACAAATGCAAAATGCACAAAACAATCTATTTACATCACAGCGCCACGTTGCACACAATATTGACAATCGCCATTAACAGCTTAATTTAGTGGCATACATTTGCTCAGGGATGCAAGCGTCAGGTTTTTAGAACTAGATCTAGTTTTTTTATATTTTATCTAATATTTCTAGTTTTTTTTCCTTCAAAATAAAGAAAACCGTTTTTTATTGACAAATATAGCTTTGTATCTAAAATAATTTCAATATCGAAGGACATGTAAAAAAGTGACAACAAAACTTTTTTAAGTTAAAATTATATTTCACAGTCCTAGAAACTTGTACTACAACATCAATGTAGCTAAGTACACTACAGTTATATTTTTGAAGGTAGTTGCAGGGTTTGCCAAATAATTTGAACAATAGCTAAGAAGAGGCACGGTGAATAATTACATTCAATACGTAATGTATACTGAGCTAAATCTACATAATAAAAGAGAAAGTTTGTGAGATGTGTGTGGCAACATGTTCGCCCAGTCATTTTACAATATATTTGTGTTGCATCACAATGGAAATGTTACGTCACACTCAATGCGATTTACAACATGGTACAATGCTACCAAGACTGTGTTTAAGCATGTATCCCAAGCCCCAGCGTTAGTTAATTTAATATAGGAATATTTAGAAGTTTTTGTGGACCCCCGGTTGAGAACCACTGTTATAAACTATGCTAACAAACGTGTGCAACGTTCCAAGTAAAGACTTAAGTTTAACAATGCCAAATTTAGACAGAGTTCGCAAAATATCGCGTTTGTTGTCGCAGTAAGTAAAAGATAGTCCAAGTTTAATTTACCTGCCGGGAAATAAATAAATAAAACTAAGTATATTTCCTTCATAAAGTAAAATTTTAATGTTTCCAACTAAGACTATTATGTTTAGGAACTTATTGATGCCTGTTTACGCGTAAAATTTAGGTAGAGTTCGCAAATTTACGAAGAATTGATTTTTTATTTTTAAGCCGTTTGTTCGCGATAGTGATTAAGGCCAAAGCCTAATGACTTCTTACAATGTGTTTACCTTAGGCAAGTGTTGTGCGCTATAGTTAACCGACTTCACATCACATGATTTAAAATTTCTATGTAGTGACACTCAAACGTTTAGGCATAAGCAAATTTGTTATGACATTTAAAAAAATATGGTTGCATTATTTATGTCATTTACGAAGATCTTACGAATAACCGGTAAATATTCTTTTGGGTAACAAATTTCAAATTGTATTTCACGGTCGTAGAAAGCTCGTACTAAACATTAATTTAGTTGCAGGGTTGCCAAATTAGACATAAAAATATAGTATATGAAATCATTTAAAGACGCATGGTTAGAGAATGAACATTTAAACCAGTGGTTCTCACCATTTTATGCTTCGTGTCCCCCTTTGAAAGACTTTTGACCCTCGTTAGTTGCTCGCTTAACAGCATTTGTTGGACACTTTATGATTATAGGCAAAAGGGTATCGGTAAGTAAAAATGGCCGGCCCGACAAAAAACGCTGACGCCGCACTGCATGGCTATGTATGAAGCAGCACAGTAATTACAGCGACAGGCCTTTAACCAAACTTGCCACACACGAACGGCCAATTAGGCATAACTTTCCACGATAAAACGATTAAAAATGATCTAATATTTTCCTTTTAAACATCCCTATACTGACGAGTCAGGCACGTGCCAGAAAATGGGTTACATGTAGTGAGTGATGTTACTTTTCACAATTTACATAAGAAAGGTGACAATCGAAAAATAATTCAAGATAATATAATAAATATGTATTCTAGGTTTATTCCGCAAAATCTATTTTTTTTTGTAATGAAGGCTTTTTATAAGTTTTTACTGGCAACCCCACATTGAGTGACTTTATGAAAAGTGCTACCAGACAAATTGTTTGTCAAGAAGCATTTTAACATAGGCCGTTGTTATTAAAAGTATATGATTATGAAAATATATTACTTTTGCGTTATATTTCTATGTTTCGTTGCTTAACTTGCAAATATATATTTTAGCGTATTTGCTGTAACCTCCTAATCACCATTGTAATAGTTTATTCGCATTATTACTAGTTTACTTCGGATATTCAACAACTTATCAAAAAAATATTTTTTAAATTTGTTCCTAATATCAACGCAAATAATATCCCGGATGTTATTAACATGACTTCGCAATATTTTGTTCAAGTTGTTTCGTCTCATCAATGGACCTACTGTTACGTCATAATCACACAATGCACATTTTGTCCGAGGTACAAACGTCACAAAATGACGGGAATTGAGTCGAAACCGTGTTTTTATTTAGTTGCGCATATTTTTGTGTTAATCCTGACATTCTGGGCGAATTTGGTAAAAAAACGTCAAAAAAGTGCGGCGCTGTGCTAAAATAATAAGCTTTACTTCGAAGTAAGATTTCTTTTATAAACGCCGAAAACAAAAAGTTTATTTCAAGTGTTTAGTGTTTTTTATCTAAAGTTTCGTAAAACATTGTTATACTCCCCATGTAAAGTTTTTACATTTGGTAAAAGTTCAAGAAAAGCACATTATAACATGAAAGCTCTCATGCAGCTTTCTACAACTTCCAGCCCCTTGTTTATTTTTATATATTATTTCGCCGCTAGTGTGCGCTGTTGCGTTGGAGTTGGATAAAAATGTTTAAAACTGTTTGACCTTGGTGACAAAGGTGACCTTGACTTCTGTTGAAACATTAATTTGTTGTTGTTACTCACGTCAAGTCCATCTGCGAATTTGGTAAAAAAACGTCTAAAAAGTACGGCGCTGTGTTAAAATAATAAGCTTTACTTCCAAATTAAGATTTATTTTATAAACGCCGAAAACAAAAAAAGTTTATTTCCTTGACTTCTGTTGAAACAATAATTTGTTGTTGTATTTGTTGTTGTTACTCACGCCAAGTCCAAGTTCTGTCAGTTTCGATCTGATCACCTCCTCGCCTTCCTCAGTGATGCCACAACGAGCGACCCTCAACTCCTCGATGTTTGGGAGGACGCGAGAAAGCTCAAGTGCTCCTTCGTAGCCGATGCGGTTCATAATCAGATTCAGCTCCTTGATCTGAAACAACAAATTGATGAGCGAGGTTAGATTTTGAAAGTGAGCCACAAATGGCGTCAAGGCACCAAATAGCTCCAGGTGATAATGTTCAGCACCTTAATGTCGGATTTCATCACTCACAGAAATGGCAACTAACTGATAATTTTTTCAATTTTTTAGATATGGCAGTGAATGTTAATACATCGGGGAAAGAGAAGTGGAATATGATTTAAAACAAAATAAATGTTCAAACAACCAAGTAGATAGTTTAAATATCATGAATGTGAAGTGACATACCGAGTGGTTATAATATGTTACAGACAAAAACAGGTTTTGTGTGGCCACGTAAAAATAACCACTGTTGTATGATATTTGTTTTATCAGTTTGGTGGCTTTGGCAAATTATAATTTTTGTGTTTGTTGCAAACTTAAATGGCCTCGAAAGATCACAATTTGACAACAGCAACATTTTCTTACTGTGTTCCCCACCCTAAGCATTTAAGCAAATACTTTTTATATTGAGACATAAAACTTCAGCAACTGCGAAGTTCCTATTTTTCTTGAGGTCAACGAAGGCCTAATTGAAATCTTAGTGTGTAATTTATAAAAAAAAAGAAACAAATTTTTCAAAAGAACAAACTTAAATTAAAGAAAAATACTTTTTTGTTAAATGCATTTATAATTCATTTCAGTTTGACATTTGTTGAACTGAAAACAGCAGGTTTAAGTCCACTTTGATTTATGAACTCATCAAGTAATTGGCCGCCCGAAAAAACGCCGACGCCGCACTACATGGCTACATATAAAGCAGCACAGTTAATGTTAAATAAAAATTAACCGATATTCTACTTTAAACATCCCTATACTGCCGGGGCAAAAAACGTGTCTGAAAGCAAAACGTTACAAGAACGTTACAAGAAAGTTTTACAGTCATAATAAATGGCAATTGATAAATGTGGTGACATTTTGGTTTTGCAATACCTAGCAAGAGAGTTGTGCCTGTAGCCAGCCTAAAATGTTTTGTGTGGTCAAATATTTTGAACTAGTGAGAGTATTTCGTTTGGTGCACCGCCTATCGATGCAGAAAAAAACAAGACACGCTGAGTAGGTAAAAGTTGAGGCTGAAGCTGGTACCTCACAGCGATAAATCGAGTGTATATAAAACATAAACAAATAACTATTTACTACGAATCAGTAATGACACTACGATTAAAATTCCATTATTCGCTTCCCGCCAGCGAGGCTCGTTACAACTTGATCGCTTTTTCCAGTCCAGTGTATCAACTGCCGTATCGAAGACAAATAAATATGAAAGCTCAAACCATTTTGAGCAGCAACTGACTGAGTTTTAGCGCAATACTCAAAACCATTCAGATAGCAGAAACAAAATGACTAAAAATATTAAAGCTACATTACTAAAAGTACAGCAAACATAATAACTATATCGTCTGTGACGTAACAGTGTATGACAATTAAAGGTGTGGCGTGCCTGTGATTGTTGTGGAACTGTTCATAAATGCTACCAACAAATTAATTATTAGGAGTACAATATTTATCTTTTTCGGGGGGAGGGTTTTAGGTCTTTTTTCTTGGCCCCTGTCACCCCCTGGATACGCCTATTCCCGTGGCCCCCCAATTACCGCTCCGTGACCGAAAACCCTGGGTTAGTTACAAAAATATTTTAATTATTTAATTCAGTATTTATAAACTTAACAGCATTAAGATATTAAAGTTGTTACCCTTGGGCTACACGGCAGTGGATACATATTATTGGTGAATTTGACCCATTGGTTAATTATTATTATTTACTTAGGACGGTCTATTTATTTAGTGAGATGGTTTACCACAGCTGACACTTTGTGGGTGAATCGGTCGACACAAAACACATTTACAATTAAGGGCACTAAAGCGGTGGAGGTAAAGTAGCAAACATAATTATATGCCACACATTTTTCGTCACGTTTGTTTGGCTAAGGCACAGTTTAAATTATTATCTGCATGCTGAAGGTGCAGTAGCTAAAATCAAAATTGTGACATTAAAGAAAAAAAATTAAGAAATTTCGTTGGAGAGGTAAAGTTGCAAAACGTTTCAATGTTTGATTTAAAGTGACAAAGGTGTAGGTACAGTTTAAAATCCTTACCCACGTATCAAAGGTGCAGTAGCAAAACACGAATATATATTATCTTTGATAAAAATTAACAATATAATCATGCCAAATTATAAATTTATTATTTTTGTTAAATTTCACGAATTTGCTTGTTTGGCAACTGTAGCAAAAAATGGATTTAATGCTTGAATGAATTACCAAATATTTTTATGGAATGAACTATTCACTCGGCTAATAAAGTAGTTTAAAATAATGTTTAATAACTAATGAGTGTATGTGTACTTGAGCTAGCCGACTTTTTGCTAAATTGGCTGCTGTACCTCTGACTGCTTATCGATACTTTAAAAACAACCTACTTTGCAATCTTTGTTCTTGATGGCGTCGGTGAGTGGACTGATGTCTGTGATGCCACAACCACCCAACACCAACATCTCCAACTTGTGAACAATCTCCGACAAACTTTTCACTCCGGCGTTTTGGATTTGGTTGCCGCTGAGGGAAAGCTTCTTCAACTAATTCATAGAAACATAACGTCGTGAGTTTAAATATTTCCATTCAATGTTTCGTTGAAATAAATTATTTTGTACAAAAAGCGAAACAAAATCTCAAGTAATTTTGGACGAAAATATACGAGTGGCAAAAACACCGCAAAAAGTTTTATTGTTTGTTTTAAGGTGACGACAGGGAAGGTACAGTCTAAATTATTACCCGCATATGTATTAGATATTTCAATCAATTACCAAATGTTTTTAATAATGCAGTAGTTATAAACTTAAGCTATTTACCCGACTAAAAAGTAGTTTAAAGTAATGTTTAATCACTAATGGGTGAGGGTGTATATGTTCGCAAGCAAGCCAAAAAAATATTTTTACTTTTATTTCGAAAAAAAAAAAAAATTTCTTTAAGTTTATACCGAAACAAATTTCAAGTAATTTTGACCGAAAATTTAAGGTAAAGTAGCAAAACATAGCAATGTTTGATTTACTGCAGAGGTGTGCATGTTAAAGAAAACAAAAGTGTGGGCGGCCGTACGTTGATACAAATTTTGTCAACTCAATAAAAGTTGGTTTGTGAAACTGACCTAACAGTACACATGTTTTTAAATATAGTCTTAATGCGTCAAGTCTCCTTCTAATAAACCTCTTGCCATTTTGAAACCCTTTTTCCGCTTCGGGCGATTGACGTTAATCAGTTGCAAATGCAAAGGCGTTCACTTTGGGTCGCGACAATCTTTAAATTTATGTAAAGCGGCGTATTTTTGTTACGATTTATGGTTTGCATAAGCACACAAAGGGAATGTGACATCGCTGCCTCTGGTTTTTATTTCAGCGCTAGTATTGTCACACAATATTTTTTGTCAATGTTTATTATAACGTCACACAGGTCCAGGATTGGGCTTGTACCTTTAAGACAGTGGTCGGCAAACTGTGGCCCGATGTGGATATTTTAGCAATTTTTAGTGGCCACGAGTTATTTTTTAATATTTCGGTCATATCATGTAGTTGTTGGGCCGCTTAATAACCGAACATTCATTGTACTGTATTATATTACGGGTGGTTAAGAGTTTTTGTTTTGGCTCATTGTTGCATCACAGGGCAACCAGGCCATCCCCCACCCGTGCTGATTGACACCAACTCGCCCGACTGTGGCTTCGGCGAGAAATGTAATTAGTTGGTGTAGGAAAACTTGTGTTAAGCACCACTACTAAGCGAAATATTACTTAGCGCCAGTTATTTCCTTTAACACTAAGGTGCAAATACATTCAACACTACACAAATAATAAGGTTAATCGAAGTCACGTTCGAACTCGTAATAATGACTTTTTGTCCCGTTTTAAAAACATCGCCATTGCTGCAGTGGTAAATAGTTGTGAGGTTAATTTTTTAACTTAAACGTTGTTAATTAAAAAAAATGTTTAACCCAGTCGTTGACGCCTTTGAAAAGTTTATTGGACTTGTGATGTACCCAGCGATAAAAAAATTAACTTTTTAGTATTTATTAAATTGTTTGTATTCGAAAATTATACGCAATTACTGCAGTTTTTGGTAACAATAAGTTCAATTGCAAATGTCTTATAATAACATTTTTAAGCAGTGTTTTTTAAGATGTTTTCAGGGAGCGCAACGGTCCAATGAAGTTTAGATACGAAACGAAACCATTGCGGACGCCCTTGGAAAATAGAAACGACCTACTATGGGCGTCACGCAGCACAGAACCTCTGGTGCATATGGTTAACTTTGTAAATGGTTTAGTTGTAAATTTACAATTATTTTGTCATTATTTGCTGTTCAGTCAGTAACTATAGTGTTGTTAGGCAAAATGCGGTGTTTTGTTTGTGGCGCTAAGCAACCTGCGGTCAAACGTCTCAAGCAAAAAAACACCAGAATACGAAAAAAAGAGAGCGCGAGGATTTTTAGAAAAATGGAAAACAGTCAGGCCATAGAGCATTTTGACAAAATAAAACATTGATCAACTTCCAAAATATTTATTGATGAGTGCAAATCTTTTAAGTGAGTCGATTGCTTATCACGAGCAAAGTGAAGTCCATGCATTAGCTCGTTGCTCTAATAGCATTCAATCAGCTTAATGAGCAATACAGCAAACGAATGGGCAATTTATGGAGAAACGCTCACGCTATTGCTAAGCACAGAAGACCGATCTGCCATTACTGTTGGTTGTGTGAACTAGGACAGCAGCATAACGAAACAGACATCCGTCCATGTACCGATCTGCCATTACTGTTGGTTGTGTGAACTAGGACAGCAGCATAACGAAACAGACATCCGTCCATGTCCGCTATAGCGTTAGGGGCTTGGTGCAAACTAAGTTTGTCGCCTTCGGAAGCCCAGAGAGTCCGAATGCTGCAGGTATTTATGATAGTATTTTAAAATCCCTTTTAGAAGTGGGTATAAGCAAGGAAGAGATTACGTCAAGGTTAGTTGGCTTTTGTTTGTGATTGTCCACTGCTTTGCACATCGTTTGCAGCTTTCCCTCAAAGACGCTATAATACAGAACAAGCTATACTAAAGTGTTCTTGTCCTGTTACTGGGGCTATACTATCCTTACCATAACAGTCCGTAACAGCGTCTAAACCTTAGACGGGCTTTTGAGGGCCTCAACCAATCTGCCTTAATGCCCACGAGAGTTTGTGGCACAAGATGGGTCGGTCATACTCTGCTGTCAATCAAGAATGTTATACGAGGGTACAGCGCAATCCGCGCTCAACTTGGAGATCTTACAGCAAAGGAAAGGGTAAAGGAAATTATTTTTCGGTAAATTTGAGTGGTGATGTAAAACATAGAGCGGTAGGTTATTTACGGCCGATGAAGAGATCTGATGTTGTGTCTTTATAGCATTTACTTGCCGATGTGCTAACCCCGATTCATTCGTTATCGCTGTGGCTACAGTCTGACCAGGTAACCCTGGCTGATGTGAGGAAAAAATTTGACATAACATTAGATGTTCTTCGCATTCTTGAAGAACGGAATTTTCTACAACAAACGTTTACTTTTCAGTTTACATCGATAATTTCCAGGACTGTGTTTTTTAAGTTGGTAATAAAAAATAAAAAAAAGTTAAAAAATATACGTATAACATTTTTGAATACGTTTTCCGTTTGTCCGCGACGCACTTGACAGCCTTCCACGGCGCAACGGTAAAGAAGCGCTGATATATGACAGCATCAAAACGTAAACAAACCGGAGGTAGAAAATAAAGCACATTGAAATTTTTCGCAGTATTTAAAATAGTCAAACAGTATTTAAAATGGACTGTGTTTGTCAAAGAGGCGGTGGTCGAATGAATTACATTGCCGACCCCTGTTTTAAATATACAAACATTTTCCCGCGTATAAAACGGTTAAGCGCAACAACAACCTTACATAAGAACAATACCCTTACATTGTTACGTCAGAAGTTAAGAATGGGGGGGGGGGGGGGGGGGGGAACTTCTACAAGTTCTTAGAACGAAAGTTGCCATTTAAGCTCAAATGTTACATACAGTATTACAGTGCTGTTTGTTACTATTTATATGTGAACTTTTTGTAAAGTTTTGTGGAAAGTACTTTTATGTAACGCAACCTTATGTGCGTTCAGCGCCCCCCAAACGAGAAATAGACCCGAAACACCCCCCTTGTAACTCGCCAACGCCCACAAAGGGGCGGTACCGCCCACGTTGGGAACTTCTGATCTACATGAAGCACATGATGCGCGTCAAGTACAAAATGGCGGAAACCCAGCGAAGTTTAATCCATGTTAATCGCGAACTCCCAGGCACCAATTATCGGATTTTGTTGATTGTCATCATAAATTTGATGCGATATGTTGTGATCACATCTCTAAGGATACTCTATAACAGGGGTCGGCAACCTACGGCCCGCCGATGTAATTCATCCGGCCCGCCGCCTCTTTGACAAACTAGACACCAGTCCATTTCACATACTTTTTGACCATTTTAACTATGCAAGTGCGAAAAATTTCAATGTGCTTTATTTTCTACGCCCGGTTTGTTTATGTTTTGATGCTGTTTTTTGAACTGGATCAGCGCTTCTTTGCGCCGTGGAAGGCTGCCAAGTGCGTCGCGGATAAACGGAAAACGTATTTAAAATAATGGACATATATTTTTTATCATTTTTTTATTTTCGTCAATGTAACAAAAACTTGCAACAAATTTAAAAGAAATGTCGGTTTACCAAAAAAAAAAATCGCGCTTGCTTTGCTCATCATGTCTGCCCTAACTTAAAAGCTTAAAAAACGCTGAACTAGATTAACTATTAAGGTTATCGCGTTTCTCAAAGTAGCTTTATTATACTTTTCATTAGTAGTATGGATGACGATACTACTAACATTAGTAGTATGGATGATGTGGACTCGAATTTTAAACCAAACAAACGCTTTTTTCTCGCTTTGCGCCAACACTTTACTGCCACTTAAATGTAATTAAACACGTTTTTAAGCGCAAAAAATATCCGAGGCCCGGCTGATTCACAGTTGTTCTAACATTTTAATCACACAATTCTTAGTTAACATTTTGTGCGGCCCGCCCTTTCTGAGTTTGGTTTTGGCCCGCGACTAGAAAAAGGTTGCCGATCCCTGCTCTATAATATGCAGTACTATTTTCAATAAACCTAATTCAAATGGTTAAGTTGTGCAAATATTATTAAAAACACCCATTACCTAATGTGTCCACATTTTTTGTTAACCTCTAACGAATCACTTTATTTGAGTGAGCAATCACTTAAAACCGTGACCGTATATAGCCCACAGTGTCAGCGCAGCAAGCTGTAAAAACGTAATTCTTATTAGCACAACGCAACACTATGACGTCACAATGGACAATTTAACTTGAAGCGTGCAATGACGTCAATGGACAACTAATAATCAACTTGGTTTGGAAAAGTAAGCTGCCTGAAAAGTTTATTAAACAAAAAAAATTCTTCTTCAGGAGCGTCGTGTTGATTTTTTGTTAGGTGCTTCGCGGTCCCAGAAAATTGTCTTGCGGCCCCCAAAAGGACCGCGGACCCCAGTTTGAGAAACACTGTCTTAGGCCAAAGCGACATAAGGATTTTGAACTCCATAAAAATATAATTTAATAGATCAATGCGTTTTTGCTTAAAGCGCAATTCCTGTTTAGTCTTTGCAATACAGTTTTAATGCTTTGGAAAAAACGCTACAAACTAACATTCATAAACCAATCGTTTAACATGTTTGTGGCCCCTGAAGTAAACTAATAAGTTGTCCCGGTAATTAATTTCATATTTATTCTGTACCTTTAAAAACAGGGGGGGGGGGGGCGATTCTGTTTTAACATGCTTCCTTATATGGGAAACCACGCTACAAGTAACTGTTAGCCAGGGTATGGCATTGAAATCTTTATATCAATAATGTAACAAATACAAATTAACATATAAATAAATTAAACGAGACAACATGCTGATAATTACATGAAAGCACTTTACCTTGTGAGTCATTTTCCCGATTGCTTCGCAAATGTGTCCCCAACCTTGACTTGTCAGGTCGCAGTGGGACAGATCCAACCGCTCGATTGTTTTGTCGACATGCTGGAGCATCCGCCCCAAAGCGTGGCATGAACTTGTACCGATGGTTTGGAAGCGAAAACGAGCCCTCACAGGGAAGTGCTTTGCGAAAGACTGGATCACTGCTTCATTGCATTCTTGCAAATCAACAATCATTCCAATATCTAAACACAGTTTTCAACAAATATTAAAAAAGCAACAAAAATAACATTGTAGGTTGAACCAGCAATTGGCACTGTGACGTCACAAGTGTGAATTGTTCTAACAATGGTTGTTTAAAGCAGAAGTTCCAAATTTTTTAGACGAACTGATTAAATAAAAATATGTTCACGGACCGGCAAAAAATCACAATAAATAAAAGAGATAGTACTTGTGTAAGATATTGTAATATTTCTGCCATGTAAGCGGCTTATTTTATGTTGTTGGACAACTAACTTTCAAAATCGTAACTAATAGTAAAAAGTTTACGTGAGTAGATCAACCCGGAGAAGAACTTGTTTCTAACGAAGTCATTTTTACACGAAGATATTTATTTAATGCTAGGTTATCCATAGATTGATGATTTTATATTTTTACCTCCAACTACTTTAAGAGTTTCTTTAATCGCGTTCACGGCTAAAGCTTGTAGCGCCTAATATGCTCACGTGTGTTTTACTTGTTTGAATACATATGTCCAGTGAAAATATAGCACAAAGTAAAATAAATGTTGTAAACTTACCAGTGGGCTTTCGTTTGAATTGCTTTAAAAGGCGTTTGTAGAACATCTCAGCCTTGCCTGGAAATATATCAGGAAAACATATTTTACAAACATGTAAGTTTTTCTGTTGATAAACTTTCACTTTTCGCACTTTTAAGTCGCCCATCAAGCTTAATTAGATGCTGAGCAGGCGCGGATCTAGGATTTCAGTTTGGGGAGGGCCATGAATTTTTTTCAGATATGACGTCACAATTTTTTCAGATATGACGTCACAAAAGTATACCATTGCGTGACGTCATAATTCAGGTAAAAATAACATCGGCTGGCCGAATAAACTAACTCCTGCAAAATAACGCGAAAAACAGACCTTTTGATAGCACGAAAAAGTAATAAGGTTAGCCTCTACAGTGGGCCGGTTTCCTAGTTTGACCCGGTATGAAGAATATCGCTGAAAGATGCTACCATGTCTATTGTCTACACATCTTGCTTTTTCCCGAAAAGGCGAGAGCAACCGCACATGCCACCGAAAAAGCGCCGAGGCCACGTCGCAATAAAACCATAGCGTTGTCTGCTGCGGTCAGCTGTGGTTCTTTCATGACACTTCTCTCAATTTTTAAGTTACTGTAGTTGGTTTTTGCCAAATAAGGTTGCTGAAATGAACAAAACTCTATGCAGAGTTAATCCTAACATTAGATAGGTTACACAAGGGTCGGCAACCTTTGTGTAGTAGTCGCGGGCCAAAAGCAAACTCAGAAAGGTCTCTGCGGGCCGCACAACATATGTTAAATGAGATTTTATGTTATTACAACTTTATAACAATTGTGAATCAGGTGGGCCTCGGATTTATTTGCACTTTAAAAACGTGTTTATAATTACTTTTAAAGAGGCAGTAAAGTCTTGGCGCAAATTCACTAAAAAAGCGTATACTTGATTTAAAACTCGAGTCCACACGTCGCCATCCCCCTACTGCTATTAAAAAAGTGTAATAAAACTACTTTGAGAAAACGCGATAAATTTTATAGTTAATCTATTTTAGTGTTTGTTAACCATTTGGGGCACACCTGGCGAGCGAAGCTAGCGAGCGCGATTTTTTTTGCATACCGGTATTTCTTTTAAATTTCTTGTTTTTGTTACATTTAAAAAAAATGGTTAAAAAATATTTGTCGATTATGTTTGAATACGTTTTTCGTTTGTCCGCGACGCACTTGGCAGCTTTCCACGGCGCAACAGTAAAAAAGCGCTGATCTAGTTCAAAAAGAGCATCAAAACGTAAACACACTGGATGTACAAAGATCATTAGCGCGAAGCGCGAAAATTTTTCGCATTTACACACTTCAAATACTCAAAAAGTATTTAAAATGGACTCGTGTCTAATTTGTCAAAGAGGCGGCGGGCCGGATGAAGTATATTGGCAGGCTGGTTCTGATACAGATTTGCATTAACAACAAAACACTTTTAATTGTACTTGGATATAAGTTAGTTATTATATAGTCGAGGTCAGCGTACGGCAGGCTGGCAGAATCTTGCCAGACTTCTGGTGACAAGCATTTTTGGCGAAAATTCTTCGGTTTTTGGTCGCGCCCCTTAAATGATGTGTTCGCCAAAGGAATGTTTGAACCTTGCCATGTTTTGGCGATAAACAAGGCTAATAATAAACGTAGCACCGAAGGCGCAAAACATTTTGTGACATTAAGTCATTAACAAGTTAAAAAAGGGACATGTGAAGGTACAACCTGGGGCCTGGGGATGTACGTACATGTCTGTTTTTCTTGCTTTAAAAGTGTTACATAGATAGCTGTTTTCAGGCAAACCTGTGTGAAAACGTGCTGCTCAAAACGAAAAAATATTCTTTGGATAAATTTTCAATTTATATTGCTCGAAATAATGATATTTATAATAAAATTTAACAGAAATGGTCACAGTCACAGTGCCATATTACCTTTGGGATAGATTTGCTGAAAAAAAAGACACAGAAACGTAGCAAAACCAGGCTAAAGAAAATTTTTAGCATTTGCGTAATTAAACAACCAAAAATATACTTTAGGCCTTAGGTGGAGACGCATAGCCTGGTACATCCTTAATATGCCGATGCAAATGTTATACCTGTACATTTAACAGGAATGGGGAATTCAACTCAATATACAGGAAATCAACTCAATGTAGAAGTACTTGCCAATTCAAAGTAAAATTGCCAACACGTAACAATTGTATGATCAAAAGTGTGTACCTTTTAAAATAATAAACAGTCTATAGGCCTTACACTACCATAACTTTTTCCAAAATGACACAAACAAAATGAATTTCTGCCAATTGTAGTATGTAATGTTATTACATATTTCCGCTGTTCAAAAATATATGTGTGGAAACAACCACAAGGTATTTTGTAAATTGGATGTTGGAAAAAAACCTTTAAAAAAAATATTTTGAAAAATAAATAAAATTTTTTTTTTTGCTTAATTTTTTTGCACCACTTTCTTCGGTTTTCTGGCTGATTCTTTGGCCGACATAGTCGCCAAGTCGCAAGCATTCTGCTATACTGGCGTACGGTCACTTAAGTCGTCTCTGCAAATCTGAAAAACGCCGCTTTGCGCGAGTGCGCGAAACGAATTTTACCATCGAACACCACTACAAAGCTTGAAAATATGTCTTATTTTGGCGAAAATAGGCCATACTACCTAGGGAACCGCGACACCCCCCCCCCCCTAGATCCGCCCCTGATGCTGAGCATTTATTGATTTCTAAATGAAGGATAATCTGAATCATTGCCAGGTGTAAGTTCATCAAATGGTCGCTTACCTTCATCTGTTGGTTTCTGCGGATTGTCCGTAGCTGCTTGTTGCTTGGCAACCTGCATACATAGCTGGTGAACAAACAGAACAACTCTTATAATTATAAATGCGTATCAAGCAGAAGCATGGGCGCAAAGTGTGAGGTTACCTGGGGTTGGGAGGGGTGTTATTGGTGACGTCACATTCACAGTGACGATTACAGCGCTGGAGTGTGAATAATGTTGTCTCACACAACTCATATTTAGTGCTTTAATTTGAATACTGGTTTATTTTCGTCCATTGTAAAAATCTTAACTTACGATGAGTTTGGTTTTTGATATTCGTCATGCGAAATGTTGCTCAGAACTCAAGTTTAACATTTGTTTTAGAATGACAATGTTGTGACTTAAGTTTGACTTGGGCTTAAGTAACTAACGACTTATACTTGTTATTTGTCAAAAAAGACTTGAATTGGACTTAAGTTGCTTGCTAATGACTTGACTGGGATTTAGTCATTTTAAATTATCTTGTTTAGAACACTGGGTGTGATGCGACCCCGATGGCGTCTAGCTACAAAACGTTCCCAGATGCCAACCTGTAGGCTATATTTATTCCATTGTATTCACATGTGATCAAACTAAACTGCTACTGATATCATTCACACCAAATTATAGAAAAAATAGCAACCTGTTGGTCAGTTTGTTGATGTGTCGCTTGTACAGAAGGTGCTTGTCCAGCAGTCGGTTGTACTGCAGAGGAATCTTGTGCCAACTGTGACTGGGCTTGCTGTGGGTGGAAGCTTCCGGGTCTCAACTGGCTACAAACAAATAAACTTTCATGTTAAGTAGTTTATTAGTAATTAGTTTTAACAAAGAACCATAATAAAGTGTTGCTATAAATCTACACAAGGGCTTACTGGCCGCAATCAATACATTTGTCGCAACGTTGTTTTCATTGGGCTTAGGTTACCGACTCCTGATGTAAGCGATTAATCCAATTAAATAAGACCTGAACAACTATGATTTCTATGGATAAATTGGCCATGTCTTAGTCGAGGTGAAATATTCTGGCACGACCAAATCCTAAATATGTATAGCGTTCGACAAAACTTGTGGCAATAAACAGGTTGTTGGTGATAGCAAACCCGTAGCTTGAAGTTGATTGCGCTTCTCTTGGAGCAACGCTTGGATGTTGATCGAGCAGCAAGGAGCTTCTCTGTATCATAAAAATATTAAAACTATTCCAAACATCCAAAACAATTTCTTTCATTTTCACTAATTAGTTAGCTAAACTAATTTATATAAAACTTTTAAACCAAAAAACTGCACTATTTAAGCAAAACAGCACAAAATGCTACTGAAATTTATTTGTTATAATATATTTAGTTTATTTGTAAACATCAACTGCAATACTTGTAGTGTGGATGGTGCGCCATCAAGTGGTTGCGGAGTTGCCAAGTGCGTCGATGAACTAGTTGATGGTTCTGACGTTCCTGGTTGAAACATAGCAGTTTGTCCTTGAACTTTAACGTAAAAAATAACATATTATATTTCTATAAATATTTTTTTACTTTAAAGTGCCTTAAGAGAATTCATTTTTCCAATTCAATAATGTGACTTTTATTAAAGTTACCGAAATATTTCCTTTCAACTTTTATTTTTAGCAAATTGAGCAAACTATGATAGACACCAAACCTGTGCACGTTTGGCAAAATCTGGTTAAATGTTGACATTACATCTGATTTAAGGAAGTGCCGTTGCTTTTCAGCATTAATTTGCGGACTTTATATTACCATTGTGTTTGTGCTTTGAACCCACTAATAAACTAATTGCGACTGGCGTTTGTGTAATTTTTCCAACGGCTTTGACTTTGACGATGAAAGCGCAGCGGTTTTACAACGGAAGTTTAAAAATTACAAAATATAGCTTAGAGTTAGACAGTGGTCCCCAACCGGGGTTCGTTCTAATGCTCAAGTATGCAGCAAAATATCTTGATTTTTTAAAGATTTTATTTATTGGTGTATTGGCAAGACTCTACGATTAGAGGTAAATAATCAAGAATAGGTTGTTTTGACGAATATAAATCTTTCCGAAAAGGGAATGGTAAGCAGTGACGCCATATCTTATGATTGTGACGTAACACGTGAAGTTCGATGGAACTGCTGACCAAAGTAAATTGAGAAGGTTTTACGATGATTTACCAAAGTATAGAAGCTGTTTAACTAATTTTCAAACAATATATACGTACGTAATTAGCATTAGCAAATAATTTCATTAAGATAGACATTTCATTCTGATAAATATGAATATTCAGTTATTATTTGAATTTTGAGTCTGCAAAAAGTGTCCCGCATAGAATAAAAGCTATGAGCGTGCTCTTTCAAAATAACCCTGTTAATATATCTGCAGTATACACTTCTTTTTTCAGATCTCTTAGTGTAGGCAGTTCAGCCAGCAAGAGTGGCTTAAATGGGCCGACGGTATGCCTAACTTTACATCTCGTACTTAATGAAATTCTCAGTGTTTCAAATTACACAATTATAAACAAGTATAATACTCAAAAAACGCATTTAACTTGAAAATTAAATATTGAACACAATCCAACATTTTATATATAATACTATTGCAACTAATAAACGAAACTTCGATTAATCAAAAAACGAAACTTCGATTAATCACTGTTGTGGTTACCTCAATATTTAATACCATGTTTTGTTTAAGAAAAGAAAAAAAATAACAGACTGCAATCTCAGCAGGTATAACGCAATTCCATAATTGTCTAAAAATAAGTATAAGCCACAGCAAATGAATTTCACTTAAAAAAATAGATGAAACGTAACCTAAATTTTGCATTTTTTGCAAAATTTGGCAAAAATTAGACTTGATTTCCTCACACCAATACAATTTAAATTTTGTAAACAACGGTTTTAGGTGTCTGTCTATCAAAATCCATATGAGGCAGGTGGAATTGGAAAAAGTTATTTCGCGACCCGCCCTAATATACATGCAGTCACAAGCATTGTTACCTTTCAATTGCGTTGGTTGTCGCTGGACTTTTTCACGAAGGATGTTGAAGAGTCGAGCAGGAAAATCTGTAAACATTTCGTTAATTCCTGCGTTGTTTGCTGCTTTTACAAATGTGCCACAAGTTACAGCTATTTTCATGTATAAATCAAATATGGCAGCAAAATAGCTATTATGAAGTTCTCCATTTTTAGGGTTTCACCTAATTTAAAACAAATCATTCGAATCAACCGAACTGCAATTGTTTTAAAACTTGAAAACGCGAGCTGAAAACATAAAAGTTCAACGTACTTGTGATTTTCTTGAAAGTTGATTCTGGAACTGTGAAGTCATCTCCGAGTAGAAGCCCACATTGGAACCTTCTCACCATCGCCCAGTGAGGCTCAACGACCAAATCATAGACAATCTTACTAAACTCAACTGAACTCATGTTCTGGCTAATATGGACAGCTGTGAAGAATTCTTGAAGTAACTGATGTGAAAAGTAAAACTTTTTGTCGCCATCGAAAAGTTTCTGGTTAAAGTGAGAATACCCAGGTACTGCGATTATAATATCCTGGATTTTAACATCACTTAAACCTTGCTCAGCCATTTGTGGAAAGGTCATAATGACAGTTAAATTCTTTGTAGCGTTGTAAGCGATTTTGGTAAGTTTGACTTTGATTAGGTTGATGTCATGACCCTTGGCATGTTCTGAGCGTCTCAGGTTTTCAAGTAAAACTATGAAAATCTGAGTGATGTTACAAAGTTCGGTGAGATTATCTGTGCCCAAAGCAGCCAAAAGGATCAATTGAAGCATGATTGGGGTAAGACAAAGCTCAAGTAACATGGGTGCAAGTTTGGTAAAGCTTTTCCATATTCTCTGGGCTTCATTTTTAGCGAATGCAAAGAATAGTGTTTTCATATTTTCTGGTGTAAGCTCATGTACCAAAACAATTTCCTTGGGGCGAAGTAATTCATGGAGGGTGATGATAGAATGTGGTCTGGAAGTCAAAACTATAGAAATGCCTGGAAAGAGTTTTCCGGTGCATAAATTAGCAACTACCTCTTCAACTAACATGGGAGTATCGTATGACGCATTTCTAGGCTTTACATTATCAAGTGACCAAGTTGCCTGATCATAACCATCAAGTATGATACCAAATTTTTCTGGGGACTCCATCATTACTGCAAATATGGCGTTTCGTTTTGTTTCGCTTAACAATGGGTACGCATGGTCAACCACAACCTGCCTTAGAGTGACTTTTTCTGACCCATAGTGCATGTTCATGCACAACAGGAGAATCCAGATTATGGACGAGGTGTTTGACAGTCGTCTGGCAATAGTAGATTTCCCAGAACCAGGAGCCCCAACTAAAGCTGTGTAGCGATGAGGTACTACACTACCATGCCATCGCTCATAACTGACCTCTTTTGAGCCGGAATCGACATACCTTTGTTGTGTGGAAGGCTTGTAATTTTCAGTTTTACCGGCTCCACCTTGATAAAAGTTTTCCTCTGTCCTTAGAGCTGGATGAAGACGGGGAAAGTTTTCCTGCTCGTAGTTTAGCCCGAGCGAAACAACTTCTTGCTGTGGTCTCTTGAGATCTTCCTTTACCCTTTCCAGCGAAATATCTTCAGTCGTTGAATCTAAAACAAAGTTTATTTGCAAAATAGGTTAAAGAAGTAAAACAATCGATTCAATAAATTCTGCTTGTCCTTGGGAAAAATTAATACATGTTAATTTGGGTTAATGTTCGAGTTTTAGACCTCAGCAGACAACAACGTCATCGGTTGAGCAAATTAATACCACCTACCTTTAGTTGCCTTGCTACCTTTAAAGGTGTATTATAGCTGCCAAAAAATTAATTAACTGTGAGAGGCAACACACAATAAGTATTATAAGGCCAGCAATATGTTTATCTTTATTTACAATGCTTTAATTAGGCTTTTATAACCCAAGGGGAGGTGCATGTATGCAAGGCCTCAATTTATTTTGTGAATGACTATATATATTTCTTCGCTGGGTTAAGGTTGATTCTTAGGTACCGAGCAGATGCTTTAGCACTTATTTTCTTTTTGAGCGATCAATTCTGTATAACGCAATAACTTTAACTTAAAACCGGGTGTTGTACGGTGAATAAAATGCCCAGTGCACAGATTTCACAATTTCCTTGCACATTATCAAATAACCTTTATTAATTTTGGTTCAATTTCATAAATTTTCTTAAACAAAGTATATTTTATCACCCCTTTCCCTTCCCGTAGTTAAACACAAAAGTAACACACTAGATTTAATATCTACATCAGTGGTCGGCAAACGTTTTTGTCGCATCCCTAAGTACTCTTTTCAGCGCTATTGAAGAAAATCACGCTCCCAAAAGTATATTATGAATTTAATGTTGTACATCAGGGGCGGGCAACATACGGACCGCTGTCGGACCCGACCCACGATTTTGAGCGGCCCGCAGACAGTTTCCGGTCTTACATGATAAAAGGTGGATCATTTTCCCACATCGTCCCGCCGACTGGAAAAGTTACCCGCCCCTGGGCTACGTAGACATTAAAGTAAAAATAGTGTTCAAAGATTCTTTAATGCGCAAATAAATTCAAAGATTTTTCTAATGCTTTTGGAAAAACATCCTTTCATTTAATAATTATGCAACAATTAAAAACATTTAAATATTGAAAGACTTTCTGGCAACCCTGAATAGCTAGCCAAGCTGCTCAAAACATTCCTATAGCCCAGTGGTCTCCAAACACTTTATTCACCAACGTCAATTTACATGAAATGAAAACAGCATTAATATGCGACCCCAGTTTGTTTTCTAATAAGTAATGCCTGAATTAAATACCACAAGAGATTGATTATGCTTAAGTTATACACAATTCCAGAGAACTGGGGCTACACATGTGTAGTAAGATGAGAAGTTTAAATTAACACCTAAATTTACACACATGAAAAAAAAAATTAAAAATAAATGTTAAAAAATATATGTCTAATATTTTTGAATAGGTTTTCTGTTTGTCCGCAAAGCACTTGGCAGCCTTTCATATCAAATCATCTTTGATTTGGCAGCATTTTCATATCAAATCATCACAAAAATTGAAATTTTGTAACCACCCGTCCCAGATTTTTATAATATTTATGTTGTGCAAAATATGGATCAAAAAAATATGTTGGCAAAAAAAAAAACTGCAAAAATTCCAATCCGTTAGGAAGTTACAACAATTTAAAATTTGATCACTAGAGAGGGTTTTTGGACACCCGAAAAACGCAAATGTACATTTAAATGCAATAAATTAAGTAAAAATGGAAGCAAAAGTTTGTTTCCTACCATTTTTGGGTCAAAATTGCATTTGGATGCGTTTTAGAGGCCTTTAGGGACACTTAAAGAGAAACAATTCTCCACGTATCAAGCTAAAAAAAGTCTGCAAATATTTAGGAACCCATTTTTTTTTATATACCAAGAACTTCCAAAAAAGCTTAAAATGGAAAATTAGACTTGTGAAAAAAATTAGACAATGCACTAATTTGTCTATAAATTGAACTTAAGCTTAGCGCTGCAAAACGTAAACAAACCAAATGCTGTTATACTATTCTTGCACTTACGTAGTTAAAATAGTCAAAAAGTATTAGAAATGGACTCGTGTATAGTTTGTCGAAGAGGCAGCGGGCCCGATGAATTACAAAGAATACTTGGTTTATTGCTATTAAGACACGTGACCCAATTACATCGAAAAAACACGCAGCTTCGACTGGTGAGTTAAACCCTGACAAAAACGAGCAAAAATCGATAATGACTTATGAAAAGGGGGGGGTCCGAACCCCCACCCCTGGATACGCCACCATGCAAAACTAACACCTGAAAATATTCAACAATCGTAACCCCGTCTAGTTTTACTTGGTAATTCAGTAAATGACCCAGCAAATAAAATAATTCTGTAGTTTGGGTTAATTATAGCAAAAATTTACATTGATATCAGAAAAACAGTTGTTTCGTTAAAAGAAACAAATTTGACGATAAAGGGGCGTTTCCCAAAATGCAGATAGATCCAAAATGTTGTGAGGAAAATTGCGCACATTGCTTGTAATCACACAAATAGAAGATATCACAAATAAGTCACTAGTAAGACATTGTTTAACGCGTTGATAAACACGTAACAGGCATATTTCAGAAAACGAAAATGAATTATGAAAGTTTAAATCAAGTAAAATATTCAAGTTTTATCCACCAACCTGCTTCAGTGATGTTTTCATCTGGTTGGACGTTGCCTGGTGGAAGATGAATGTGAACATCACCGAGATGAAAGTTTTCAGCTTGTATGTTCTGCACATGATGCTCTTGAGTCTCATGTGTGTGAAACTCTTTCGTCTCATGAGTGTGAAACTCTTTCGACATCTGAGGCCAGTAGCTAGGTTTTAGTTTAACAATACAACCCGGGTGCTTCCAAATTACTGACACATTAGTTAAACAAACATGACAAATATCTCAACACACTCTATTAGGGCACGTCAAATGATTTAACGCACATTTTATATCAACTTAAGAAAGGACAACTGTTAAATCACTACCACATCATTAACATTATTTTTATATCACTAACACTAGCGCCAACTAAACGGTTGCACAGTGCACACATTTTGTTTGGCTAAACGAAAGTCACAGATATCAAATATATTTTGCCCAATATTACAGTTTTACAACTAAGCATTCTTTTTCACTGAGCATGTTGATATTAATATAAACAAAATGCTTCTATGATATAGATCAGGGGTTCCCAACACCTTTTAAAGGCGGCCCATTTTTGAAAAAAAATCAGTTCGGTAAAATCTCGCGACCCAAGCAATTTGTCACATTTATAAGCCATACAAGATTGCGTTGCATGCAAACAGCACTGCAAAGTGCCTTTTCAGAAAATAATATGTTTAACCTTTCCCAAACATAACATGTTTAAACCCTTGCTCTAACCACTGCTTTTGTTGTGCAGTTTTATATTGGAGTGGTCCTGGTCGGCAAATTAGGGAATTCCAGTAAAAAGACAGAAATCAAAATAACATCAACGTAGAAATAACACATAGTTTGAAATAAAACCAAATTTTGTCAGAATTAAACTTAAACCACTAGAAAAAATTTAAGCAATCTTTTACCAAACCGTAACTTCATCACTAACTCCACCAATAACTCTAACCCGAAGCCAATTTTTAACCCAACATATTACCCAAACCCAACTCCAAACATGGAAAATCAGTCCGGTAAATGTGGCGGCCCACAAACTGCGCCGGTCAAATTATGTCGTTTAAGTTTTATTCCATAATTTTTATTATTGC
This sequence comes from Ascidiella aspersa, assembly GCF_963924565.1. Classification (NCBI taxonomy): domain Eukaryota; kingdom Metazoa; phylum Chordata; class Ascidiacea; order Phlebobranchia; family Ascidiidae; genus Ascidiella; species Ascidiella aspersa. The sequence goes on along the minus strand of NC_139448.1, from coordinate 215,954 downwards.
CTATTTATTATGTCTATTATCTTAGTGCCATGGACGGTACTATTTATAATTCCGCTTTAACGATTCTTACTTTATAGATGAATGTGTGTTCACAAATTATGCAATTGTGAAACTCACCAAGTCAATGTTCTGATCATCTGGAGCTCCGTTGCCTTCTTCTTGATTATCGGCCATTCTCTTTCTTTCAAGCAAACACTAAGCAAAAGCAACTTAATGAAACAACCTACAGCAAATAAATTACCACTTACAAGCCAAAATAAACCAAAACAAGTCTACACCAGTCATCTTCATTGAATAAAAGGCCAACCAGCAAAATCGTAGAATACTACATTTGGGGTAAAATGTGGTGAAGTTAATAGGTTTTAAATACAAAGTCATATAGAAGTAGATATTTTGGTACAGACCTTGTATCAAACATCTATTTATGTGTAAATTTAAAGTTACACGCCTTTTCAGTTGTACAAACGACCAGCTATAAGTTGTTAAAACAGCTTTCTAACATAAGTTGGTGCTATGATGAATGTTGGGTATTAGTTCAGCACTTAAAGCCAAGCGACAAAGCAAATGCATACAAAATTATACAGGATTCTATTGAAGTTCTAATGCTTTGCAAGGCAGTGCTTATACAAGCCAAAATACTTGGAAATACGAGTTAATCTTATTGATATATGTACCATTGTTCAGTCCAACTTCACAAAGGTTGGACATTACTATAAATATACTATTCATGTACAACAGGGGACATTTTGGTGCTGCGACCCCTCAACACAATTTATCAAAACTCGTGCCCTTTTTATAGCCACACTGATAAGCATAAACAGGCAGTTTCTTCATATAAATAGAAACATAGCTACCAACAAATATGGGCTTATAAGGAAAACCGGCATATTATGTGAAATTTTAATTTAAAACCCATGTTTTTCTTCAGTAAAGTTAGCTTGAAGTGTAATTATGTTGGCATCTAAAGCACATTCTAGTTGTTTAGAAGGTGAGTTGTAGATTGCTAAGTGCACATTAATTGCCAATAAGATTTTGTACAGCACAGCATGTGCGACAGTCTGCATGGCACATTTTCTTAAACAACAAAATAGTGCACAAAATAAAACAGGAATAAAATAATGTGCTTTTTAGGAATAAAATAAAGTTTGTTAGACACAACTGAAAAGTATGTTTCGGAGAGAATTGTGGTAGCAAAACGTTTTAATTTTCTTGAAGAGTCCTTTGTGCCCCCTTGCAAACCCTTCATGTCCCCGTAGGGGGGGCGCATCCCCCAGTTTACAACCCCTGATGTACAGTAGTGAGAGTTAAAAGTATCAGCTACTTTAAGTGGTAAACGAACACACAAAACTTAGTTATTGCAGACAGCCACTCACCTCACTAAATACTTTATTCGCTTCTTCTTCCGAAAATATCACAAATCACAAGTTTCAACAAGTACTGGTTTACTTACTACTAACAACAAGAAAAACCTGCAATAAAATACATTTAAATCTTCATGCAATATGAGCTTCATAAATCTGATTGTTTTAGCATTATACTTTACTGTTTTCACAGTCACACTTAGGTAAGCCTGGATGCCTTGGTGCGCAAAGTTGTTAGTTTACAGTAAAGGTCAACCAAGTACGACCTATGCAGCCTGTCCGGTTGATTTTATCGACCAGCGGCAACATATATACTCAACGAAGGTAACATATAGTAAGTTAATAAGTTTGACAGCTGTAACTGGCCCCAAGCGTCAGGTATTACAGTTATCCAGTTCTTTGTTAAAAAGTATGGTGGCACCAGGTATAGAGGGTTATATTTACTCAAACAGATTTTATTTCAGTAAAGACTGATGAATAAGTTTAAAGAGTGAAATGACAACATTGTTTTGTGTAGATTCCTGTATCCAGGAAAATAATGAATGAATTGTTTTTCGCTTCACTCTTGAAAATCTAAAAATAAAACTGGTTCTTAAGTAACAAACTGATGCCCGTAGGTTAGCATTAAACACAACTCAACCAAACAAACAAACTTGGAAGAGCACAGTGCATGTTTCATTTCCACAGTTGGGCTTAGTAAAGGTAGTAGGCTACCTGTTATAACAAATATACTTAGTATTTGTAAAATTACAAACAAGCTTGTGAGATCTTTAAGCACCAACAGTTTAACAACATGGTTGAAGGCCAAGGGTTAGGCAATTATTATAATGGTTAGACAATTACAAACAACTTGTAAAATGGGAAACTCACAACAGTACCTAAAGCAGAAAAATCTATAAAGCATAGTGCCAATGACATGATAAAGTCAAATACGAAGTAATATCCACGACAGAGTAATATCTAAATCGTTGGAATAAGACCTAACCTGTCGGAACAAGTATTAAATTCATCGGAATGAGGCCTAAATGGCCAAATCAAGTCTAAAACTGTATGAAGAGGGTAGGGGACGGGGGCCATGGGTCTGGCACCGGCTGTTTTGAAGTCGATGTTTGTGTGCCTTAGATTGAATGGCGCCTTTTTTAACAAGGGATAGGCAATTACATAACTGGATCCGTCCCTGGAAAGAGTGGTGTGTATATAAATGTTCAAACATATAGAAAGTCATGCTTGTTTCCTGAGGTTTGAGTTGCAGATTCCAAAATAAGTGTTTTAAACAAAATAAGCCAGGCTGCATTTGCCCAGGTCTGTTCCAGACTGCCATTATAACTTGGTATAACCACATATTGATACGACAACACGGCTTGGCATGTCTAGACTGTTAACAACATTTTAAACACATTTAGAACATAAAAAGGAGAAATTTATTATAGCATCTAAAAATCGGTATTTACACCATGATTATTTCGACTGTTGTAGAAGTGTAACTACTGCAGTGGGCGACCAAACCGAATTAAACGTCGACACACATTCAGGTCGCGACCCATAGAAGCACGTCTAGGGGTCAGTAGGTGTTTAATACACACAATATATTGGTCAACAAAAAAAAAAAACAATGCTAAATTGGGTAAATACATTAAAAAACTGTCGCATATTTAGATGTAGAAAGACAAATTTAGATGCAGAATTAGGTCATGTCTGAACAAAAGAAAATAAGTTAAAAGCAATACTTCTAAGTGATATGAGCTTACAAACATGAGAGAAACCTAATCAATATGGAAAAAACAATCTATGTGCAGAACTTAGTAAACCGAAAATCAGTTTGTATATATGTTATAATATGATAAATATATTTCACTAATAAAAGCATATAAGCATCGTTGATGCAGGTTGTGGATTGTACAGTGCACCACTTGCCAAGAACAATTGTTTGTTTTTTTTTATTAGCGTACTTCTTGGCTTATATTGTGTTATGTTTTTAGATACTGATAATGCTTTTAGTAGCGAAATATATTTATCATATTATAACATATAAACAAACTGATTTTTCAAGTCTTGTATTAAGTTTTATCTCATCATTGATGTGCAACCAGTAGTTTGTTTTCATCATTTGGATTCAGGCAGATTCTGTTATAGGAAAGAAAATTCAGATTATTAGCATGTTACGTGATATGAAACCCTTTTCTTGTTACAGTTTCATGGTTAAATTAAGATGCTCATACAGATAAAATATAATGTAAATCTACTAGATTGGGAGTTAGTAACTTTCCCTTACAACCTACAATTCTGGTTCATTTATATTTTAATAGTTTATTAAATTATTACTCAACTTCACTTTGTTCAACTAAGGTTGGTTCGGATATTAATATTTCTAGTATCTGGATAATGGATATATCCGGATATTTGTACTTTAACCCAGTGTTTCTTAATCAGGTGAATGGGTCACCCAGGGTGAATAAATTTTTTGCAGGGGTGAACCAACCAAAAGGGGTGAATAATGGTGAACCGTCAGAAATGGATGATAGCTTGCGAAACAACCAAAGTAATTTTGTGCCGTTATATATAAACGAGATAGTTTTATCTTATTATGAAAAACAGGGGTGAACGAAATCTGGAGATAGATGCTAGGGGTGAACAAAACTAAAGAAGTTTAAGAAGCACTGCTTTAACCTGACCAGTTAACCGCATAATTAAAATCGATAATTATCATACTCCAGATCTTTTGCAATTTACGTCAAAAAACGATTCGAAAATAACCCGACAGTAACACAGTTTGTTATAAACATTATTACATGCCATAGAACAGTGGTTCTCAAACTTTTTTTAAAAAACTACGCAACGGTCCCCCAGCAATTTTTTTAATTGCTCACGGTCCCTTAAAAATGTACACAAATTAACACAAAATAACACGTTGTTTTTAATGGTAACAATGGGATGGGTGCACTTGCTTTTTTGCTATCAGCTCGGCTATGTTAACCTCTAACGAATCACTCTTTTTGAGTGAAGCAATCACGAAAGTCTTAAAACCGTGACTGTACAGCGGTTGCAGCGCAACAAGCTGTAAACACGTAATTCTCATTAGGACAACTTAACACTATGACGTATTTCCGGAAATACGTTGATCTAAGATGTACCATTGTCAAGACTATGACGTCACAATGGACAATTTAACTTGACGCGTGCAATAACGTGAATAAACAATTAATAATCAACTTGGTTTGGAAAAGTAAGTTGCCTGAAAAGTTTGTTAAACAAAAAAAATTCTTCTTCAGGAGCGTCGTGTTGATTTTTTGTTAGGTGCTTCGCGGTCCCAGGAAATTGTCTTGCGGACCCCGAAAGGACCGCGGACCCCAGTTTGAGAACCACTGCCATAAAAAAAAAATATATCGCTCATTTTGAATATTTACTTTCTTATAAAGAACAACACATTCATTGTTAAATCATGTAAACGCGACTTGTGAGTCAAAAAGACACAAAATAAAGGGTTTGATTTAATGATTGGATTAAGTTAGCCGCTAACAGTAGGTCAGTCATCAATCACTACCATCGCTGTTAATTAATTGCAAAATTTTAGTAGACCTAGGCCTCCAGTATCTGACAGAAAGCAATACTTCTTGACTGCATTCTACAAATTATTGTCACTAAACCAGGGATTTTGGGCAAACATTCACCTACAGGAGCTTTGGTGACTGAAAAGATGAAAAAACAAACTGGCAACGTTCAAAGTGCCATTCGATTAATCGCTATCCAGATAGTACAAGCCTGGTTCCAACCCATATAGTGCAACTTGCCATGAAATAGATTTTTATAAACAGACAATGACAGTTATTGAACAGATAACATATTGCAAAATAGAATAGCACAGTAGGTCATCTTATTAATATAAAAGGGGCTGATGACTGGATAAATCTGCTTGGTGAGCTAGATCTGACCCACAGGTTATTAAACCATGTACTGCAATTAAAACCCAGCATTGACTTGTTAAATGTGGTATTTACAGATTTAATGCTTTGGGCTGCTATTGAACCGGCTACTACAACTTGTTGCATACCGAATTTAAACTGAGGTATACAACCAAGAATGGTTTACAAGGGTGGATGGTATACAGCTTGACCACTGACCAGTGCTGGTAAAGTTCGCCAGTATGACAGAACACGTTTTTTCATTATAAGAATGCTTTAGGAAGTGAGCACATCTTGACCTATATATACCTGCTGATTTACTTTATTGGAATAACAACAGAAACCTTGGTTCTCAAACATTTTTAGCTAAACAAAAGTTTACTGAACAAAAATCACAGGTAAATAAGTCACAGTTTTAGCATTTTTGGGTTAAATAAAGACCCAACTAACTTAGGGAAACTTCCATGACAATAATCTGTGCATTAATCCAGTGAACTTCAACAAATATATCGTATATCCAAGTGTACAGCAGATCAAAACTAGGGTGCACAGCTGACAAAAGGTATACAAAGGGTATACAGATCAGGCGATGGTTCAAATTGTGTCAAGGGGTGTGCGCACCAAAAGTTTAAGAACTCCTTTTTTAAGAAATAGTGTTTCCACAAAGGGTTTATTTAAAGCAGGGGTTCCCAACCTTTTTTACACTGTAGCCCCCAATTAAAAATTTGTGGAAATAAATGGCCCCTATTTTTTCAACTTTTGAAAAAATTAGGAAACGTTATTTTAATAAAATAAAAAAAACGTTTTTACAGTTACCGGTAGTTAAGAATGATAAAACAATCTAAAAATAACATACAATACACATGATAGTACATTAATTAGTTATAGCATATTCAGTTAATGTGATGGTTGAGCCTGTTTTTGCTCTGACAATGTCTTACTTAGGGTTGCAAAATTCCCGGGAATTTTCAGAGCCGAAACTTTCAATGGAAATTTTAGGAATTTTTGGGAATTTTAGGAAATCTTCGGAAACTTTTAAAACAATCTTAATTTGATATTGAAACAGGAAAATAATGGCCTTATACGGTATAACTCAAATACTTAAGAACATACAAACACAAGGACCTGTCCACGAATCAAAGAATAAAGTTGTTTTTAGCACCTAGGGGACTGTTTACAAGAAGTTTATAGGTCAAAATAAAGTCAACATTTTCAATAAAGTCAAAATTTGTCACATTATGGCTTTTAAAAAAGTTTTTGTGTTTCTTGAGAGTAATTTTTGTAAAAAATGTTGTTGAGGCATTGTAATTCAGGAACTGTGACACAATTAAACCATATTAACCCATAAAAGCAGGAAAAATGTCACAAGGCCCACTTGGATCAGCACTAACTTTTATAGCAAATTGTCCATTTTTTTTATTTGTTGTTACGAGTTATATAATTCTTATAAAACACTTCCTTTTAATAAACGTTGGTCTTATCGAAGATCAACAGTTTGGATTTTAGGAATAGCCTACTGACATTCTGTAATACAAAAATAAGCAAGTTAAATTTATCGCCAAAAACACGACGCACTTTTATAATCCATAAGACAAAATATTATGTTTGGGTCTGAAATCGACAAAATATTATGTTTGGATAACTGGCACCAATTCAAGGAAGAACTGTGACCTCTACAAATCAGCAATTTCGTTAAATAAAAAATAAAGTAAAAAAAAATTTTTTTAGGTCAACATAAAAATGGCCCTAATTATCACCAATCTGTTTTTTTTTTTACAAACAAAAACAACCCCGACCGGTCTGGGCCAAAATATCCCCAGCTTACGGTAGCTAAATCTTTGTTGTTTTGTGAGTTTTAAAGTCGTTGTACTAGTTGCTGCCGGTTAGCATCTCCACCTGCTCATCTAGAAATGCTCAAGATAGGTTTTTAATATTTTTTTTTTGGTTGATGAAATTAAATTTGAAAATTCCCATTATTCCCGGGTCCCTTAAAATTCCCGTAAAGTTTCCGGGAAAGTTTGCGAAATTCCCGGAAACTTTTCACCCCTTTACAACCCTAGTCTTACTTGCTGGTTTAAGATAACTTTCATATTACTTTTTTTAAAGCAAAAAAAATTAATTTTAATATTTTTTCGTGGCCCCGTAGGGGTTGGGGACCCCTGATTTAAAGAATCGCCCGAATTTAAACTTGAGCTAAATCCACATTATGCCTAATTACCATAATATTCCAAACACAAATTAGCTATTAAATTAAATAAGCTTGTTTTGAACGCCTATTTTTTGTGGCCAGTAAGACAATAACATTATAATTTCACCAAATAAGTAAACAGCTTTGTTTTACTTTTAGTGCATTCCTGTTTGGGATTGTGAGGTGAATTTAGCCACTTACCTTTGGCGCAATAATTGACTTTACGTCATAATGAGCAGCTGGTGTTTGAATGCAAGGTGACGTCATAGTGAGCAGCTTGTGCTTGGATGTAAAGTGACGTCATAAAGAGCGACGCGATGTTGAGAGCGAAGATTTGGCCCGGCACAACAAGGGAAGGTTAACGAAGCGCCCAAACATTCAAGCAACCGACGTTTATACGACGTGACTATGAAGCGGACAAAAAATGGCGCCCGTGCTCGGACAAAGAAGGTAGCGACACAAATGACTAACAGTCAGTAGAATTAGCACGAGAAACACCAAACATTTTGGCCGAATAAAAAAAGGCAGGTGAAAGTTGATTCAATCGCCCAAAGTCGTAAGTTTAAAACAGTTCGGAACAAACTTAACTTTCAGACGATTAGCGCGTATAAGAAATGGTGTTGAGCTTTTATACCAATGCGTAAGCCACAACTTCCATGTTTGGACTAGGGACGTCCGGTAACTAGTGTTTTGCTGAGATAACTGATATTCTGGGCAAAAAGCACGAGCGCCGGTTGCGATATTTAATGGCGTCATTACTGTTGTCAAACACCTTCTTTGACGCGTCAGTAGGTATGTTTAAAATACTTGCCGATAACCTTCGCCTAATCATAAAGTGTGCGTCGAATTCTGTTGGGCGAGCAACCAACCTGTAGCCCAGTGGTCGGCAAACTGTGGGCCGCACAGTTATTTTTAGTGGGCCGGAGTTATTTTTAAATAGCTTACCATAACGTAGTTATGGGTCGCGTGATAGCCATACATACATTGCACTTTATTTTAAAAGTTGGTGGGGCAAGAATTTTTAAATTGGCTCAGCTTGGAAAGGCCCGCGTGCCAAATGTGGCTCTGAGAGTGCCTGTCAAACTTTGTTTTTGCTAACATTAACTTTTAGTGCAAACTTTTCAGGAGATTACGGGTGCCGCCTATCAGCTGTGGAAATGATTTTTTTTCATTTTGCGCGATAAACTTGGTTCAGTTGCATAATACAACACCGGTTAGCTCGAAAACATCACGTTTCTTAAACTGCGACGCGCACTCTAGCGCCACCGGGAGAGCGCTGCTCACAGTCGTGCATTTTCGACTCTGGGAAAGCTAAAGCTTCTATAATTTATTTCAAACAATATTCGAGTCCTTTCATCTGCCATATGCGTCAAGCATTCACTGGGCCTCTAAAAAACGTACTTTGGGCCCCGACAAAAATGCCGAACAGTGATGTAGCCTAATGCCAAGTAAACAAAGTTTGCAATTTTCTTAAAAACCTCGTTAAAAGCAAGCATGGTGCAGGGTTACTTAAGGTCAATTCTGGGCCAATATTCAGCGAGGTTACGCACAGCGTATTGCTCAAGTAATAGTAATGCATTAACAAAACGAAAATCAAGAAATCATCTCGACGAATGTAGTGACATTCGCTTGGCTCAGTACAAAAACAGAGCCGACTCTAAAAAATACCTTTGTAAGATAAAGCTTTGTATTGACTAACTATGTTAATTTAAATTGAAAAGACTGGTTTGTAATTTTTTAGAAAATTACTTATTTTGTTAAATTTTAGAAATATTTAGAAGCTAAGTGCATTTATACGTTGAACAATAGCCATGAAGAAAAGATGTAAAACAAGTAAAAACAATTAAACACAACGTTAGGTATTTTATAAGCAGGGGGGCAATAAGGTTCGATAGCCTTTCGGGGGGAGCCATGAAGTATAAAAGTTGAGAACCACTGTACTGTAGTGACTTTCTATCCCCCATGACTATAACAACAAACTATGGTGGCAATCTGCCTCTCGAGCCACTAAATCGTCGCCCTGTTCCACTGTGCATTGTATATTAATATTTTTAAAGTTGAAAGTTCCCAAATGGAGATTACCTTAGTAGGTCATCAGAACCTTGACAGGAGGATTGTAAGTTAAGATTGAAGATATCGTTTTTCATGGGGCACTTAATGAAAACCCAGACGAAATACATTACGGGGTTACTTGAGGTCACCTTAGGCTTATATCCGGTGGTGTTACACTTGATTGCCATGCAATGGTAACGTATAGTAGTGGCGGTAAAGTTGTATTCTTTACAGACTCACGTAATTGTTTTACTATATCTGTAAAAACAAACTTTTGCAATGCATTTAAAAATTACTGCAAGGTTTTTAGGTTTATTGTGTTGCATGCCAATTATTGCGTGGGCTAAAGTATTGAGCAACATTACGGTGTTTTACCTATATGTTTTTTTGTTTACTTTCAATGTGAACATTATTAAAAAAATGGCAAAACAACAATCATGACAAACATTTTAATAATGTGCAGATAATATTAGTTCATAGTTTGGTTGGTAAGTACAAAACGCTGGAAAGTATTTATTTTTTGTCACGAAATTTTGCCGCCTAATTATAATTTACTCTGCATAGGAATGAATAATTGACCGTTGGTTTTGCCTAAGCGTTAATCAATATTGCATCTGAAGGGTGGAGATTATAGAGATTTAGACTATATACATTTATATATATATATATATATATATATATACATATAGAATGGCTGGTTCATTGAAAGATGAAACACACAATAAAGAGCAACACCGGCTACAGAAGCAGTGTTCCCTCTCATTTATGTGCGCTGGTGTCCAAAATTTTGCCCAGGTGCCGAAATTCAATGCGCAAAATGCCCAAATTGTCAAACGCAAAAGTGCGAAATAGAACCATTTTTTTATTACTTTCATCTTTTTCTTGTCTTTACGTTTAGTTTGCTGCTGACGTCATTATCCGCTGCGTAGATTGAGCTGAAGCGACGCGACAGATCGCCCAACAACTGCTTGCTAGCCATTCAACGCATCTTGTCTTTCCTTTTGCTGTCATGAAAAACATGAAAATTATCCATGTTGTAAATTCTATAAAAATGTTGCCAGACGCAAAAAAATATAATTTTGCGTACTTCTAGTTTATTAACAAATATATCTTCCAATATAGGGACGACCGGGGATAGCGCGTACGCCAGGATACATCGGACAAGGCGTTTCCCGATGCAACAGGGCAAAGTGATATCATTTAAATTAAACCTCCTTGTCCACTCTAAACTTTCGCTGCTTTTTATTTAGCGCATTTGTTCTTCTATAAAATTATAGTGAAAATGTAGGTACAACAATAAAAGTAAAACTTTTTAAGTAAACCTGTAACGGTAAAATTTGTTTACCGATTGCCAAAATGAAATCTTTAGTGGTGGAGCTAGTAGATGAATGACATTACTTAGAGAAATATACATACTTTGTATATTATGCAGTGAGTTATGAGACAGACTTTTTCTTTGATTAAAATCGCGTGGTCGGGGAATACGCCATGCACAAAATTTAAAGGATTTTAAGGGCGTGTCTGATAGCTTAAGTCAAAATATTGTCCCTAGGGATTTTGCTTTGTTGACTTACTGATATCCTCAAACGCTTACAAAGATTAGCATTTGTGAGTCTCGTTCTATGCTTGGTTTTTACAAAATTCATCAACACTGACAATTGGTGTTCACATGAAAACACTGTAGAAAGTTTGTTTTTCAAGACTACATTAGAAGATCCGCACAAAACGTTTAAAAGATCCGATCGCGATCCACCATTTGAACATGACCGATCAAGGGTTTTATGGGGCGGCCATGGTTGGTTCTATAGATGGCGTCACAAAGTTGCGTCCTAACTCAACCGAACAAATTTACGTTAAAACGTGACGTCATGAAGAAGTAAGACCAGCACATAGTTCCTTTGTTTAAGTTTTAGGTTGGAGAGAGGTTACTTTAATACAAAGGCTGCACATTAGAAAGATGTTATTTATTCACACACAGCGAAAAGTGAAAAAAATTTTTAAAAGAGGGCCTTTGACCACGGAAATCAGCTGATATTAACAATAAAACTATGTTTAAAAGCTATAATTAACCTTGGGTATAGTTGTATCATTACAAATTATATTTCGAGCATAATGTTTGGAGGTTTAAGTTAGACGTAGTAAGATGTTGAAAATAAATTAAGCTATATCCAAAGAACCAACCTATTTAGTGAAGCAAAATTTCTACGCATTTGTATTTTGACAAAATAATTAGAAAGATTTAGAAAGAAACCGTACGATCCATTGCCGATTTGTGCCGCCGGACGGATGTTTTCGTTGCAACGGAGAGACTGAGTATTCCGCGCGTATCAAGAGGGGCGTTGCATTAAAGGGCGTATCCATAAATCACAAAAGAGGGGAAGTTTCAATTTAAGGAAATTCCACATTTCCGCCTGGCGTTAATTATTAAAGAAGTCAGCAAATAGTTACAGGTATGACGTCATACAATAGTGATTGTAATGACGCCATAAATAGGAAAAAAATAATCAGAAACAGCCAATTAGTGTCAAGTAAAAGCGAACCTTTAGACGCAAAGCGAACACGTGCGTTATCGACAATCCTGCCAGGCGCCAGCTGCGAAACCGCTTAGTGTGCAATCGTTAACTTCAGGCGAAAAACTAAACCAAGACCGTGAAATATGTGTGATTGATTTTGGTAGATCCATGTACGGGACTACGCAAAATTACAAGCACGTTTTTCGCCACCTGCAACACTAGAGGATCTGCTTCAGTTAGAAAAATTTCGTTGTTACACCAACATAAGAAACTAGACGGGGCGCGGTTGTTGTATATTTTCAGGGCTTGGTATTTATGTTCAATTTAATTTTTTTTTTCAAAAATAATCTCGCTTATCGTTAACAGTAAGCAGTTTCCCCTTTAAAACAGGATTCTTAGGGGGAACTCCGTTAGACCCCGGGATTACGTGTTGATGCACCAACCCGAGAATAATTTGATAGCGCTTAAGGTAAAAGCTTAATGGTCTCTCACAGTATGTTCGACCAAGCAAAACTTGGCAAAGTTCGCAAAATATCGCGTTTATTGCGGCGGTTTAACAGTAAGCGACATTTTTTTTGATTTTTGTTTTGCCGGACGCAGTTTGGGAGCGGGACTAAGTGTTTTCTTGAATATTACGCAAGGCAAGTAACTTACAGCAACGCGAACATAGCAGCTGGAATTAAACTGGTAAACAGTTATTTAACCTTGACAAATCCAGAATTTTTTCTAATACCATATAAAATACCTCACATACTCGAAAAAAGAACCATGCTCGTATAATACTAATTCAAGCACTTGTTTGTTCCTATATAGCTCTAATAAAACTTATTTAAGCACTTTTTTGTGGCGTTTTACTTAATTTATCGCCGGTTGTAATTAACATGTCGTTTACCTTAATTAACATAGAACATTGAAAGGCTTATGCTTCCATATAAGGCATGTTTAACTCATACAACTTTTTGTAAGATTAGAGTGGAGCAAACCCAACTAAAACTTCCTACGTTGTGTAGAGTTGATATGTGATGCCCCAGTTCCATTTATTGTGACATTTTAGTCAATCTAGTGATTTACCTACGAAAATCTTGTGGGGGTGCCGCAATATATTTATTATTTCTAAAGTTGAAATGCACTCTGTTCTAAAAAGCACGAGATGGAAAGAATTTAAAACGCTGTAAGCAGTGTTTGTTATGCTCGGCAGGTTTTGCTTCTTTATTGTTTATTTTTCTGCAAATTAATACGTAAATATTTCGTTAGGTATGGTGATAAAAATTGAGTCATTGTAAAATAGCTATATGTTTCATGCGGAGTTCGTTAAAAAACCTTAGTTCGAGTCCCGAGTCCTGCTGCGACTCTACAGCCTGTATTCCACCTCTGTACGGTGGATATTCAGCAACCCACTGATAGTGCCAAAAACATGGTTGGAAAGTATCCACCAAATGCTATGTGACCTGTTCAATTTACAGTCAGCACCATATCTGTTTCGTAATGTGGCGCATGTATTATTTTCTTAAGTAATTTGCGGAAAACTAAACAAAAGTTAATAATGAAGCATTAAAACAACCAGCACAACAAAACATTATTCACTTTTAATTTTTCTTAGTGCGTTGTCTGTTTGGATGAACACACAATTGATGTTCGAGCCGTTTATTGTATTTAAGCAGCAACATGTTCAATTTAATTCCTAATATTACTCAACGAGTCTTATAAATTATTACACACAATAAGTTAAGCAAATCATTGGAAAAGTTTAGCTAATGATATTGGAAAATACTATTTAGAAAGTAAACAAATCAAATCCAAAAAAACAGTGATTTTCGACCAATGGTGTGTAGCACGAAAAATTTGTCAAATTAATAATTTTCTTGCTGACAACTGCTGACAGCAATTGAAAATCACTGCCCTAGAGATCCGCGAGGCAGTTTTATGTGGGCCGTGAGTCAATGATGATCTTTATCAAGGCAAAAAATGAAAAAAGGCAAAAAAAAAAAAATTATCAAGGCAAAAAATGAAAGAGGTATCTGAAATTATTGTGATCTCCTACGCCAGGGATGGCGAACCTTTTTATCGCGCGGGTCACAAACACGACTTTAATCCTTACAAAATGCACAAGTGGGTCATACATTTAATTATGTGCTAATTTTACGCGAAACTTTGCTGCTGCGTCGTTTTAAGTGTTATTGTCTAGGCCAATGTTTTCCAAACTTTTTTATTCTGTGTCTCAAATTTTGTTTATAAAACAGTTCGCGGCCAGCACCATGTGTCGTAAACCTTTCTTGTACGACCTTTAGCCCATTTTCCAAATAAGAAATATCGCCCTGGTTAATATATTAAGTGAAATTAATTCTAACAATAACTGAATAATCCTGTTTACCTTTTATCAACAGACTGAACTTAAAAAGTGAATTGCCGTGTTAACTGAGTAGCAAAAAAACATAAATGAAATACCAACTGACTCTTCGAGGCGGCAATGTATTTCGTATCTTTCATTCGTTATTTTGTGACAAATATTTTCAGCTTTTTTTATATTTCTCTACCCACGCGATGACTAGTGCACATCGAATAAGACCAGCTTTACCAATAAGAATTTTGTTTCCACTTGATTCTAATTCTATTTAAGAAGGAAGTAAAGGTGAAACGCGTTTGTTTCGTTCAAACTTGGGCGTTTTCGTTTGAGTAGTTCTATGGCCCACTAAACATGGTCTTGTGGCCCACTAAACATGGCCTTGTGGCCCACTACTGGGCCATGGCCCACAGTTTGGGAACCACTGGCCTAAGCTAATGATTTAAGGTTTTGGGCTAAATTCGGATTCCCACGAAAAGCAAGAACCTATATAGTTAACAAATGCTTCAGTATTTTTTATAGGATTGCAGGAGTTCAGCAGAAAGCTTTTCAGCTTGGTACATCCAGATTTTTCAGAATTTTTAGTTTGCAAACTCCTTATTTTTCCTAAAGGATCGAAACCATTTACATTTTACAGCGAAAATGCTTTCAGATGTCTGCTTTTCTGCTCGCATTTGTTGAAGTGCAGTTAAAGTAGGCCTACTCATCATCCTTAAGACACTTTTGCATGGCTATCTCACTAAGAATTATTTTTTTACATTATCCTTTGCTGAAAATGAATGGTAACATTTCGGTATTTCTAGACAGACAAGTGGGTCATTAAAAATGTGTGGTGTCAGTGGTTCGCCATCCCTGTCCTACGAAAATGCAAGTTCAAAAGCGGGCGTCAAACTCAGGCTCGACCCAAAGTAGGGCCGCCTAAAATTTTTGCGGGGTCGCCATAAACTCACCACAGTTTTGTTGTTTTAGTACGATTGATGTATTTCGTTTTCTTTACAATGAGATAACATTAATAAACGTGACTAAATACATAGAAGAGACAAGCTCTTGTTTCTTCTGCATAAAAAAAGGTGTTTTTAGCTCTCAAGAGCTGCTATAGGTTAGCAAATATTTACTTCTGGATTTCGATGCAATCAACGAACCAGGCTTTGACCAATTTTGTAAGTTAGCTTCCCTTTTCCCTTTCATGGCTTTACGCATATTCGCTGTTACGTAGTGGCAGCTATTTGAAAGAATTTTATTCACATTTGAAAACAAAATTGAGTCGCAATGTAAATTCTGATTTCATTTTATTTAAAATGGGGTCGCTTATGAAAAAGGTGTGAGACCACTGGGCTAAACCAACCTAGATACGCGGGAAGCGCCATCATTTGTGCATTTACGTAAAGTTAAAATAGGTGAACAGTAAGCAGTAAGTTTGATGTGGTGTTAACTGCGCACGTGACCCATTAGCGGCCATTGCTCGCATCACGTTTGAGTGTTGTTCGCTGATTGCAGATATTGCAGTGCAAGGTTCGCCGTAACAGTCAGTGCGCAACACGACCAAAGTGCGTCGCTTATCGCAAATTTTCAAGTGTTTTCGGCAAACATTTCGTCTGGAGCTTTGAGAGGTTTGCAAACACTGACGTGGCGCTTTGCTTCATTTATCGCCAGTCGTAATTATAACGGTGTTTACCTTAATTAACAAAGAAAAATGAAAAGCTTATGCTTCCATATAAGGTATGGTTTGATCAGTTGGTGTGCAAACAGTACGAGCCACGCCCGGTGATAAACCAACCTCCTTACACCTAACACAGCCACACTCACAACATCGACAATAGCAGGTTTCACATGGGAGGCATACTAGGAGTTAAATGTGAATACATAACTATATACATCTACTATGCTATTTGAAAACTACAATATTAATGACCACATTTATAAGCCTGCCTTCAATAAAATAAAGAATATATTAGATAAATTTTGTGCGCTAACTCTTACGTAACACCATAAGACAAGATATAAAATGTTTGTCATTTATGTTGCCCGAAGTAAAGACCTTTCCTAAATATTTCCACGCAAAATAAACAAGCGAAGTACGTTATCGCTCACTCACAGATTCTCATAACTTTTCATCAATTCGCCATCTATAATATATTCCGTAGTTTCATCATTTCAATAAGCAAAGTTAATTCACCGAACCTGGTGAATTTGATGAATCTTATATTTGAGTTGAGGTGCGTTAAATCCATAAACAGACGCTTGGGCTCGGGTATTGACAGGTGAGGTTTTAGTTAAATACAATTAAATTAATTTGTAGATACAGCTTCCTATAGAGCCGATCTGGGCAACATACGGCCCGCGGGTCGGATCCGGCCCGCCAAGCAGTTTAACCCGGATTGCAGCTTACGTTTTTAACCTTAACTTTTGGTCAACGCGCCCAATAACAGCTTTTTTATTTGTGCTTAATGCGCATCCCCTCTAAATCTTAATTAAAGCTGCATTTTAAAACAAATATAAGTCTCCTTTTTTTCAAGCTTCGCGCCTTGTCGTTATTTCTTTAAATTCGGCTTAAATTGCACATTTGTGCACAACCCTAAAAGTAATAACAAGTTCGTTAGCTTATTTGTTTTACAGCGTCAGAGTATGACGTCATATTGCGTGTATTTGAGATCCTTTTTGACCTGGCCCGCCACAACTTTTAGGTTTAACAAGCGGCCGGCGGCTAAAAGTAATTGCCCACCCCTGCTATAGAGCAAGGGTTGGCAAACCTTTTCCTAGTCACGGGCCAGAAAGGTCTTGACGGGCCGTAATAAATTTCAACTATTGCTTTCGTTAAAACGTGTAGTTTTAAGCGTTTTGTTATGACAACTTTTAATCAGGGGCTGACCTAGGAGTTTTTGCATTGGGAAATAGGTCGAGTTAACCTACATTTTAAGAAAAACATGCATTTGTGTGGTTTTCGTAGTTTGCCGGCCTCTGCTCTAGAGGTTATATAATGTATTTACTCTCTGTGGGGCTGAGATTTCAAACATGGCAAAATATAATATCGTCAAAGGTGACGTCATAAATCCTAATACAATAGTGCAAGTAGTTGTTTGTCGAACTTGTGTTCAAATGTGAGGCGGAATACGCTCAAGTAGTTTGCTATGGAAACACACAATAAGACCTGGAAGGCAACAATATCTAAGCAGAATAACCTACAATACCAAATACCATAGTATTAAGACCAACGACATAATAATGCCGAATGCACAGTAATATCCACCGCAGATAAAGAACTAAATCGTCTGAATAAGACCTAAATTTGTCGGAATCTATTGATATAAATGGCGCAAAATTTAGGAAGAGTTCGCAAAATATCGCATTTAATGCGGCGGTTTTAATAGTAACCAATTTTTTAGTTTCAAACGTGATTTTACTTACGTTGGACGCAGCATGGTACAGGGATTACGTAATCGCTTGAATGTCACGCAATGCGAACAATGGCTGCGTTGTATGCTCTAGTCGAGTATTTTGTCGTACCATTACAGAAACAACAGCAATTTAAACGGACTGGTTACAACGTAATATACACAGTGTTAAAGAGCCCACGTCATAATAAATTGCTTTTTTTATGTTACGCCTAACCACGGTGTTATTTATCGAGATGATTATGGCAAACAGGTTGTGAGGGCCATTTAACCTACAGCAGAATGGCTGCACAGAAACCACGTAAAAATTGCACCGAGCCCGATAAGCATGTACACGGCGTTTATCTTTTTTTCAAACGAAGAAAATCATTTACTAAATTAATTTGGCTGGAATTGCATTATTGCAAAGTGTCACGGTGATAGCCTATGGACGAATGGAAAAGTCAATAAAAATACCATTGAATCACGCGATTTTTTACATACGGCAAAAATTCTTTTAATTATTGATATTAAATTAAAATATAAACTCGACAGTCGGGCGAATGTCTAACCATCTGCACTCGCCCGGACGAAATAACACTCGCCAAAAATGTTGACACGCTGTCGGCAAATTTCTCCCTAGCTGATTTTACAAATGATATAACTTGCATTTTATTTCGGCGCATATAGTTCTTGTTTGGCTTGTCTTGATTGTTTACCACAGTATCAAATACGCAGAACTTTTTACCACGTGCTATGCGTTTGTTCATCTCGTTTGTGTATTTGCGCAAGCGTGTATTGTTGGCGATTTACGCATTAATTAACCTTCAGTTTTTGGCGTTAAACAGCAACCTACTTTGCTCAAGCCACACGCCAGGAGCAAATTACACTCTCAATGGCGAGTGCAAAATCTTAACCCTGCTTTTGATGTTAGGTTCATATCAAAGAGACGAAAAAGATTTGCATGCAACGCAAATAAAAGGCAAATCTGTGATTTTAGAAATTGGTATTGAAAGCATGGAGCCTTTGGCTTAAGAGATTCTATAGAAACGGACTTTAAGGTAATATTCCCCCAATTACGTAGTCAAAAATAGTAAAAATTAGTTTTGTAGGCATGGCCGCGGATTTCTCAACTGTTACTGCAAAAATAAATGTCACTAACCTGGGTTTTCACATTTGAAGATGAGTGAGGAAGTCACAGCAGCACGTCATCACGATGTTACGTCATCACGATTTTACGTCATCCATCATGAAGCAAGCAACTCATGTAAGCTGGATACCCTCTCATTTGTTGAACGGAAATCTTTTACAAATTAATAAAAATATGTATTTGGTGAGCACTACAGCCACAAATCAATATAATTTTGCAAGAAATCACTATTGTCCAACCCTGTCGTCCTATGCTTAAGATTATAACGGTGTTTGTCCGAAGCTTTATAGAAAAAGTGTCCATTGTGGAACTTTTAAAATTTCAGACATAGAGGGGCATGTGGGTGCGATTAAGATGTTTAAAAGTCCGCCCACCTAGGGGCCTTTAATTGGCGGGCAAAACAACTAAAATTGTGTGACGTCTTCGTTTTAGTTCTCTGTAGCTATCCACTTCTAGTTGCACTTTGGTTTTACTGTGAGCATAAATCATGAGGAGATAGAAACCCAGCTGAAACATGAACATCACGTCTACAAAATATCCCTTAGGTGATAAATTGTCACATTTCTATTCCTCAAATATATATTTCTTTGTACTTTACTGTGCGTTTGGTCATGAATGCAGCGATGTGTCCCCAAGAAGTTTTAAATAACAGTAAGTTTGATGTGGTGTTAACTGCGCACGTGACTCACTAGCGGTCATTGCTCGCATCACGTTTGAGTGTTGTTCGCTGATTGCAGATATTGCAATGCAAGGTTCGCCGTAACAGTCAGTGCGCTGCTCCACGACCAAAGTGCGTCACTTATCGCAAATTTTCAAGTGTTTTTGGCAAACATATATCGTCTGTAACATTGCGAGGTTTGCAAACACTGACGTGGCGCTTTACTTCATTTATCGCCGGCCATTATTATCGTGGCAGCAGACGCCATAACTTCGCCCGAGCACAAACACACTTCGGGCTTTTTGGGAAATTTTCGACTATACCGATTTTGTGTTTCGCTTGACCTTGGCGCTAGAAACGACCTTGGAGCACCCAAGACCTCCCCACTAGCGCGGTCCAAGGATAGAAATCTTAAACACGTTGTGCGATTGTTATTTTGAAACAACTTTTACAAAAAGTTGTTCTTACGCGGCTGATGGCTCCCTATAGTTGTTACCTGAACTGCATTCAGGTTTACCAAGTCGGAGAAACTTCCTTTTATCACAGTTCCTGGTTACTTCGGCGCCTTTAGGATGAAAATATTCCCTCAAAACGCTAACATACTAGATGTGGCGACAAATTTTACAATTACGTAGTTAAAATAAACAATAAATATGGGAAGGGCTCCCAGTTTGCAAAAGAGGTGGCGTGCCGGTTTTTTACATTAGCGGTTGGTAGTTTGGCGACCCGTGCTAAGGAACAGTGCCCCGCAACCTTTTTCAACTTTCGTCACACCAACAGAGCGGAAGCAACTCGGCGCCGCACCTATACATAAACGCGTAGCTTTTTTTACAACACGCCATACACTTGTTCGTTTTTTGATAGTTGCGCAACCGTGTAAACCTACTGTTAGCGATTCACGCAATATTAACGTCAGTTTTCGGCGTAAAACAGAAACCCACAGTTGCTTAATGCACTCGCCTGGGGCAAATTATACTCTCAATGGGAGCACAAAACTTTAACCATACTTTTGATGAGGTTAAATCATGGCGCCTTTTGCTGAAGAGATTCTACAAAAACTGACGAACACATTTTAGAAAGTACGGTGATATTTGCACAATTTTAGTCAAAAAAGGTAAAAGATTAATTTATCAGCCGTTACTGCACAAATAAATGTCACTTACCATCGGTTTTCACATTTGGAGAGGCGTGAGGAAGTCACAGCAACACGTCATCACGGTGTTACGTCATCCATCATGATGCAAGCAACTCATGTTAGCTTCATACCCTCCCATTTGTTGAACGGGAATCTTTGACAAATTAACAAAAATATGTATTTTGTGGTCAATACAGCAACAGATCAATATAATTTGGCAAAATTATCACTATTGTGTATAACCCTGTCGTCCTATGTTGAATATTATAATGGAAAAAATGAAAATAATTTTGTTACGGGAAACTTGCTAAACTTAAATATAAAACTAAAATAGATAGTTTTGTACTTTCCGCCATTTTTATCGTTGCTGGGATTGGAAATAAATGTTTATTTTACACATCTGGAATTTTTGAAAAGAGATTTTTTGAATACATCAGTCATCTCACAAATGTGCTCTAATTTTCAACATTAAACACTGCTTGTACTTTGCGTACCAAGTAAATGTAGGGATATTTTATTTCTAAATATTAGCAAATTCAACAAAGAAATTATTAAAGTAAGTATATAACATATGCCCTACCAATTAAACAACCTAACTGTTGTACGAACCGAGCTGGTGTTTTTGTTTGTGTTGGTTTCCAGCAGCACTTTGAGAATGACCAACGTCTTTCACAAAAGCTCTTTCATCAAAGTCAGATTTATTTGCGATTCTATGAATAAAAATTCATTTGGGTCAACTCTAGACAAAAAAGGATAACAATATAATCATGAATGCAATTGACCGGCAACATTTATGTTGAATTATTATATTTATTATAAGTTTCAGTTAAAAATTGACGACAAAATATGTTTGATAAAAGCATATAAATATGTTAATTATGTAGAAACAAAGATGCCCAAAATAAAAGCTAATATTTAGCAAAAAATGCACCTTACCCTACTCAGCTATTCATTTTTAAAATCATTTTTATTCAGTGTGGCTTTAAAATTGTTTTACTGAAGTTTGATTCAGGTTAAAACACACATGAATTGTATAAAAACACTAAAACATACAAGTAAACAAGTGACTATGTAAGTGTAGATATATTTCACACTTACCAACCTTAGGAGTGAAAACACAGTAAGCTTGAGATTCTTCATTTAGGTTCAGCACTTTAACGAAGATACTTTATACTTGAACAAGTAAAGAGGAACTTTTTACACCCGGGTACCCTCTTGCAATACATGCAACCACCTTAAGCCCCCCAATATATAGTAATTGTCCGCCCCAAATAAAGTACCTCCTACGTAGACAAAAGCCTTTTTCCCTCATACTATGGCAGCACAACGCAGCTCGGCATTTCCGTTAATAATTAACAAAGTTTCCAATAAATGCTCTCTGTTAAAAAAACACGCGCAAAGCAGAAAAATCTATAAAACCACCATATTAAAACCAACGACCAGTGCTCTCACCTTTAGGGTTTTAGTTCCAAATTGGAACTTTTAGTCCCTTTTAGGGACAAATCTGGGGATTTTGATGATCTAGGGATTTTTAGGGCATTTTCGCCAATTTTTTGCGAATCGATTGTATGATTTGTTAACTAGTAAATGTTAACCGAAATGCAATTTAAAAAAACAGGTTTTAACGAACAGTAAGCATACTGAAATTTTTAAGTATGATTACATTTTTCCTGTTATATCATTCAATAAACCATTTCCTACCGCTTACCAAGTTCGGATCCAGGGGGTGGCAAGAAAGATTAATCTTTGGTATGTGTTAGACCGGTTTGAGTGAAGCCACAGTGCGTCATATGTGGAACTTTCGAAAATGGTGGCTGTTTGCAAACTTATAAGTTATATTTGCGTTTTGTTTTCCGTCTTTTTAATATGAACTAAACATAAAAGTACAACCCTATTACATAGATCACTATTTTTTGTACTTTAAAGTAAATAAACCATAAAATATATGGCGCTGCTGTAAAATATTGTTTCATTTACGCCCTGGCGCTTTCCAAGATGCAATTACAGCCAAATTGATCTGGTTAAAACCTTTTTGCGCGATAACATGTTTATAAAGTTTTAGTAAGGTTCGCACGCAGTCGCACAGTTTCCGCGAACATTCTACGCTTATGAAATGCAGGCTTCTAAATTAAAAGTTTTGTGAAATGCCCAAATTTTTCGCGATAATCTGACAATGCTTTGTGACGTCATTCTAACCATTTCATGCCCCGACCAAAAAAATCGTTGATCAGCTTCTGGTGCGCATGTAGCCTATGCTTTATGTGGCCCGCAAAATATATGCAAGAAATATTATGGCCTGCGATGCTGCCAACTTTGGACAATCCTGGGCCACACAATGCATTTATTTGAAAAGATATGGGAATGTCTAAATAGGCTCACTTTTAGCATGTCAACAAAGTTAATTGTTTGTCATTTGTACATATATATCGAAAGTATATATCAGGCTGGCATCTTTTTGGTGAATAGCATTTTTGGCCTAAATTCTTCGTTTTTTAGTCGCGCCCTTAAAGAAAATGCTGTGTTCGCCTAAGGAATGTATTAACATTGTCATATTTAGGTGATAAACAAGGCAATTGCCAAGTAAATCAGTTAGCAAAAAGTTTCTCCCAAGGCGCAAATTTTTTTGTGACATAAAGAAATCCATAAGGTTCATATGCTAAAGTACAAACTTGGGTCTGGAGATGCACTTGTCTGCTTTTCTTACTCCAATACTGTTACATAGATGAGCTGTTTTAGGGCGAACTTGTGTGCAAACATGCAGCGCAAAATAAGATTAAAAAACGCGAAAAATTTCTTTGGTAAAACTGGGGGAAATTTTAATACAATATATACATATATTGCTTGGCCTTCAAATGATGATATTTATATTCAAATTTAATAGATATTGTTTGCCGAGGTTAAAGTCACGAATATTGTCTATGATTGAAATTGATTACTTTTTAAAATACTAAACAATTTATAAAACTGGCTTTTCCTCGCTAAACAACGTGCTTCGCAATTCCATAACTTTTTAAAAAATGGCACAACAAATTTAATTCCTGATGTTTCTACATTTCTGCATTTCAATATATATGTGGTTAAGTGTTTTTTGTGAGAAATGGATCTTTAAAAAAAGTAAAAAAAAATAATAATTTAAAAGTAAAATTAATATTTTTTAAATTTGAATTAAAATTACATTTTTTTGTTTTATAGTAAAAAATTTGCACCAATTTCTTCGGGTTTCTGGCTCATTCTTCGGCCGACATAGTCGCTAAGTCACCAGCATTCTGCCATACTGGTATATATATATATGTACCCCTACTAGCTTTTAGCTTATGTGATAATATAATAGTTTAACGCGCTAATTATGGTTTAGGGATTTTTCATGCCATCTTGGGATTTTTCGACATAGCTTTAGGGATTTTCTGGTTTTCATTTGTGAGAGCCCTGGCAACGACATACGTCGTAATATCTACAACAGAATAAGAACTTAATCGTCTGAATAACACATAAACCTGTCAAAATAAGTTATACATTTATAGGAATAAGGCCTAATAGGCCAAAATAACGCCCAAACCTGTGGGCAGGGCCGGATTAAGGGTTCTGTGGGCCCAAGGCTATTTACAAGGGAAGGGCCTAATTTTGCAAACGAGGCTACAAAAAGTAGTAAAATTAACTACATGAAAAATTGAAATTATTTAGGCTACTGCAAACTAACACAAATATAAAACATGCAATAAAGACTTATTGTTGGGGAGATGTGGGACTAGTGGAAAACATTTTTGCATCTGCAGGTTTTTTATTTACCTTGTAAAATAGAATTTTGAGGTCGTAACGTGAAGTTTAATCTACCCTTCAACATACCACAGCATTTAACTCAAAATGTAAGAAGAGAAAAGTTGAATAAGTGCACCTTCTTTCTAATTATTTAACAAATCAGTCGTTTTAAATTAAACTAACTTAGTTAGTCATTGCAAAGCTTGTTTTTGGACTCCGACGAGGTTTTTTGTATTCGACTAATGTTTTGTCACTACATTCGCCGAGATGATTCCTAGATTTTTATTTTAATAATGCGTTACTATTGTTTGGCAAATACGCTGTGCATAAGCTAGCTCAGGGACAGCAACCTATTTCTAGTCGCAGGCCAAAACCAAACTCAGAAAGTCCTCCGCGGGCCGCACAAAATGTTAACTAAGAATTGTGGTATTAAAATGTTAGAACAACTGTAAATCAGGCGAGTCTCGGATCTTTTTTGCCCCTAAAGATGTGTTCAATCACGTTTACGGAGGAAGTAAAGTGTTGGCGCAAATTAATATTCGCGTCCACACCTCGTTATCCATACTACTCAGGAAAAATGTGATAAACTACTTTCAGGAAAGGCAATAACCTTGATAGTTAATCTATTCAGCGTTTGTTAACCTTTTTCAAGCGCAGATCTACTTGAAAACACAGCATCAAACGAAAACAAACCGGAAGTAGAAAGAACATTTTTGAAAATTTATCGCCCTTACGTATAGTCAAAAAGTCAGAAAATAGGCCTATTTGAAATGGACTCGTGCCAGTTTGTCGAAGAGAACTCTTTAAGGAAATTGGGAAATCTCTGCACCAGGCATTACAAGTTAGTTGCTCGCCCAAAAGCATTTGACGGAAACTTAAAGATTAGGCGAAGGTTATCGTCAAGTAATTGGTTTTATCCCCCAATCTTGCCACTCGCAAACGTATGATTAGGCGTAAAAAAAAAAAAACGTTATAAAAGGATACAACATTCTACTTTGAACATCCCTACTTGCGAGTAAATCAAAGAACGTGTCAGAAAAATGAGTAACAATACGTTACAAGAAAGGTCATAATTAAAATCACAAATTTAAGTTAACAGGCAAATTTTATAAATAAAGACACTTGTGTAGTTGGGTTTTGCAAACTACGACCTAGCTAGAGAGTTATGCCCGTGGCCCCCCAAGGGGACCGAGGGCCACGGTTGATAAAGCCTGTTCTAGATTCTAGAACAAAATACAAATTCTATTAGATGACATAATTTTAATTTTTTGCCTCAAAAATCGTTTAATTGTCTCAACTCCTCAAAAACTATTTTAAATGGAAAGAGGAAAACAGCTCTCGAGTCACTGGTCCCACATCTCCCCTATTACAATGTAGCTTATATGGAAAATTACTTTTTCCTTGCCTTACAGCTAGCATACGTGTATGTTGGTTCACACTAAATGCGTTTTGCTACTAGCGTTAGCGTCTGTCGCAAAACGCTAGCGTTGGCCAGATCACACTTAAACGGTTGCCAGCGTTAACGGCAAATTTCCTCCTTCCGAACCAAAAGCGTCAAAGTTGAACTGTTTCAACTTCCACAACCGAAATTTGAAAAACGTTTTACGTTAACGCCAGACGCGTCTAGTGTGAACCAACCTTATGTATGATGTCATCGACATTCAAACCTCTAAGAACATCACTATCTATGCTTAAAAGTGACTTCAGCCTTTACCTATCCTCAAACCTCACCCCTAAGTACATCACTAACTCCCCAATAATTTTAACACTAATCCATTTTCTAACCCCACCCATTACCCACCAATAACCCAAAACAGGGTCAAAAATCCAATGCAAAAACAGCGACGCCCTAATGGCCCAGGTTAAACTAGGGCGTCCGAACGTCGACACCAAAACGACCCATGCCAGACCAAACACAGCGCCCGATCGACCCATACTCTCTCCCTACAGTTTCAGGTGTTATTTTGCCCATTTAAGGCAATATTACGATGCATTTAGGACGTATTTTGACAGATTTAGGTCTTATTCAGACGATTTTGATCTCATTCTGTAGTGGGCAGTAATCTGCATATTTAAGCTTTATGTCATTGGTCTTTATTCTGTGGGTTTATAAGTTTTTCTGCTTTTGGTATTGTTGCTTTTTAGGTTTTATTGTGTGTTCCCCTTAAAAGTGATAGCACAGAACGTAAATAGTTTTTAACTCAATGAAACGATTTATTTACCTACTCACACACAAGGCACATTGACTCGACTCAGTTATTAGTTTTAAGCAAAAACTGTACTTTACTGATACTGGTTCTGTATCACTATAAGCCTTACAAAAATTTAACCTTAAAAAATTGAGGGCCGAATTTTTCCAGGGCCTAAGGCTAGCCTTATTAGCCTATTGGTTAATCCGGCCCTGCCTGTATGGTTAGAAGGTATGGGACGATCGGGGGCATCGGTCTGTTTTGGCACCGGAATTTGGTCCTGTTTGGGATAGTATTAGTGCTATTTTGGTTTTATTGCAAAGTGTGTTTTATTTGAACGTTGATGTTGTTCTTATTTTGTTCTTATGGCTGGAGTCCATGTGTCCTTCTAATATATTAACCAATCCGTTTATTTTCCAATCAGAGGAAAAGCTACTTTACAAACCATTTTAAAACTAAATTCAAACCAATGGAAAATGGTTGATATACTTGTATTACAAAACTGTAGCTTAAAAATTAGTTTGACATTCGAAAAGCGGTTATTTTGACCTCAATGTAAATTCGCACCAAAATGCAACTTGTGTTTAAAATAAATTTAAATTTTAAAAGCGCATTAAATTTGTTCTGTTGCCAGAAGATTGTTCGAGCTTAAAAAGTGGTGTGGGCTGATAAAACCCTACATAAATTCAGTATCAGATGTTTTTTTTATTTGGCGCTGGTCTAGAATTCTACCACCCGTCTGGAAAGTATGGCAGATTTCGACAAGTCCTCTCGGGTGCACAACTAAAAATCGCGGTGACCGGGTGCAGCTAGGGTCAAAGGTGGACCCGCAACTATAAAACAAATAATCGTTAAATCCGAGCCTGTTATTTGGGTTAGGGAGCGGGTTAAGTATGGTGCAAAACAGGGTTAGGGAGCGGGTTCAGTATGGTGCAAAACAGGGTTAGGGTGGGTTAAGAATGGTGCAAAACAGGGTTAGGGTGGGTTAAGTATGGTGCAAAACAGGGTTAGGGTGGGTTAAGTATGTGGCAAAACAGGGTTAGGGTGGGTTAAGTATGGTGCAAAACAGGGTTAGGGTGGGTTAAGTATGGTGCAAAACAGGGTTAGGGTGGGTTAAGAATGGTGCAAAACAGGGTTAGGGTGGGTTAAGTATGTGGCAAAACAGGGTTAGGGTGGGTTAAGTATGGTGCAAAACAGGGTTAGGGTGGGTTAAGTATGGTGCAAAACAGGGTTAGGGTGGGTTAAGTATGTGGCAAAACAGGGTTAGGGTGGGTTAAGAATGGTGCAAAACAGGGTTAGGGTGGGTTAAGTATGGTGCAAAACAGGGTTAGGGTGGGTTAAGTATGGTGCAAAACAGGGTTAGGGTGGGTTAAGAATGGTGCAAAACAGGGTTAGGGTGGGTTAAGTATGGTGCAAAACAGGGTTAGGGTGGGTTAAGTATGGTGCAAAACAGGGTTAGGGTGGGTTAAGTATGTGGCAAAACAGGGTTAGGGTGGGTTAAGTATGGTGCAAAACAGGGTTAGGGTGGGTTAAGTATGGTGCAAAACAGGGTTAGGGCGGGTTAAGTATGGTGCAAAACAGGGTTAGGGTGGGTTAAGTATGGTGCAAAACAGGGTTAGGGTGGGTTAAGTATGGTGCAAAACAGGGTTAGGGTGGGTTAAGTATGGTGCAAAACAGGGTTAGGGTGGGTTAAGTATGGTGCAAAACAGGGTTAGGGCGGGTTAAGTATGGTGCAAAACAGGGTTAGGGTGGGTTAAGAATGGTGCAAAACAGGGTTAGGGTGGGTTAAGTATGGTGCAAAACAGGGTTAGGGTGGGTTAAGTATGGTGCAAAACAGGGTTAGGGTGGGTTAAGTATGGTGCAAAATAGGGTTAGGGTGGGTTAAGTATGTGGCAAAACAGGGTTAGGGTGGGTTAAGCATGGTGCAAAACAGGGTTAGGGTGGGTTAAGTATGGTGCAAAACAGGGTTAGGGTGGGTTAAGTATGGTGCAAAACAGGGTTAGGGTGGGTTAAGTATGGTGCAAAACAGGGTTAGGGTGGGTTAAGTATGGTGCAAAATAGGGTAAGGGTGGGTTAAGTATGGTGCAAAACAGGGTTAGGGTGGGTTAAGTATGTGGCAAAACAGGGTTAGGGTGGGTTAAGTATGTGGCAAAACAGGGTTAGGGTGGGTTAAGTATGGTGCAAAACAGGGTTAGGGTGGGTTAAGTATGGTGCAAAACAGGGTTAGGGTGGGTTAAGTATGGTGCAAAACAGGGTTAGGGTGGGTTAAGTATGGTGCAAAACAGGGTTAGGGTGGGTTAAGTATGGTGCAAAACAGGGTAAGGGTGGGTTAAGTATGGTGCAAAACAGGGTTAGGGTGGGTTAAGTATGGTGCAAAACAGGGTTAGGGTGGGTTAAGTATGGTGCAAAATAGGGTTAGGGTGGGTTAAGTATGTGGCAAAACAGATTTAGGGTGGGTTAAGCATGGTGCAAAACAGGGTTAGGGTGGGTTAAGTATGGTGCAAAACAGGGTTAGGGTGGGTTAAGTATGGTGCAAAACAGGGTTAGGGTGGGTTAAGTATGGTGCAAAACAGGGTTAGGGTGGGTTAAGTATGGTGCAAAATAGGGTAAGGGTGGGTTAAGTATGGTGCAAAACAGGGTTAGGGTGGGTTAAGTATGTGGCAAAACAGGGTTAGGGTGGGTTAAGTATGTGGCAAAACAGGGTTAGGGTGGGTTAAGTATGGTGCAAAACAGGGTTAGGGTGGGTTAAGTATGGTGCAAAACAGGGTTAGGGTGGGTTAAGTATGGTGCAAAACAGGGTTAGGGTGGGTTAAGTATGGTGCAAAACAGGGTTAGGGTGGGTTAAGTATGGTGCAAAACAGGGAAAGGGTGGGATAAGTATGGTGCAAAACAGGGTTAGGGTGGGTTAAGTATGGTGCAAAACAGGGTTAGGGTGGGTTAAGTATGCTGCAAAACAGGGTTAGGGTGGGTTATGTTTATTCTCCCAGTTTTAGTTTTGACGACTGGTTTTGTAACTGTATTTTAATTAAATATCACTGAGACAAAATGAAAATAGTGAAGTGCATTGTTGGTAGTGCGAAGCGGGAAAAAATGAATTTTATTTGGTTGAATTAACTAAACTGTAGTTATTCAGGAAGCTTTTCGCATTGGGAACACAATAAATTTCTCGTGCTCCGACACAAGCTGATGTTGATGTTGTGTGGGCATCGACACACAGTTGTGAGGCTGTGATGTCGAGCGCAAATAAAAATGTCAAGCGCAAAAATTAAACATTGCGTTATCGTTCAATAGGGCCGTTATACCTTCGATGACGCACGTATTAGTATTATACAGAAAAGATGCGATGGCACTCAAAGATAGTTTGTGGTAAAAAGTCCCAAAAAGTAAAATGTAGAAGATTTGTTGCAGTTTCAATGTTAAAGTTGACAAAAAACAGAGTTTTTTGTACAAATGTAGAAGTGGCGCCCAACCAAAACGAAACCGTTAAAATCACTGCTGCAAAATATTTAAATTAAGAAGTAGGGCTCTTAAAATAGATGTGTCAGCGACAATAGAATGTTCTTTTCGCAAAGATGTTAAAGACTTACTTAAACAGCAAGAACATATTAACTATTACGAAATATAGTCACAACTGCCTATTACGAAATATAGTCACAACTGCCGTCACATAGAAAAGGTTCGTCACCAGAATAAGAGCATGTTAAACCAGAATGACATCTCAATCGATTTGACTCTAAATCTCAATTGAAGTACGTGATTGATGTTAATAAATAACCAATATCCATTTTAGCAGCCTTATAAAGTAGTCATTACTGCGCAGGGAATGCTAACACAACCACAAAGTTCTAAACAAGTCGTAAACATCAGCTTCAATGGGAAGCGAGTTCTTTCAAGTTGAGAGCAAATTACTCGGTCACGCGCTCACTTAAGGCCCGTTTACACGACAGCTGCACTGAGCTGAGCAAAAAAAAAAGTGTAATTTGCATTGCCCAGTGCAGCTATAGATAAACGTTAAAAAAATTGTCAATTTATTTTCAAATCGTTTGCTTTTAATAGCGGTCTTCGTACCACAAGATTTAATTTATTTATGTGCATTTTTGCAAACTAAAAAAAATAATATCAAGAATAACACAAGGACATGGCACATACGACTATAAAACGTTTTCCAAACATTTATAGGGAAATAACCTGCGTGACCGTAAAAATCAA
Organism: Ascidiella aspersa; assembly: GCF_963924565.1. Classification (NCBI taxonomy): domain Eukaryota; kingdom Metazoa; phylum Chordata; class Ascidiacea; order Phlebobranchia; family Ascidiidae; genus Ascidiella; species Ascidiella aspersa. The sequence continues at coordinate 185,132 of NC_139448.1, read as the reverse complement.
GTCAAGCTCATTGTCTTGGTAAAATGAATTATTATGTGGCAAGTTTAGACTTTTATGTTTAATAGCTTTTGCACTTTGTTTAACCACCGTAAACGAAGCCTAAGTTCGAAAAATATTGCGTTTTTTGCAACGTTTTTCTTAACATTTTTTTATGAGACATTAAGACACTCACACAGACAACTTACAACGACCCTAACAGAGTTTAAACTAAGCAACATTTGGACTAAGTTTGCAAGATATCGCGTTTATTGCAGCGGTTTGAACACTAAGCAAATTTATTTTTCAAACGGGTTTTTCTTTTGTTGGACGCAGTATAGGGTAACCACCGGTAGGGTAACCACCGGGATTACGTATTTGCTTGAATTTCGCGGAATTTGAACAATTCTTGCGACTTTACAGAAGCAATAGGTAAACCGATTTTAGACACATTATGTGACATGATTTAAAACACATCACATGATTTAAAATTTCTATTGAGTGACACGCAGTGCAAACGTTTAGGCAAAAGCAAATTTGTTACGACATTTAAAAAAATATGTTTGCATTAAATATGCCTCTTACGAAGATCTCACGCTATCCGTAACATTACTTTTTGGTTATATGCTGACTACCACACTTATCTTCTATAATCATGGTCTATACCAGTGGTTCTCAACGTTTTGTGCCTCGTGGCCCCCTTCGAAAGGCTTTTAATCCTCGTGACCCCCTTCGATTATAAAAAAAATGACTAAAATTGTGTTTAACGTGTTTTCACTATTTTATTTCACCACGTTGTTAAAAAACACTTCAATTGGACGAAAGCCAACGAATGAATAAATTAATTAAAATTCGAAATCAGGTGACGTCTAAGGTGGCCAATGACTGCCATCCTATTTTTTATCAATTTTTTCCCCCCACCCCAAAAAAAAATAATAGTAATAAATAAAAAAAATCGGACCATCACTGCCATCATAGAATACTTAAGTATACTGTATTATGCAATTATCTATAGTGTTCTGTTTAACTTCAAAGCAAGGGACTCCAGCCATAAGGCCAAGATAAGAACAACACCAACGTCAGAATAAAACACAATTCGGAATAAGGCCAAAATACGAATAATACCTAATGGTATTAGTACCGTCTAAATCGGAATAAGTCATAAATCCGTCAGAATAAGACCTAAAAGGTCAGAATCAGGCCTAAACAACACTTTAGCTAACCCCAAACCCCACCCCTAAGTACATCACTAACTCCCCTAATAATTTCAACACTAACCCATTTTTTAACCCCACCCATTACCCACCAATAACCGCAAACAGGACCAAAAATTGGGTGCCAAAACAGCGGCGCCCTGACGGCGCCGGTCAGACTAGGGCGTCCAAACCTTGGCACCAAAACGGCCGATGCCAGACCGATGTCCCCCGATCGTCTCATACCCTCTACCGACAGGTTGGGGCGTTATTTTGGCCATTTAGGCCTTATTCCGTTGAATTTAGGACTAATTCCGATGAATTTCGGCCTTATTCCGTTGAATTTAGGACTAATTCCGATGAATTTCGGCCTTATTCCGTTGAATTTAGGACTTATTCCGATGAATTTCGGCCTTATTCCGTTGAATTTAGGACTAATTCCGATGAATTTCGGCCTTATTCCGTTGAATTTAGGACTAATTCCGATGAATTTTGGCCTTATTCCGATGAATTTAGAACTAATTCTGATGAATTTCGGCCTTATTCCGTTGAATTTAGGACTAATTCCGATGAATTTCGGCCTTATTCCGTTGAATTTAGGACTAATTCCGATGAATTTCGGCCTTATTCCGTTGAATTTAGGACTAATTCCGATGAATTTTGGCCTTATTCCGATGAATTTAGAACTAATTCTGATGAATTTAGGCCTTATTCCGACATATTTAGGTCTTATTCAAACGATTTTGATCTTATGCTGTACTGGATATATTGCTGCGTGTGGGGTGCAGCCACAATGAATAGATATTTATTGCAAATAAACAAACAAACGACAAACGGTACTTACACAGGTACTTACGATACATACAATAAATTACCTCCGTGTACGGTACGTAGCGATCTGACCCCAGCTGAGTGAACAGTGGAACTGCTATTTTTGCTATAAAATGAAATCCCTTTTATGCGTAATACCAGATGGCGTTAATTATAATTCACAACAGTTTGATTCGGCGACGCATCGAAAAAGAGGAAACTCGGACAATCGACGAAAACACGATCAGGCAATAAACTGTCAATTTGATGAATTCACAGAGGCTGGTGTGAAGACGTCACAACCGGCCAGCCTGCTTCATTTGGTTGGCCGGGGTTTCAAGCCGGTAACAATATGGGGCAGCGCAAGCTGCTACATGCGTATTTGGCTTTATTTTGTCGTTTGTCTTAATACTATGGTTTTATAGATTTTTCTGCTTTAGGTATTTTGCTTTTTTAGGTCTTATTGTGTGTTCCTAAAGCATGCGCATGTAGGTTTGCCACTTACCGTAGTCTATTGGCATTTTGGTGGAATTTATAACCTTGCAAGGGAAGACGTTTCTTGCTAAGAAGAAAATCCAGTACATATGAAGTCATTCGACGGACACAAAGGCATCTTAATAGGCTATTAAACCGGCAACTCGAGATCGAAATTTGGTTCGTTACATGGGGCTCAAAGTGTTAATAACCTGCAGGTGCATTTACGATAAAGTCAATCTTGGGTATAAGTACACTGGAACAGCTTTTGGCAGGTGAACAATGTTCATGCTGTACAATGTAGTAAAAAAGATTTTGTGCAGTATAATATTATTTCCATATACTTGTCATTTTATTTTTTATAGTGTCACAAGTCGCCATTAAAACAGGCAAGATTATGTTGCACAAGATGGAGTTCTACTGAGAAATCACCAGGAGAAACAGTTGGGGATGACAAATTGTAAAACTGTTATTAATCGAAGCCATATTGCTATTTTTAATTAAAAAAATAAACTGCGAAAGATCAAGAAATATGCGACAAAATAACGGGTTTTTGTTGTCAACAAAATTTTATTTTGCCCTAATGAATAAACTTTTACTATACTTCCACTTAACAAGTAAAATCACTAATTGTGTGGTTATATTTGTTTTGCGCGTATTTTCTTACTGCTTTTCAATTGTATCAATAAAAAAAAATAAACAAATGTCAGTTGCCTGGTTTATTAAAAGGGACAGATGACGAAGGGGGTTGATGATAAATGCTACTAAGCTAGAAATTTGTTTTTAAATAGCGAAAAGAATCAGCACAGTGAGAAACATGAACTGCTAGTGGCTCAGCAATAATTCGTTGACATCTAACTTTAAAATTCGCTGGTAAGTACTCAAGAGGTTTATCAGTCATTCCACTTGATTCAATTGCTTTCTCAATTTGATTGATGGTGACTGGCAATCCTGGTGTGAAAGTAATAATGAGTAAGGAAATTAAACCCTACATGAGTTTATATTTCATATTATATAACTCAAAAATGTCCTTTTCTGTGGTTTTATATTGGGTAAAACATAAATTACCACACTCTTCAAGACCATATTTGCTTGGAAAGCTGTAAATGGTTTGGAATTTCCATATGGTTTGGAATTCCAGTTGGTAAGCTTGTTCCATTTTGAGGTCTGATTCTGTGCGTGTTCCAAACTACATCAACAAATGTATCAAGCTCTTTCTGCATAACAGGTATCATGATGTATGCAAGCATCATTCTGAAACAACAACCAAGTTACATAACTTAAAACAGTACAAATGACATTAATTGTGTAAAATACCTATGATTGACATTGGTTGGATCATAGCAATGTTCATCTTTTAAAGTCCTTAAGTGAACTTTAAAATATATTTCAAGTCTCTCATGCAACTCTTTCCACCAAAGTTCGATCTGTAAAATAAAATAATAAATAACTTTATAAAGTTTTTACACACCAGTCATTTTAAAAAGGAAAACTTTAGTCCAAATACAAATCTTTGCAACACTGTTACAAAATAAAGATGATTTAACATATAGAATAACAAATTATGCTAAATGACTTGGTTGGATGTTGAGGGACAAAAATAATTGTTTCTGTAGAATCTCTCACATCACTATGCTCCTACCGTATAAAAGCATGGATTGCAGCCATATGTCCGGTTTCTGTTCCTCTATCCAGCCTAAGGTAACGACTGAGGATCCTTGATTTGTATAGATGCTCTAGGTAGAACTTTGCTATCAATTTTGGGTTGCTGTTATCTGTCCACACATTAGCCCACAAGAGCTTTCTGCTGCAAGGCAGCCATAAATAGCAATAGGAAATGTGCTGTTCTGATAGCCCATAAGTTTGTCATGGCCATCCAAAGAGTGAACCCTGTTGGGTCCACATGACGTAAATGGTATTTCCTTCTTTTTTCCTAAAAACATGGTGTTCTTTGTTTAATACCCTGAGAATCTAGTTCATGCATAAGTTCATAAATTAATCCTCTTGGAATGTTAAAATTGCATATCTGCCGAATATTTTTATGCATTGCCCGGTAACCCAACAACTGTCCTAGTCCACTCAATTCCTCCATTACTGCTGCTCTTACTTCTTCAATGGTTGCTGTTGACATTGCATAAAAAATATTAAAGTGTCTTAGTCTTCGATCTAAAGTCCTATGACTTCAAGGATAGCATTAAAAATCTCTCACCATAAAATCTAACAACTCACTTCTGCTAAAATTTTCACTTACATATTTATTAAGACTACTAGCCTTTAAGCTTTCATTAATCTTCCAGTTATTCATTATTAGTTTTTACCACACAAATTTAAAAAAAACCTACAAACAAACAGTTTACAGCATTGAAAAGTTCAGGATTTGGCTATAAAAATTGGTCAAAAATTACCTTAACATTTTAGCTACACAAGAAAAAAAAGCAATATTATATAAACCCTAAATATTTACAAATAACTTTTATTTCAGGCAGTAAAGTGTTCCATTCATATTCCATTTCATTGTTATTTAGACCATTTATTATCAATATCAATAAATTTGCAAAATGTTGAACATTTGTGATTTGACTGAAAGTTGTTAATGGCAGTTACTGAACGATTTCCAGCACAAAACATAAAATCTTTCCCAAATTCATCTACAAAGGTTTTTGAAGAAATTTCTGGGTCATATAAGACATATCCACTACCCTGAATGTCCAAAATCATTAGTTGAAAATCGGAGGTCACATATGAAAAGTGAGATAGGTTTTCAGCTTTTTTCATAATCGTTTCTTCACTACTTATGAAATTTCCATCACTATTATTATACTTTTTAAATTTGCCCTCAATATATGACTCAAGTGCAACACATTCTTGGGAATGCGTGTCTTTGCCATTGTAGCATCTTGCTCCATATTGTTACCGGGTCAAATCCCGGCTAATCGGCCATTCAGACGAAGCAGGCTGGCCAGTGTGACGTCAACCAACGCCTGCCTGTGCGTGTTATACAACTGTCAGCATATTGCTGGAAGCGTTTGGTCAATTGTCCGAAATTTCCTGTTTCTCATTATTCGTGTTGAAGCATGTTGTCACGATATTTAATTACCGCCAGCTGGAATGCTGTATATAAGTGATTTCATTTTATACCAAAAATAGCACACTCACTGCCACTTAGCTGGGGTCAGATCGCTACGTACCGCACACGGAGGTAATTTATTGTATGTATCGTAAGTACCTGTGTAAGTACTGTTTGTCGTTCTTGGTTTATTTGCAATAAACATTCTTTCCTTGTGCTTAAAACCCACAAATTGGTGAGCCCGACGTGATATTGAACACGCATTAATTCCTTCTGACTAACTAATATTCTAAAATAATTAATATTGACCTATTGTGTTGAATTAAATCTATTTCTAACCTACGTTTTTGCACCTATTTTTAGTCTTATTTTCCGTGTGCTATTCTTTAAATCGTTATGGCGAAGAATAACTTTTCCGTTTTGTTTTCAAAGGTTTCAAGCAAATTTAAAGCTTGCAACGACAAAACTTCAACGCGTATAGCTGCCATGCTATGTAATATAAGGGAAGGTAATGTTTTTCCGAAACCTAAGGGAATTAAATCGAACTTTTCCATTTCTAAGCTACGTCATACGAAAATAGGCTCTTTTTCTAAACCTATTTCTCCTTTCTCTAAAAAGAAATTTACAAAAAATGGTTTTCTAATTCCATCGGTTCAAGTTGTTCCACCGATTGCACTGCCATTCTCGTCTACTGATTCAGTTTTGCAACCTGCAGCTGCTTCTTCAGCTGAGCCGCAGATGAACAACGACTTACCGCATTCAACTTTCGAAGCCGCTCCATCGTCGTTTAGCAACACGGCAAAACCTTTAAATGTTCCGGAAAAATCTTTGCAGCCTGTTGCAGCAACGCCCAGCAGCAAACTTTCAACTGGAGATGCGACGCCTCGTCAACCACGCGAGTTTATTGCATCTACTACGTACGAAACACCTATGACATTATGCAATTCTACGTCAAACTCTATTCGAAAGGTACTTTTAACCTATCTTTTTCACCTTTCTTTTTACATAATCTTATCAGACAGCAATTCTTGAAAGCAGCACCTTCTTACGACGGAATCAGCACCTTCTTACGACGTTTACACCTGATGATAACCTAGTAAGCTTTCATAACTTTACTTTACCTTATCGATCTACGGCCTCTTACTATCCTAACCTTCGACTTTCCTAAACTTCGTTTCCCCTTATTCTCAGCCTTTTGCTAGTTTTTTTATAGACGTTTGGTTAACATTTTTGGGTAATTTTTAGCGCCTATGGTTTTTAGTTATCGCTAACGCAGGGATGGGCCTTGCATAATCAAATTGAATTATATCATAGGTTCATTACGTAGGATGGCAGCTATAGTTATTCGTAATTTTTGCGCGCTATGCATTGTCAGTTATTGATACATGCCTTGTTTACCTTTTAACGCACCACGCCCGTTTTTCTCTCTAAGCCGCCGCCATTGTAAGTATGTTGTTGCTAAATTATGCGCACGTTTTAATGTTGTCATATCGGTCGAACAATGCAGATTTAAAACCGCTTTTGAGCTAAAACTAAATTTACGGCATAGCTGTTCGGTCATTTGCAAAATTATGTCTCTTTTTGTTAAGTTAAAGGTGAAACTTTACGTAAGAGAATATTCTTCTCTCGTAAACTAATCTCTAAGCCTATAAACAGATATATTTATCTCTCACACTTACAGAAGTTGCGTCTTCTAAAGTGCATTTCCGTTTGCAGCTAACCTGCAGTCTGGTCCTATATGGTTTACGGTGTTTGATCAGAGATATCACACCTAAAATAACCTGACCGTTTTGTTTGTATTCCGGGCAAAGCTCCCGATGATTTTAAGGCCACGTGATGCCGTGATGCTTTTTTACCTTACTGACCGCTGAGGTACCGTCGCATGTTTATTTGGGTTACAAGCTTGCAATAGTGTAACTTTTTAGTTTAACCTTTACGCCAAGGTTAAAATGTCTGTCACTTAGGGATTACTTTAAAAATGGACAAGGCGTTAATTTTGTTTTCGAGTTTCAGAGTTTAGCACCTTGTGACTTTCTTGATTTCGGTATTCTAGAACGATAGGTTCTAGGCATTGGACTGACGGTTTTGCCTTTCTACACTAAATTACGATTTTTTACGGCTCTATTTCTGCATTGTAGGCTGTACATTTCTTGTATTCGCATGTTGTTAATCGCCGGTGTAAGTATTTTTACACAGATCGTTCAGCTACAAAGTACCAGCTCGATTACGGAGGGATTCTCGAACACATAAGGAGCAGTTCAGTTTCAGCTCTTTGACTACCAACGCGCTTTGTACGAAGTGAGCTTTTCATCGTTGGACAACAGTCATCTACGCCTTGACGGTTGCCACCGTTCCTGACTTGTGCTACAAAGAGCCGGCCGACAAGGAGGACACTATTATCCAATGAACAATGTTTGACATGCAGGAGGAACACCACGAAGATGAAGTTTCTCCAGACCTCTTGTCTTAAAGGCAGGGAGAGTGAAATGTAGAGGTTTTGGACTTTGGAACTGTGACCCCGAAAACTCTGTGCTTTCTGTGAACAGCCTGCCGGCTGAATCGCTCATGCTGTCACTTTAATTTCCCGTCGCGTGTTGTATAAATTGGTTCGTGCCTGGTCGATTTCCTAAGTCGTGTTATGTGTCATGTTTCTAACGAATTAGTAACTACTAACATCTGTCCAATGTAGGCTATATAAGAAATGTTGTAAATCGTTAATTCAGCAGTGCCTACTGTTGAATTGTGGAGTCCAGACCGCCTACGTTATACGGAGGTAACTATTGTACGTATATCGTAAGAACCTGTAAGTACTGTTTGTCGTTTGTTTATTGGCAATAAATATTCTTTTATTGTGTTTAAAACCCACACTGTCATTTATATCTCCCATAATGACATAAAACGGCTTCAAAAAATAATTCAAATAAATATAGAAAAATTGAGCACTGGTTTCGGGCTGACAAACTATCAATTAATCATTCTAAAACACATTACTTGGTACCCAATTCAAATTTCAGTATTAAAATAAGGGTGAACAAACTGAAACAGGTAAATTCAGCTAAATAATAGGCCTCATCATAGATGATAAATTGTCATTTGAACTTCATATTAAAATGATTGAACAAAAGATTTCTATGGGAATTGGACTGTTATCAAAAATGAAATATTATTTAGACTCTCATGCACTTCGCCTTTTATATTATAGCTTAATTAATACTCATCTTCGATATTGTGTTGTAACCTGGGTAGAGCTTATCCAACTAAATTAAAACATCTTATAGTATTGCCATTTTTTAGAAACATAAATCCGGGACGCATATTGAAAACTGCAAATAAACTTAATGTAGACCTAATACAAAATAATTTAATGCAACTAATTAACTTAACGGGCTTGCGGTTGTTTTATATTTTGTCGAGGGTATTTTCAGGGCCCTATTTTTAAGTGCGGTTTGTCAAAGTACTTTAAATTGCAACCGGATGTAATGTTCTGTATTGTGAAAAAAATGAGTCGGGTAATTCGTGTTCCCCGGACCAAATCATTCTCAAGCAGAAGTTAAACAAAATGTAAGCTTCCATCAAGCTGGCCTCTTAAAACTATACTACATAATATGTTGTACGTCATTTGTTTGAGCCGCGTGTTTTTGCCGATGATTTAAAAAGGTAATTTATCATGTTACTGAAAAGTAATGTTACGGATAGCGTAATATCCTGGCTTGAGTGCTAAATAGTGTGTAATGTCGTAAACATTTTAATTTTTTTCTAAATAAAACTTATTTCTCTTATGGTTAATTGTTATACAGCATATATGTTGGTCGTCCCTTGACTATTTTTTTGGCTTATTGTGCCTGAAATGGGTTAACTAAATGTTAAAACATACTTTAGCCTTTGTGAAAGCAGCATTCCATCGGATGGCGTGTTATAAATTAACGCATTTATCTGCGTGACTGTGAAACATCTAATTGTTCGTCTTCGCAAACTAACATTTTTGCATTTTGTTGAAACAACATTGAAAATAATGTGTGCTTATTTGAAATGAAACGACTTAATACCCAACCGCTAAGCACGTCAAACATATTTTACGTAACGAAAACCAGTGACATATATCAATAGGGAACCACAAACGTAAAACCTTAAGTTGTAGCAGCCATTGTTCGCATTGCGTGATACTTAAGCAAATACGTAATCCTGGTGTCATAATGCCTCCAACGTAAGTAAAATCTCGTCTAAAACTGAAAATTGGTTACGATTAAAACCTCTGCATTAAATGCAATATTTTGCGAACTCTACCTGACTTTTGCGCGGTAACAGACATCAAGAAGTTTTTAAACATTTAAGTCTTTTTTTTATATTTATCGATCCAGAATTACTAACAAACATTGAACTTCAAGTTATAACAGCGATTGTTTAGATTTGCGTAACAATCAAGCAAATAATACCGGCACCAAACTGCATCTTACGTCAAAAAAATCCTTGAAAACAAAAATTGCCTGAGGCTGACCGGTTTGCGACGGCGCTCTTTTACCTTCCTCGAAAAGATATCTCCCAGCACCCGCCGGATAATATCCATTTACATTTTTTTACTCACCACACACGAAAACGAAACTACCAGTAGCCCCAGCAACCTCACCCCCATAAAAATATTTCACCCGCTGGAAAAATAATTAATTTATGTTAAAAAATTTGATTGACAACCTTACCAACCGAAAATGAAAAGTAAAAAGTATTATTTATAGTTGCAAGAAAGAGTTGCAAAGCGGGCTAACTCAAGAGTTTTTACATTTTTTGAAGTTTTTTATAAATCTCAAAGTGAAAAATCCGGGACAAATTGATTAACCGGCCGGGGCACCGGGACAAGGCCTTAAAACCGGGATGTATGGCAAGCCTACGAATAGGGCAATTCAAATTTTAAGCAGCACCCCTCCCCAAATACTTACATCCCCATAATACAAGGCTGCGGGGTGAGCAAAACTATTTTCAAGTCGGCGCCTCCACCAATTCAGGAAGAAAAACCATAGGATATTTAGGGCCAAAATATTGGGCGAATTTAGAGATAAATATTAAACTATTACCATACAAGTGATTTGTTAAGGCAATTAAACTAATGTTGTTGAACTCTTACCACGAGGGAACGTAAACACAAAATCAAAACAAACCCAAGGCAAATGAAATGGTTAAATCAGCTAATCTGCGAAACATGCGCAATAATGAAGTATTTTACACAAGATAAAAAACACTAGTTAAAATTTTAGATACAAAAAACAAAAAAAAACATCGATTTTGCAAGAACAAACAAAACGCTTAAACGTGTGGACAGCAAAGTACCGGGGCGGCCACCAAACAAGCGAGGTCGTCATTCTCGTCGAAGCAAAGTTGTGAAGCGACGTTTGGCTTTGGCACAAACTCACTTATTACAAGGCAACGAGCAAAACGGCAAAGCGCTTTGGGGAGACGAGCGCTCGCTCAAATAAACACGGCTGTGGTTTGGGAAAGAGTCGGCCAAACATGAACAAAACAAAAGTAACAGCGGTCAATGAGCGGGATGACGTCACATGTTGCATATAAACGTCCATAAGACCACACATTTCGTTTATACATGTTTTAGGTTGAGAGGTGTTAGTTTTAAAACAAAAGCTACATTAGAAAGATATTAATAAAAAAAATCCTTTATGTATTGTTTAAGTTGCGATGAGACGCAAAGATGCCTTTCAACTAAAACCATTTTATCAAAATGGAACATACTAAAAACCCAATGAAAAAAACTAAAATTACGCACAATAGGTAAATAATACAAGGCGTGGCGTGTTGCCCCACCCCCTAGAACCGCCCCTGCCCCTCAGTTCACTTCCATCAACAGGAAAGCTGATAAATGTTTCGCATCACGGAGGGACGATTGTTGGTCGCTCGAAGCAATCCAAGATCAGTCGAACTTCAGAAGTGAAAACGCACTCTGTTCTCCTGCAAAACACAAGATGAAAATTTAAAAGCTGATGAAAGTGTTTTCAACTGAAAGAAGAATTCCAACCGTCACATCTGTTTACAACAATTGTAATCTAGCCCATCTGATGTTGTTTTATTTACATCGGGGGTAAATTAAAGAAGTGTTGTTAAACTGGGTCCGTAGGTGAGTTGAGACCAAACCAGTCACATCTGTCCCCAACAGTTTATCAAGAGTTTCCATATTAATAACAACTGTTTTGTAACTGACTTTAAATTAGAGCAAACATATTACTTAAGTTATTTTCCTTGCTGAGAATGTTACTTCTCATACATTGAGGCTATTATGTCACACTGTTCGTAATTGTGGTTTTATGCTGACTTGCATAATAACCATATTTCCAAAGTACCCTTAGAAGAGACCACCGATCAGTGTTTCTTAAGTTTTTACGTCATGGTGCACCTGTAGACCTCTAAACACGTGGTGGCGCACCTTGCGAGCGATATCAATTGAGTATACTAGAGCTTATATGTATAGTTTCAACGTTACAAATGCAAAATGCACAAAACAATCTATTTACATCACAGCGCCAAGTTGCACACAATATTGACAATCGCCACTAACATGCTTAATTTAGTGCCATACATTTGCTCAGGGATGCAAGCGTCAGGTTTTTACAATTAGATCTAGTTTTCTATAGTTCATCTAAGATTTCTAGGGTTTTCCTTCAAAATAAAGAAAACCAATTTTCATTGAAAAATATGGCTTTGTATCTAAAATAATTACAATATCGAAGGACATGTAAAAAAGTGACAACATTTTAAACATTTTTTAAGTTAAAATTATATTTCACAGTCCTAGAAACTTCTACTAAACATCAATGTAGCTAAGTACACTACAGTTTTACAATATATTTGTGTTACATCACAATGGAAATGTTACGTCACACTCAATGCGATTTACAACATGGTACAAAGCTACCAAGACTGTGTTTAAGCATGTATCCCAAGCCCCAGCGTTAGTTAATTTAATATAGGTATATTTAGAAGTTTTTGTGGACCCCCGGTTAAGAACCACTGTTATAAACTATGCTAACAAACGTGTGCAACGTTCCAAGTAAAGACTTAAGTTTAACAATGCCAAATTTAGGCAGAGATTGCAAAATATCGCGTTTGTTGTCGCAGTAAGTAAATAAAAAAATAAATAAAACTAAGTACATTTCCTTCATAAAGTAAAATTTTAATGTTTTCAACTAAGACTATTATGTTTAGGAACTTATTGATGCCTGTTTACGCGTAAAATTTAGGTAGAGTTGGCAAATTTACAAAAAAATTTAATTTTTATTTTTAAGCTGTTTGTTAGCGATAGCGATTGAGGCCAAAGCCTAATGACTTCTTACAATGTGTTTACCCACGCAATACTTATCAGAGTTCGCGAAAAAAGCTTTATTGCAGGAGTTAATAGTAAGCATTTGTTTTTTCAATGAGCATTTTTCTCACGTTTGAAGCACTTTAGCACCGGGATTACGTATTTGCTTAAACATGACGCTATCAAGAAAGTCTAAGCAATTGCTGCTGCAACCTAAAGTTTTACGTTTGGGAGTTATTCTCAATTGACAAACGTCAAGGGTTTTCGTTGCTTAAAAGATGTATTGCATGCTTAGCCAAGTGTTGTGCGCTATAGTTAACCGACTTCACATCACATGATTTGAAATTTCTATTTAGTGACACTCAGTTCAAACGTTTAGGCATAAGCAAATTTGTTATGACATTTAAAAAAATATGTTTGCATTATTTATGTCTTTTACGAAGATCTTACGAATAACCGGTATACAATCTATTTAACCTGGGCAACGCCGGGTATTTCGTCTAGTGTTAAATATTTTTTTAAGTTCAAATTGTATTTCACGGTCGTAGAAAGCTTGTACTAAACATTAATTTAGTTGCAGGGTTGCCAAATTAGACATTAAAAATGTTGTATGTAAAATTATTTAAAGATGCATGGTTACAGAATGAAAATTTAAACCAGTGGTTCTCAACATTTTATGCTTCGTGGCCCCCTTTGAAAGACTCTCGACCCTCGTGCCCCCCCCCCCCCCCCCCCACTAATCAAAATACCAAGCATTGTGTTTAACGTATTTTCACTTGTTTTACTTCTTCACGTCAATAACAAATACAGCTATCAATCAACGAATAAATGCACTGACTTTTAAAAATTGTACAAATAGAGCATTTTAATTTAAACTAACTTAGTTAGTCATTACAAAGCTTGTTCTTCGACGCCGCCAAGTTTTTTTTTAGAGTCGGCTCTGTTTTGTACTGAGCCAAGCGATGTCACTACATTCGCCGAGATAATTTCTCAATTTTCCTTCTATTAACGCGTTACTATTAGCCTACTTGAATGTTGGCCTAAAAATGACCTTGAATATTTGAATAACCCTGTAGCGTACTTTATGCGTTTTACGATGAAATGTTTCTTTTGCAACTGAACGCTCTTAAAGGAAATTGCAAACCAAATACACACTAGTTGCTCGCTTTACAGCATTTGTTGGACACTTTATGATTATAGGCAAAAGGGTATCGGTAAGTAAAAATGGCCGGCCCGAAAAAACGCTGACGCCGCACTGCATGGCTATGTATGAAGCAGCACAGTAATTACAGCGACAGGCCTTTAACCAAACTTGCCACACGCGAACGGCCAATTAGGCGTAACTTTCCACGATAAAACGATTAAAAATGATCTAATATTCTACTTTTAAACATCCCTATACTGACGAGTCAGGCACGTGCCAGAAAATGGGTTACAAAACGTTACAAGAAAGGTTTACAGTAATAATAAAAAACACAAAATTAAGTTAGCTGTGAAATTTTAAAAATAGTGACACTTTGGTTTTTGTAATGTCTAGCTAGAGAGTTATGCCTGTGGCCCCTCAATGACCGCTCCGTGGCCCCCCAGGGCGGGCCGAGGGCCACGGTTGAGAAAATCTGTTTAAACAATAGCTAAGAAGAGGCACAGTGAATAATTATATTCAATACGTAATGTATACTGAGCTAAATAATGTACATATGTAGTGAGTGATGTTACATTTCACAATTTACATAAGAAAGGTGACAAGCGAAAAATAATTTAAGATAATATAATAAATATGTATTCTAGGTTTATTCCGCAAAATCTATTTTTTTTGTAATGAAGGATTTTTATAATTTTTTACTGGCAACCCCACATTGAGTGACTTTATAAAAAGTGCTACCAGACGAATTGTTTGTCAAGAAGCATTTTAACATAGGCCGTTGTTATTAAAAGTACATGATTATGAAAATACATTACTTTTGCATTATATTTCTATGTTTCGTTGCTTAACTTGCAAATATATATTTTAGCGTATTTGCTGTAACCTCCTTATCACCATTGTAATAGTTTATTCGCATTATTACTAGTTTACTTCGGATATTCAACAACTTGTCAAAAAAATATTTTTAAAAATTTCCTTTTTGAGAATAGTTATGACGTCATATGGTATCGGATAGGATTACGACACTATTTACAGGTTTTTTTAAAATAAGCTTTTTTTAAAATAACCAAATTAAGATTTCTTTTATAAACGCAGAAAACAAAAAAAAGTTTATTTCCTTGACTTCTGTTGAAACATTAATTTGTTGTTTGTTACTCACGTCAAGTCCAAGTTCTCTCAGTTTCAATATGATCACCTTCACGCCTTCCTCAGTGATGCCACAACGATCGACCCTCAACTTCCCGATGTTTGGGAGGACGCGAGAAAGCTCAAGAGCTCCTTCGTCCCCGATGCCACGGTTCCTATTCAGACACAGCCGCTTGATCTGAAACAACAAATTGACGAGCGAGGTTAGATTTTGAAAGTGAGCCACAAATGGCGTCAAGGCACCAAATAGCTCCTGGTGATAATGTTCAGCACCTTAATGTAGGATTTCATCACTCACAGAAAATAAAAGACAACGAACTGATAATTCGGAGTTTTATTTAGATATGGCAGTGAATGGTAATACATCGGGGAAAGAGAAGTGAAATATGATTCAAAACAAAATAAATATTAAAATAACCAAGTAGATAGTTTAAATATCATGAATGTGAAGTGACATACCGAGTGGTTATAATATGTTACAGACAAAAACAGGTTTTGTGTGGCCACATAAAAATAAACACTGTTGTATGATATTTGTTTTATCAGTTTGGTGGCTTTGGCAAATTATAATTTTTGTGTTTGTTGCAAACTTAAATGGCCTCGAAAGATCACAATTTGACAACAGCAACATTTTCTTACTGTGTTCCTACCTAAGCATTTAAGCAAATACTTTTTATATTGAGCAAATACTTTTTTATACAGCACAGTTAATGTTAAATAAAAATTAACCGATATCCTACTTTAAACATCCCTATACTGCCGGGGCAAAAAACGTGTCTGAAAGCAAAACGTTACAAGAAAGTTTTACAGTCTAATAACTGGCAAGTGATAAAAGTGGTGACATTTTGGTTTTGCAATACCTAGCTAGAGAGTTGTGCCCGTAGCCAGCCTAAAACGTTTTATGTGGTCAAATATTTTGAACTAGTGAGAGTATTTGGTTTGGTGCACCGAAATCATTATGGTATCAGAGACCCACCCTTGAAACTAATAGAAACTTTTTTAAGGCACAGAAAGCATAGTAAAAATAGAAAGAACTCTTTCTAATCCGTCGACGCCTGTATGCGGTGTCCCACAAGGTCGTATATTAGCACCTCTCCTCTTTCAAATCTACATTAATGACTTACCAATAAACTCAAATATAAATTGTAGTTTATGCGCAGATGATACTGTTATTTATATCTCCCATAATGACATAAAACAGCTTCAAAAAATAATTCAAATAAATATAGAAAAACTGAGCACTGGTTTCGGGCTGACAAACTATCAATTAATCATTCTAAAACACATTACTTGGTAACCAATTCAAATTTGGAAATGGAAAATCAATTCAGTATTAAAATAAGGGATAATAAAGTAAACAGGTAAATTCCGCTAAATAATAGGCCTCATCATAGATGATAAATTGTCATGGATACCTCAATTAAAATGATCGAACAATTAAATTCTATGGGAATTGGACTTTTATCAAAAATGAAAGACTATTTAGACCAGGGAGCCGAACCGTTTGGCTTTTCCGGTTCAGGTTCGGTTCGGGTTCAAGGATAATGTCGAATCCGGTTCAGTTCCGATTTCGAACAATTTAAAAGTTCCGGTTCAGCTCCGGTTCAACTACATTTAGTTTCAAAACCGGTTTATAAAGTTCCGGTTCGGTGCAATATGAGATGAAAATGTGGGTCAATAAATGTGGAGGTACGTGACGTAAACAAGCTGCTCGTTATTAAAATATCTGAAAAATAAAAACAATTTAATCAGTATTCATCCTTTTTATAAAATTTCGAACATGGCAAAACTCGAACATGTAACATAGAGGTTGTGACGTCATGCTGGAGTTAATCGCTTTTATTGACAGGTTCGGTTAAGGTTCAGGTTCTTTTAAAATATAGGGTTCAGTTCCGGTTCGGCTACTTACAATTTTACATAAAACGGTTCAGGTTCGGAAAAATTTGGAGTAAAACCGGTTCATAAAGTTCCGGTTCGACTCCCTGATTTAGACAAGCGGTTCTCAACCTGTGGGCCATAAGTACTTTTCAGGTGGGCCACAGACCAATTTAAAAAAAAAGCTAGATTTATGGAAGAATTTAGTTTCATTTGTGTCATTATACCTAAGTTTACAAGAATAATGGCTTGGGGAGGAATTGAAGGTATGTAAATAAAACGTAAATTAATTGTTCAGAAGCAAGCACCTCACCAATGCACGGTTGAATAAATAATCTGTTTGACACAAAAAACTATTGGACCACAGATTTTTAGTGCAACTAAAATGGGCCACGAAAGAAAAAAAGATTGAGAACCACTGATTTAGACTCTCATGCACTTCGCCTTTTATATTATAGCTTAATCAATACTCATCTTCGATATTGTGTTGTAACCTGGGTAGAGCTTATCCAACTAAATTAAAACATCTTTAAGTATTACAGAACAGGGCAATCCACATTTTAAGCAGCACCCTCCCAAAACAAGATTACTTACATTTATACCGTAATCACTCAATATTAAAATTGCACGGCCTTGCCAAATTGGAAATACTGCAAATAGCGCATAACTTCAAAAACAACAAATTACCAGAAACATTGGCAAATTTGATGACTCCCAAAAAACTTACATTCTAATAATACAAGGCTGCGGGATGAACAAAACTATTTCCAAGTCGGCGCCTCCACCAACCCAGGAAGAAAAACCATAGGATTTTTAAGGTCAAAATATTGGGCGAATTTAGAGATAAATATTAAACTATTACCATACAAGTGATTTGTTAAGGCAGTTAAACTAATGTTGTTGAACTCTTACCACGAGGGAACGTAAACACAAAATCAAAACAAGCCCTAGGCAAATGAAATGGTTAAATCAGCTAATCTGCGAAACAGGCGCAATAATAAAGTATTTTAGATAAGATAAAGAACACTAGTTAAAATTTTAGGTACAAAAACACTGCGTGCAATCAGTTTTGCATCAATGGTTGTTATAAATCATACCATTTATTTCTCAGGCAACTTTGGATTTTACGTGAAAAAACGCTACGAAAATCAAACTGAATAAAATAAAACAATGCAGTGAACTTGAATGTTGACAAGGTAATTACAAACAACAGTAAAGTATAAAAATATCGACTTAATAACGACAAACAAGACGCTAAAATGTGTGGACAGCTAAGGAGCGGGGCGGCCACCAAACAAGCGAGGTCGTCATTCTCGTCGAAGCAAAGTTGTGAAGCGACGTTTGGCTTTGGCACAAACTCACTTATTACAAGGCAACGAGAAAAACAGCATAGCGCTTTGGGGAGACGAGCGCTCGCTCAAATAAACACGGCTGTGGTTTGGGAAAGAGTCGGCCAAACATGAACAAAACAAAAGTAACAGCGGTCAATAAGAGGGATGACGTCATATGTTGCATTAAAACGCCCATAAGAACACTAATTTCGTTTATATAAGTTTTAGGTTGGAGAGGTGTTAGTTTTAAAACAAAAGCGACATTAGAAGATGTTATCGAAAAAACTCCTTTATGTATTGTTTAAGTTGCGATGAGGCGCAAAGATGCCTTTCAACTAAAACCATTTATCAAAATGGAACATACTAGAAACCCAATGAAAAAAAGCAAAATTACGCACAATAGGTAAATAATACAAGGCGTGGCGTGTTGCCCCACCCCCTGGAACCGCTCCTGCCCCTCAGTTCACTTCCAGCAGGAAAAGCTGATAAATGTTTCGCATCACGGAGGGACGATTGTTGGTCGCTCGAAGCAATCCAAGATCATTCGAACTTCAGAAGTCAAAACGCATCCTGTTCTCCTGCAAAACACAAGATGATAATTTAAAAGCTGACAAACGTGTTTTCAACTGAAAGAAGAATTCCAACCCGTCACATCTGTTTACAACAATTGTAATCTAGCCCATCTGATTTTGTTTTATTTACATCGGGGGTAAATTAAAGAAGTGTTGTTAAACTGGGTCCGTAGGTGAGTTGAGACCCAACCCTTAACATCTGTCCCCCACAGTTTATCAAGAGTTTCCATATTAATAACAACTGTTTTGTAACTGACCTTAAATTAGAGCAATCACATTACTTAACTAATTTTCCTTGCTGAGAATGTTACTTCTCATACATTAAGGCTATTATGTCACACTGGTCATAATTGTGGTTTAAAAAAAATAATTGTGGTTTATCTAAAATAATTACAATATTAAAGAACATGTAAAAAAGTGACAACATTCTAAATATTTTTTTAAGTTAAAATCGTATTTCACGGTCGTAGAAAGCTTGTACTAAACAATAATTTGTTTGCAGGGTTGCCAAATTAGACATAAAAAATGTAGTATGTAAAATCATTTAAAGATGCATGGTTAGAGAATGAAAATTGAACAATAGGTAAGAAGAGGCTCTTTGCATAATAACATCCATTATGTAATGTATACTGAGCTAAATAATGTACATATGTAGTAAGTGATGTTACTTTTCACAATTTACATTAGGAAGGTGACAAGCGAAAAATAATTTAGGATAATATAATAAATAGAAAACTGAAGTCGCGAAGTAACGGTGATAAGAACTGCAACGGAAAAATACACCCGCAAGGCGAAAGTAGTGAGGTCAATGGAAAGCAACAGATACACGCAAGAAGGAATTAGTAATAAAATAAAATGAAAAAGAACTCGAGGATGGAAATGCGCGAATATACCATTTATGTATTAAACAAATACAAGGGGACTGAGAGCGTGTCCACATTGAGAGCGGGTTTGTTTATACAGCAGCACAAGCCCACTCTCAACGTGGACACGGTAAGGGGCAAATGATCATAAGGGCAATAATATTGCAACTGGGCAAAAAATATATAGCAGTCAAACAATAAATAAAAACACAATGGAACAGGGTTTACAAGACGGGACAAGAAAATCAAGCTGAACCCGATATCATTTTGTCAATATATTACACACAGCGTATTAATACAGAATTCCCATTAGTAAAGTTGGTTGCTGTGTTTTAAAAAAAAGAAAATATGAAATATACAAACTACTTTTTTTAAGTGGCTTAAATGCAATTTAGTTATCACAGGGTTTTAAAAGCAAATAGAATTGCTGTTTAACTATGAAATAATTTTAAAAGATCGGTTATATCCAGTCCTCATAAAAAAACATTTGAAAGTGTAATAATATTTACAAATGATCAAATATTACATAGTTTTGTTTTCCGATAAATTTAAATTAAAAAAGTTTGATAATATTTACAAACAATTTCACACCTTAATATTACAAGGTTTTTGAATTTAAACCAAACAAACTTAAATCACAAAATCACCACTGAAAGTTTGTATTACAAAAATATATTTTCATTGAAAAAAGTTTGATAATGTTTACTACAAAATCAAATATTACAGCCTAATCCATATATTAGGGTTTTTAAACAAGAACAAATCAAATCACATAAGTTCACCTCGGAAAGTTTGTTGTAGAAAGCTTTCTCAGCAGTTGCGATGTTCGTAACAATGTCGGCGCACAGGACGACCCGCGAGTCGAAAAGGTCGGGCAGTTCTTCGTGAAGTTGTGAGTTCAGCGTCTCATAAGTATCATGGGCCTCTGTCATGTGATCCTGGGCCTATCACGTGAATATCATGTTCAAAAGATAATCCGCAATAAAACATAAAGTATATGCGGAATGCAAGTTTATTCAAAATCTATTTTTTTAATAGTTTGATTTTGGTTACCACTCAAAAGTTTTGAAGATCCCCATTTTGTCCAAAAAAAAAGAAAATGTAACAACTATAATTCGCAAAATATCTTGTTAAAAAAATCAAAACTAATGAATGAGTAGAAATTTCAAAAATATGAACTTTACCGATTATGGATTGCAGGTATCTTTTCATATCTTGCTGGAACTTTGTAAATTGAACCTGAAAATACAAGTAAATATTTAGAAAAAGTGATTTTTCAACCCATAGGTAGCGAACTAAAACTTTGTCGCCATTTGATCTGGTCGGGTAAAGACTAAAGTAATTCACATGTAAAAAAAAAAGTTCGCCCAGCTTAAGTGGATTGTGGCACAAGCTAGCTTTTTTTTCAGTATTTCAACTTTAATTTCAATAAATATTTACTTTTGAGAGTGTTGCGACCATATCTTTTCCCATCCAACCGTCTTCGTAAACCTCTCCCAGCGATGCATAGAAATCATTGGCTGCCGACTGCATTGCTAAAATTAAAAAAAAGTAAGCAACCTGAAAAAGCTAAAGTACTTTTGGTTTTAAAGAATCTCATGCAAACAATTTAATTTTTTTTTTCAGACAATATATTTTTACGGAAACTGATAATGCTTGTTGTTATGCGACGGAATATTTATTTTTGTGAATTTTGAGAAACAATTTAGGCTTTGCATATGTTTTTAAAATCAACATTTTAAATATTTAGCTTTATAAAGCAAAAAAAGAAAATGTAACAACTATAATTCACAAAATATCTTGTTTTCAGTAGAAATTTAAAAAATATGAACTTTACCGATTATGGATTGCAGGTATCTTTTCATATCTTGCTGGAACTTTGTCAACTGAACCTGAAAAATAAAAATAGATATTTAGAAAAAGTGATTTTTCAACCCATAGGTAGCGAACTAAAACTTTGTCGCCATTTGATCTGGTCGGGCAAAGACTAAAGTAATTCACATGCTTAGATTTATTGAGGTTGCTTCAAGCAAGATTTCTACAAAATTTAAAAAATTTGGTTAAATCATGAGTGAATTGAGGAAGAAATACAAAGACATCTGACTTGTTAATACTAATTTATTATGTTTTTCCCTTAAAAATGTTTAGCGGGTAAAATTAGGTCGGCAAAGCTTTGCTGGTATAGCTCAGTGTTTGGGACGCTGTGAAAAAAGTTAAGAAACAATAATATTCTAAGAATACAGTTAAAGTGTTAAAACATTTTTACTCAAGTGTCTTAAACTGCTTGTAATTTTTTTACAAGGGATTCATTTTTGCATATCTGAGTACTGTTAGATCAATTGAGGCCAAAATAGAAAAAAAAAACATGATAAAAATATACAGTAAGTTTTATCTATTAGATTCGTTTTTGTTTTTGACTGCAGACCTGGCATCATTCTATGGAGCATCGGTGAAGAAGTGCTGTTTAAATGCTTGTCTTATGTGCACGAACCAAAACGTGCACATTGTGCGCACAATGTGCACTTGTTATATGTACACCGCATTCGAAGGTGCACATTGTGCGCACAATGAGCACTTGTCTTATGTGCACGAACCAAAACGTGCACATTGTGCGCACAATGTGCACTTGTTATATGTACACCGCATTCGAAGGTGCACATTGTGCGCACAATGAGCACTTGTCTTATGTGCACGAACCAAAACGTGCACATTGTGCGCACAATGTGCACTTGTTATATGTACACGGTTCAGTGCACATTTGAAGGTGCACATTGTGCACTTGCGATATTTGCATCAAATGTACATTAAATCTGCATCTAATGTGCACCTCACTTGAATTTGATGTGCTATTAATGTGCCGGTGCGGCAAATGTGGCTAAAAAGTTGCACACTCTGTTTTCCGTGATCACTTTTTCCACCGCGTGTGATGATAAGGCGCTATTTGTCCGGCAGCCGATTATTATTATCGAACTTAAAAACAGACAGACAGGCAGATGTAGGATTTGTGCTTTTCTTACTTACCAGAAGTTATACAGATTGTCATAAATTTAATTATTGTAGACCCTTTGTCCCGGACTAATGCGTTTGTCCGCGGGAATCGCCGTTCGGGTCAGCTACCCACCGACTTGGTTTTTAGGACTTTGTGTGAATTTCGAAGTCTCAGTTTTTCTAGCGCTGCGTGACAACTTTGTGTGCGGTTGCGTTTTGGATGGCGTTGTGTTGCATCATCATTCGTCGGGTGGATACCGAGAGAATCGGACGCATTTTGAGCACGGTTTGAAATCTCGTTGGTTAGAGGCAAGAATAATTTTTTAATTGTAAAGTCATTTAAGCTAAGTTACGTGACGTATTAAAATAACAGCAACTCATTGATAATATATAGAAAAAATGAAAAATCAACGTTTTATTTAATCAATATTCATATTTTTGTCATAAAATTTCGAACATTGCGTTAACTTTACTCTGTAAAATACAAGTTGCGACGTCATGCTGGAGTGAACCGCTTTTGTTTACAGGTTGGGGTTCGGTTAAGGTTTATGTTCTTTCAAATTATTCCGTTCAGTTCCGGTTCTGGTCCTTAAAATTTTACAAAAAACGGTGATTCGGTAACAGTTCGGCTTTCTTTACCTTATTGGATGTTGCATAAATGTAGGCCTCTATGCCTTAACTTTATTTTTAGTAATTATTTTTTTCTCTGTAATCTAACATTATATATTTTTCATGTTTCTGTAGGATTTTTTTACGTTCGTCTTTAACTTCCCTTTGGTGTATTGATTTTTAATTTTTTTTATTTCGATAGCCTTTCCTTTTTTATTCATTTTTTATTTACTTTACTATAATTTCATTTTCCTTTGTCATTTGAGATTATATTTAATTTGTTTCTGTCGCATTTTCATATTACCTACCTATCGAAAGTATTTCGTTTATAATCTTGCTTAAAGTATTTCGCAAATATTGCTGCTGCAGTTTTCCGTTTAAAATTTTTTTATTCAACCATTTCCAACTTTTTATCTTACGATTGGTATTTCGCCCTGAAGTGAGTATTTTTTTGTTCCCTTAATTGCTTTTGTGGTATATGCGTGCCGTGACTCGTTCAATTTTCTGGTTTTATAAAATAAACTTTTGTGTTGAAGTTTTTTAAATTTACGCAATTATGGCCTGACTTAACGTTGTACAATCACTCATTTTAAATGTATTTCATAATAAAAATGCTTGTATTTTTTTTAAATGCTGTGAATCAGAGAGGTCGATCGAGCCACTAATTACGAAAGCTATTTTTAGGATTCATTGATCATTTAAAAACAAACACAAACAATCTAAGCAGACGTATCGCTATTCAATGTTCAACTAATTCTAACCAATTTTTTTCTAAGTTAACAAAATTAAAATGCAATATTGCACATGAATTAGATTAAAAATGGTCAAACATAGATCTTTAAATACAAGAAGTGTTGCCTTACGTTTAAAATGTCCCATCAACATGCAATTGGGTAGGGGTGCCCAAAACGTGACATTTTTTCCGATAACCAATATCTTGAACAAAAAGTATCACAATCCGATACCCAATGACGTCATAACCATGCCCACATAAGCAGAGTAGTTAAAAATTATGAACGTTTAAAAATACTTTTACGGGTTTTAAGGCTAAATTTGCAGGTTTAGTTACCTCCAGTTGTTAAGTTATTTTTTTAGTAAATTTAACCCATATAATCGAAAATCCATACAATTGGTACTCAATTAAAAAAAAAAAATTATAAAAAGAATCGATCGAAAAATAACATGCATAATAAATTCACTCAATATAATCGGAAATCCATAAAATTGGAACTCAAATGGAAAATATATCATAATAAAAAGAATGGCACGAAAGATAACATGCATTACTTGATCTTTTCCATACAAAAACATTATCGGAAAAATCGTTTAATATGAAGTTATTTATTTTTCTGTATAACGTTCACTGATACATTGTAAGTTGCACATTGAGCGATAGTGCACAATGTGCACTTGATCGTCACATATCGCAAGTGCACATTGTGCGCACAATGTGCACGTTTTGGTTTTGAGTCCTGTTGCTGAATAATGTGCGTTGATTTAATAATGGTTTTGTTTATTTACAGTTTGAACGCTGTGGTAGAATTGTAGACCAGCGCCCAATTTTTCGCCTTTTGCATTGCTGCATTCCGACATAGTTTTTTAACTGTACAATATTAAAAAGTTTGACGAAAACTTTTGCAAATGTTTTTATTTTGCTGCAAAATTTTTGCTTCGCCCTTTTCATAGAATACTTGAACACAGAGTAACTTCGGGTTAAAATCAACACTGACCTCTCAACTACAACCTCGAGTCCAAATCAACACTGACCTCTAAACTGCAACCGATTCCCGTCAACAAACGAATTAAAACTGTTGTTAAGCTTCGATTGGAATCAAAAACTTTCTAAATTGACAATTTTGATCGCCTGCAAACATAATTGTTTGAATAATTTGCTTAAATGTGGCGATTTATCAAGTTAGGTGATTTCTCTAGCACCATCTACCGGTTACTTTTAATCCACCGATAAAAACTCTATTTTTTCTGTTACTTTAAATCTGTGGTTTGCTGAACTTTTACTCTATCTGAGCAGGTTTGTGTGGCAAAAACACACTTAAGGTATTTACCCTCAGGATCAATTAAATCTGCGTGATTGAGTATTTCCGCATCGAAGGGAGGCTTCAAGTAAAATGTTTGGCTTTCAAATCTAACGCTCTTTGACACCAAAAGCTAGCCAACACACAGGGTCAGCACAAAAATGTAACGCCAAATTAAAAATTTTTATCCTAAATATTTAGAACTTTATGCCTAATCTCTTTCTTTGACATTTTTCGCATTTTCAATTTGTCAACAAAGTGATCCAGCACCACACGAACGATCAAAATTAAAAGATCCAGTCGCACTCTTTATCAATTTAATTTTATCATCCTGTACGTCACGACTCTTACTTTTCACCATGTATTTCGCACCATCTGTACGAGACACACCCTGAACATTCAACAAAGCACCACTGCTACTACCGCATCTGTCTGCACAAAACACAGCGCCACTAGTTTTATCACATTGAACTGACAAACTCTCCTCAACCGCGAATTAATGTTTATTTAAGTTTTTAATATTTTTTTAATTTAGAAAATATAGGGCATTCTTATAGATGTGGTGAAATTTTTTTAAAAATATTTAAGATGAATATGTTTAATTTGGCGTTACATTTTTGTGCTGACCCTGTGTGTTGGCTAGCTTTTGGTAAGAATAGTTTGTTGCGATATTTTGAACTGCTGGTTTGTAATTGCAACATTATTATTTTTTGACCGAAGGTTTCTAAGAATATTCTTCAAAACCTTCTTCAAAACTAAAATGTAGCAAAAACATTGCTATCTTGTGTAGGCTAAGGTTGCCCGTGTTGGGACAGTTTTGTTTCATATCATTGTAGCTTTAAACTATAACAATAAATTCAAAATATTTCTGGTCGAACTGTTAGTTCAGTCATCGCTGCTTGTTTAACACTTTCAAATTTTCCTTTAGCATTTTAACTTTTTTTGGTAAATGTTGATTTAAAAATCGTATTTTTGTCCCGTCTCATGAAACTTTGGACAGCATGAGCCGCGAGATGGGACACATACAAACTATATTATATTTCTTAACATTTTTGATATACTTATTTTACAACGCTTAATGTATACCATAAAGATACAAAAGCTTTCAATTTACCTGCGACAAAACATGAATTTCAAAATAGTCATTTAAAAAAACAGACATTTTTCCTTTATTTACATTTATTAAAAACAACGAATATTAGAAGTTTAAAACTGACAATCATGAGGTTGTGTACATAAATCACATATAAAGAGTGGTCCTTCTGGGTCAGCACATTTCTCAAGTGCCCATATTGGCTGCATTGTTTCCAGTCTTCTGTGGAGGTCAAATAGCTTTCACCGCACACAACGCAGGACCAATGTTCTTTGGGTGAGGTTCCTTTTCCATTTTGTGGTCTGTTTTTTCGGAATAAATTTTGTTTTGCTTTGCATTGTTTTTTTTTTTTTTGTACTGCAGTGTAATTCTGTTGTTTCCAATTCATTTTTCCTTCAAAGTCTTTTTATTCGGTAATCCTGTTAGTAAAGTAGATGACTGCACCCTTCCACTTCTTTTCTGGTTAGTGGCAACTGGTGGAGGGCTGACGTCATAAACCGAGATGGATTCTAACGGCACCCCTCAGGAATAATTAATAGATTGCGACACCCCTCCAAGATTTTTCCGTAGGTAATTCACTAGAATGTCACAATAAACAGAACTGGAGCAACACACATCAACTCTACACATCGTAGGGAGTTATAATTGGATTTATTCCACTCTAATCTTACACAAAAAGTTGTAGCAAAAATCAGATTCTTAAAGATTTCCAAATATGTCGCGGCACCCTTGAGGATTAGAAATGGCACATTGAGGTGCCGCGGCACCCTGGTTGAGAAACCCTGCTTTACACACATGGAACAAAGTGAATAACCTATCATTCCATTTCTTACTCACTCCCACAAAGCGATCGGGCGAAGCGCAAAAAAAGTGCCTTTATTTCGTTAAAAATTTATTTTACTGTTTTTAATCCAGCGATGCCTGAATGCGGTGTCCCACAAGGTCGTATATTAGCACCTCTCCTCTTTCAAATCTACATTAATGACTTACCAATAAACTCAAATATAAATTGTAGTTTATAGGCAGATGATACTGTTATTTATATCTCCCATAATGACATAAAAAAATACAACAAATAGGCCTAATTAAATAAATATAGAAAAAATTGAGCACTGGTTTCGGGCTGACAAATTATCAATTAATCATTCTAAAACACATTACTTGGTAACCAATTCAAATTTGGAAATAGAAAATCAATTCAGTATTAAAATAAGGGATAATAAAGTAAACAGGTAAATTCCGTTAAATAATAGGCCTCGTCATAGATGATAAATTGTCATGGATACCTCAATTAAAATGATCGAACAAATAAATTCTATGGGAACTGGACTTTTATCAAAAATGAAATCTTATTTAGACCAGGGAGCCGAACCGTTTGGCTTTTCCGGTTCAGGTTCGGTTCGGGTTCAAGGATAATGTCGAATCCGGTTCAGTTCCGATTTCGAGCAATTTAAAAGTTCCGGTTCAGCTCCGGTTGGACTACATTTATTTTCAAAACCGGTTTATAAAGTTCCGGTTCGGTGCAATATGAGATGAAAATGTGGGTCAATAAATGTGGAGTTACGTGACGTAAACATGCAGCTCGTTATTAAAATATCTGAAAAATAAAAACAATGTAATCAGTATTCACTTTTTTATAAAATTTCGAACATGGCAAAACTCGACTATGTAAAATAGAGGTTGTGACGTCATGCTGGAGTGAACCGCTCTTATTGACAGGTTCGGTTAAGGTTCTTTTAAAATATAGGGTTCAGTTCCGGTTCGGCTACTTACAATTTCACATAAAACGGTTCAGGTTCGGAAAAATTTGGAGTAAAACCGGTTCATAAAGTTCAGGTTCGACTCCTTGATTTAGACAAGCGGTTCTCAACCTGTGGGCCATAAGTACTTTTCAGGTGGGCCACAGACCAATTTAAAAAAAAAGCTAGATTTATTGAAGAATTAAGTTTCATTTGTGTCATTATACCTAAGTTTACAGGAATAATGGCTTGGGGAGGAATTGAAGGAATGTAAATAAAACGTAAATTAATTGTTCAGAAGCAAGTACCTCACTATTGTACGGTTGAATAAATAATCTGTTTAATACAAAAAACTATTGGGCCACAGATTTTTAGTGCAACGAAAATGGGCTACGAAAGAAAACAGATTAAGAACCACTGATTTAGACTCTCATGCACTTCGCCTTTTATATTGTAGCTTAATCAATACTCATCTTCGATATTGTGTTGTAACCTGGGGAGCTTATCCAAGTAAACTAAAACATCTTGAAGTATTACAGAACAGGGCAATCCACATTTTAAGCGGCACCCTCCCAAAACAAGATTACTTACATTTATACCGTAATCATTCAATATTCAGATTACTCGACCTAACCAAATTGGAAATACTGCAAATAGCGCGTAACTTCAAAAACAACCAATTACCAGAAACATTGGCAAATTTAATGGCTCCTCTAGAAAACTTACATTTCCATTATACAAAGTTGCGGGATAAACAAAACTATTTTCAAGTCGGCGCCTCCACCAACTCAGGAAGAAAAAACATGAGATTTTTAAGGCCAAAATATTGGGCGAATTTAGAGATAAATATTAAACTATTACCATACAAGTGATTTGTTAAGGCAGTTAAACTAATGTTGTTGAACTCTTACCACGAGGGAACGTAAACACAAAATCAGAACAAACCCTAGGCAATTGAAAAGGTTAAATTAGCTGATCTGCGAAACATGCGAAATAATGAAGTATTTTAAATCATACCATTTATTTCTCAGGCAACTTTGGATTTTACATGAAAAAACGTAAAAAACTTAATAAAATAAAACAATGCATGAACTTGAATGTTGACAAGGCAATTACAAACAACAGTAAAGTATAAAAATATCGAATTTGCAAGAACAAACAAAACGCTAAAATGCGTGGACAGCAAAGGAGCGGGGCGGCCACCAAACAAGCGAGGTCGTCATTCTCGTCGAAGCAAAGTTGTGAAGCGACGTTTGGCTTTGGCACAAACTCACTTATTACAAGGCAACGAGCAAAACGGCAAAGCGCTTTGGGGAGACGAGCGCTCGCTCAAATAAACACGGCTGTGGTTTGGGAAAGAGTCGGCCAAACATGAACAAAACAAAAGTAACAGCGGTCAATAAGAGGGATGACGTCATATGTTGCATATAAACGTCCATAAGAACACACATTTCGTTTATACATGTTTTAGGTTGGAGAGGTGTTAGTTTTGAAACAAAAGCGACATTAGAAAGATGTTATCGAAAAAACTCCTTTATGTATTGTTTAAGTTGCGATGAGACGCAAAGATTCCTTTCAACTAAAACCATTTTATCAAAATGGAACATACTAGAAACCCAATGAAAAATAGAAATTACGCACAATAGGTAAATAATACAAGGCGTGGCGTGTTGCCCCACCCTGGAACCGCCCCTGCCCCTCAGTTCACTTCCATCAACAGGAAAGTTGATAAATGTTTCGCATCACGAGGGACGATTGTTGCTCGAAGCAATCCAAGATCAGTCGAACTTCATTTCTAAAAATCCACTCTGTCCTCCTGCAAAACACAAGATGATAATTTAAAAGATGATGAAAGTGTTTCAACTGAAATAAGAATTCCAACCGTCACATCTGTGTACAACAATTGTAATCTAGCCCATCTGATGTTGTTGTATTTACATCGGGGGTAATTAAAGAAGTGTTGTTAAACTGGGTCCGTAGGTGAGTTGAGACCCAACCCTTAATATCTGCCCCCCACAATTCATCAAGAGTTTCCATATTAACAACAACTGTTTTGTAACTGACCTTAAATTAGCGCAAATCTATTACTTAACTAATTTTCCTTGCTGAGAATGTTACTTCTCATACATTGAGGCTATTATGTCACACTGTTCGTAATTGTGGTTTTATGCTGATTTGCATAATAACCATATTTCCAAAGTACCCTTAGAAGAGACCACCGATCAGTGTTTCTTAAGTTTTTACGTCATGGTGCACCTGTAGACCTCTAAACACGTGGTGGCGCACCTTACGAGCGATACCAATTGAGTATACTAAAGCTTATATGTATAGTTTCAACGTTACAAATGCAAAAAGCACAAAACAATCTATTTACATCACAGCGCCAAGTTGCACACAATATTGACAATCGCCACTAACATGCTTAATTTAGTGTCATACATTTGCTCAGGGATGCAAGCGTCAGGTTTTTAGAACTAAATCTATTTTTTTTTTATATTTTATCTAATATTTTTAGTTTTTTTTTTCTTCAAAATAAAGAAAAACGTTTTTTATTGAGAAATATAGCTTTGTATCTAAAATAATTACAATATCGAAGGACATGTAAAAAAGTGACAACATTTTAAACATTTTTTAAGTTAAAATTATATTTCACAGTCCTAGAAACTTGTACTAAACATCAATGTAGCTAAGTACACTACAGTTATATTTTTGAAGGTAGTTGCAGGATTTGCCAAATAATTTAAACAATAGCTAAGAAGAGGCACTGTGCATAATTACATTCAATACGTAATGTATACTGAGCTAAATCTACATAATAAAAGAGAAAGTTTGTGAGATGTGTGTGGCAACATGTTCGCACAGTCAGTTTACAATATATTTGTGTTACATCACAATGGAAGTGTTACGTCACACTTAATGCAATTTACAACATGGTACAATGTTACCAAGATTGTGTTTAAGCATGTATCCCAAGCCCCAGGGTTAGTTAATTTAATATAGGTATATTTAGAAGTTTTTTGTGGACCCCCGGTTGAGAACCACTGTTATAAACTATGCTAACAAACGTGTGCAACGTTCCAAGTAAAGACTTAAGTTTAACCATGTCAAATTTAGGCAGAGTTCGCAAAATATCGCGTTTGTTGTCGCAGTAAGTAAAAGATAGTCCAAGTTTAATTTACCTGCCGGGAAATAAAAAAATAAATTAAGTACATTTCCTTCATAAAGTAAAATTTTAATGTTTTCAACTAAGACTATTATGTTTAGGAACTTATTGATGCCTGTTTACGCGTAAAATTTAGGTAGAGTTCGCAAATTTACGAAGAATTGATTTTTTATTTTTTAAGCCGTTTGTTAGCGATAGTGATTGTGGCCAAAGCCTAATGACTTCTTACAAATGTGTTTAGCCACGCAATACTTGGCAGAGTTCGCGAAATATTGCGTGTATTGCAGCAGTTAACAGTAAGCATTTGTTTTTTCAATGAGGATTTTTCTCACGTTTGACGCAGTTTAGTACCGGGATTACGTATTTGCTTAAACATGACGCTATCAAGCAAGTCTAAGCAATTGCTGCTGCAACCTAAAGTTTTACGTTTGGGAGTTATTCTCAATTGACAAACGTCACAGGTTTTCGTTACTTAAAAGATGTATTGCATGCTTAGCCAAGTGTTGTGCGCTATAGTTAACCGACTTCACATCACATGATTTGAAATTTCTATGTAGTGACACTCAGTTTAAACGTTTAGGCATAAGCAAATTTGTTATTACATTTAAAAAAATATGTTTGCAATATTTATGTTTACGAAGATCTTACGAATAACCGGTAAATATTCTATTTAACCTGGGCAACGCCTGGTATTTCGTCTAGTGTTAAATATTTTTTTAAGTTCAAATTGTATTTCACGGTTGTAGAAAGCTTGTACTAAACATTAATTTAGTTGCAGGGTTGCCAAATTAGACATTAAAAGCATAGTATGTAAAATTATTTAAAGATGCATGTTTTACATGATGAAAATTTAAACCAGTGGTTCTCAACATTTTATGCTTCGTGTCCCCCTTTGAAAGACTCTCGACCCTCGTGCCCCCCCCCCCCCCCGCTAATAAAAATACCAAGCATTGTGTACGTATTTTTACTTGTTTTACTTCTTCACGTCAATAACAAATACAGCTAATCAATCAACAAATAAATGCACTTACAAGCATTTTAACATAGGCCGTTGTTATTAAAAGTACATGATTAAACAAACATATTGTTTTCGCATTATATTTCTATATTTCGTTGCTTAACTTCCAAATATATATATTTTATCGTATTTGCTGTAACCTCCTAATCACCATTGTAATAGTTTATTCGCATTATTACTAGTTTACTTCGGATATTCAATAACTTGTCAAAAAAATATTTTTTAAATTTGTTTCTAATATCAACGCAAATAATATCCCGGATGTTATTAACATGAGCTCGCAATATTTTGTTCAAGTTGTTTCGTCCCGTCAATGGACCTACTGTTACGTCATAAGCACACAATGCACATTTTGTCCGAGGTACAAACGTTACAAAATGACGCGAATTGAGTCGAAACCGTGTTTTTATTTAGTTGCGCATATGTTTGTGTTAATCCTGATATTCTGGGCGAATTTGGTAAAAAAACGTCAATAAAGTGCGGCGCTGTGCTAAAATAATAAGCTTTACTTCCAAATTAAGATTTCTTTTATAAACGCCGAAAACAAAAAAGTTTATTTCCTTGACTTCTGTTGAAACATTAATTTGTTGTTGTATTTGTTGTTGTTACTCACGTCAAGTCCAAGTTCTCTCAGTTTCGATCTGATCACCTTCTTGCCTTCCTCAGTGATGTCACAACGAGCGACCTTCAACCTCTCGATGTTTGGGAGGACGCGAGAAAGCTCAAGAGCTCCTTCGTCCCCGATGCGGTTATAACTCAGACCCAGCTTCTTGATCTGAAACAACAAATTGATGAGCGAGGTTAGATTTTGAAAGTGAGCCACAAATTCAAGGCACCAAATAGTTCCAGGTGATAATGTTCAGCACCTTAATGTCGGATTTCATCACGAAATGGCAACTAACTGATATTTAGAGTTTTTTAGATATGGCAGTGAATGTTAATACATCGGGGAAAGAGAAGTGGAATATGATTCAAAGGAAAATAAATATTCAAACAACCAAGTAGATAGTTTAAATATCATGAATGTGAAGTGACATACCGAGTGGTTATAATATGTTACAGACAAAAACAGGTTTTGTGTGGCCACGTAAAAATAAACACTGTTGTATGATATTTGTTTTATCAGTTTGGTGGCTTTGGCAAATTATAACTTTTGTGTTTGTTGCAAACTTAAATGGCCTCGAAAGATCACAATTTGACAACAGCAACATTTTCTTACTGTGTTTCCCACCTAAGCATTTAAGCAAATACTTTTTGTATTGAGACATAAAACTTCAGCAACTGCGAAGTTCCTATTTTTATAGTCGCTGGTCCTAATACTATAGTGTTATAGAGCATCCGGCTTTAAATATTGTTACTCTATAAGTCTTATTGTGTGTTTCAACTGTTACTTCACTGGGCAGAGCTTAAATTGGTCGAAATCAGTTTCGGAATCCTATGTTCCCATAATTATGCCAACCTTGAAATACTCGCATGAAACACTAAACATTTTACATTGGCAACAATTAAGTTGTAAGCGGTATGTTCCCATGACACTTTGCTTAAACAAAAAAAGCTAAACAGACTTCGGCAAAGTGAGTACAATAACATGTTATTTTATTGGCGCGATGGTGGGTAAAGTAGCAAGTTTGGGTATAATAAATAAGCTTATTCCTCTTCAAGAATTTTCTGGAATTAAACAAATTCTTTATCCTTCATATGAATTAAAATCTTTTTTATCCCCATATGAATTTTAACAAAAATGGCAGCTATAAATTAATTTTTGATATGGAAGCCAAAAAAATATTTTAATTAGATAATGCAGTAGTTAAACTTCACAGCATTAAGATATTAAAGTTGTTACCCTTGGGCTACACGGCAGTGGATACATATTATTGGTGAATTTGACCCATTAATTAATTATTATTATTTACTTAGGACGGTCTATTTATTTATTGAGATGGTTTACCACAGCTGACACTTTGTGGGTGAATCGGGCGACACAAACACGTTTACAATTAAGAGCACTAAAGCGGTGGAGGTAAAGTAGCAAACATAATAACATGCCACACATTTTTCGTCACGTTTGTTTGGCTAAGGTACAGTTTAAATTATTATCTGCATGCTGAAGGTGCAGTAGCTAAAATCAATATTGTGACAAAATATAAAACAAAACAAAATTTTAAGAAATTCCGCTGGAAAGGTAAAGTAGCAAAACGTTTCAAAGTTTGATTTAATGTGACATAGGTGTAGGTACAGTTTAAACTCACTACCCACGTATCATAGGTGCAGTAGCAAAAAACGAATGTATACAATCTTTGATAAAAATTAACAATATAATCATGCCAAATTATAAATTTATCATTTTTGTTAAATTTCCCGAATTTGCTTGTTCGGCAACTGTAGCAAAAAATGGATTTAATCTTTGAGTGAATTACCAAATATTTTTATGGAATGAGCTATTACCTCGGCTAATAAAGTTGTTTAAAATAATGTTTAATAACTAATGGGTGTATGTGCACCTAAGATAACCTAAAAAAAAACACATTTTATTTTTACTTTTTGCTAAATTTTAAATGGAACAGTTCTATTAAATTTCACGAACTTGCTTGTTTGGCTGCTGTACCTCTGACTGCTTCTCGATTCTTTAAAAACCACCTACTTGGCAATCTTTGTTCTTGATGGTTAGGGTTAGGGTTAGGGTTAGGGTTAGGGTTAGGGTTAGGGTTAGGGTTAGGGTTAGGGTTAGGGTTAGGGTTAGGGTTAGGGTTAGGGTTAGGTTAGGGTTAGGGTTAGGTTAGGGTTAGGGTTAGGTTAGGGTTAGGGTTAGGTTAGGGTTAGGTTAGGGTTAGGGTTAGGGTTAGGGTTAGGGTTAGGGTTAGGGTTAGGGTTAGGGTTAGGGGTTAGGGTTAGGGTTAGGGTTAGGGTTAGGGTTAGGGTTAGGGTTAGGGTTAGGGTTAGGGTTAGGGTTAGGGTTAGGGTTAGGGTTAGGGTTAGGGTTAGGGTTAGGGTTAGGGTTAGGGTTAGGGTTAGGGTTAGGGTTAGGGTTAGGGTTAGGGTTAGGGTTAGGGTTAGGGTTAGGGTTAGGGTTAGGGTTAGGGTTAGGGTTAGGGTTAGGGTTAGGGTTAGGGTTAGGGTTAGGGTTAGGGTTAGGGTTAGGGTTAGGGTTAGGGTTAGGGTTAGGGTTAGGGTTAGGGTTAGGGTTAGGGTTAGGGTTAGGGTTAGGGTTAGGGTTAGGGTTAGGGTTAGGGTTAGGGTTAGGGTTAGGGTTAGGGTTAGGGTTAGGGTTAGGGTTAGGGTTAGGGTTAGGGTTAGGGTTAGGGTTAGGGTTAGGGTTAGGGTTAGGGTTAGGGTTAGGGTTAGGGTTAGGGTTAGGGTTAGGGTTAGGGTTAGGGTTAGGGTTAGGGTTAGGGTTAGGGTTAGGGTTAGGGTTAGGGTTAGGGTTAGGGTTAGGGTTAGGGTTAGGGTTAGGGTTAGGGTTAGGGTTAGGGTTAGGGTTAGGGTTAGGGTTAGGGTTAGGGTTAGGGTTAGGGTTAGGGTTAGGGTTAGGGTTAGGGTTAGGGTTAGGGTTAGGGTTAGGGTTAGGGTTAGGGTTAGGGTTAGGGTTAGGGTTAGGGTTAGGGTTAGGGTTAGGGTTAGGGTTAGGGTTAGGGTTAGGGTTAGGGTTAGGGTTAGGGTTAGGGTTAGGGTTAGGGTTAGGGTTAGGGTTAGGGTTAGGGTTAGGGTTAGGGTTAGGGTTAGGGTTAGGGTTAGGGTTAGGGTTAGGGTTAGGGTTAGGGTTAGGGTTAGGGTTAGGGTTAGGGTTAGGGTTAGGGTTAGGGTTAGGGTTAGGGTTAGGGTTAGGGTTAGGGTTAGGGTTAGGGTTAGGGTTAGGGTTAGGGTTAGGGTTAGGGTTAGGGTTAGGGTTAGGGTTAGGGTTAGGGTTAGGGTTAGGGTTAGGGTTAGGGTTAGGGTTAGGGTTAGGGTTAGGGTTAGGGTTAGGGTTAGGGTTAGGGTTAGGGTTAGGGTTAGGGTTAGGGTTAGGGTTAGGGTTAGGGTTAGGGTTAGGGTTAGGGTTAGGGTTAGGGTTAGGGTTAGGGTTAGGGTTAGGGTTAGGGTTAGGGTTAGGGTTAGGGTTAGGGTTAGGGTTAGGGTTAGGGTTAGGGTTAGGGTTAGGGTTAGGGTTAGGGTTAGGGTTAGGGTTAGGGTTAGGGTTAGGGTTAGGGTTAGGGTTAGGGTTAGGGTTAGGGTTAGGGTTAGGGTTAGGGTTAGGGTTAGGGTTAGGGTTAGGGTTAGGGTTAGGGTTAGGGTTAGGGTTAGGGTTAGGGTTAGGGTTAGGGTTAGGGTTAGGGTTAGGGTTAGGGTTAGGGTTAGGGTTAGGGTTAGGGTTAGGGTTAGGGTTAGGGTTAGGGTTAGGGTTAGGGTTAGGGTTAGGGTTAGGGTTAGGGTTAGGGTTAGGGTTAGGGTTAGGGTTAGGGTTAGGGTTAGGGTTAGGGTTAGGGTTAGGGTTAGGGTTAGGGTTAGGGTTAGGGTTAGGGTTAGGGTTAGGGTTAGGGTTAGGGTTAGGGTTAGGGTTAGGGTTAGGGTTAGGGTTAGGGTTAGGGTTAGGGTTAGGGTTAGGGTTAGGGTTAGGGTTAGGGTTAGGGTTAGGGTTAGGGTTAGGGTTAGGGTTAGGGTTAGGGTTAGGGTTAGGGTTAGGGTTAGGGTTAGGGTTAGGGTTAGGGTTAGGGTTAGGGTTAGGGTTAGGGTTAGGGTTAGGGTTAGGGTTAGGGTTAGGGTTAGGGTTAGGGTTAGGGTTAGGGTTAGGGTTAGGGTTAGGGTTAGGGTTAGGGTTAGGGTTAGGGTTAGGGTTAGGGTTAGGGTTAGGGTTAGGGTTAGGGTTAGGGTTAGGGTTAGGGTTAGGGTTAGGGTTAGGGTTAGGGTTAGGGTTAGGGTTAGGGTTAGGGTTAGGGTTAGGGTTAGGGTTAGGGTTAGGGTTAGGGTTAGGGTTAGGGTTAGGGTTAGGGTTAGGGTTAGGGTTAGGGTTAGGGTTAGGGTTAGGGTTAGGGTTAGGGTTAGGGTTAGGGTTAGGGTTAGGGTTAGGGTTAGGGTTAGGGTTAGGGTTAGGGTTAGGGTTAGGGTTAGGGTTAGGGTTAGGGTTAGGGTTAGGGTTAGGGTTAGGGTTAGGGTTAGGGTTAGGGTTAGGGTTAGGGTTAGGGTTAGGGTTAGGGTTAGGGTTAGGGTTAGGGTTAGGGTTAGGGTTAGGGTTAGGGTTAGGGTTAGGGTTAGGGTTAGGGTTAGGGTTAGGGTTAGGGTTAGGGTTAGGGTTAGGGTTAGGGTTAGGGTTAGGGTTAGGGTTAGGGTTAGGGTTAGGGTTAGGGTTAGGGTTAGGGTTAGGGTTAGGGTTAGGGTTAGGGTTAGGGTTAGGGTTAGGGTTAGGGTTAGGGTTAGGGTTAGGGTTAGGGTTAGGGTTAGGGTTAGGGTTAGGGTTAGGGTTAGGGTTAGGGTTAGGGTTAGGGTTAGGGTTAGGGTTAGGGTTAGGGTTAGGGTTAGGGTTAGGGTTAGGGTTAGGGTTAGGGTTAGGGTTAGGGTTAGGGTTAGGGTTAGGGTTAGGGTTAGGGTTAGGGTTAGGGTTAGGGTTAGGGTTAGGGTTAGGGTTAGGGTTAGGGTTAGGGTTAGGGTTAGGGTTAGGGTTAGGGTTAGGGTTAGGGTTAGGGTTAGGGTTAGGGTTAGGGTTAGGGTTAGGGTTAGGGTTAGGGTTAGGGTTAGGGTTAGGGTTAGGGTTAGGGTTAGGGTTAGGGTTAGGGTTAGGGTTAGGGTTAGGGTTAGGGTTAGGGTTAGGGTTAGGGTTAGGGTTAGGGTTAGGGTTAGGGTTAGGGTTAGGGTTAGGGTTAGGGTTAGGGTTAGGGTTAGGGTTAGGGTTAGGGTTAGGGTTAGGGTTAGGGTTAGGGTTAGGGTTAGGGTTAGGGTTAGGGTTAGGGTTAGGGTTAGGGTTAGGGTTAGGGTTAGGGTTAGGGTTAGGGTTAGGGTTAGGGTTAGGGTTAGGGTTAGGGTTAGGGTTAGGGTTAGGGTTAGGGTTAGGGTTAGGGTTAGGGTTAGGGTTAGGGTTAGGGTTAGGGTTAGGGTTAGGGTTAGGGTTAGGGTTAGGGTTAGGGTTAGGGTTAGGGTTAGGGTTAGGGTTAGGGTTAGGGTTAGGGTTAGGGTTAGGGTTAGGGTTAGGGTTAGGGTTAGGGTTAGGGTTAGGGTTAGGGTTAGGGTTAGGGTTAGGGTTAGGGTTAGGGTTAGGGTTAGGGTTAGGGTTAGGGTTAGGGTTAGGTTAGGGTTAGGGTTAGGGTTAGGGTTAGGTTAGGGTTAGGGTTAGGGTTAGGGTTAGGGTTAGGGTTAGGGTTAGGGTTAGGGTTAGGGTTAGGGTTAGGGTTAGGGTTAGGGTTAGGGTTAGGGTTAGGGTTAGGGTTAGGGTTAGGGTTAGGGTTAGGGTTAGGGTTAGGGTTAGGGTTAGGGTTAGGGTTAGGGTTAGGGTTAGGGTTAGGGTTAGGGTTAGGGTTAGGGTTAGGGTTAGGGTTAGGGTTAGGGTTAGGGTTAGGGTTAGGGTTAGGGTTAGGGTTAGGGTTAGGGTTAGGTTAGGGTTAGGGTTAGGGTTAGGGTTAGGGTTAGGGTTAGGGTTAGGGTTAGGGTTAGGGTTAGGGTTAGGGTTAGGGTTAGGGTTAGGGTTAGGGTTAGGGTTAGGGTTAGGGTTAGGGTTAGGGTTAGGGTTAGGGTTAGGGTTAGGGTTAGGGTTAGGGTTAGGGTTAGGGTTAGGGTTAGGGTTAGGGTTAGGGTTAGGTTAGGGTTAGGGTTAGGGTTAGGGTTAGGGTTAGGGTTAGGGTTAGGGTTAGGGTTAGGGTTAGGGTTAGGGTTAGGGTTAGGGTTAGGGTTAGGGTTAGGTTAGGGTTAGGGTTAGGGTTAGGGTTAGGGTTAGGGTTAGGGTTAGGGTTAGGGTTAGGGTTAGGGTTAGGGTTAGGGTTAGGGTTAGGGTTAGGGTTAGGGTTAGGGTTAGGGTTAGGGTTAGGGTTAGGGTTAGGGTTAGGGTTAGGGTTAGGGTTAGGTTAGGGTTAGGGTTAGGGTTAGGGTTAGGGGTTAGGGTTAGGGTTAGGGTTAGGGTTAGGGTTAGGGTTAGGGTTAG
Organism: Ascidiella aspersa; assembly: GCF_963924565.1. Taxonomy (NCBI): domain Eukaryota; kingdom Metazoa; phylum Chordata; class Ascidiacea; order Phlebobranchia; family Ascidiidae; genus Ascidiella; species Ascidiella aspersa. Next base: position 145,639 of record NC_139448.1, on the reverse strand, counting down.
GGTTAGGGTTAGGGTTAGGGTTAGGGTTAGGGTTAGGGTTAGGGTTAGGGTTAGGGTTAGGGTTAGGGTTAGGGTTAGGGTTAGGGTTAGGGTTAGGGTTAGGTTAGGGTTAGGGTTAGGGTTAGGGTTAGGGTTAGGGTTAGGGTTAGGGTTAGGGTTAGGGTTAGGGTTAGGGTTAGGGTTAGGGTTAGGGTTAGGGTTAGGGTTAGGGTTAGGGTTAGGGTTAGGGTTAGGGTTAGGGTTAGGGTTAGGGTTAGGGTTAGGGTTAGGGTTAGGGTTAGGGTTAGGGTTAGGGTTAGGGTTAGGGTTAGGGTTAGGGTTAGGGTTAGGGTTAGGGTTAGGGTTAGGGTTAGGGTTAGGGTTAGGGTTAGGGTAGGGTTAGGGTTAGGGTTAGGGTTAGGGTTAGGGTTAGGGTTAGGGTTAGGGTTAGGGTTAGGGTTAGGGTTAGGGTTAGGGTTAGGGTTAGGGTTAGGGTTAGGGTTAGGGTTAGGGTTAGGGTTAGGGTTAGGGTTAGGGTTAGGGTTAGGGTTAGGGTTAGGGTTAGGGTTAGGGTTAGGGTTAGGGTTAGGGTTAGGGTTAGGGTTAGGGTTAGGGTTAGGGTTAGGGTTAGGGGTAGGGTTAGGGTTAGGGTTAGGGGTTGAGGTTAGGGTTAGGGTTAGGGTTAGGGTTAGGGTTAGGGTTAGGGTGGTAGGGTTAGGGTTAGGGGTAGGGTTAGGGTGGGTGTGGGGTGGGGTTGGGGTAGGGGAGTTTGTTAACAGTTAAAGTTTAAAGTTAAAGTTAAAGTTAAACAAGTTAAAGTTAAAGTTAAAGTTAAAGTTA